>NC_092628.1:69637212-70291712 GCF_039555335.1 Amphiura filiformis | reverse complement strand
TACCAAAGTTGGCTTACGGTGGGTTTCCACATGTGAATTTGCTATCTACAATTTACTTTGGAGGATAATTAAACACATCTTATTAAAATACTATCTGTGAGAAGGCGAACGTTCTGATAGCCTAATATCAAATGTGATCAGGATTCAGACAATGATTATGAAGGTGAAAACAACGTGTGAAAATCGGACAGGCTGCTTTGAGCTCATAATATATGCAGCCAGTATTAATTGATACATATGTAGTTCTACACATGAAACATCACATGAGCATAGTATTGAAATTTGTATTGCGTATAGTATTTGATATTTTGAGGTCTGCAAGATACTTATGTATATAGACATACACTGCAGATGTTGTTTATGAGCATGAAAAAGCTGTATGTAATAATATCATTGCGATACATACTTACATTGAAGCATTGTCAAAACTATTCATCATCTAAATTCTAATGTTTCAAAAATATAAATACAACCCTTACATCCAGCACACATTCTCGAACTCTTCATGTTGAAATGAATATTGAACGCTACGTGGGGAGATTTACTGAAAGTACTTTGGCCACAGAAATGAACAACTTCCGTTGGGCTGCAGCAGCTAGCAAAGCCGAGTCTTCTAACGTTATGAATCTTTCCAATTATGATATGATTTCATAACCAGATGTTGATGACGAGCACGTGTTCCGCAAACTCCACGAGATGGAGAAAGTCATTTAAAAGGTCCCAGCAAGCTAATGCCGTTAATTTTCATACGTAGCGATGACAACAAATTTGACAAGTTGAGCTTTTGTTTTCGTCCACACTGTTACATGTACGCTTTTATTTTTCGGCTATGTTAATAGGGGTTTAGTTTGCCAATATGGAAAACTGGGAAATAAAATGAGATACTTAAGCTTATAATGAAATCCGTACATATTGATTTGAAAATGTACCTTATTCTTGGTTAAGTTTTAGTAAACTTGTCAACACAATGGATGTGAATGTTGGTGTGTTATATCAAGTTATATATATATTGATTTTTATACCATTTATACCAGTCTACTGCAAATGAAATTCAGGAAACACCGAAGAAGTGTCAATTGGCAGGGGATGAATTAGCAATAGGGCGTTTTTCATAATTCCCATTTTCATAATTCTCATACTGATCATTTCTAGAAATGGTCTGTGTTAAGTATTATTTAATTGTATAAAATAACGTATTTCATTTATTCATTTAACCATGACTTGTTCGTTGGCCCTGTGCTTGTTTGTTCTACCCAGTTTTTTTAAAGCTTTCTCTTGCCATGCTTTCACGAACGCACGTTATTTCGGCAACGTGAAACCCTTCAACGACAGTCAATGTGCGAATTCTCGGCATACTCAAGAGCATTGGAAACCCTGCCATTTCCCCTCCAATCTGGCAGTGCTGCCTCTCTGGCGCTTACAACTCGACATCTAGCCACCTTGGACTTGAGCAAGTGATGAGTTGTTGAGTAGGAGAGAAAAGTAACAATCTAAACATCGAAGTAAATTGAGACAGAACAAATAGCCGATCGGCAAAATGAAATTCGGCACCTATAACTACCATCGCCGCAAGTCAGGGTGAAGATTACGCTTCTCCCTCGATAATTTCTGACATGTTTGGAGAGCACTATGTAGTAAATGTCTACGTATCATATAGTGATAGGCTTAGGGCAACATGAACCCTTAAACTAAGAATGTTTATTGTACATTTTATGTACTTTGTTTGAACATGCTGTAATATTTCATAGATTGAGGTATGATTAATGTTTTTGCGCTCGTTCAGTTTTTAACGGCAGTCGGCAGATGTCGGCTCAGTTACGCTTAACGCCCTTACAAACAAAGAACAAAATACAGGTATTGTTAACTTCAATTTCACCATGAGGTATGTTGCTTATTGGTACCTCATTCGAATGTCATGTTACCAATTTCAAATTATTGTCAAATCAATAACAATGATGTTCTCACAGAAAGTGAAGCCAAAATCTGCAGACGATATTCGCATACAGGAGGTTAAGTTCATGCGGAAATGTTTTATTTGGTGCACACATGCACACCGAGTGTGCTGGTAGTTCTCTTGAGAAAATTTAGAATGCAGTTAACTTGACACTATTACCCTTGAACTTGCCTTACTGAAAGACGTTGACCAGAGTCAAAGAGTACTCGAAATCCAGGGTAGCAAAGTTGTCAGCATAGAAAAGCACTTTTACAAACAACTATTATTTACGGGTTCACAGCATAATAATAAATATCAATTAATACCCTCTATTAACTTTATTTTAATCTCCCTTTGCTTTTTCAGTGGCATCGTCCTTCGACAGCTGATAATTTGATCATGGACACAAAATAACGTCCACGCGATTGAAAATATGTTGATTTATATTTGTGTATTAATTAAACCACCTAACGTTCTAGTTGATGAATAACGTATTTCTCGCTTTCTAATTTCAGGGAACAATAATAATGACCAGACATTTAAACTCGACCTCAACGCCAAACCTCGTAAAGAGCGGACGGCATTCACGAAGGAACAAATCCGCGAACTGGAAAATGAGTTTGCACATCACAACTACCTAACGAGACTGAGACGATACGAGATTGCAGTCACATTAAATCTTACAGAAAGACAGGTAAATGTGATTTATGTTATGTCAAATTGTAAAAGGACCTAGAATCGATCCTTGCGGGACCCCGAGGCAGGATAAATGCAATGCTTAGCAGAACACGCAATACCTTTACTTATACTTTACCTATGCATTCGCATAGCGGTGCATAAAAAACAATAGCGCTCAAAAATACTGTTAAAGGTTGCCCCGCAGGGCTACAAAGAAAACTTTGGCGCTCAAAAAAAATAGCGATCAAGCTTAAACTATGAATTAGCCCCCCGATAGAGGGCAGGGCCTGAATAATGACGGAAATTAACAGGTAAAAATGAAATGGGCGACAGGCTGTTCCTAAAAATAAACGGGCTACCAATAACTTCAGGTTACCTTGCTTTCTTGCCCTGCGGGGCCATTATAAATTGGAACTCGATTCTAAGTTGCCAGTCCTCACTATGGGAGTTGCCGGCCTTGCGGCCCTGATGTCTTTTGTTGATACTGGGCCCCAGCTCGTCAAGGCTTAATAAACATCAAGAAAGCAATAGTAAACTTAATGTAACAATTACGTTGACCAACAGATGGCGTCAATATAGTTATCCTAAAGTGATCTATATAGTCAGTAATACAAAACTCATGTTTACCCATTGTGTCAATACTCTGCCAACACAATGAAAGAGATATTTAAAGAAATTTCAAAACATTGAAAATAAACAGTACATTTATATGTATCATGCTAGCTAATTGTGGGAGATTGCTTCACAGATTGCGTGTTGCTTAGTTTTTATTTAGAAGTTAATAATTATTGTGTGCTCATTTTTTTGGAAAATGCACTTAGGCTAGAGTGTGCATTTTGGTTATTAACGATAATAATAATATTGCTCATTTAGTAACAATGTTTATCCGGGTGCTTGTTGTTTCGTTTTTCCTATCACAAATTCTTCTTGGTTTACAAAATTTACTTTTGTCATTATTGTTGAAACTTGCATTATAGTCTACATTGTAATTGTGCAAATGTACCCTTATTTGGTATATATTGAGTTTTGAATGTGTTCTTTACTCTTTATTTTTAATTAGATTAGGTTTTTGTGAATTTGTCTTTTACGTATTGCACTTAGGCGAGTAGAACGTTTACATGTAGCCAATGCTTACAGATATCTCTTTATGATATGCCGTTCGCGGATGAGACAAAAACCACCGAAGGCGCCGTGGTGTTGGGCCGACTTATTCACCGCTAATATCTCGCGGGACTCACTAGCGTTGATTAGGCACTTTACCTAAGGTCTGTTGTTCAATTATTGTGGCATTAGAAGAGCAATTGTAAATAGTTCATTCGCCCTTCAGCGGTTTCAGTGGTGATATACGAAAAAAGAGATGCCGAAAAACAAAAATTCTACGATTAATTTGTGCCACCATGAAGCCCGTTCGTTTGTTTGTTTCAACTAGCATCAGACCAAGGAATCCTCTATCTGGGATCTTGTCTGGTGCACTAAAATATGTGCACATTGATGATTCAAACACTATCAATTTAAAGGCCATTAAGAATTGCCATGTAGATAAAATAGTAGAACAAAAGCCGAATAGGGAAATGATATAGACCTTGAAGTCTGGAGGTAAAATATGCGGAGGAAAAAAGTGCTCATTAAGCTTCGTCCAATCAAGCTTCTAGTATTCCTGAGGTACCGGTAACGTCGCATTTTGTTAACTGTGGATGCTATTGTTTACTGTGGGCGCTATTGTTGACTGTGTCGGAAGGACAAAACAATGGGACCATAAATGATGATGACTCTTCTTTCTCTCTTTCTCTCTTTCTCTCTCGGGTTCTCGCACGTGAATGTACATAAAATTTTATTTTCAAATTTTTCTTTGTATAAAAAGTAATCAGTGTTCCACGTGATGCTGGTAATTTGCTATTTGACCGTCGGACTCGCGTGCACCACACATCCTGCCAAGGGCGATCCCAATTAAGATCTACGTCCTTTCTGAAATGATTACACCATATATGGGATGGGGGTCAATCATTGTTCAATAGAATAGATTAAGAGAGAGAGACCCCTTCACCACCCATGAGTGATCCTTCGATTGACGCCAGTTGGTCAATGCGCTAAAATATGAATGGAGCAGATGTATCTTGTTATTTTCCCCATCTCGTGACCCCTTCCCCTTAAAACATATCACTCATCACTAAGTGTCAACACTTATTATCACGTTCATAACTCACTGGTAATCATCATAATGTTATTTACAGTGCCCGTCTTTTCTGTGAACATGAACGCACTGCTCCACATGGTATGATGAATAAGGGTAAATCAGCACCGAAACAGATGCATTCATTTCACTTCGTGTTATAATTATGACAGAATGACAAAATAAACATTAAATTAGAACATCTCAAATTAACATACTTTGAAGTACAAAGTGAGTTTTCATGTGGAAATACTTCTTCACAAAGCTCATAAGAAAAAGTGAAAAGGAAACGGACACGAACTGCAATTACCCGAGTTTCATTTGTTGATGAGGGCACAATTATATTGCATTCTGTCAATTGTTACATCGGATTGATGCTTTGGAAGTTGCAAGTGAGGTTCAACCTTAGTCGAAATTTATAATTGTATAACAAAATAAAATTGCCTTGTAAAATGGATCCAAACCATTATTCCACACCCCTGATTATTCTTTTCCCGGTCTTTTCCCATGATCATGATGATGATCATCTGGCAGTCAACATCTCAGTCACACAACTCAGACAATGCAGTCTGCATTATCGGAGTAGTGTGACATAAACCGTCGAAGACAAAATATGCCGAAATCCTTGCTAAATAGTAAATAGTTGAGTATTTCAGATACTACGCCACTCTTTCTTGTCATTGACCCCATGTTTACATTCTGTCAATGAAGCCTACTCCCTCCCTTGATATTCTATAAATCATCATTATTCCATCTACGATTACAGCTCTTACACCTTGTTATAATAATTTGACAACACGGGAAAAATCCCAGATGTTAAATAGTTTGACTCGCTTTACATTACCATGATTACTACGCGTGTTACATTTAACATCATTCATTTTATGTACATTTCATTCTCAAGTTAGGTTTAATAATCATTTGATTTATATACATGGAGACACAACATTAAACAACGGGATTAGAGCAGTTTAATTGAAAGCTCTAAATCTCGAACAAGGTGCGAAAGAAGTCCGGAAATGCGATTTGTAGCTGCAGGATTTGGGCAGAGATTGAGGGGTAAATCGCGGATTAAAAATGGTGCCGTTGGGATCGCGAGAATCTGCTGCAAATTGGAATTCTTTAACACGTGATGACTTTCATTTTGAAAAGGCATATAGTAGTATATGCGTGGAAACTACATTACTTTTTGCTATTTTTTCCTAGCATATGGCCGCCAAGGCACCTCACAACTATTGTTCCTCTTCCATTACGTGGCTTTTAATGGGGATCCTATTATGCAATAATCAACATGTGTGCTTGATAAGCACTATCAATATCCCAAATGAAACGTCCTTTGGCACATGAGTGAATCGAATCATTTTCAGTTATTATTCTGGATGTAAAATGTGCCCACTGCTCAGTAAATTTTGTGATGTGAACAAGCTCACTTGTTTTTTATCCTTTTTTGTAATTGTTTATTCAAAATATTGAAATCGGCTAGATATTTTGGGAGTTAATTAATTTTTGAACGTTTCAAAATTACCAAAAATATGATAGCGCTGTTGTTTTCCACTACTCAAATAGCTCATGCGTTACAGGGAGCTGGGAGAGCAGAGAGCATGTCACCATTACATAATACTTAGTGACGTGGATTAATATTCAGTATGCGCATGGTCTCAGATATTTTGATATTAGTAAGTTTTTACGAAAATATCTCTTTTTTCTTCTTCAAATGAGCAGTGGCAGCATCAGAATATCTCAACCATACATCTGCGGCGAACAAAATGTGTTCTCTGTATACATGTATTTTATAGTAGAGTACTTTAATTGAAATGAACTTGACATTAATTATCGGGGTTTTTTCTGTGTATATTTTGCAGGTTAAAGTTTGGTTTCAAAACCGACGGATGAAATGGAAGCGCTGCAAAGGAGCCCGTGAAAAGGAATTAGCCGAGAAACGTCTTCACGCCATGGAAGCCAAACTTGGCCTTCCACCCGGTAGTTCTAGCGCCCTTACAGCTGGTGGGGCTACAATGCCTGGCAACGTGGTGACCAATGGATCTGATATGAATGGAGGAATGGGTGGAGAATACAGTGATGGTTCCCTTAGCCCACACAGACCTTTGGACTTGCAGAGAACACCTGATGGATATGGAAGCCATGAGAATGACTATAAGGATTATAAAATGATGCAGACTGCTGAATGAGCAGTAACTATAGAAACCAACCGCATAATTGAGGTGTTTTTCAAGTGACCCCTACGAGTGAACATTTACCCTTAACCTTGTGGTGAACATGATGAATTGACTGAATTGAAAACTAAAACAATTAATGTGGAACTTTGAAGTTTTAACATTTCATGAACAGTGTCGCAATAATGTGTATATAGTGTAACATAATTATTGTTAAGGTTATAGTAAGGATACAGTTGAAATATTGTGATATATTCTGTTTTTTTAATCATCATTATGTACATGTATGACTAAAACCTCAGCTTTAAAGAGGAATGTCAGTACTTATTGTTTCCAAATAGTACCGATTTTCTTACCAAAACATGATAAATACTGCATATTTTGTAGAACTCTCATTATTAGCATGTTATCTTACAAAATAACTAATACACATATGCAAAAGATGTGTGAATTGTTTTAAACTGTTGTACTGTTTTAAACTGTTGTACACTAATCTCTGGGGACTGAAACACAAAAGTAATAACATAGGTACTCTTAACACCAAATCAGTGGTGCCCTGACCTATACGCAATGGATTGGCATGATTGAATAACTCATGAAAAGCAAATCACAAAAAAGTAATTACTCCATTTATTACAAGACAATAACTCAAAATCTATGCATCAAATTTTAAAACTGAAATAGCAAAAAGAAATCCATTTTAGTTCTGCATATTTTGATACCTCATCTTTCTGGATAGCTTATAATTTGTAGCCATGGTGACTCCCTGAATGAAAACAGATACGGTATGAGATTCAAAAGTTGCAATAAAAGGTTATGCAAATCTGTGTACCATTACATTCACTACATGACTGGTCAATGAAGACCCGCGGTGACCAGTACAGTGACGACCAGAAGCACTCTAGCAACAAATGCAACTTTTGAATCTCCATCTATTTCATTAAAAGGGTCACCAACTCACCATAGCAACTAGTATTGGACTATTAGTATTAAGACAATTGAGACATCAAAATTTGCAGAACAAAACTGGATTTCTTTTTGCTATTTTAGTTTGAATATTTGATGCATAGATTTTGAGTTATTATCTTGTAATGAAAGGAGCAATTACTTTATGTGATGTATTTAGATTCCATGCAGGATATACCCGATCTCGGGTCAGAACAGTAATTAGTGATTGCCATCTTAGCAGCTACTGAAGATAACAAATGGTATTGATAATTGCTACCTACTGAAGATCACAACTGTGTTGATAATTGCTATCTACTGAAGATGACAAATGTATTGATATTTGATATCTTCAATAGATAGCAATTATCAACTTGAAGCATGGAAGAAACTGATAATTGCGATCTAACAATACTCCATAAACTATTAACGTTATTGTTTCCACTTACTACCCCTACTGCCCTCAAATTCGAGCGCCAGATTTAGACCGTCAAGTTCTTCCGGCAAACAATTTACTTCTAAGCAGTAGTATGAGCAACTTCACTAGAACTTGTTGTTGGGAATATAGAGAAGATTATGGAGACTTGGCGTTGACGTTTTTGTATACTTGAATACCTCTATTACCAATTTCTTAAACTACATCATTGTTTGTAGTTTCTACGTGTAATATAGGCAATAATATAATTATTTTTGTAATTGATAATAACATTTGCTTACCTGTTCAATACTGTGGCAGGATTATACTTAGGACCAAGTAACTTTCAAATTTCCTTACCATACTTCAAGCTACATGCATAAACTGGTGTGGAAAAAACAGTTACAACAAAAAGTTAAACAGGTCACAGATTTTACAGTTAGAGTTCACAAACCTTTCGATAAATTATATCATCGTCAGCGTGTTACACGTCTGTACTTTTCAACAGCATTGTTTTATTATACTGTTGAAGAGTACAGATGTGTAACGCACTGAGGATGATATAATTTATCGAAAGGTTAGTGAACTCTAACTGTAAAATATGTGACCTGTTTAACTTTTTGTTGTAACTTACGAATGTGTACTGTATATCGCATGAGTTCCAGGCCACCATTTTTGGCTTGTACTGCCGTTATAGCTTTAAACCCGTATTGATTCATCAGAGAAATGGACATGATTATTTAATATGTTTAAAAAACACAGAAGCTTGATTTACGATTGCAAAATTCACTTTTAAATGGTTGAAAAACAAGTTCATAAATGTTATTATTGTTTTAGTCTTTACAACCAAGAAAGCAGGTACTTTGTCTACATATCAAACCCATGTGGTGCAAATCATGCCATGCTTTTATATAAGTACTAATTCCAGTACTTTCTTTTCCCAAATCATGAAAGTGATGCTCCCAAATATTGTGAGATAACTTACGGCACATGTAGTACTAAAATTTAATCAAATGTAGTTACGTTAGTTTCTTTGGCATACAAATCGCATTATACTCGTGCTAGCCACGATTCTCGTAGAGGTAGTGATGTAACAGGATTAATGTCCATAGCGATGGGTCAAAAGTATTGTTGAATGTGTTGCCCTGCACTAGACGTGCGCTCTACATCTGCATCGCACCATAGATTATCAAAGAATATGCATAAAGACTTAATTGGATCATAATTCTATAGAAATTTCACATTTTGCTGAGTCCATGTATACGTTTCACTCGCAACTGTACGATTAGTGTCTTTGAAAAGAGCGGTGTTGTATTCAAGCTATGATTGCACACATACACGCGCATGACAGGTGATGAGTGCAGCCTACTTATAGTGCAGGGCAATACATTCAAAAATAGTTTTCACTTATTGCTATGGTAATTAATCCAGTAACATCACTTTTGCTACGGCGAATTAAATAAAAGGCTGTACTGCAGAGGTTTTCACAACTTCTAAATCTACATGTAATTTCGATATTCCGTTTTGGCTTTACGTTGACGTAGCCTATATGGTGATCATTTTTGACAGACTGGTTAGCTAAATATTATTTTGCTTTTCGATATGCTCATATATATTGTGACACTGCTTTGAAAGTCATGTGTACATGTATTATTCACAGAGAAAGAATTTGCGAAGTACCACAAACGCTCGCCCAATTTGATACATGTATAGCAAATGCGATTCTATTGGCCATTCGGTGTATGTGGGGGTGTGTGGGTGCCGAGTCAAATTGGTTTTCAAAAAAGAGGGCCAAAATCGTCAACAAAATCTTCAACAAAATCATTAATCCCCCCCCCCCCTTAAACACTGAAAAAGAGGAGGGAGGGGACGTGTCCCTGGATCCTCCTCTGGAAGAGTCTTTGACAGACACAAGTTTCTAATTACAAACATTATGATTGATTTTGAACATTTTTATCTTTCCAAATTTTGTTATAATTGCAGCAGTGCGCTGTTGTAGCACGAGTATCATGTGTATCAATATTCATGTTGTAGTAGGATTATGCTCTTTTGTACATTGTGTAAGTGTTGTTCTAATGTTTTTAAGATGACTTTTGTAGAACCGGTTTTCTTGCAACGAACGTTGTATTTTCAATAAAACAGAAATGGATTATTCCAAACCTTGTGTTTTTATTTTTATGGTTTAAAGAAATACAATACTATGAATTGTGCAATTTCTTCAGTCGACGGCTTTTACCATGTTTACGGACCACTAAATTGATGATTTAAAACAAATTATGATTCTCACTATAGAGCCGAGGAAAATTCTAACCCATGGAATGGGTATATTCCTAACTGTGCGTCCAATGTACAAATCCTACATACACTACACCAGAAGCTACCAGATTCCTACTGCTACCGTCCCCAGAGGTACACTGCTGCCCAGCTACTTTGTGGCTACTCCTAGAGTACCAGAGCAGTGCCAATCCAGTACCAGTGTGTAAACTGTACATGTGTACATGTGATTCCAATGTGTGTACTCACATAGGCACTCAACAGTACCAATGAAGCATCTGGGGAAGCAGCAAATCTGGAGTGTACATTTGCTGTTCTACACTTTCATCATGTTAATGGATCCTAACGAGGCATCTGATTATGATACTGATCTGAATTAAATGGTTCCAAATTATCAATTCATTTTTTCATTAATTAAAAATGGGAAATCAAAGCGTGCAGCTTAATCCCACTGTGAAGTTTATACAAATCAACATTGATGACAATTTCATTTAGCTTTCTTTTTCTAGGTTTGCTATAGTTTAATTAGCTCGTAATAGGCGGGAAATGTTAGACTTTTATCACTACGCCGAAAAGAAAACCCACGTTAAGGGTGCTATTAGTTGACATGAAAGTAGACAAAGTATTATAGGACTTGAATTAATAATTCTTAATGCTTCTGGGGAGATGTCACAAGACAATTCTCAAAATAAAATAATTTGATATTAATCCGCGATGTTATAAGGCCCGCCGATTACGAGCTGATTTTAAGTAAAACTGGTATAACCAGTGTGTTAAAAACTTGTGTTAAAAACCTTTCTCATATTGGTATAACCAACTATCAACTATCCCTATATGTGTTTTAACTCTGCTCATATATCTTGCGTGTTACTTGAGCAAGGTGAAGGTAAAGTTCTTTCAAGACAAGGAAAGGAAGCAGAGGAAGCAAACAATTAGCAAGCAAAACAAAAAAGTACATAAAATTGACATCTCAAGAGATGGTACTGCACGATATACATCACATTGACTCGGATGATACTCTGCGCCACCTATGACCGATTCTATCATCATTGAGAGCTGTCAAGCTGTACATTCAAAAATTTGATTTCAAGAAATATGAAGAAAAATAGCATTATCTTGAACAATGTTTATCAGCCATGATGTTCTGTCGACCCTAAACCTGGCCTCGGAAATCCCTTTCGTCGAAGAATATCTCCGAACTCATTTCACCAGATGGAGCACTGCAGCAAATCCTTGCTCTGTAATAATTTGATCCCGTAAACGTAAGCTCTCAAGCCTTTACTCGTTAGAATCAGGTAGGTCCTACATTTTACTATATGTCCAAATTCATTTCAATTCTTTACATAATCATAGTACGGATTGTGTCAGACAGATTTAAGTGTTAGCTTTTTTATATATATTAATTAGTATCTGAGTAGTGAAATGCATTTGTTTTTCATCATCTTCAGGGAGAGGTAGATCTGTTCATGTCTGGCTTTATTATATTGCGATATTCACGTGTAGATGCATAGTCAACATTGTCCGAATCTCCGTTGATTTCTGCTTCTGGTTTCATTGTTTTCTTGACAAGATATGAACTGTTTGGTTCTCACATCCTATATGCAAACTGACAAGTAATTTGGACACATGCGCGCCGCCTGCATTTACGGTAACTCCATTTGGACTTGTATGCGCGCCTCCTGCATTTCCGACCGAGGAGTGTACATGGTGGACCGAATTTTGTGAGTCAAACGGCCAAATTTCAGATTTTTCAGATGCTCTGCATGGACATTGACACTGATTTAACAATCGTATCTTCTTATAATTATCTTTCATTTACAACCAATCTTTACTAATTATAATTATAGCTTCAACGCAAGGGTCAACGGTTTGTCCGCATGCAGGACACCTTGTGAGATTTTTACATTAAGGGTCACTGGGGTGTGTCATGATGCACGCAAGTCTTTAAGGTGGTATATGAGGTTATTTCTAGAAGTTAGGAAATGCTCCGAGCATGCAATAGATTAATTGGGTAGGGCAAGGTACCCTTATCAATATGCCTTTTGTTTGAAGCAAATCGGCAAATTGATATATTTGAAAAACCGTATGTCCGATTTGCTTCAAACAAAAGGCATATTGATAAGTGTGCTTGGCCCTACTCAATTAATTTGTTCAAAACATGCTTAAAGCACTTCCACAATGCCTCAAATACCACCTTAAGCAGACAATTACCCAGGTACTTAATTTAATGACACAGAAGAAATAAATGCTGTAAAAAATGTTATTGAAATTAATATTCTTTCTAAATTAATATTTTACAGGTAAGCATAAAATCAATTTATGTCTACTCTGACTAAAACAGAGAACCCAGTCGAGTTTAACGAAGTATAAATGATATAAAAAGTAACCCTAAATTAAATTGACTTAAATTGGTATTTTAGCTCGAGCTAAATCCCAAGGATGTTTTAATATTATCTATCTCCCCATTTAAATTAATGAGAAACTGGGTCGTTTTCCGTTATGTTAAGCCATGTATAACGTTCTTTGCCCTCACTGCGAAAGTCTTGATGGTTTTTCCACATTTAATAATCAATGATTCAGTAAGCTGAATAAGGGCGAAATCCTGGCTGAGAATTACCCATCTGCAAGTGACATAACCCGATCCGTTCGCGCTAGACGGGAGACTACAATTCCATTAAATGCATGTAAATTTATAGACAAAATATTACAAAATAAAATATAACAATTGGTGGTCATTATTTATATAATCAGCATACCCATTATATACGGGTCGTGTTTCTGGGCGTTACTCCTCATTCTTTAAACTAGAAAACGTTTTAAACATCACGGGCAAATGGTAGAGAGGAACTGAGAAAGAGAAGCGCGGGATACCGTGTGAAAATGGACACATATCTTGTACACATGGAGAAGAGGGTTAACATTTTTATTTTCGGATCCGCATTGTACTCACCATTGAAAATCGACATATCCCATAGTACATTGTAATATGAATGAGGTGATATACCTGGTTGGAATTTTATAAAATCTCAGGGGGTGGTTTCAAAATTTGAAGTCGTCGATACATATCTAGCAAAATTAATAATCAAAATACCATCTATTCTTAGAGGTCATCGCTATACCTAAAGTCCTAAAATTGCAAAATATATTTCCCCTACAAGGCAGACGCATATCCCGGGACGCATATATACCTGGTACACCTGCATAATTTAGATTTCATGTTTTTGTGCGCCCCGATACCCGAAGACTAGTTCAAAAAATGCTAGAACACCGTTTTATGAAAATTAGAGCAAATGTCGCACTCGCACACAAATGTTTAATTTTGTGTGATCCCATATGGAACTACACAGAAAAATATTACTGAGTCAGTTGACTCATTTGGATGAGTCTTTGGTTTGTCCATTCTATTTCCAGGGTCTATGATTTGACACGCTTTGACATTTTATTGAGTCAATTGACTCATCACCTTAATGACTGAGTCAAGTGACTCATCAGTAATGCGTTAAGGGGGTACTACACCCCTGTGGTAAATGTGTGGCTATTTTTGCATTTTTCTCAAAAAATAATAACACACTGATAACAAAAGTTATGTATATTATTGGGGCAAGGGATTCAATTACTACGCTGAAATGTCAGTGACTCAAGACAAGCGGTTCAGTATATATGATAGGAAATGAGGTACATTCTTGCGGTACCTTATTTCTTATCATAAATAACAAACCGCTTGTCTTGGGTCACTGAAATTCCAGTGTAGTAATTGGATTCCTTGCCCCTATATTATACGTAACTTTTGTTACCAAGTATTATTAGTTTTTGAGAAAATGCAAAAATAGACACTAAATTTGTCGAGGGTGTAGTACCCTTAAATGATTCAAGTGACTTGCTTCAATTGAGTCAATTTACTAATTACTGAGTCAACTGACTCACGTCAAGTGACTCACGTCAAGTGACTCACTATAATGCGTCAATTGATTTATTTGAAGAGAGTCAATTGACTCGTTTAACTCATTAATATTGAGTCAGTTGACTCAATGAAATGTCAAAGCGTGTCAAATCATGGACAAACCAGCGGCTCATCCAGATGAGTCAACTGACTCACTTAACTGAGTCAAGAGACTCGCCAATGTTGTGTCAGTGTTCGCACTTTTTCCTCTGCCATTTTTATTTTTGCATGTTTGGTCACCTTCAGTGCAGTCTCGATGATTGTAGACACCAAAATCACTAGTTAATCAGTTACTTTCACATGACATACCTACAGTACAATGTATGCACAGTAAAGTGCGACACTGCATATGTCTGCATTGTTTTGTAAAATTGTAAGCTTACAGGTAAGCTTCTCTCGGTCTTTCATTTCGGGAAGCGTACTGGTCGGTTGTTAAAACTGCATACTGAATACAAAGCTGAATACAAATACAGAAGCTACATACACAATTCCTAAAGAAATAATAATTTTGATGTCTGTAATATCACCTCACTCAATCGACCAAAGTGACACAAAACAAAATAGCAGAAAATGAAAGAAAATCAGCCTCGCTTTCATTTTCGAATTTGAAACATTAGAATTGAACATGAGTCAAAAAGCGACCTTGAATCATATTTTTATGATGAATTGAGTCCATTTACTTATTATGAAGTGAGTCACCATATCTTTGACTCATTACCATCTATTTACTGTGTCCAGTTACTCAAAAAAAGAGGCAGATTGCTGATCACAAAAAAATGTCTCAAAATGATTCAAGTGACTCTGTTTTTTTCTGTGTAGACGACAAATTTCATATTTGAATATGCAATCATAATAAGTTAAATCAGAAAGAGGAGAGAAAAAATGTAACGTCACCAGGTAGTTTTTGAGAAAAATGCAAAAATAGACACAAATTTGTCGAGGGGTGTAGTACCCCCTTAAATGATTCAAGTGACTTGCTTCAATTGAGTCAATTTACTAATTACTGAGTCAACTGACTCACGTCAAGTGACTCACTATAATGCGTCAATTGATTTATTTGAAGAGAGTCAATTGACTCGTTTAACTCATCATTACAGAGTCACTCGACTCATTAGTATTGAGTCAGTTGACTCAATGAAATGTTAAAGCGTGTCAAATCATGGACAAACCAGCGGCTCATCCAGATGAGTCAACTGACTCACTTAACTGAGTCAAGAGACTCACCAATGTTGTGTCAGTGTTCGCACTTTTTCCTCTGCTATTTTTATTTTTGCATGTTTGGCACCTTCAGTGCAGTCTCGATGATTGTAGACACCAAAATCACTAGTTAATCAGTTACTTTCACATGACATACCTACAGTACAATGTATGCACAGTAAAGTGCGACACTGCATATGTCTGCATTGTTTTGTAAAATTGTAAGCTTACAGGTAAGCTTATCTCGGTCTTTCATTTCGGGAAGCGTACTGGTCGGTTGTTAAAACTGCATACTGAATACAAAGCTGAATACAAATACAGAAGCTACATACACAATTCCTAAAGAAATAATAATTTTGATGTATGTACGAGGGCTGGTCAATAAGTTCCCGCAACTAAGGTGTATCTCCGCTCATGCATGACTTGGATAACTGTTACTTACACTAAATTCAAGTTTGCACTTTTGTCTTTCAAAACGAATATGTATTAGCGATGCTGAATGCTTGATTACGTAATGACATTAGCATAAACACAATAGCGTATGGGCACTGCCTGATTTATGGTGAAAAGTAGTCAAGAAAATCTCGCGCCAAATTGAGGTATTGTTACATAATTCCAAATATCTCGAGCATAGAAGTATGGAATCTGGCCCGGTTTTTGCAGCTTTATAGACCGATAACATATGCATGATGGTGGACTCTTTTTAGACATATACCATTTTTATTAAAGAAATGAAATCGTGTTGAATATCTCCAATTTTGAGTAGGCTTTATCACCCATTGTTCTTTACATAATAAGAGATAGAAAGATTGATCGATGACAAAATTTAACCAATGGTACCTGGTTTGATTGGGGATCTATATACTGATTATTAAAAAGGGAGGTCCCAGTGGTGAAATCATAACATTTCTTTCTTAATGAACCCTTGTTTTTGTAATTAAAGTAACACACCATAGAGAGGCTCTGGATTGAATAAGAAATTTGAATTTCGAAAGGTGTGTCTAATTTTAGCATAAGACTTGGTATACCGATTCACTCACACAGCTACTGTTCCGCAAACCTTGTATTAGTCATATTTTTAGCGCTTTTTTGATGAAATTTTCCGTTTTTCATACATTTTTGGTACATTCAATCATGCATACCATCAACGCATGCGCATATATCAATTTTTGTTGCATCAAGTGCTATTGTCCTGACTATGATCTCTAATACCATACCAATAACCATATTTGGTTTTGTTTTATTTTGGAGATAATTTGGATTCTTTCTATTGCCGTGTGGGCTCTTTCTCGCGATTTTCACCCCATTTTTGCTTGTTGTTATAGGCCTATTTTTGGTCAAGTTCAAAGACGGTCCCTTTCCTCATCTGTTGACGGATACATTTCTTCTTTCACAATTATCAATTGAATATACTCAGATTACCTCATACCAAAAATAAGGCTTGTAAAATGCTTTGGTCCTTACTTCTGCTTCTTTTTATTACACGTTCCTCAATGTCAATTCAAATTTCCCTCCAATGTTGACAATTGTCAGTGTACATACAGCAATGACTTTATGCAAATGAGATTACGTAATTAAAGGTACTCTGATACTAATTGTTGTGCGTTTTGAAAGACAAAGGTACAAACTTTATTGATCGTAAGTAACAGTCATCTAAGTCATGCATGAGCGGAGATAAATAATGGTTGCGGGATATTATTGACCAACGCTCGTAATATCACCTCACTCAATCGACCAAAGTGACACAAAACAAAATAGCAGAAGATGAAAGAAAATCAGCCTCGCTTTCATTTTCGAATTTGAAACATTAGAATTGAACATGAATCAAAAAGTGACCTTGAATCACATTTTTATGATGAATTGAGTCCACTTACTTATTATGAAGTGAGTCACCATACCTTTGACTCATTACCATCTATTTACTGCATGTGTCCAGTTACTTAAAAAAAAGAGTCAGATTGCTGATCACAAAAAATGTCTCAAAATGATTCAAGTGACTCTGTTTTTTTCTGTGTAGACGACAAATTTCATATTTGAATATGCAATCATAATAAGTTTAATTATTGTCCCCTATATGATCCTGTGGGCAATTTGGGGGTCTTTTTAGGGTCTGTGTTAAATACTGCTTCACAGACAATAGATTCGAATTGTGCATTCCTAAAATTAAGTATTCTGGTCTTGGACTAATAAGCACAATGTTTTATAGCCAATTGCGTTAATCTGATCAGAATGAACAATTAGCAAATGATTGGGTACATAAAATGTTGAAAGTAGCACGAGTTTTTCCCCTTCTATAAAGAGAAACAATTAGCATAAACTTGATATAATTATTATGTAATGAAACCATTTACGTGTATTTGGAAAGCAATCGCTGCAGCAATATCCATATCATACTTATACTCCTTGAGTATTCATGATTATTTGATTAGAAATTGAGCATAATTTCAGCAATGCATTTTGGGAATGAGCAGATTGGGTGGATTGTAGTAAATGTCATAGGTTTCAAAATATCACATCTCACATAATCATCTTTAAATAATACCACCATGTCGTCCTCGTCATGGTTTTGATTTATAATTTCCATCTCAAAGAAACCTAACATTAGAGTATATAGCATATTATTTTTTTGTTTTAGACTGGTATCGATGTAGACTATTATAGTACAGTCTCTAAGTCTGACAATATAATCGAATTGTGCATTCCCAAAATGAAACTGCTGGTTTTGGACTATTTGTATATCACTGCAAAAAAATTGGTCAAATCGTTCTACCTATTTGATTGGGCAAACTCTTTTACTTATTTGTTGGTCACGGCTTGCCCAATAATAGTTAAATCTAAATTCTTATTGGGCAACCTCTCATTTTGGCCATTTATTTATCTTTATTTTACTACGAGAGGAGTAAAGTTGGTTAAGTTTTTGGCCACATAATTTATATACGACTGTTGTGCAAAATAAATCACATCAGTTGGGCAACTTTGTAGTAAATTGCGTGAATTACAAGTTGTTGGGCAAAAAGATGTAAAATGTTGAGCAAAGTTTTCGATCATGCGCACTGTTGTCTTTTCATTGAACAACAGTTGGTCAACATTCGCGCGGTTCGGTTCTGGAAAGCACATTTTCGATCTTATCGTAAAATGGCGGATGACATGGGTGCTGGCAGAGTGGGGGCTGGCACAGCTAATTGACACCTTTAAAGGTGAGTTTTCTCTAAATTAATTATAAATACATACATTATTACACGGTGTTACTTGCCTCATTTCATTCTGACCACTGTGTATGAAAAAATACTGAGAAATTTAGTGAAGTTGTTTTACGACATGTACGAGTCAGACACTCGTGATATGCACGCATAGCCATGCATGCATGATGACAGTCTGTACTGAGCAGTTAATAAGCTTACGTATCAGTTTTTTATTAATCAATCAAGTATTTGAAAATAACTTCACTAAATTTCTCAGTATTTTTCATACACAGTGGTCAGAATGAAATGAGGCAAGTAACACCGTGTAATATTGTATGTATTTATAATTAATTTAGAGAAAACTCACCTCACAATTGAAAAATATTTGCCCAACTAATTTGGCAAATATTTTGCTTAATAATTAAGCAAAAAATAAACCAACACATGAGCCAATAATGTGTAAAATGCCCAACAGTTTAATCAAATTTTGTCCAACAATTGGTACAATCAACTATTTGCCCAACAGTTTTATTAAATATTGCCCAACAATTAGTGAAAAATATTTACCCAACTATGTTGGTCAAATATTTTGCTTAACAGTTATGCAAAAATAAACCAACATATGAACCAATACCGTGTAAACATGCGCAACAGTTTGTTCAAATTTTGAACAATAATTGGTAAAACAAATTGCCCAACTGTGTTGGGTAAATACTTTGCCCAATATTTGAGCAAGTTTTTGTAAACCAACTGTTGGTCATAATTTTTGTACAACTCTTGTTGGTCAAATTTTGACCAACTGTTTCATGTGTTGTATATAGACCAAACTGTTGGTCATTTTTTTGACCAACATTATTTACAGTATAAGCACAATGTTCTATAGCCAAGCGCCAAGAAACTGGCCAGCATGAACTGGCCAGCATGAACAATTGGGTACATAAAATGTTGAAAGTAATACTAACAAACATTTGAACGAGTGTTCCCCTTCTAAAGAGAAACAATAAGCATAAACTTGATATAATTAATACGTATAATGATAGCAATATCCATAAAGCTTCCATATCATAGCTATACTCTTGGCGTATTCATGATATTTAAGTAGATATTGAAGACAATTTCAGCAATGCATTTTGGGAATGAGTAGATTGGGTGGATAATCATTGTAGTAAATGTCATAGGTTTCAAAATATCACATCTCACATAATCATCTTTAAATAATACCACCATGTCGTCCTCGTCATGGTTTTGATTTATAATTTCCATCTCAAAGAAACCTAACATTAGAGTAGCATATTATTTTTTGTTTTAGACTGGTATCGATGTAGACTATTATAGTACAGTCTCTAAGTCTGTAGAGCTTCAATCAATCTTTGTGGTATTAGGAAGGATCTACATAGCGTGATTAAAACTGGAAATACATTTTTGTTTGATATAAGCGTTTACAAATTTTGACCATACTTTGATAGGGTATAATTTTTTTTAAATAGATTTTTGACACTAAGGGACGCACCATTTGATTTCCGGGGGGGGGGGGGGGGATGGGAGCTTTTTTGAAAAAAACCGTTTGCCCACTAGTGAGAAAAAACCACACACCCCACAAAGAAGTTGCAACCCACAAGCTATTGCTGCAACCACAGATCCTGCTGCAACACAATACCCCACAAGAATGCTGGCACAAGTGCGCCCCCAACACACAATTCGCAGTCTTCGGCGAAAAAAAAGAAAAATTGACGCCCTGTCCCAAACTCCCATGCCCCCCTGAGAACATGATGCACATTCATGATCCTTGGTCATAACTTGCCTCATTGCCTGTGTACGACATTTTGTTTTTAAGGTGAGTGGGGGTGTGTGGGTGGATGGGTGGTTGTTTGTATGTGTATCTGTTTGCCGAACGTGGACTTTTTTTTTATGAAACTTTACATTCCAATCGTAGACGTGACCATGGTGACTGCAACCTACAACCTTCTTAGCTGAGATGTGCAATTGACTGCAAACAGTCAAATAATGCATATGAGAGTGGGCCACAAAAATCAGTCCTCGGTTGATAGGTTAACGCCCCCTCAAAAAAAGTGTATAATTTGTGTCAACGTACCGGTTAGGTGCAAAAAAATCAAATTAAAAAACCCCCCAAAAACACGCCTGCGTTTGCATAGTTTTAACTTAAAAGTACAGGATCTGTTTGCCAATACCTGTAGGGTGTGGGGCCCGGGTGGGGGCACTGTGTGTGAAATGGGGGTGTGAAATGGTGTGAAATGGGGGTGGGTGGAGGGCGTACTAATTGATAAATGCTAATTGATAAATGATCATATACCTCTAGAGGTATGAGTGTGGTGGATATAGAGAGATCTGATGATTGTTCTATCTTAGCACATGGGGTAATAATGTCCTCTTTCCGCTACCAGCTACACCGCATAGGCCTACATTGAATTTCACCTGCATGCAGGCATTCCCAGAATGATCAAAATACATTTAAACAGGTTAAATGACACTTTCACATATCATCATTCAAACATTTAAGGCGAGTAGGAGCGGTGCCTGAACTAGTGGTGTTTGTGCTCAAATAATGAGAAAAATAAAGCTATAAATATGCACTCACAGATATTAGGTATGGGTGCAATCATCCTCCAATGTTGACACCTAAATAGGCGATATGTGGGTTTCTGATCAAATTAACACCATTGGCCATTTTAGCCTTAAAAGTGCCCATTTTTGCGCGAATTTATCACACTTTTGCACCATCATATTACACCAGTTAGCTTTAATATGCTAAATTTTCGTTCGCGAGAGATATGACAAACCCCGATCTCGTGTGGCCAACCCAACGAATTTGACTGATTCCATTTAGCATGTTTAGGTGTAAGTTGCGACATTTCATATTATAAGATCGTTCATGATGGCTTTAATCATAGAATTTAGAAGACCTCATGCAGACTCCTGATCATGGTCATCGTGATAGATAGGTCTCAAGAAAATATCACGGTTGATGTTCCGTATGTTAGTTCCCATTTATTATTAACCGTCTTGTAATCACTCGTGTGTTTCTTGTATGGTTATCAAGCAGAACAGTCTTTAGTACACCATGAAGGCTCACCTCAAGAGGAAATTTGATAATATTTTAATATTCGGCTATGAAGTATTAGAAATATTTAGAACATGTAGATGTAGTGGTGTTGACATTTATCATGCTTAATATCGATATTGCTAAGACGTTCGAATTATTAGAAAAGCAATATAAATACGCGTCACATTAAAAACAATAAAGCGTGTTTTTTTCGGTGACAATGCGAAGCTGGTGAAAAATGTGGGTCTTTTAATTTCTTCAACATGTTCAACTGTTCAAGATTTTGATCGCGGGATTGGTGGTAAAAATGTGTATGCCCTTAACATTGTTAATATGAAACGTCCCCCACACACACTCCCACGGCCCACACACCCCCACGCAAAAACAGGTTTTCATGGGCCATAGTAAAAATCGGCATTCAGTGAGTTTCAGGCATGGTGTGTTTGTAGTTTTATGTGACAACATCGTCATGATCGAATATCATGAAAAATGCAATGAAAAAGTCGGTCTTTTTATCTAAATAATATAATGTAACAAAGTCACAAATATATTTTAAAAAAACAATTCTAAAGACTCCATATGAAGAATGTCGCTAACTAAGCGATCTGTCATCTCCGTGTAGTGTTTTTGCTGGGTGTTACTCAGACGCCTTCGGGGGCTCTCACCATTGCTACCCCTTCCCCGACATTTATTACCAGCGTTAAGTTTGTACAGGGCACCGCTTGAAAACACCTTTAACCCTTCGCAAGTTCTACCATGCCCTTGTCTAATAGCCCCCATCACTAGTTGTATTTTTAAAACATTCCAAAGCTGAGGCTATCAAAGTGAGATACCGCTTTCGTGACACTTTCTTTTTCCGAAATCAACAACAAATTCTAATGGCTTCAATATTTTATTGTGTTTATACAGTATTATCGGTTTTTGGAAGAAGGCTCGTTGTAACATGTGTTGAAACATTTTGCATAGAATGAATAATAATTATCGTTATTGTTTATCACATAATCAATAATTAGTGTTGATTTTGAGTTAACTTTTGCCCAACCATATTAAAGTAGACTGGAGGAGTTATGGTCCAGTTGTATAAAACGGAGGAAAACTTGGCAACTTACGGGCGCAAACCACCAAATGATTCCGTGATTTATATGAATGAGTTTCGGCCAAAATAAGAAACTTTGGGAGGTGTTTTTGGGTTTTTATGTGAACTTACAAGGATATGCCTATATAGGTGAATGAGAAGTACAAAGCCTATATGAATTTGAATCGTCAAAAACGTTATCCATCAATGCATAGAGAAAATGGCTCCAAGTTTAATCCCGGGGTTCAATTATATTTTTGCCTAGTTTTGGAGACTTGAAAGCAGCTCGGAAATATAATTAGAGGGCGCTATAAGAACACCTGTCCTGTGAAAACTCATTTTCATCGTTTCATATTAAAATTGTTGCCGAGGTCAATTCGCGAGTAATGAAATCGAGCCAAAAAAAATACACGTTTTCATGTGTATATTTTATGGACTTGCAATTAATTGGTGGTATGCGACCATATACGCGCGCGTCAGTTTATTTAAACGTGGGTCTTTTATACGCACATCTTCAAGTCAACCGAAAATTCCACTGAATGCGGGTAACAGAAAAGAGGGTGAGTACCGATCGTGTTTCTTATCCAATTTGAAACCGCTTGTTTTACATGGTGCTGCTATGTAGGCCTAATGGGTGTTTTTTTTGTAAGTTCAATTTTCACTATTATAAAAGGGTAATTTTTGGAGACTTCTATAATTAATAAATTATGAATGGGTGTTTTTGATCATTTTGTTGTTGTTGTTGTTGCCGTTTGTTTTGTTGTTGTTTTGTTCTGTTTTGCGATCTTGAGACTTGAAGTAAATCAAAAAAATAAATTTCTCCTATGGGCCCTGAGCCTACAAGTAGGCATACATGATCACCAAAGTTCGCATAACTAAAGTCAGAAAACAAACGTTGGTACTGAAATCATCCATTTATTCGTGCTGTTTCTAAGACGAGTTAATTAGTAACACCTTTAATTCAACGTCTTTTATCCTGGGCCTTTATGAACTCATAGACCGTAAATTTACAGCCTACGGTGAACTTGCAGTGTCGTTTACTAAGCACGAGACAAATCAATGTGCCCTTAATTCTCGGGCCTTGATTTTGCTCTGATCTTTGGGGAAATGAAATGAGACAGTGCATTATAAATAACATTATTTTTGGGCGTGTTGCAAACTAAACTTCAAGTCACCACGACAATAATGATTGAAAAAATAAATCAATTGTAAAGTATATGGTGCGAAATATGCGAACTTTTATGTTTGCCCGATTTTCAGTAGTTATTAGTTTTGGTGATTTCATCTTGCATGTAAAAGGCAAAGGTAAAGGAGTCGAACCTGCCCTTTTTTACTAGGACGGAGTGCCCATCTGTCTTTCGGTGTTTTTTTTTAAAGCGATAAGGCCAAACTCCATGCTGGTACCCATTTATACACCTGGATGGAGAGTCGATTATGAGTCGGAGCCCGTTCCTTGCAAGCAACTTCTATAAAATGCTTTGAAAGTATTTGTCGCAAGAATTGGTAAAATAGCTCCCAGAATCAGTTCAGCCCGCCCTTTTCACATGTTTCAGGGTAGGCCTAGTAGTGAGAGGTGCAGCAGGCCCGGGCAGCAGGTCTCAGATCATGCTCAAATCCAGCAGGTCTCAAAAAGTGCGACAACGCCCTCTCATGTTTCTCTTATAAAATGGTATGACTAAACATCTATAGAAGAGATGGCTCACTAAGTGTAACCACGCATGAAACCAGGTCTGCATGAAACACAACTCGGCAGAGAGCAAAGGGACACGGTCAACGCAAAAAGAGGAGTCCATACCCAGCAAACACAAAACGTTTTCGACATCATTCGCCAAAGGCTAGAAAGGGCCGGGAGAAAGGGTTCCCAGAAAACGTTTAAATGTCGGGTTATATAAAGGTTATAAAACGTTTTCATAACATTTAAAAACAGTTTTTGATAACCTCCAACAAATATTCTAACATAATGTTATTTAAATGTTGACAAAATATTTGGCAAACAATGTCCAAAATGGCCAAATTTGTTCAAATCTTGCTATAAACTACCAATGTATTGCTCTCGTCATAAGGATTCAGAAAAAGTATAGTTTGACCTATCTCCGATGTACCTGTCTTGAGTTATAGGGGAAAAGGTCAAATGTCAAAATTTGGAATCCACAAGGGGACAAAAAATGAAAGATCTCTGATTTTGATAAAAAATAATCTCATTGTTCCGCTTGCAAAAGCATTTAATAAAAAGAATAGTTTGTCATATCTCGGGTGGTTCACCTTGGTTACATGGCATAGAAGATCATGTTCCATTGAGCCGTGTTGACCGTGACCTATTTTGCGATGTTATCTATGTAACAAAACATCCAAAACAATGCAACTTTTATCATTTTGATTTATTTTTGCTAAGGGCTGGGCCACAAAATTTGACCTATAATTTTTCTTAATCCTCATGATGAGAGCAATATATTGGTATGGTTGTTGACAAGATTTGGCCAATTTTGAAATTTCACCACTGCATAAGCGGCTAGTTTGGGGGATTTTTATAACTTGAATTTTTGGGGACTTTTGATGTGTATTCTTTTCTGAAATGAATGGTGATTAAATGGATTCTGTTGCAATTAGTGGTGGGTTAACACCTATTTTTTAAATTAATTTAACTATAGCCTGAAATTAAATAAGTTTTGAAGTATGATGTTAGGTGTGAAATATAGAAGTTCAAGAAAGCCAAATGTTGATTTTCAATAATTAGTGTTGTGGTTTTCATGGTACATGTAAGCAACCTCTTTAAAATGCTTTGACAGTATTTGTCGCAAGCGTTTGTAAAATAGCTCCCAGAATTAGTTCAGCCTTTTCACATGTTTCAGGGCAGTATTGAGAAAGTAAGTACTACATGTAGTAGAGCTCAGATCCAGCAGGTCTCAAAAAGTGCGACAACGCCCTCTCATGTTTCTCTTATAAAATGGTATGACTAAACATCGATAGAAGAGATGGCTCACTTAGTGTAACCACGCATGAAACAGAACTTAGCAGAGAGCAAAGGGACACAACGGTCTACACAAAAAGCTGAGTCCATAGTTGCTTTATGAGAAGAGAGGCTAGCCAATCTGATCTCCCGGCCAATTTTCCATCAACAGCATTAGCATTATGTCCATGGTTACGGTTCGCTATCTCTAATGACCGCTATCTCTAAGGTTCGCTATCCCTACGGTTCGTTATCACTAATTACGAAAAAGGTCCACTATACCTAAGGTTCGATATCACTAATTTTGAAAAAGGTTCGGTATTCCTAAGGTTCGATATCACTAATTTGGTTCGCTATTTCGAATTTTAAATAAGGTCTGCTATCACTAATTTATTGAAGGTTCGCTATCTCTAAGGTTCGCTATCACTAATAATTAAAATAAGGTCCGCTATCTCTAATTTTATCAGTCCCGGTATCCCTAAAGTTCGCTATCTCTAATTTCAAATAAGGTCCGCTATCTCTAAGGTTCGCTATCTCTAAGGTTCGCTATCACTAATTTCAAATAAGGTTCGCTATCTCTAATTTCAAACAAGGTTCGCTATCTCTAATTTATAATAAGGTTCGCTATCTCTAATTTTAAATAAGGTACAGATAGCGGACCTTACACTCTTAAAAATCCCTAGTCACTTTTCACTAGAAACTAGTCAAATTTGACTAGATTGCGGGGTGCAATAGGATCTTACTAGACTCTAGTCATTTTGACTAGGATAATCTAGTCGACAGGAACGACTAGGAGTCTTTGTCAAAACATGACCAGAATATCTAGTCATTTTTTTTTCACTTTTGACTAGAAACTATAGTCAAATTTGACTAGATTGCGGGGTGCAATAGGATCTTACTAGATTCTAGTCATTTTAAATTCTAGTCATGTTAATTTGGGGAAATGCATCATCTCTTGTCCGCTTCACGCCTCAACACTGTGGTGTTAAATAGCCATCAAGTGTATTTGATAGCACGGTGAAACGTATTACAGAAATTATCTATAAAATTACGGTCTTAAAAGAGGATGGCAGAAAATTATAATGTATTTGCTTGAAATTATAAAATCTATGGTGTTAAATAGCGTTTGCCCTGTGTTCTTCATCCGTGGTTTTGTTTCCTATTATTTCAACTGAGTATAATATTTAGGATTTAGAGAAGGTCCTCCAAACACTAGCACTCATCACAATAATCATTTGTTACAAAATTGTTACCCAATTTGTTACCGAAATTGGTGTGAAAACTCACACCAAATTCTGCATCCTCGACTTGGAATTGACTAGAATTTCTTGACTAGAATTTATGACCAGGCGTAAATGACTAGATATGCGTTGACCAGGCATAAATGACTAGATCAGCGTTGAAATGATTAGAAAATCTCCTCAAAATGACCAGAATCTCGTCAAATTATTTTGACTAGGATTTCTAGTCGAAAAAACGACTAGGTATTTTTAAGAGTGTAGGCCTATTTGAAATTAGAGATATCGGACCTTATTTAAAATTAGAGATAGCGGACCTTTTTTAAAATTAGAGATAGCGGACCGTTTTTAAAATTAGAGATAGCGGACCTTATTTAAAATTAGAGATAGTGGACCTTATTTAAGATTAGTGATAACGAACCTTAGGTATAGCGCACCCTAATCAATATTAGTGATAGCGAACCTTAGAGATAGCGAACCTTAATTAATTAGGGATAACGAACCCTAAACAAAATTAGTGATATCGAACCTTAGGTATAGCGGAACTTTATTGCAATTAGTAATAACGAACCTTAGAGATAGCGAACCTTCAATAAATTAGTGATAGCGGACCTTATTCAAGATTAGTGATAGCGAACCTTATTTGAAATGAGTGATAGCGAACCTTATTTAAAATGAGTGATATCGAACCTTAAAACTAGCGAACCTTATTCTAAATTAGTGATATCGAACCTTAGAAGTAGCGGACCTTTTTTTAGGTATAGCGAACCCTTTTCTCTATTAGAGATAGCGGGATTCTGATCTCCATAGACTTTACACGTTAGTGATAGCGAACCTTACAGATAGCGGTCCTTACACTGTTAGAAATGAATGTAAATTTACAGTTTTTGAAGATGTAATTATACGGTTGACATTGTCTTTATTACATAAACACGGTATTTTACGTGTAAAAATACAATGAAACGGTAATTCACGCGTAAAAATACAGTACAAAGACTACTCAAGACTTCCATATCGTTTTTTTACGTTCTGATACTGTCGTTTAACCAAAAACTATGAATTTACAGGTTTTAACTTGTAAACACACGTCCGACCCCGTTCTTTTACATTGTGATACTACCGTTTTGGAAATAACTGTGAATTTACAGGTTTTAACTTATATCAAAATTGTCATTTTACATCAACACGGTATTTCAAGTGTAACAATACAGTACACACATATATATACACGTCCGACTCCGTTCTTTTACATTCTAATAATGCCGTTTTGGAAAGAACTGTGAATTTACAGGTTTTGAAAATACCAATATTGTCTTTTTACATCAACACGGTATTTCACGCGTAACAATACAGTACACACATAATATATAGAAGTCCGATTCCGTTCTTTTACATTCTAATAATCCTATTTTAGAAATAACTGTGAATTTACAGGTTTTGAAAATACCAATAATTATTGTCTTTTTACATCAACACTGTATTTCAAGCGTAACAATATAGTACACACACATACAGTATATACAAGTCCGACTCCGTTCTTTTACATTCTAATAATGCCGTTTTGGAAATAACTGAGAATTTACAGGTTTTGAAAATACCAATAATTATTGTCACATCAACACGGTATTTCAAGCGTAACAATACAGTACACACATATGTAAATACACGTCCGACCCCGTTCTTTTACATTATGATACTACCGTTTTGGAAATAACTGAATTTACAGGTTTTAACTTATATCAAAATTGTAATTTTACATCAGCACGGTATTTCAAGTGTAACAATACAGTACACACATATGTAAATACATGTCCGACCCCGTTCTTTTACATTGTGATACTACCGTTTTGGAAATAACTGTGAATTTACAGGTTTTAACTTAAACCAAAATTGTCATTTTACATTCACACGGTATTTCAAGTGTAACAATACAGTGCACACATAATTATATGCACGTCCGAGCCCGTTCTTTTACTTTGTGATACTACCGTTTTGGAAATGTCTGTGAATTTGCAAGTTTTGAAGATATTGTCTTTTTTACATCAACACGGTATTTCAAGCGTAACAATACGGTACACATAGTTTTACATTCTAATAATGCCGTTTTGGAAATAACTGTGAATTTACAGGTTTTGAAAATACCAATATTGTCTTTTTATATCAACACGGTATTTCAAGTGTAACAATACAGTACACACATAATATATACAAGCCTGACTCTGTTCTTTTACATTCTAATAATGCCGTTTTAGAAATAACTGTGAATTTACAGGTTTTGAAAATACCAATATTGTCTTTTTACATCAAAACGGTATTTCAAGCGTAACAATAAGTCCGACTCCGTTCTTTTACATTCTAATAATGCCGTTTTGGAAATAACTGTGAATTTACAGGTTTTGAAAATACCAATATTGTCTGTTTACATTAACACGGTATTAAATTCAAGCGTAACAATACGGTACACATAGTTTTACATTCTAATAATGCCGTTTTGGAAATAACTATGAATTTGCAGGTTTTGAAAATACCAATATTGTCTTTTTATATCAACACGGTATTTCAAGTGTAACAATACAGTACACACATAATATATACAAGCCTGACTCCGTTCTTTTCCATTCTAATAATGCCGTTTTAGAAATAACTGTGAATTTACAGGTTTTGAAAACCAATATTGTCGTTTTACATCAACACGGTATATCAAGCGTAACAATAAGTCCGACTCCGTTCTTTTACATTCTAATAATGCCGTTTTGGAAATAACTGTGAATTTACAGGTTTTGAAATTACCAATATTGTCTTTTTACATCAACACGGTATTTCAAGCGTAACAATACAGTACACACATATGTAAATACACATCCGAACCCGTTCTTTTACATTGTGATACTACCGTTTTGGAAATATCTGTGAATTTGCAGGTTTCGAAGATACCAATATTGTCTTTTTTTACATCAACACGGTATTTCAAGCGTAACAATACGGTACACAGATATGTAAATACACGTCCGACTCCGTAGTTATACATTTTGATACTAGCGTTTTGGAAATAACTGTGAATTTACAGGTTTTGAAGATATCAATATTGTCTTTTTACATGTACACGGTATTTAAAGTGTAACAATACAGTGCACATATATACACGTCCGACTCCGTTTTCTTACATTACTGCCGTTTTGGAAATAACTGTGAATTAGCAGGTTTTGAGGATACCAATATTGTCTTTTTTACATCAACACGGTATTTAAAGAGTAACAATACAGTACACATAAATACACGCCACACTGTTAGAAATGAATGTAAATTCGCAGGTTTGGAAGACGTAATTATGATACGTTTGACATTGTTTTTTTATATACTTCAACACGGTATTTCACGGGTAAAAATACATTAAAACGGTAATTCACGCATGATAATACAGTAGACAGACTAGTTACAATTGCCAGACCGTTTTTATACATTCTGATACTGCCGTTTTGGAAATACCTGTGAATTTACAGGTTTTGAAGATATTAACATTGTCTTTTTACATCAACACGGTATTTCAAGTGTAAAAATACAGTACACAAACTACATATACACGTCCGACTACGTTTTTTAACAGTCTGATACCGTCGTTTTAGAAATCCACTGTAAGTATTATTTTAAAGATGTATTAACACGGTCGACATTGTCTTTTTACGTCAAAACGGTAATGACGTGTAAAACTACAGTAACTTAACAGCTATACCAGTCTGAAGGGTATTCTAACATAATAATAAGGTGAACTGACGTGTAATTATCTTTTTAAATATAAATATGGTAAAATACCAGTAAAATAACACCGGTTGCTGTTTTGTGACAGTGAAAATATCAACATTGAGTTATTTAACGCCAGTGTCTGCAATTGCAAAAGAGCTGGTATATACATTTTTATGTCTTTCTTTATTCATACAATAAGCTTTAAGGTACAGAATTGTATACGAGAAAGTGTTTCAAAAGTAAGTTAACGATCTGGCATATTTTTTATTACAACTGCCTACTTTAGAAACTCGTAATTTAACAGGTTTGTAGTCATTAATAACGCTTTATACTGTTTTAACACTTCAGTACGATAAGCTGACGTGTAATTACGTTTTTACAACAGAGCTACTAAGGTAAAACATGTAAACATTTACAAGAAATGTATATATTGTACGGATTTTGAGTTAAATAACGGAATTTAACCGTTTTTATAACAATCAGTGATATCAATAGTACGGAAGATACCGTAATTTTACGGAACCGTTACTGGAGAATTGAAAGAACAAACAAACATTTCTATCAAAATGGAGGGAAACAGTCTGTATTCAACAACATTTAATTCCCGCATAAATCACATTGTATTGTAACCATCTATTGAAGCCTCCTGGCTTCATTCCTACAAATAGCAATGATTATCATATAGGGGAAACATGGGTTTAATTTTGGAGTCAGCAACTGCAGTTAGAATCGTGAAATTTGAGGCCAAGATCCCACGCACAACGGACAGGTAAGCTTATGGTTTGATGTCGGTGTTTTAATTATTAGTGTAAAAGAAATCTATAGAGTTAAATGCGCCTTATCAATATGTGATATAATGTTGATAAGCTTTAATTATTGGCGTAAATTAAATCTACAGAGTTTGATGAGCATGATGTGCCATATACAGTGTTAATAATGATAAGCTGAATCTAAGGTGTGGCCGCTATAAAAGGATGAGGCTCGGTATGGTATGTGGCATTTTAGGTAAAGTTTTAAAAAATCAGTTGGTGTAATACCGTTTTGCCATGTAACCTGTCTTGATTAATGATTTTTAGAATGCAAATGTATATGATTTTTGTATAATTATAGATTTATGTAGCCTAATGAAAATTCATAATTTCATATGATATATCGATAACTACCCAACAAACACAAAATTTTAAAACGTTATAAACAAGTTATAAACGTGATTTGGTTTTGGTCATAACGTTTTAGTAATATTTAAATGTCGGGCTACAACACAAATTTTAAAATTTTGTCAAAACGTTATTGTAAAATGTTTTTGGCAAACAGCCTTACCAAATATTTTGTCTACACTTAAATAACATTTTGTTCGAATGTTTTCTAGTTTCAAAAATGTTTTTGAATGTTATTAAAACGTTTTATCCCCTTTATATACACGTCCGACTCCGTTCTTTTACATTCTAATAATGCCGTTTTGGAAATAACTGAATTTACAGGTTTTGAAAATACCAATATTGTCTTTTTACATCACCACGGTATTTCAAGCGTAACAATACAGTACACACATATGTAAATACACTTCCGACCGCGTTCTTTTACATTGTGATACTACCGTTTTGGAAATATCTGTGAATTTGCAGGTTTTGAAGATACCATTATTGTCTTTTTTACATCAACACGGTATTTCAAGCGTAACAATACAGTACACACATATACGTCCGACCACGTTCTTTTACATTGTGATACTACCGTTTTGGAAATATCTGTGAATTTGCAGGTTTTGAAGATACCAATATTGTCTTTTTTACATCAACACGGTATTTGAAGCGTAACAATACAGTACACACATATGTAAATACACGTCCGACCACGTTCTTTTACATTGTGATACTACCGTTTTGGAAATATCTGTGAATTTGCAGGTTTTGAAGATACCAATATTGTCTTTTTTACATCAACACGGTATTTGAAGCGTAACAATACAGTACACACATATGTAAATACACGTCCGACCACGTTCTTTTACATTGTGATACTACCGTTTTGGAAATATCTGAATTTGCAGGTTTTGTAGATACCAATATTGTATTTTTTACATCAGCACGGTATTTCAAAATTTTAATGTAAAACGTTTTTTGGCAAACAGTTTTGTCAAATATTTTGTCTCCACTTAAATAACATTTTGTTCGAATGTTTTCTAGTTTCAAAAATGTTTTTGAATGTTATTAAATGTTATTTTATATAACTTGACGTTCAAACGTTTTCTGTAAAACTTTTTTGTGTTTAAAAGAAACTAATCACTGTTTTGTTTTTTATTTTAATATGACAGATTGATTATGCCAAGAAAGAAGATGTGAACCAAAAGTGGAAAGCAGAAGCCATGCACCGTGTCATAGCCATGGAGGATAGAAAGCTTGAATCAGAGTACGGCAGGAAGCGGAGCTATAATAGTGTGGACATGATATGTCTGATGTGGACATGCAGGTGTGGACATTTCTGGAGGTGCAAATTTGCAGTTGACTCAAAGGTACGACTGCGGATGTGCCCACCTACATTCACTGTTGACTGCTGTGATGTGCAACTTCTTGTCCAATACTTCCAAAATAATGATGGCAATCCTTGCAGGCTATTAATGCTATTTGATATTTTAGTTTACATGATATGGCTGAAGAATTGGCTGAAGAGGCAAGAATGAAGAATCCCTCATCGACAAAGCTTGAGAAGGCCGGCTGGTGCAAGATATTTATGAGAAGGCATCCTAATCTTTCACAGAAAGCTGGATCTTATTCTTAGACTTCAACTTAGACTTCTTTGGTTCAAAATGTTCAGTATTTATGTCCAAATTGAACAACAGATGTACACTAATTCTATCACGTTACATCATAAGTAACCGATCTTTATCACATTATTGACAGGACATGGCAATGTTGAATAATGACACATGACTCTGTTCTGAGAATTTTACCATTACAGCTAGACCTACAATGAACATGATGAAGTGGTTCATATTGGGAAACAGTGCATGGCACTGTTGGCACGCCAAATCTGCATCACTATGGGCTATGTTACCTCTGAAATCCAGAATAACGAGGACTTCTGTTTGTATGTCACATTGATTCACATTCATGTCGCACGTTGGAAAAACTTGAGTCCTGCAACAGTGATTACACGTTTTATGACAATATTTACTAAAAGTTACACAAAATTCAGGAAGCCTTTGCTTATACACACATAATTATTTGTCAAGTCGTACAAAAATGTAGGGTTCAGCGGGGATACAAAATATAGGTAATTAAAGTACCATACTGATGCAGATGATGAGTGCCAGTGTTAAAGATTTGAATATTTGTTGACTATAAAATTCCATAGCTTTCCATTAGCTGCTTGTACCTGTAGTGTTACTGTAATTCCTAGTTAAGGATTTGAATATTTGTTGCCTAGTATTAAATTGCTAAAATAATAATGATGGATATATCATATTGTTGATTAATATGAATCTGATGTGCCATGTAAAAAGTCCCATTTGTTTAGTAGCTATGATTGAATTTGTTTTCAAACAAGAACGATTAGTTTAATGCAATTTACTTTTTGCAAATTGTATCGACAAAAATTGGCATTGATAGCTTTAGCTTAGATTATTATCTTATAATTATTGGTATTGTTGTGCCTGTGTACATTATTGTTTGTTTTCATTGCAGTTCCTATTTAAGCCAAATAAATCATACAGAATTGACACAGAGATTATGATTGATTGTTTAATATTGTTAATGTGATTTTGTTATAAGTTAAAAGTAGAATACTGTAAATATACCGTCCTTATACTGGCAGTCTGTACGACAGTAGTGTACCGTAATGTTAAAAACAGCTACCGTTAAAAGTAGAATACTGTGAAAATACCATCCTTTGACTGGCAGTCTGGACGCCAGTAGCGTACCGTAATGTTAAAACAGCTACCGTTAAAGTAGAATACTGTTAGCTGTAAATATACCGTTCTTATTCTGGCACTCTGGACGCCAGTAGCGTACCGTAATGTTAAAAGGCACGTACCGTTAGAAGTAGAATTCTGTATAAAAACAGCTATCATTAAAAGTAGAATTCCGTAAAAACCACCGTATTGGACGCCAGTGGCGTACCGTAAATATAAAAAATCCAGCTACCGTTAAAAGTAGAATAATGTTAACTGTAAATAATACCGTTCTTATACTGGCACTCTGGACGCCAGTAGCGTACCGTAATGTTAAAAGGCACGTACCGTTTTAACACATATGCAATTACAGTTTCATAAACCATGAATTTACTGTCAAAAGCTACCTTTTGAGTTTGTTTAAGATATGCCTACTATTAACATAGCACTGTAACACGTTTGTTAATGTGATTTTGTTATACGTTTAGCAGGTTCCAAGCTAATTCTGCTCTATATTCAAACTTTTCAGTGAAAATTATTAGTATTGCTTTACTCGTGCTTATTAATGTTTGTTTTCATTACAGAATTGACATCTCTTTGGTAGCTTTTGACAGTAAATTCATGGTTTATGAAACTGTAATTGCATATATGTGTTAAAACGGAACGTGCCTTTTATCATTACGGTACGCTACTGGCGTCCAGAGTGCCAGTATAAGAACGGTATTATTTACAGTTAACAGTATTCTACTTCTAACGGTAGCTGTTTTTTTTATATTTACGGTACGCTGCTGGCGTCCAATACGGTGGTTTTACGGAATTCTACTTTTAACGATAGCTGTTTTTATACAGAATACTACTTCTAACGGTACGTGCCTTTTAACATTACGGTACGCTACTGGCGTCCAGAGTGCCAGAATAAGAACGGTATATTTACAGCTAACAGTATTCTACTTTCAACGGTAGCTGTTTTTAACATTACGGTACGCTACTGGCGTCCAGACTGCCAGTCAAAGGATGGTATTTTCACAGTATTCTACTTTTAACGGCAGCTGTTTTTTAACATTACGGTACGCGACTGGCGTCCAGACTGCCAGTCAAAGGATGGTATTTTCACAGTATTCTTCTTTTAACGGTAGGTGTTTTTTATCATTATGGTACACTACTGTCGTACAGACTGCCAGTATAAGGACGGTATATTTACAGTATTCTACTTTTAACGGTAGCTGTTTTTTAACATTAAACGCTACTGGCGTCCAGACTGCCAGTCAAAGGATGGTATTTTCACAGTATTCTTCTTTTAACGGTAGGTGTTTTTTAACATTACGGTACGCTACTGGCGTCCAGACTGCCAGTCAAAGGATGGTATTTTCACAGTATTCTACTCTTAACGGTAGCTGTTTTTTAACATTACGGTACGCGACTGGCGTCCAGACTGCCAGTCAAAGGATGGTATTTTCACAGTATTCTTCTTTTAACGGTAGGTGTTTTTAACATTACGGTACGCTACTGGCGTCCAGACTGCCAGTATAAGGACGGTATATTTACAGTATTCTACTTTTAACGGTAGGTGTTTTTTAACATTACGGTACGCGACTGGCGTCCAGACTGCCAGTCAAAGGATGGTATTTTCACAGTATTCTACTTTTAACGGTAGGTGTTTTTTAACATTACGGTACGCTACTGGCGTCCAGACTGCCAGTCAAAGGATGGTATTTACACAGTATTCTACTTTTAACGGTAGCTGTTTTTTAACATTACGGTACGCTACTGGCGTCCAGACTGCCAGTCAAAGGATGCTATTTTCACAGTATTCTACTTTTAACGGTAGCTGTTTTTTAACACAGACTGACAGTCAAAGGATGGTATTTTCACAGTATTCTACTTTTAACGGTAGCTGTTTTTTAACACAGACTGCCAGTCAAAGGATGCTATTTTCACAGTATTCTACTTTTAACGGTAGCTGTTTTTTAACACAGACTGCCAGTCAAAGGATGGTATTTTCACAGTATTCTACTTTTAACGGTAGCTGTTTTTTAACATTACGGTACGCTACTGGCGTCCAGACTGCCAGTCAAAGGATGGTATTTTCACAGTATTCTACCTTTAACGGTAGCTGTTTTTAACATTACGGTACGCGACTGGCGTCCAGACTGCCAGTCAAACGACGGTAATTTTACAGATTATTTCTAACAGTGTAGAGATAGCGGGATGTCAACTGCCACCTAAAGCTGAGCCAATGGAAATGCCTCAGCAGCTGGTGAAAATCCGAAGAAAAAATTGCATTTTAGCATTTTTTAACCTTGGAATTATGGAAACTTTGGGGTCTCATAATTTCGGTCTAAAGTATATAAAAGTACACATATTTAGAATGGAAATGACTTGATGAATCCATCTGTGACGCAAAATTTGGGCAAAAATGCTCAGTTTTGGAGGGAATGTAGGGCCTATATCTTTAATAAAAGGTCAAAATTTTCAATTTTCAATGGTTTGACAGTATTTGTCGCAAGCATTTGTAAAATAGCTCCCAGAATCAGTTCAGCCTTTTCACATGTTTCAGGGTAGTAATGAGAAGTAAGTACTAGCGATTGCCGAATAGGGTGCAAATCTACTAGTCTTATTACAAGACTGCCCTACCCCAACCCTAAACCCTAACCCTAAACTCCGTAAACGAGGACTGGACTCAAGTCTAGCAAGTTGCACCCTATTCGGTAATTCTACCGAATTTGGAGTTTTAATTCTGTGAGTACAGCAGATCTCAGATCTACCAGGTCTCAAAAAGTGCGACAACGCCCTCTCATGATTCTCTTATAAAATGGTATGACTAAACATTGATAGAAGAGATGGCTCACTTAGTGTAACCACGCATGAAACGGAACTCAGCAGAGAGCAAAGGGACACAACGGTCTACGCAAAAAAATGAGTCCATAGTTGCTTTATGAGAAGAGAGGCAAGCCAATGTGATCTCCCGGCCAATTTTCCATCAACAACATTAGTATTATGTCCATAAGTAACAAAGAAGAACTGCCACCTAAAGCTGAGCCAATGGAAATGCCTCAGCAGCTGGTGAAAATCCCAAGAAAAAAATTGCATTTTAGCCTGTGGTCTTAACCTTGGAATTATGGAAACTTTGGGGTCTCATAATTTGTTAGTCTAAAGTATATAAAAGTAGAAATGACTTGATTCTTGAGTAATTTTTTTTTTAACTAGATAAAAGAAATTTTTCCCCAAAACACCAAAGAAAGAGGTCTTTTTTGGGGAAAAAATGTCGGTGTTTTGAGACCCTAATCGCGGATCCATGTTTTGCTTTTTAAAACCACCCTGAATCCGCGTCATGCTTACAACTTTTATATACATAAACATGAGTGCCTACTGCCCCTCCCCCTCACCGGGTTACACATACAGCATAGCAAAACATATTTCCAGACTCTTCTGAAAGATACTGATTTGTCCATATAATTTGGAAACATTTCTGTCCAAAATAATATAAGAATATTTAAATAGGCCTAAATCAAAATAAATAGGGCCTAAATATATTTCTCCTATAGGCCTATGAGCCCTGGGCCTAGGCTATAAATATGATCACCAAAGTTCGCATAGGAACTAATAAAACACACGTTAAAAGTTCTGGTTTTGGTAAATTATCCATTTCAACTTCCTTCAACTATTAATCGTGCTGTTTCTATAGGACGAGTTTTAACACCTTTTAATTCAGCACCTTTATCCTGGGCCTTTATGAACTCATAGACCGTAAATTTACAGCCTATGGTGAACTTGCAGTGTCGTTTACCAAGCACGAGACAAATCAATGTGCCCTTGATTCCCGGGCCTTGACTTTGCTCTGATTTCTATAAAACGTAATAAAACATCACGTGTGTTGCTGCCGCAGGCTGTCTGTCGCCATCTATTGTTCCTTTCACTTTCCGTCGCTGTCCTTCACATAAACCATCGCTTACTTCACAATAAAGAATATACGCAACAATATATCTGTTAACGTATAAGAGGTTTAAAATGCTACCATGCATGACCTGTGACCTGTGTTTACCTTTTAGTCTGCCCCGTCATTCTCCTGTGTGTAGCGATCAATTGGAAAGTGATTATGTTGCGGGAATGATTCCTGTGAAATTGTGCTTGTGTACTATGTGTTAACGATGTATGTAAGGAGTATTCTGATGCTAAATCCTGGGATAAGGTTGGTATTTGTCACGATTTTTTTTGTCGACGTATTTTATATGTAGAATGATAATAACAAAATACCGGTATTGTTACGTATACCACGTTGACGTTTTCAATCTATGGGGCAATTTTTAATATCGAGCTGCAGCAGATTGTTTCCCATGTTTCCGGGAAATGTGCTTGTTTATTATTCACACATCGATAATGTAAATAGCAATGAATCATTAGTTTGTACATTGTACATTATATTATATTATTACTCAACCCCACCCAGCCTCTCGATGAGCGCTATAGAGGAAGCAACTGTGGACACAGCGGTGGTAATGTAAAGGAGATTTTCTAAAAAAAATGGTTTTTATCCGATCATGGATGTATTTAAAAGATGCGTCCAAGCTCCGATGAGTCCGTAAATTAAATCCGGATGCTGCTCAGGGATGATAAGGGTCAGTGGTGGTCGGTCGTTGGAATCGTAAAGTATCATGATTAAATGTCAATCCAGTAAAGGTCGATTTAAAGGCGCACTACATTGTAAAAGTACCCCCACGACGCCACACTTTTGTACCTAAGTAAATTTTGAAGTACATCTTTTTACTTGATTAAAAATTATATTAACAATAATAATACCACTAGGACCCATAATTTTCTTTCCTGAAGACACGTATTTTGAAATTTACACTTTCTCTGTAATTAATGAGTATATGACAATTGTGTGACATTGTACTTTTCACCTGTTTTAGATAATAATAATAATTTAATAATAATAATTTAATAATAATAATAATAATAATAATAATAATAATAATAATAATAATAATAATAATAATGAAAATAATAACACTAATGATAATAATACCAACATTGAAAGACATAAATAATTATAGCCCTGAAAACTAAACAAATTGCATGTCATACACACAGCACTGGAGAAAAATTAATATCCACAAATGCAATGTATAGATTGAATGTCAAAATAAATTATGTATATTTAGCACTCATTAAGGTTTTAACAGCCATACATACATCAAAATTGCATGAAGACTAAACCAAATCAAGCATAAATCCTACAATTAAAACCTACTGTACTTGGAAAATGCACAAGCATTAAAAGAGTGAAATAAACAATATATTTGCAGATTTACAATTTTGCACCATATAATGTAATTTTTCCAAATTGGATTTGTGTGCAACATCGATGAAATGGGCTCCGTGAAAAATTGAAGGCAGAATCTGGCAAAATATTGGGACCGCGGAAGTAACAGTTTATATTAACCCATTAATTATTAATGTTACCACCAAATTCTGTGACCTGAAACTACCGTATTTGTTTGCTGATGAGATATACAACAATACATTTCCTCTAAAAAATCCATTTGCATGCAGACAACACACTGTAGCTGTGTAGCCTCTACCATTTAATAAACAGATGACGGATGTTGTGAATGATCAATAATGGCAATTCGTGACAGATAAATCACACACTGTATACGACGGGTAAAGAAAAATATCAATGTCGATATACTTTTTATGCCAATAAAATTTTCGGTTCATTTGTCAGTCAGTACAAAAGTGCATGACTTGCATTACATTTGTACAGGTATGCCCCGATGTACTTCTTCCAATCACATGCATTCATGAGCCAGGTTAATCTCTTTAGCTACATACAATCTAGAGTAGAGGTGAACACATGACCCACGAAAAGTAAACTTAAACATGATAAATGTCTAGCAATACATGCATTGGTAGCCAATTGTCATGCGAATTGTCGGTTGAATTTTTTTTATATTTCAATGTTTATAATTTTTATTCATTTCAGCAAACAAATTAAGAGAATCAGCAACAAATTACAAAAAGGCAGCAAAAATTAGAAATACAAAGTTATGCAGTCACACTACCCAAACATTCTAAGATACATGATAAAATTATCCAATCAGTCCCGAATTGTCGGTTGAATTGCCTGGTTGAATTGTAATTACGCCTATTTTTATATGCCTGCTGAAATATAGTTTTCTAGCTTTTTCTTTTGTTTGTATGTTCACTTATTTTGTATCGTTGTCTGTTTTTGTTTGCTTTTGTAAATATGCACTTCAGTAAAAGTTTAGAAAAAGGTTGGCTAATAATGTCAAACAATTGTGTGAATATGACGACTGAATGTTCTTATTTTTTCGTGACAACTATTTTAGTTGCAAGGTTTAATACATTCAACAAGAGCTCAGTACGTGTTCAAATATTTGTACTATAATGAATATGATTCTTGCGTTGAGTCAACAAATGAATAAGAATTGTACTGTATACTTACATAAATGACATTTAGAACAATTACCGATTTGAAGCATAGCAGGTAGGGGTTTCTGGTAAAACATGCGATTTCAATTTTGCGAATAAAAAGCTATAAAAGTGCATGATTGCAAGCCTTATACAGTAGAATTAGATTAGAGGTTTTGTGTAGATTAATTGTGTTGGTCAAAGTATGGTACTACAGACAGCAAAAGATTATTAAGGTACCAGTTATCCCCTGTATGGCCTGTATCCTAAACAAGAGCCAAGCCAGATTTGTCAAAATTAGAACTAGCAGCCAATAGAGCTGCATCTTTTAGCTCAGATTTAAGACCTCATTCTTTGAAATCGACCAAGAAATAAAAGACACGTCACGGTGATCCAAAATCCCCAAGAAGATGCAAATTCAGAGAAGATTCAAAGTTCCAGATTACTCCATTGGAAGCCCCATTGATTTGTATACAAAGTGTTTTCGAACAAGAGAACTACATGTAGCCCGTGCTTTAATTGATCATTAAAATGCAACTTTTAATTTCGTTCCTTTCAATCACCGTTTCAAACGATTTCAACAATGAGGTCTTAAATCAGATCTATTTGCCTAGATACCGATGAAGGTATTGGCTGCTGGTTTAAAATTTGATATATTTGGTTTTTTTTATGATATACAGGGGTGAACATAAGCTAGAACATAACTCACCTTATTTTGCTGTCTGTAGATTCTTAGTAGCAATATCAGTACATGCAGCTACACGCAGTGATACTTTTGTAAGTTTGGACCATCTTCCTTATGGTTGGACCATGGCTGGACAATTTAAGTACAGTTTCGATGTTCAAGATATGAAAGTCAATTCTTCAGATTGTATAAAACCACTGATGTGGTGAGACTTCATGGTTTTAAACTTAATTAAAAATGGTATGTATTTTTGGGTTTACCTTTGAACTCCTTTGATACTCAAACGCATTTTCTTTGTTTGATTTTTCAGTCTATGAATTAACGAACCAAATGGGCGATTCATCAATCTTCATCGGTATCTAGGCAACCAGAGCGTGGAAGCTGCTCAACGACAATGGCGACACCGTTTTCCGAAATCGCTAAAGACGAGTTGTCGTGTCCATTATGCTATGAACTTTTCTTGGATCCTCACAATCCTAAAGATCTTAACTGTCCGCACGTTTGCTGTCAGATATGTCTGAAAAAGTTGGTGGTCCTCACCGAAGACAGACAACAACTGTATCTGGATTGCCCAGAATGTCGTCAGAAGACCACCATTCCTCCAGGAGGTATAGTGGCTATGAAAACCAATATAAGATTGAGAAGTCTGGCTGAAAAGCATAAGCAACACCAAGAGGAACTCCATCGAGCATCTCAGATGCCGATTTGTTCTGAGCACGAAGGCGAAACGAGGCATTTTTACTGCATTACATGTAAGGTAGACATTTGTCAATTTTGTTTGATTCAGTATCATCAAGGAAGTCATATTGTACAGGAGCTGAAAAACGTCAGCAAGCAGAAAAGGCGTGACATGACCGAAGCTTTAAATGAGGCCGAAAGAGACACCGAGCAGCGAGAAAAAGAACTCAGAGAACTACTTGAATTGGAACGGAATCTAGAAAGATCTCTTCGCTTTGAAGAATACAAAATAGACAACAGAGCAGAAGCGATTGTGGTGAATATCTACAAAAAGTGTAATGAACTCAAATCTGAACTGCGATTACGGGAAGAGCCTCGACTTGAAAGAATCCGCAAAGAGAGAACGCGTACGGAGAAGATGGTTCAAGAGATGAAGGATGCTCAAACGGCCGCGGAACAAGCCAAAATCAAAAAATCAGACCACGAATACATTGATGAACATGAAATAATTCTTGCTGGAATTCGCGCATTCCAAATATCTGACCGTATAAACATATCCCGAAGTGATCGTTCGACTGGTGTGACAACATTCGAGCCATATCCCCCAGAATTGCTGGATATCAAGACTATCAAATTAGGTCGACTTGTAAGACCTGATGAAATCAAAGACGCGTGTGCCACTTCTTCTGATGCATCCATGTCCAGCGATCCGTCATCGGGAGGATTAGGGAGAGAATTTAATCAACATGTTAATGGAAATGGAAAGTTCGCGAAAGCGAAGTCCTCAAAAGAAGGTCGTGTCAAACTTGGACCGTTCAAAGTTCCCATAGTCAAGCGTTCGAAATCCACATCATCTTTTGACACTATGACCCACGCAGCTCCATTGTCGCCAGGATCTCCGAGTACTTCTAGTCCAGATACTTCCCCTTCTGCTTCTCCAATTTTGAGAAGAAATCGCGAAGCAAAACTGTTGTGTCAGTTTGGTAACTTTGAAATAGCACGAGGTATCACAACCACAGCAGATCAAAGGTCACTTGTCATAGCTGACCACAGTAAGAAAGCCATCTTGATATACGGTGTTGTCGGTGACGAGTTGAAGCAGACAGCATCGTATGCTCTCGTCCCAGATAATCCGAATAATTTGTGGGACGTTGCCGTGACACCAGATGATAAACTTCTTGTCGCACGTGAAATTAGCGTCGAGGTTTACTCAAACACAGGCCATTATGAAGGGAATCTCCTATCCGATCCAGGCGAAACGGGCTCCAGTGAGGGGATTCGGAGTGTAGCGACCACAACTTACGGAAGAGTTCTTGTGGGAAACGTCGTAAAATCAACAATAACTATATATAGTTCTAGCAAAGCGATCATGAAAGTCATCAAAGTAGCGATACCACCGTGGCATTTGAACAGTAATGGGAAGACAATTGCATGTAGTATATTGCGGGATAGCAAAGTTTGCGTCGTCGACATCGAGAGCGAACAAGAGGTACTCACATTCCACGTAGACGGTGGACCAAGGGGGCTTCTATATGACGAAGCCACGGGAAGCATTCTGGTATCGAGTTGGGAAAGGCAGTCCATTGAGCAGTACTGTAGCACAACTGGCGCGTGGCTAGGCACCGTAGCTGATGGTTTGAATTGTCCTGATGGATTAATAATGACCTCCAAAGGAAGACTAGCTGTTGCCGATACGACCAGTGTAAAGATTTACCGAATGTTGTAAATCGGTCAGACCTAGGCCTAAATTTTATAGACGACACGTTTTTGGGCAAAGATAAAAGTATACATTTATAAAGCATAATGTTTTCATTGGGTAGTCGATAAACAAAACTGAGTGAGTGATAAGGAGGGAAAATTGAATGGAGAGAGGCCTTACCCACTTTCCACTAAGCACCGTGTGCTTCCAAACGCCTCACTATATGCATGTGGATCGATCGGCCAAACTTTATCGGGCTTTACCAATGAAAATAATATATACCATGTATATATTTAAGGTACCAAATCGTTAAATTCAGTCATGTAATCGACTTTTTACTTGTATAATATGAAACAGTAGAGCTTTATAAATGTTTTAATGATGCTATCAAAAATTCCAGGTGTTTCACCATTCCTAAATAATACATTAATTTTTATAATGTAGCTTTGTTCTATTTTATACAGATTGAGTACATACAGGGTAAGATACGTATGTAGAGTTTTTTTCTGATGTTTTTAAAAATCACGACATGTTTTTGTAACATTGGTGAGTAAAAAACTCCTCACAAAAGTTTGGAAATTGTTTTCAAGCATCTAAATCTCAGATTGTGACATGTTGAATGTTCATATCGTGTTGCATAGCAATGGAAAGTGATTCCCCTTTTACGGTGACACCACATTACAATCACCTTTTTCACGTCTGAGTACACGTCTTGTGAATGCTGTGGGGTCACCAACCAGAATGTGTCAAATTTACCATTCTGTGCAGCAACTTTCAATCCCATATCTTCGCAATCTGGGACCTAATGCAATCCTCCAAGATAACGCTCTCTCCCCCGGGGTCTCTCCCACAGAGCCAGGGTTATCAACGACGCCCTCCAGAATCTGGTAGTAGAGAGAATGGAATGATCAGCCCAGACCAGACCTCAACCCAATTGAACACTTGTGGGACCAGCTTGGTCGTGCTTTGCGTGCCAGAGTAACTAATGCAACCACATTGAATGAACATCGATCATGGCGATGAATCCTGGTTGAGGAATGGAATGCCATTACACAGCAACGCGTGACCAGGCTGGTGAGCAGCACGAGGAGGAGGTGCCAATCTGTCGTGGCTGCGTATGGTTTTTTCCACCCGCTATTGAGGTGTTGTTTGAGCACAGAATAATGTCAATTTGGTACATTCTGTTTCGGAGACCCCACTACATTCACAAGACATGTATATCAGACGTGAAAAAGTGATTGTTACAAATGTGGTGTCATTGAAAAGGGGAATAAATTAGCTGTCCAATGATATGCAACACGAAATTAACATGTCACAAATAATCTCGGATATAGATGCTTGAAAAACATTTCCACACTTTTTTTGAGGAGTTTATATACATTTCATATGATATCTGTGGAAATATTACAAAATAATAATTAAAGTTCGATATGTGTTTTGGAACTTGAGTTACCGACCAAAATATAAACTCGCATACAAGTTAAAATGTAGGCTATACACTTTGACAAAAATTCGGACCACAAAGGAAGGCACACTCTCTAAATTCCTAAGATTTAAAAATAAGTCTAAGAGACTTGTTAGAATGACAAAACCTTTCAGAGACTTAAAATTCAAATCTTTATTAGAGTAAAATTTAAATCCATTAGATTTGAATTTTAAGTCTTTTCAAGGTTTTGTCCTTCTAATAAGTCCCTGGAATTTAGAGAGCAGGCAACTGAAGTTTCAAAAGACCTATAGATTGTGTGGTTTTTTTTTAGAATAAATCTAAATTTGATCCACGGAATAACAGACGCAGTGGGTTTAAAGCTTTCCAGGTACGTTTTAAATATGAGGTCACACTCTACTGATCTACTTGTTGACAACATTTTGGCGCGCATTTTGGCAAATTATTCAGCTTTATTATAGGCTATATAATAACGGCGCTCCGTATCTTCGAGAAAATCTTAATCTGAAAAAATGTTTATATTGTGCTTCCATGCAGACATGTAGATTGTGATATATAGCAATTTCAAGGATTTTGTTCAAAATTTGGCAAGGAACGCAATCAGTTGATTCTGGGGTACAAAGCCGCGAAACGAAATCTGATATAGATCAAAACCGTGTCATTTGAAAAAGACCTAGTTTAATCAAACCAGAGTTACACTTCTGAGCAGTAAAATGAACCTTATGTTATGTTTTTGTCATGGTATTTTATAATACAGATCATTTAGTACAGCTTCTGAAATGATCAACTTCCATAATGAAGTGGATTTGAAGTTGCTCGGACACATCTTACCACCTCTTACTAACATGACTAAAGTTACCAGGCATGTTACACCATCCCTGGTTAAAGCAATGAGCCCAAAATGATTGTGGTCAAAATGACTTGATATTCAATATTGACTTACCTTGACCCAACGAATTTTGACAAGTCGCACAATCTCAATAGCGAAATGGGCAACAAGAAAAAAAATCCCGCAAAAAAGAACAAAGGGAAATATCAAATTGAGTGATCTTGATGGTTAGTTGTAATATAATGCAAGATGACAGTGAATAGACTTCTATATTGTACAGGTTTACAGATTTGTAAAGAAGTTGGTTATACACGTGCAAGTCCACGGTACTTTTTACGTTATCAGAAAATCAAGGTTGATGTAATTATTAAACCGGTATTTAAAATTTGAAAGTAACTTTTTTTAATTTCTTGATTAAATATTATATCAAAAGGTAGGCAGAATCGGTATTGTAAAAACCAAACACTGATAAACATTCTTTGTAAAACCGAGATAAACCGAAAAATCGGGGAGTTTTTTGCAAAAACAAAATCTATTTTTTTTTTTTTTTTTTTTATTTTTATGTTTTTCTTGACCTTACACAAGCTCTAACCCATCTCCCAAACCTTACCATAAATATACAAACCCACCCAAGCCCAACTAACCCAACACCCCGCCCAACCACCAAAAGGGAATTAGGGGCGAAATTGATTTCACTTAAAAAGTCGGACTTTCACCTTACACAAACTCTGCCCCTTTCTCCCAAACCTTACTATAACTATACAATCCCACCCAAGCCCAACTTACCTAAAACCCTTGCCACAACCCCCAAAATGGAAGTAGGGGTGAAATTGATTTCACCTAAAAATCGGACCTATACATATTATTTTCAAATTCATTTTGTTTTAATGTTTTTCTGACTTTACACAAACTCTAAACCTTCTCCCAAACCTTAACTATACAGACCCACCCAATCCAAACTAAAACCCTTGCCCCAACCCCAAAAGGGAATTAGGGGTGTAATTGATTTCACTTAAAAATCGGACCTAGACATGTTTTTTGTTATTAAATGCATGAATATATGTCAATAAAGTTTCAATTACTTTATTTAGCATCATCTCATCAAAATGGCTATTTTTATGGCTAATTATATTAAGGAGAAACCTTTCACATAATTTTGGAAATTAAAAAAGAATCTACAATTCTGATAATACAAAAAAATATATATTCGAGTGCACAAGTTTGTTTCTTCTGGGTGAGAATTTTTTTCTTACATGCAACAGCTTTGTTCTTGCAGGTTAGAAATTTGATAAATAGGTCCATGCATGAATTTTGTATATGATGACCTATTTATCAAATTTCTAACCTGCAAGAAAAAAGCTGTTGCATGTAAGAAAAAAATGATTACCCAGAAGAAAAGAACTTGTGCACTCGAATGTATTTTTTCTTTTGATTTTCAGAATTTTAGAATTTTTTTAAAATTTCTTCGATTGAAGTTCGGTTTTACGAAGCAGATGTTTCAATAACATCTTGTACATCATGAGTATTTAGGGTGCATCGCACTCCAAAAGCCATGTTTAGCAATTAAACACGTTCTTGCCATCACTTTGTATACATGCTCTTAGTAGTAAAATATTATATTTTCAGGTTACAAGCGATATCATCAAGTATGTATGTACATGTATGTGTTTATATATAGAATTAACGTGTTTGAATGATAAACACAGTTTTTGCAGTGCAGCTCATATCCCGGGTTCACTATGCTCTACAGAAATACAGGCTGTACAAAATAGCGTATCATTATTGGATTTAAATGTAAATTATTTTGTTTATTTGGATAGAACTCCTACGTATGTCGTATGTCGTAGGCGTTAAAGTTCCGTAATAAACATTGGTTTCTAAATTGCAATTAACAAAGTAATTGATAATGATAAAACAAGCCGTGGGTTCAGAACCAGAAAGCCGTAACTCACTATGACCAGCGCTCACAAAATGAGCATAAAGTTGGCTCCTTGCTTTGGTCTTCTAAAATCAATATTTCCTCCACTATGTCTTGTTTTTTATTGAATTTTGTCATGAATGAATGGACTGTATCTTTTGCAGTGCCCTGGCGACTTTATGCTCATTTTGTGGGATCAGATGATCGTGAGTTGAGGCTTTCTGGCTCTCAACCCTCGAATTATATTCTTCAACTCATTCCGTTTTATCTTAAAATTATTTTGTTTTGTATTCTCATTAACGTATTCATGAATTTGTATGAACTTCGCAAACATGGTTCTAATACATGTACTCCTAATTGAATTTATTTATTCATTTGCAAAGGGTATAGGCTTAAGACATTTAATTAATATCCAGAATGGACAACATTATTTTATGTTAAAGTGCTAAGTTTTAAATTTCAATATAATATTATTTATGCTGTAATTACTGAGTTACTTTCTAAATCATTATGTCTTTTTATTGTATTCATTAAGTAAAATATATCTATTATAATGTTTAACGTTACTTAAATGATTTTGGATTTGTTCTTTTCATAAATTTCTTTCAAATTCCTTCCATTGTATATACTCGTAAAGTTTTAAAAATGCAGAGATATATTTAAATAGTAATATGCTAATATAAATTTAAAATCTTGCAGTTGTTACAAATGTATTCACATGTCAATCAAATATTTAAGCACTAAGCAGTGTACAGGTTGTTTCAATGTCTGTAATTGATAGTGTAGCGTGTATGTCAATCTAGTAGCTTTAAAAAAAGCCATATACATGTAGTACTATGTGAATCGGAGAACGCGAAGCAGGCCTACCTTTCGAGGCATGTGCAGGCCTATATTTATAATCATTTGTGTCCTGATTATATGACTATCATCGTGTTAATGCAAGAAAATCGTATGTGTATCAATTTATTTATTCATTATTTTTAAACAATCATTTGATTAAAAATGAATTACTTGTTTTTCAAGGCTTGTAAAATAGCTTAATATTTACGCGTTTACCTATATTTTCATAATCCACCAAAAACTAAATTTTGACAAAAATGGTAAATACGACCTTCTTCCGCTCAACCGACGAAATAAAACTTAAGCATAAATGAAATAAAATTTGGTAACATTTTAAACGTGTTTGGGTGTTTTGAGTAGGTCTACATTGTTTTGTGTTCGAGTGTGAACCCAAGGAGTGAACCCATGTCCTCACTGTACACATAGACGAAGAACTTGACACCACTGACAATAATCAGACATACTTCCATGATCAGACTTCACGAGCCATCTAGACGTGACTTTTCAAGAAACCAAAATGTTTCAATTTTCCCATCGAATCGACTGGACCATGAAATGACTCGACTCGTAATAGGCTTGAACTTTTATAGTACTGGACAATACTCCCAACGTGTTTTTCCGTTTTTCATAATCGAACGGAATAAAGTAAAACTCACTGAAAAATAAACTGAATTTAGTGCGTTACGATGTACGAAAATAAATCGCTCTCGGGACTTGGCTGTGATTTTCTCTAGATCCAGATAGACTCCCTTATCCATCTGGTGTTTCTAGTATCGTCGATAGCTAGGATTTTTGGATTGTCCCAGTTTATGACATGGTTGTCTTTACTGACGTGTTCTGCAATTGAGGATTTCATTTCAATAGACTGCGAGTCCTTTCGTGTCGCTCTGGTACTGGTGAAAATTTGGGCCATCATTTTTTCCGAATTTCTCGAGTTCACTGTGACTACCACCTGGCATATCGGGATCAGTTATACCGTCAAAAAATGGAGCGGCTATGGGCAGCCCGGTTTCCCCGATTATCGCATTAACATTGTCATGGAACACTCCTGGGGGATGCACTTTAAACCCTGGTATACATGTATACTGGACTAAAACTTCACTAGGGCGACACGAAAGGACACGCTCAATGAAATGAAATCCTCAATTGCAGAACACGCCAGTGAAGAAAACCATGTCATAAACCGGGGTCATAAACTGGGACAATCCAAATATTCTAGCTATGGAAGACACTAACATCAGATGGATAAGGGAGTCTATCTGGATCCGGAGAAAATCACAGCCAAAGTCCCGAGGCAAGTATGAACTAGACTTAGCTGTGGTCTAAGACCACGAACACAGCCGTGTTGTGACCCCTTAATGACCTTTGACCCTAAAATATATGAAAATCCCATAGACATTTGCATGTGGCATCACTATGCCATGTTATTTGTGGCAGAAGGGGCATTTTGAAGGTTTTTCGTCTCAGACCGGAAGTGACCCCTTAATGACCTTTGACCCAAAATACAAAAAATACCACATATACACTGGGTAACCATAATTCATATATGAACATACCGTTACTGCCCTTCGTTTTTCTTAGCTAATAAAATTTGTTGAAGGTATTTCGTTTTATACCGAAAGTGAAACCTTAATGACCTTTGACCCCAAATTTAAAAATACCACATATACATTGGGCAACCACAATTTATGTGTGCATATACCGTTGCTGTCCTACGTTTTTCTTAGCTAATAAAAATTTTTGAAGATATTTCGTTCTATACCGGAAGTGACCCCTTAATGACCTTTGACCCCAAATCTGTGTACACCCCATATACACTGGGTAATAACAATGCATGTGTGCAAGTGGCATCACTGTCCTACGTAATTTGTGGAAGAAGATTGCTTTTATAAGTATATCTATTTATACCGGAAGTGACCCCTTAATGACCTTTGACCCCAAATTAAAAAATACCACATATACACTGGGCAACCACAATTTATGTGTGCATATACCGTTACTGTTCTACGTTTTTCTTAGCTAATAAAATTTTTTGAAGATATTTCGTTTTATACCGGAAGTGACCCCTTAATGACCTTTGACCCCAAATCTGTGTACACCCCATAGACACTAGGTAATTACAATACATGTGTGCAAGTGGCGTCACTGTCCTACGTAATTTGTGGGAAAAGATGCATTTTAAAGGTATTTCGTTTTTATACCGGAAGTGACCCCTTAATGACCTTTGACTCCATATAAAAAAATATCACATATACACTGGGTTACTACAACTCATATGTGAACATACCGTTACTGGCCTATGTTTTGTTTAGCTAATAAAATTTGTTGAAGGTATTTCGTTTTATACCGGAAGTGACCCCTTAATGACCTTTGACCCCAAATCTGTGTACACCACATAGACACTGGGTAATATCAATGCATGTGTGCTAGTGGTGTCGCTGTCCTACGTAAGTTGTGGGAGAAGATGCATTTTTAGTTGAAATCACGTTTTTGACCCCTATGACCTCTGCGTGACCTTTAACCCCATGAGTTTCATGTAACATGTAGGGGCACGGTCAATGATCATTGTGACCAAGTTAGGTCAAAATCGATGTAAGCATGTGAGTGCTAGAGCAATGTAAAAATTGACAGAAGAAAGAAGAACTAGACTTAGCTGTGGTCTAAGACCACAAACACAGCCGTGTTGTGATCCCTTAATCACCATTAACCCCAAAATATATGAAAACCCCATAGACATTGGCTAATGTCAATGCACGTGTCTATGTGGCATCACTTTGCTATGCTTTTTGTGGCAGATGGGGCATTTTGAAGGTATATCGTTTTATACCGGAAGTGACCCCTTAATGACCTTTGACCCCAAATATGTGTACACCCCATAGACACTGGGTAATAACAATGCATGTGTGCAAGTGGCGTCATTGTCCTACAGAATCTGTGGAAGAAGATGCATTTTAAAGGTATTTAATTTTATACCGGAAGTGACCCATTAATGAGATTTGACCCCAAATAAAAAATACCACATATACATTGGGTGACTGCAGATCATGTGTGAACATACCGTTACAGTGCCATGTTTTACTTAGCTAATAAAAAATTTTGAATGTATTTCGTTTTATACCGGAAATGACCCCTTAATGACCTTTGACCCCAAATCTGTGTACACCCCATAGACACTGGGTAATAACAATGCATGTGTGCAAGTGGCGTCTCTGTCCCTCATAATTTGTGGAAGAAGATGCATTTTAAAGGTATTAATTTTTATACCGGAAGTGACCCCTTAATGAGCTTTGACCCCAAATAAAAAAAATACCACATATACATTGGGGGACTACAGATCATATATGAACATACCGTTACTGTGCCATGTTTTACTTAGCTAATAAAATTTTTTGAAGGTTTTTCGTTTTATACCGGAAGTGACCCCTTAATGACCTTTGACCCCAAATCTGTGTACACCACATAGACACTGGGTAATAACAATGCATGTGTGCAAGTGGAGTCGCTGTCCTACGTAAATTGTGGGAGAAGATGCATTTTTAGTTGAAATCACGTTTTTGACCCCTGTGACCCCTGCGTGACCTTTGACCCCACGAGTTTCATGTGACATGTAGGGGCATGGTCAATGATCATTGTGACCAAGTTAGGTCAAAATCGATGAAAGTATGTGAGTGCTAGAGCAAATGTAATGGTTGACAGAAGAAGAAAGAAGAAAGAACTAGACTTAGCTGTGGTCCAAGACCACGAACACAGCCGTGTTGTTACCCCTTAATGACCTTTGACCCCAAAATATATGAAAACCCCATAGACATTGGCTAATGTCAATGTATGTGTGCACGTGGCACCACTTTGCCATGTTATTTGTGGCAGAAGGGGCATTTTGAAGGTTTTCGTCTCAGACCGGAAGTGACCCCTTAATGACATTTGACCCCAAATAAAAAAATACCACATATGAATTGGGTAACCACAATTCATGTGTGAACATACTCGTTACTGTCCTATGTTTTCTTAGCAAATAAAAATTTTTGAAGGTTTTTCGTTTTATACCGGAAGTAACCCCTAAATGAACTTTGACCCCAAATATGTGTACACCCCATAGACACTGGGTAATAGCAATGCATGTGTGCAAGTGGCGTCACTGTCCTACATAATCTGTGGAAGAAGATGCATTTTAAAGGTATTTCATTTTATACCGGAAGTGACCCCTTAATGAGATTTGACCCAAAATAAAAAAAATACCACACATACATTGGGTGACTGCAGATCATGTGTCAACATACCGTTACTGTCCCATGTTTTACTTAGCTAATAAAATTTTTTGAAGGTATTTCGTTTTATACCGGAAGTGACCCCTTAATGACCTTTGACCCCAAATCTGTGTACACCCCATATACTCTGGGTGACAACAATGCATGTGTGCAAGTGGTGTCTCTGTCCCACATAATTTGTGGAAGATGCATTTTAAAGGTATTTCTTTTTATACCGGAAGTGACCCTTAATGAGCTTTGACCCCAAATAAAAAAATACCACATATACATTGGGTGACTGCAGATCATATGTGAACATACCGTTACTGTGCTATGTTTTACTTAGCTAATAAAAATGTGTGAAGGTTTTTCGTTTTATACCGGAAGTGACCCCTTAATGACCTTTGACCCCAAATCTGTGTACACCACATAGACACTGGGTAATAACAATGCATGTGTGCAAGTGGGGTCACTGTCCAACGTAAGTTGTGGGAGAAGATGCATTTTTAGTTGAAATCACGTTTTTGACCCCTGTGACCCCTGCATGACCTTTGACCCCACAAGTTTCATGTGACATGTAGGGGCACAGTCAATGATCATTGTGACCAAGTTAGGTCAAAATCGATGTAAGCGTTTGAGTGCTAGAGCAAATGTAATGGTTGACAGAAAGAAAGAAGAAAGAAGAAGAAGAACCTGTAAGAAAAAAAGACACAGCCGTGACTAACGTCACGGCTGTGTAAAAACCTGTAAGAAAAAAGACACAGCCGTGACTAACGTCACGGCTGTGTAACTAGACGTAGCAGTGGGATAAGGCCACGAACACAGCCGTGGTGTGACCCCTTAATGACCTTTGACTCCAAAATCTCAGAACACTCCATAGACATCGGCTAATCTCAATGCACGTTTGCACGTGGCATCACTCTGCTATGTTATTTGTGCCAGAAGAGGCATTTAGAAGGAATTTCGTTTTAGACCGGAAGTGACCCTAAATGACCTTTGATCCCAAATAAAAATACCAGAGATACACTGGATAACCACAATTCATGTGTGAACATACCGTTACTGTCCTATGTTTTGTTTAGCTAATAAAATGTTTTGAAATTATTTCGTTTTATACCGGAAGTGACCCTTTAATGACCTTTGACCCCAAATCTGTGTACACCCCGTAGACACTGGGTAATGACAATGCATGTGTGCAAGTGGCGTCACTGTCCTACGTAATATGTTGGAGAAGATGCATTTTAAAGGTATTTCGTTTTATACCGGAAGTGACCCCTTAATGACCTATCACCCAAATTAAAAAAATACCACATATACACTGGGTAACCACAATTCATGTGTGAACATATCGTTACTGTCCTATGTTTTGTTTAGCTAATAAAAATTTTTGAAGGTATTTCGTTTTATACCGGAAGTGACCCATTAATGACCTTTGACCCCAAATCTGTGTACACCCCATACACACTGTGTAATAATAATGCATGTGTGCAAGTGGCGTCACTGTCCTACATAATCTGTGGAAGAAGATGCATTTTAAAGGTATTTCTTTTAATACCGGAAGTGACCCCTTAATGAGCTTTGACCCCAAATAAAAAAAACACCACATATACATTGGACGACTACAGATCATATGTGAACATACCGTTACTGTGCTATGTTTTACTTGGCTAATAAAATTTTTTGAAGGTTTTTGTTTTTTACCGGAAGTGACCCCTTAATGACCTTTGACCCCAAATCTGTGTACACCAAATAGACACTGGGTAATCACAATGCACGTGTGCAAGTGGCATTACTGTCCTACGTTATATGTGGGAGAAGATGCATTTTGAGCTGAAATTACGTTTATGACCTCTGTGACCCCTGCGTGACCTTTGACCCCACAAGTTTCATGTGACATGTAGGGGCACGGTCAATGATCATTGTGACCAAGTTAGGTCAAAATCGATGTAAGCATGTGAGTGCTAGAGCAAATGTAATGGTTGACAGAAAGAAGAAAGAAACAAGAGCTATATAGAAAGTCATGCGAGACATGACAAACAAGCCGACCTGTTAATGGGTCAAGTTTGAGCAATTTAGAAATTTGACCTTTGACCCCTAAACTTTGACCTTTGGGGTCATAAATATTTTTAACATGTTTAGAATGTCGTAAGAATAATTCCTGTTGAATTTGAGCTCGATTGGACCAATTTCGAAATTTGACCTTTGACCCTATAACTTGACCCTTGGGTCACGGATGGGGTCAACTGCTCTTGCATTGTGCTTAGGATGTCATAAGAAAGATTCCTGGTGAATTTCAGCTTAATCGGAACTTATACATGGATTTTGATTTTTTAAATTTTCGATTGACCTTTTGACCGCCTTTATGACCTTTGACCTCAATGGAAAAAAAAACTTTATGTACACCGACAAAATGCATTGTTCCAATTTTAATTAAAAATTCTATCATGTTTAGTTCTTGAGATAAAAATTCTTGAAGTTATTCAGCTAAAAACAGGAAGTGACCTCTTAATGACATTTGACCCCCAAAATAAAAATACCATGCATACATCAGGGAACATTGATTCATGTATGATTGTTATATTATTCTGGTCTCTTTATCTTTTGAGATAAAAATTTTTTGAACATTTTTGATAATTTTGGTTTTTGACCGGAAGTAACCCTTAATGACCTTTGACCCCAAAACTGTAGGCATCCTAAAGACCCGTCTAGTAGCAATGCATGTGTGCTAATGGCGACACTCTGCTATGTAATTTGTAAAGACAATGATTTTTTGAATATTATTTACAAGTTTTTCAGACTGTAACCGGAAATGACCCCTTAATGACCTTTGACCCCTTATCAATGAACACCCTATATACACCGACCATAGACGAGTCATGTGACCAAACCGTGTCATCATCGCATGTTGTTTGTAGGAGAAGATACATTTTGAAGAAAAATCACATTGTTGACCTCTTTATCTAGGTCAAAGGTCACACGTAGTTCAAAGTCATATGACATGTGCGGGCAATGCCAACGGTCATTCTGACAACGTTTAGTTAAAATACGTCAACCCGTGACTGAGTTATACGTACGAATGTGGTCGACAGAAGGAAGAAAGAAAGAAAGAAAGAAAGAAGAACGCCAAGAAGACAGTACAAGCCGACGTTCGTCGTCGGCTTGTAAGAACATGTAACTAGAGCAACTGTGCCCTTTGCAAGGGCACGAGGTAAGATAGGCGGATGATTGTGACGATCTGATCAAGCAGCAATACTGTGCTGGGTGCTGGATAGTATTGATTTTAATAAGACTGTTTCATTAATTGCCGTTTTAATATACCTTGATCGTGGAAAGCTGGCATTTTGAAAACGTGACCTCTGTATGACCCCCTTAATGACTTTAAATGAATTTTGAAATATTTAAAACATGTAAAGAATGTCATAAGGATCATTGCATTTAAATTTCAGCTCAATTGAAGCATTTTGAAAACTTGACCTTTGACCCCTTTATTGCCCCTTAATGAGCTGAAATGAATTTTAAAATATTTTTAACATGTGTAGAATGTCATTAGGATCATTGCATTTAAATTTCAGCTCAATCAGAGCATTTCCTTTTTTGACCCCTGTGACCCCTTGGATGACCTCTGATGTTAAACAACCCATACCTTTTGTAGCCAGCTACCCAATACTTCTTGTGACTGCGTTTGGTCGAAATCCGATCAAGGATGTGGAAGTAGTAGCAAATTGTGAGAAGAAAGAAGAAAGAAGAAAGAAAGAAAGAAAGAAATGCAAACTAGAGCAACTGTGCCCTTTGCAAGGGCACGAGGTAAGATAGGCGGATGACTGTGACGATCTGATCAAGCAGCAATACTGTTCTGGATAGTATTAATTTTAATAAGACTGTTTCATTAATTGCCGTTTTAATATACCTTGATCGTAGAAAGCTGGCATTTTGAAAACTTGACCTTTGATCTTTGTATGACCCCCTTAATGACCTTAAATGAATTTTAAAATGATTAAAACATGTTAAGAATCTCTTAAGGATCATTGCATTTAAATTTCAGCTCATTGAAGCATTTTGAAAACTTGACCTTTGACCCCTTTATTGCCCCTTAATGACCTTAAATGAATTTTAAAATATTTTCAACATGTTTAGAATGTCATAAGGATCATTGCATTTAAATTTCAGCTCAATCGGAGCATTTGGGAAAACTTGATCTTTGACCCCTTTATGACTCCTTAATGACCTTAAATGAATCTTAAATTGTTTTTAAAATGTTTAGAATGTCATAAGGGTCATTGCATATAAATTTCAGCTCAATTGGAGCATTTTGAAAAACTTGACATTTGACCCCTTTGTTGCCCCTTAATGACCTTAAATGAATTTTAAAATATTTTCAACATGTTTAGAATGTCATCCGGATCATTGCATTTATATTTCAACTTAATCAGAGCATTTTGGAAAACTTGACCTTTGACCCCTTTTGACCCCTTATTGACCTTAAATGAATCTTAAATTGTTTTTAAAATGTTTAGAATGTCATAAGGATCATTGCATATAAATTTCAGCTCAATTTGAGCATTTTGAAAAACTTGACCTTTGACCACTTTATGACCCCTTAATGACCTTTAATAAATTTTAAAATGTTTTAAACATGTTAAGAATGTCATAGGGATCATTGCATTTAAATTTCAGCTCAATCAGAGCATTTTCGGTTAATATGACCTTTTTTGACCCCTGTGACCACTGGATGACCTCTGACCTCTGACAAATCCATAACTTTTGTAGCCAGCTACCCAATACTGCTTGTGACTGAGTTTGGTCGAAATACAATCAAGGATGTGGAAGTAGTACCAAATTGTGAGAAAGAAAGAAGAAAGAAGAAAGAAATGGCAAGAAAGAAATAAGTTAGGCTGCCCGCCTAACTTAAGAAAAAAGACACAGCCGTGACTAACGTCACGGCTGTGTAAGAAGATCCTGTAAGAAAAAAAGACACATCCGTGATGTGTATAAAAGAGAGCCTAATGAACGGCGACGAGGGGCCTTCCAACTGAGCCACGTCTATGACCAATTGAGGGCGTCATCATCGACCCCCTCAAATGAACGAATAAAATGACTCGGACCCCATCAAGTGACCAAAATAAAGTGCACATGTACATGCCGCCGGTATACTTACCAGGAAATCGCTGTCCAAACCCGAGGCCGAAGACCTATATAAACCATTTATATAAATTTAGTATCATTCAGGATACAATTTTATGCAGGTGCATCAACCTACATTATAACCATCAGCTGACCATTGCAACCAGGATCAGCTCCCCAAATTTCATTAATGAAACATCACTCAAGTTACTTTGCATTTGTATTATATTTCGTTATTTCAAAATTTTCGGCTGTCACAAATGACAATTTTGGCTCTTCAAATGAAATTGTTTTTCATTACATGCATGTGAATTTTGTTCCCGAAATGATTGGAGAGTGAATGGGGGTGCCACAACAACCAATTAAAATAACATAAATAAAAAACCTTTTATTAAGAGTTTTCGATTCCCACTCTTGTGTCCTTCGAAACGAGAAACTGCAGCAACCACGGTAATATCAGAGGTATAGACCATTCTTTTCTATTTTCCTTAATGCACTTTCAGGGAGTTCATAACCAAATAATTCAAAATCGAATTTATATCGTTTATACAAATTACGTATGAAATCCACTGGAACACTCTCTAAATAAGTATCTAAAGTATTGTTTTTATAACTGTATGTAGGACTGCTACTCGCTGGATTTAAAAATTGGACTTTATCCTCCAAGTGAGCTAATCGTAATACATATTTCACATCATCATCTAACGTTTCCAATTTTCCTATAACATCATAGTCAACGTTACATGGTGAACATTGGGCAAAAAGTTCTGCCCAATGTATATTTTTATAAAAAATGTCCATTACATTTGCTTCATCGCCAAGATAGTGAACGAAGTCTGAAAATGTAAGATCATAATTGGCCTTAAAATCAAGACTATTGTCCCAATGGTTTGGTCTGTATTTGTGGATGATTTTCTTACCCAGCTTACGTTGCCAATGGTCCGCTCTTTCAAAAGTAGTGTTAGGGTCCAGTTTATTTCTGTAAGCTGAAAGGACCCTAGAAAAGGGATGACGAGCGAACATGAAAGTAAAAGATTCATCTAATATATTTTTAACTTTCTGCGGTTTTAAATCATGCATAAAAGTTAAATGTTTTTTCAATACAGAATTGATCTGCTTTTGAGTAGCTCGACTACCTGGTAGAACAGTTCCAGAAAGTTGTTCAAAAACTAACCTCCAATTGGTGCTTGCAACTTTGGCAACTGAGCAATAAACAAGGCTATGTTGTTGATCGATTATGAATCTTTTGGGTGATTCAACCCCGTATTCCATGTATTTATTCTTTGGTTTGTGACGTTGTGATCTGTACTTTTCACATGCATTTTGTACCGTTGCTTTTCGTTGACGTTGTATCTTCGATTGTGTCTCCATGAAGTGGTCAGTGCCTTCACCAGAATAGCCAGATGGTTCGTCGTCAAAACCAGGATAAATCTGCTGCAGGTTTCGTAGAAAAGAAGCGGGGAAGTCTGCTGGATAATTTAATTCCATATCACCGAGAGTTTCATTATTCTGAAAGTAGAAAATGCAATATTCACATGTACTTCTGCTTTGGGGGTTTACCAGACGCCCGACCAGACGTACTGAGTAAATAACAACATAACAGACCTATATTGCATGTGTCACGCAATTCACGTTATTCTCATCCATGTCTATCAGATTGTCTCAAAACAGTATTGTGCACTTAATAGTCTTTCATAAATTATTATACACATAATATACTGCGCCAAAAAGTGTCCTTACACTTGGACAAAAATCCCAATTTCAAAAAACCATATTTAGCATGTTTAGGTTATTTTTTTAAAAAATAGATGCACTATCTAATCCTGCACATGATGACACCCGATGAAATCCAGTGTGACCTCAAGAAGCAAAGTTTTAAAAGTGACAAAGTGCCCTATTAAAAAATTCACGGAACAAAAGAAAACTGAAACAAAAGAACTGGAAAATAAAATAAAAGTTGTGAAAAGTACAAAGAAGAAAAATGAAATTAAACTCGCTGCTTTAAATAAAGCTTGACTGAAGAAACTGTGCCGTCTCTTTTTGTTGCGCAAGTTGTTGGAATCTTTTCGCCTTGTATATAGGCCAATTTGTCACTTTTAAAACTGGGACCTTCGTCTAATCAAATGCTTGTAACTTCACTTCTTGAGGTCACCTTGGATTCAATGGGGTGTCATAATATATAGTATTAGATAGTGCATCTATTAAACAAATAAGTATGGTATAGTTTTTTCCAATAGTGTAAGGATACTTTTTGGCGCATCATGGATGGCCTACAATCTGACATTGTTAGGAGTCTATACGTTTTGTCTCAGCAGCATTTGGCATAAAGCTACGTGCCATTTGATTTAGTGGTTGAACTCATCTTGTGCGCCAGGGATTCGGAGATAAATATAATACCTAATTGATAATAGCTATATATACACCAGGCACAAAAAGAAACTCGTCAGTTATATTCACCCTTGCTGTTCAATAACTTGATAATTTTGGATTATTCTGAAATATACATTTTGTTAATTTGACCTTGCTTTCTCATTTGACACCCTGTTCGTGAAAAACGAACAAGAATTAACCAAGATATGCGCCTCCAAAGCCTCAAACCCCAAATTCAAAAGTTGCATTTTCAACGATTTTCAATGGGAACGCATCGTGGTATTACACACAAGCACCACGGGTCAATCAATGGGCTATTCCAGAAAATAAGTGCACACCCCCTATAGAGGAGTAAATTTTCAATCAAAGAAATGTCCGGATTTCCAAGTCTGCTTTCTGAAAATGACTGGAATTCCAGTTGCCAATGTCACTTGAAAAAGCTTGGAAATCCAATTAAATGAAGGAAAAATCAAGGAAATGTCCAAAATGAGCTCTCAAATTGAGGATTTCTGATTTCGAACTATTTTTCTGCCGGATTTTTTTACCTTTGGACACTTTAAAAGTCTGGATTTCCAACAGTCACGATTGGACAAAAAGTCCGGATATCCGAACTCCTCTATAGGGGGTGTGCATCTATTTTCTGGAATAGCCCAATAAAGCACACAGTGTAACAGGCACAATTGAATCGTTAAAATTGCAACTTTTCATTTTGGGGTTTGAGAGTTTGGAGGCGCATATCTTGGTCAATTCTTGCTTAATGTTCACGAACAAGGTGTCAAATGAGAAAGAAAAGTCCAATTAACAAAATGTATATTTCAGAATAATCCAAAATTATCAAGTTATTGAACAGCAAGGATGAATATAACTGACGAGTTTCTTTTTGTGCCTGGTGTATATATATTATATACATATTACAACTGGTGCAAAAATAAAGAAAGAGAAACAACACGTACTTACAAAACTTAACAAGCACACGTGCAGACCTATTTAGACAAGTGCTGACCATCGGGATCGGTGTTGCTGATTATTAAAAATTGTAACCGTTGATGTTGACGAATTCACACAAATTTCAAGTATTATGCAACTTTTATGTGTGTAATATTTTATGTGTGTAATATTGACGGCTTGTCAACTTACAGTAGATTAGCACTGGTGCACGTCAGTAGTCTTCAAGTTTGAACCTGATAGAATTTGGCTTGCTTGTGCATTCCGAATGGGCTATTCCAGAAAATATGTGCACACCCCCTATAGAGGAGTAAATTTTCAATCAAAGAAATGTCCGGATTTCCAAGTTTGCTTTCTGAAAATGACTGGATTTCCAGTTGCCAATGTACTGGAAAAAGCTTGGAAATCCAATCAAATGAAGGAAAAATCACGGAAATGTTGAAAACGAGCTCTCATATTGAGGATTTCTGATTTTAAACTATTTTTCTGCCGTATTTTTTTGCCTTTGGGCACTTTAAAAGTCTGGATTTCCAACAGTCACGACTGGACAAAAAGTCCGGATATCCGAACTCCTCTATAGGGGGTGTGCATATATTTTCTGGAATAGCCCAATATGGAAAAACGACTATACAATCTATATATCATAATATTGTTCAAGACAATGGTTGTACAACACAACATTCCTCAGAGTAAAATATCATTATGTTATATCGTTCATCGTTTTTAAACCACATTGTTAAAAACAATAAGGGAAGTATAATAATAATAATAATAATAAAGAAACATTTATGAAGCGCTTAAAACAAAATAAGATCTAACCCATGATGACTAATTGATCAGTATAGAAGTGGACTATTTGTCTTCATGGGTAGAAGTGGACTAATTTATCTGCATGGAGGCTTATTCAGTGATTTGCTCATCCGGAGGATGGTATAAAAAAAATCAAATGGTAAATATATATATTTGAATAAAGTCATGACCTTAAGGTGGCACTACACCCCTTCATAAATTTGTGACTATGTTTGCATTTTTCTCAAAAAAATAATAACACACTGGTAACAAAAGTTATGTATATTATAGGGGCAATGAATCCAGTTACTACACTGCAATTTCAGTGACTCAAGACAAGCGGTACGATATTTATGATAAGAAAAGAGGTACCGCTAGAATGTACCTCATTTCTTAACATACGCTCGTATATAACGTGTCTGAATCACTGAAATTTCATAACTTTTGTTACCAGCAGTGTGTAGTTATTTTTGAGAAAAATGCAAAATTAGTCCCAAAATTTATCAGGGGGTGTAGTACCACCTTAAGGCGAGTGGAATAGCAGGAAGTAGTAGGGAGCAGGAGCCATATTTTGTTCTTCAGGTTTACTCCTTTAATACTAAACATGAAGTAGAAGACAGAAAAAAAAAAATTGGAGTTAACAGGAAGTTGTAGGAGTTAATGTTTGGTTTGTTTTAAAGGTGCGTGTTCCCAATATTGACGGCTTGTTGAATTGTTATGAAACGTTGTTGAAGGTTAGGTCAAGGGTCATCCGAGGTCAAGTGAGTAGAGAGTGTCAGATTAACATGAAACTTGCTGGATGTGATCACGTGTCAAGGTCATATGAGGTCAAGTGAGCATAATTGTTGGTATATCATGAAACTTGATGGATGTGATCACAAATATTTTCAAAGTTATTTCAAGTTCAACTGGATACTGACTTTTGTATTGTCGTCAAACTTAGTAGATGTTGATTTCCATTGAGCTTTTAGTTACAATTCTGAATTATTTATAACACATTTGTAAAAACTTCCTGAAAATTATGAAACTTGATCTGCATTCGTAGCATTGTCTTGTTTAAAAAACAGTTCCTGTTTTTAGTTCAGAACGAACGTGAATGTGGCCTACTTTGTTTCTTTCCTTAACTTCTATGATTATGCATTTAAGCGGAAATCTTATCTCGCTAACGACAAGATTTTGGTAATTATACTTGTCAGGGTCGACCGGCCCTTCCTAATATAAGCATTCGATCTGTAAACGAGAATAATTAATGTAACTTTTGAGGGGATTTGCCTCCAATTGTTAAAATAGTGTTAACAGTGAGGTCATCGGATGTGGGCATGCTTTACGATAATAAGTAATGAATATGCAAATAACAATATGTTTTTACAAAGGTCAAGATCATTATTTTGTTCGGTCGGCTTATCAAAATGTGTATTTGTTTTTTTAATTGTAACTTATTTCTGCAGATCGAGCAGAGGGTGTTAATATAGTTCGATGCAACGGCTGAAACCAGATGGAATCATGTTGCTTGTTGTAACATCAAGTCCAAAGGATTATTTTAGGGAACAACCCAAAAGTTCGATGAAGCCCTATAAACGAAAGTCCTTTCGTTAGTGGGGGAGGGGGTCAGAAAGTCCGATTACGTTTGTAAAAAAGTAGTTAAAACATCGGTCAAAGTTGATCTTTTTTTAAGGATTTAATATATCGTTTTCAAATTTTAGTATTTTCCGAAGTACGATATTGACATTTTACTACAGTGGTATTTTCAAAATGATTTCAAATCAATATGGAGTGCACTGCAGTACTCGCAACCTGCAACGTCATATAAGTTCATTTTTAAAGCAGCTGTCCAAGCAAACACAAAACGGTTTTAAAACGATTTAAACATGTTATATTTTGGGGTTTTGGTTTTGGTAAAAACGTTTTTTATTAAAATAACATTAAAATAACATTAAAATGTCGGGTTATATCAGGGAACTTCGATATCTGGGAATTGTGACGGGAAAAGGTCACGATTCACACAAGTGGTATATTATCTCTACGAACTGAATTGACATAGGTCAGTTTATTTCCCGGCATTTGGTCACATTTAATCAATATGATAAAATATGTTTAATATATTTTATGGTATAAAAACTATTCTATTGTAAATCAGTTATACCAAGTAACTAATGAGGCATATGCAGGTATTAATCATCTTGCAAATGGCCCAGAGTGAGTGGTATATCATCTCAAATTGTGACCTAGGTCCCGATATTTAACCTGACTCGAGCAGTCTCATCCCCTGGTTATATAAAGGTCATGAAAACGTTTTAAAACGTTATGTATAAAAACACACTACAAAACTATTTCTAAAATGGTTTCAACATATTATTGTAAAATATTTTTTAAGAACGTTATGTTAGAATATTTATCAAAAAATGTTTTTAAATGTTTAATATGAAAACGTTTTTTTGCCCTTTATATAACCCGACATTTAAACGTTTTCTGGCAACCTTTTCTAACCTTTGGCGAATGATGTCGAAAACGTTTTGTGTTTGATACCACATTCTTTTTTATTTGAAAATCTAACAAGTCCTATTTTTTCCGTGCCAAAAAAGATAAGGAAGAAAAATATTTTAAAATAGAATGCAATTCGTTTCTTGAATAAACGTGATCAATATCCTAGCATTGTCACACCCCTCCACAACCCCGTGCACCATTATAGCGAAGGCCCCTGTATCCTATATGAATACGGGTTGGAAATTTCGATATTTATTACTTACACAGCCGTTTTCGCCAAACGTTTGACAAACGTTTGTGATCGCTAAATGTTTGTCAAACGTTTGGCGAAAACGGCTATGTACGTTAGAGGGGAGGGGGAGGGGTTAGCCTTCTAACGAAAGGACTTTCGTTTATAGGGCTTCATCGAACTTCTGGGTTGTTCCCTGAATACACAAAGAACTTCCGTGGCAATACACTTCTTGATGTTTGATTCTTGTATTTTTATTATAAAACTCTTGTTGTACAAAAATAAGAAAAATACAAATAAGGCATTTCGGCATTGCACATTCGCCTTCAATTCCTTTTAACGATATTTACATATAAGGCCTAACTATTGTTTAAAATATACAATCAGAAACATTAATATTGCGAGATATCTTGTTGGAAAAGTTGGTTTCACTATCAGATATCAGACAATTTGTGAGGTAAAATAAAAGAAATCGCTATTTCATTCCGGCGCCTTGATCATGAATACATGTATCAGTAGGTTGATCGTCAATGATGTTGATCGACTCAATGTGCTTTGAACATGTCATAGATTCACACGCACGCATCGAGACATATCAGTCATACGCAAGTTCGACTAATATTTCGATCGAATGAATTAAACCTCTGGATCCCGAGATTTGATTAAAAATTGCGGGGTTTTCGCACGTTAATTCTTTACAACCGTGTAAAAATCAGAATTATGAAAAGAAATAAAGACGTCCTTCTCACGATTAAAGTATTACAATATTGCTTTTGAAATGTTGCGTAACAAAACATTTTTATTTTGTGTGGGCAACCAGGATCTGGAAAAACCACATTAGCATCAAAACTGTATAATTCATGATTCGTAACATTTTTATTTTGTGTGGGCAACCAGGACCTGGAAAAACCACATTAGCATCAAAACTGTATAATTCATGATACGTAACATTTTTATTTTGTGTGGGCAACCAGGATCTGGAAAAACCACATTAGCATCAAAACTGTATAATTCATGATACGTAACATTTTTATTTTGTGTGGGCAACCAGGATCTGGAAAAACCACATTAGCATCAAAACTGTATAATTCATGATACGTAACATTTTTATTTTGTGTGGGCAACCAGGATCTGGAAAAACCACATTAGCATCAAAACTGTATAATTCATGATACGTAACATTTTCATTTTGTGTGGGCAACCAGGATCTGGAAAAACCACATTAGCATCAAACTGTATAATTCATGATACGTAACATTTTTATTTTGTGTGGGCAACCAGGATCTGGAAAAACCACATTAGCATCAAAACTGTATAATTCATGATACGTATCATTTTTATTTTGTGTGGGCATCCAGGATCTGGAAACACCACATTAGCATCAAAACTGTATAATTCATGATACGTAACATTTTTATTTTGTGTGGGCAACCAGGATCTGGAAAACCACATTAGCATCAAAACTGTATAATTCATGATACGTAACATTTTTATTTTGTGTGGGCAACCAGGATCTGGAAAACCACATTAGCATCAAAACTGTATAATTCATGATACGTAACATTTTTATTTTGTGTGGGCAACCAGGATCTGGAAAAACCACATTAGCATCAAAACTGTATAATTCATGATACGTAACATTTTTATTTTGTGTGGGCAACCAGGATCTGAAAAACCACATTAGCATCAAAACTGTATAATTCATGATACGTAACATTTTTATTTTGTGTGGGCAACCAGGATCTGGAAAAACCACATTAGCATCAAAACTGTATAATTCATGATACGTAACATTTTTATTTTGTGTGGGCAACCAGGATCTGGAAAAACCACATTAGCATCAAAACTGTATAATTCATGATACGTAACATTTTTATTTTGTGTGGGCAACCAGGATCTGGAAAAACCACATTAGCATCAAAACTGTATAATTCATGATACGTAACATTTTTATTTTGTGTGGGCAACCAGGATCTGGAAAAACCACATTAGCATCAAAACTGTATAATTCATGATACGTAACATTTTCATTTTGTGTGGGCAACCAGGATCTGGAAAAACCACATTAGCATCAAACTGTATAATTCTTGATACGTAACATTTTTATTTTGTGTGGGCAACCAGGATCTGGAAAACCACATTAGCATCAAAACTGTATAATTCATGATACGTAACATTTTTATTTTGTGTGGGCAATCAGGATCTGGAAAACCACATTAGCATCAAAACTGTATAATTCATGATACGTAACATTTTTATTTTGTGTGGGCATCCAGGATCTGGAAACACCACATTAGCATCAAAACTGTATAATTCATGATACGTAACATTTTTATTTTGTGTGGGCAACCAGGATCTGGAAAACCACATTAGCATCAAAACTGTATAATTCATGATACGTAACATTTTTATTTTGTGTGGGCAACCAGGATCTGGAAAACCACATTAGCATCAAAACTGTATAATTCATGATACGTAACATTTTTATTTTGTGTGGGCAACCAGGATCTGGAAAAACCACATTAGCATCAAAACTGTATAATTCATGATACGTAACATTTTTATTTTGTGTGGGCAACCAGGATCTGAAAAACCACATTAGCATCAAAACTGTATAATTCATGATACGTAACATTTTTATTTTGTGTGGGCAACCAGGATCTGGAAAAACCACATTAGCATCAAAACTGTATAATTCATGATACGTAACATTTTTTTATTTTGTGTGGGCAACCAGGATCTGGAAAACCACATTAGCATCAAAACTGTATAATTCATGATACGTAACATTTTTATTTTGTGTGGGCAACCAGGATCTGGAAAACCACATTAGCATCAAACTGTATAATTCATGATACGTAACATTTTTATTTTGTGTGGGCAACCAGGATCTGGAAAACCACATTAGCATCAAAACTGTAGAATTCATGATACGTAACATTTTTATTTTGTGTGGGCAACCAGGATCTGGAAAACCACATTAGCATCAAAACTGTATAATTCATGATACGTAACATTTTTATTTTGTGTGGGCAACCAGGATCTGGAAAACCACATTAGCATCAAAACTGTATAATTCATGATACGTAACATTTTTATTTTGTGTGGGCAACCAGGATCTGGAAAAACCACATTAGCATCAAAACTGTATAATTCATGATACGTAACATTTTTATTTTGTGTGGGCAACCAGGATCTGGAAAAACCACATTAGCATCAAAACTGTATAATTCATGATACGTAACATTTTTATTTTGTGTGGGCAACCAGGATCTGGAAAACCACATTAGCATCAAAACTGTATAATTCATGATACGTAACATTTTTATTTTGTGTGGGCAACCAGGATCTGGAAAACCACATTAGCATCCACATTAGCATCAAAAACCTGTATAATTCATGATACGTAACATTTTTATTTTGTGTGGGCAACCAGGATCTGGAAAAACCACATTAGCATCAAAACTGTATAATTCATGATACGTAACATTTTTATTTTGTGTGGGCAACCAGGATCTGGAAAACCACATTAGCATCAAAACTGTATAATTCATGATACGTAACATTTTTATTTTGTGTGGGCAACCAGGATCTGGAAAAACCACATTAGCATCAAACTGTATAATTCATGATACGTAACATTTTTATTTTGTGTGGGCAACCAGGATCTGGAAAAACCACATTAGCATCAAAGCTGTATAATTCATGATACGTAACATTGTTTCCGATGTTTACACTTATGAGCCTTGGGTAAGAGTAAAATGAAAAGGAGGTGGAAGGGCAAGACTTTTTGGTGTTGGTACACGTTTAAACGCTCTTATAACATTGCTCAGAAAGACAGTATATAATCGTGGATGCGGTCAAAGTTGTTGCGATGAAGATTCAATCAGAAACTTTTAAACAGAAAATGTTTTTTTTGTGGGGACACTCAGGTCAGATCTGAAGAAAATGACATTACATACATGATGTTTTATACTTACTTCACACATTTCTTATAGCCGAATCTATTTCAATTCTTTAATTTTTTGTACAGCGATTGGAGGTAGTTCATATCCAAACATTTCAAAGTCTGACCTATACCGTCGATATAACTTCCATATATATTCAGCAGGGACTTCTTTCAAATATTGTTCCAAAGTGTCATTCTTGAAGCTGAAAGTCGGGCTGCTTGTTTTCTCTGGCCCTGAGAGAGCAACGATACCGTCCAAATGGGCTAATTTTAATATATATTTGGCATCATTTTCGATAGTTTCAAGTTTTCCAATAACATCATACCTTACATTGCACGGAGAACAAGCTTCGTTCATTTCACACCAATGAATATTGTAAAAAAACCGATCTTCTTTGTTATCCCTGTCGCCTAAGAACCGCACAAATTCCGAAAATGTCAAATCGTAGTCCGGGTTTTTATTTTTACGTTTCGATGGTTTCATCTTTCGCCTTGGCCGCGGACGCATATTGTGACGGTATAAGTCTATAATATACTCTCCTAAAGAATTCTGCCAATGGTAAGCTCTTTCGAAAGTTGTATTTGGGTCTAATTTATTTCTATATGACGACAAAACTCGAGAAAACGGGTGTCGAGCGAACATGAAAGTTAAAGAGTCGCCCATTAACGTATATGCTTTATCAGGACTTAAATCTTTTATAAAAGTTAGTTGCGTTCTCAAGGCTCTGTTAATTGTTTTTTGATTTTCGTCTTTGTTCACATCAACAAGTCCCGCTAACTGTTCAAATAAAAGTCTCCAATTTGTACTTGCAATCTTTGCGATTGAACAGTACACCAATTTAGCTCTTTCGTCCACTATGAAACGTTTAGGATGAGGAACGGAGTCATTATTAGAATTTCGTGTTTTGACGTTGAGTTTTTCACAAGCGTATCGCAGTGTCTGCTGACGTTGTCGCTGGATTTCAGCCTGTTGCGTCATAAATTGAACCTCGTCTTCGTCATATTGATGTTGTTGTTGTTGACTGTCACGGATTTTGTTGAAGATTTCAGCGTCAGTCGGAGCATCAATCTGAAGTGCACAAGTTAGACGTGCAAAGAACAGAAAAGAGTGCGTTGGTTGGTGTTTACCAACATAAATGAACATAAACAAACAAAATGTACAAATAAACTGATAAACAACTTGCAGATGAAGACAAGTTTACAATTTGTGATAGGAAAATATATTAGTATTAACTATTGGTGACCAATGTGCATAATATAATGGTTAAGGTGTTTTATGACATGATTTGTGGATAATGGAAGTGAAATTAACAGAAAACTTGTTAACAACACGATGTGGACTACAGAGTAGAGAAATCGTAAATGATTGGAGCATGAAGGAATGTGATTTTTTACACGAAAATATCCCCATCGTATGATTTTGTGCTTGGTTCTATGTAAGAAGCTTTCAAGTAAATCGACTTGTTCTATAGTTGTCAATATTCATTACACAGTAGATTAACAAAATGATGAACTTTAAATAAAAATGATAAAAGTCGCTATATTTTTTAATTTTTTTTTTTTATTTGACATTTGTAATCCGTGATGATAGGTGCACGTATACAGCCTGTCTCAAAAAAAAATTGTGCAAGTGAAAAGCGCCCTCTTTAGCAGTTAGAAAATCCTGTTGTGACATGATGCTTACATCAACGTCAAGGGCACAGTCTTAGCTCTCAAATACCGTTTGTTCTGTTCAATTTGCTCTTTTAAATCTCGAGATATGTTTAGTTAACGACGAAAGGGTAAAATCACAATTGTGCCACTTTTACTAGGGAATAGGGCTGCACATGTAAATCAATGATATCTGATGTTGATGCGTCTAATGCACTTCCCCCTTCGGAGCTCGTGCATTAGACGCATCAACACCAGCGCGCGTGCAATATTATGTCTAATTTCATTAATTTGTCAAATATCATGAACTTGTCAAAGTTCATTAACCTATAACTTTGCAATATTTGTTTGTCTTTCAACATGTCTTGAATAACAAAGAGAACAGTATTTACCATGGTAAAATCATTGACATGCATATATGTATTTAATTTTACAGCAGAATGTGAAATATTCATTTATCATTTAATTTGTCGTAAGTGGAAAAATAGAATCATTATACCTTTATCATGATAAAACACACCAAAATGTTTTTGTATTGTTGTGTAATTGATGCATTCTTTTGATTTCACGAAGGAACTCTGATAAACTTGATGCTATCATTGATTTACATGTACAGCCCTATTCCCTAGTAAAAGTGGCACAATTGTGATTTTACCCTTTCGTTGTTAAGTAAGCATATCTCGAGATTAAAACAAGCAAATTGAACATACTAAATGGCATTAGAGAGCTAAGACTATGCCCTTGACGTTGATGTAAGCATTATGTCACAGTGGCATTTTCTAATTGCCAAAGAGGGCGCTTTTCACTTGCACAATTTTTTTTGAGACAGGCTGTATAGGCCTATATAACGATGTTGGGCTATTCCCGAAAAATGCACATTCCTATGAAAAGCTTTACAGTGCGAATCACAATAAAGTAAACCGTATGAAAAATACCACTAGATTAGAAAGTATAGGTATTTGGTCAAAATGCTCTAGTTGGTAGCTGAATCAACATAATCACAACTGTAAAATCACTGGCGTGAGACTATTAATAAGAAGTCAGTGGCTATTTGTGTAAGCCGTAAATATGCAGTTGCTCAAAGTCAATTAAAATTAAAACAACATGAAAATCACGTGCCCTATTTTCGCTAGCAACGGGCATGAATTTTCATGAATTTGGGAATTTTTGATGGATTGTTCATGCTCACACATGAATATTCATGCCCCTGCCTGCATTTTTTTGTCATGCGTTTAGTCAGAGCCTTGACATGTTCAGGGCATGTTCATGGGTAACTCATGGGCATGAAACGCGGTCAATGCCATATTCTCTCTACTTCCATGCCCATAATATCTTTATTCATGGGTAACTCATGGGCATGAATCATGGTCAATGTCATTGCATAGCAACCAGTAGCGAATTTTGGGAATACCCATGAATTTTGTTTGCCTGGGTAGTCCTCATTAGCTCTTATTACTGCTTACACACCAGTGATTTTACAAGCAGGCGTACCGCACTCTGCTACACAAGGCTAATATATTGCTAATCTAATTATCAATAAGCATACATTACCTTTTAGCAAATAATGAGTGTCATTATACTGTCATATCTAGTCTTTTAATAGCTTTTACTCATTTATTTCATCACAAATAATGGTTCTACCAACCATACATTGACATCAGAGCTCTGCATTGACATGGTTATCATAATAAAATAATAATCTTACCTTTTCAGATGTTGACGAACTGTCTTTCAGACGAGTTTTTCTATCATATTCGTTACCTCCTCCTATTGTGGGAAAATAAGTTATGAAAACAATAAAAGCCTCATTATCAAGCAAAGCTTTCACACCCGGGGGGCACTTCAACTTTGGAGGTGACGCGTATGTAGGGCTGTTAAGACCCCTTTTTCAGCATCGCTGTCACCCAAAGACCCCATATTTTTTACGAACACATGCTCTGTCCCGGCTCTGTCACCCGAAGACCCCTATTTTTCCATTTGATCTGTCACCCAAAGACCCTTACAAGTTCAATTTGAGCAGCAACTTTCATTTATCACTGATTTTGTTACTTATTTTGAAAAAACAATGAAATTTGAAGCCATTTAGAACTAAAAAGTCGATTTTCGAGGTTTCTGTGGCGCTTTTTCGGTTCTCACCCAAAGATTCCATTTCAAATAAAGGTCATGTTCTCTCCCTTTGACACCATATTTTTACATTTTGCTCTCACCGAATGCCAAAAATCATGCTCTCACCCAATGACCCCATATTTTTTACATTTTCTCTCACCGAATGCCCCTTAGTGCGAAAGTGCCAGCCCTACACCTATATCCATTTCAAATTGAAGTGCCCCCCCGGGCTTTCACACAAGGGGGAAGATCATACTGTATAAGTAAGTCATGTAATGAGGCATGAATTTGCTATGGACTATAGGTAAGTGTCCTGGTATGTGGGATTCAACTCAGGTTATTGTATTCCAGCAAAGATGCTTCGTCATTTTAAACATAGACTCTGAATGTGTTTTGACTGAGAAGTGCTCCATGACTCCGCCAGTCTTCCGTCGGACTTTCTTCATGGAAAAAATTAGGGAATTTTGACAGTTACAGGAAATTTCTTGTTTATATTCCTGTTAATTAAATACAAAAATATCTATGAAAACTTTTACGGCGCCGTCATGTTTGGAAAATACATATAATTTACGGGTTGCACGGTTTACGGGCACTGTTCCGTTTCGGATGGAACGTCTAAGCTTCGGTCCAGTTTAATGCACATGCTAATGTTGAGCCTTTATAAAGCCATAACAGCACTTTAAAATACCAAGTTTCTTATTATATTACCTCCAACAAAGTTTTGTGGAGCGTTGTAGAACATAAATAGCAGAACGAGAATGAGTATGGCTACCACTATTACCGGTATTTTCCTTCCTCTGCACCACCGTGCCGGTACCTCCATGATAGTTGCTGCCGATGGTGTACCTCAATATTGTCATCTGTCTATTCTGTGATGGTAGCAATGGAATAATAATGAGTGTGATACAATTACTAGATATCGATATCAATTATATATAATTGAAATTCAAGTTAGAGGCAGAAATTCACTGACTTCACATTCAACCATTTGTTCAGTTACATTCTAGCCTATATACATCCGGAAGAGAAAGTCACCAACTCGGATACCATCCAAGTTGCTCGTGATTCATGCAAATACTCGTTCTCAGAAGATGAAGCTAGCCTGTGCCAACCTGAAACCCTTACCAGTTACCACAGGAAGTAGTAACTGCCCCATCCATTGCTGTCTTCCTACACCTTTTCCGGTATTGGCAAATTCAACCTACATCATCGCCTCTAATTGGATGAAGACTTTGTACTACAAGATTCAATTCCATCTATATTACAGTCATACAGGTTACCACTTTCTTACGCGCAATAAGGCGCGGTAAGTTTTATGATTCATGAAGATCTAACAGTAAATTTATACAGTTCAACCCAATTGTAAGTGACAAGGGTGTTCATGGCAACTCTGAATTGAATGACAATATTAGTTAATGTATTAATTACTATCTTGTTTTACCAATATCAATAAATGTCCGATCAAAGTTCATTTCGAAATGGTAATCAAACATTACCTACAGATTGGTATATTTGAACAACAAATGCGCAATTTGATTTTTGAAATTGAACTAATATGCATTGTCCCAATTACATTATGATTTATGAACCTCTGTTAACTCGGACACAACGGAGTTGTAATAATGATCTATGAATTCCAACTCGGCCTGTTCAGTGAACCATTGTTGCATTCAAAATCTTATCAATTTAATTAATTCAATTGCAATTAAAATTCTGATTAATTGAGCATTTTAGAGATATTGTTTACATAGGCTGCGGAAGTACGGAAGAATCGAAGGGCCATCCTGCTTGACGACAACGAGATACTGTGATATTTTATATTGGCAAGTATAGACGTAGACTGTACTATATTTGTGTTATCGACATGGTCAGATGATTATCTCATCATACTAATAATTGGCCTATGTTTTATAGGACTACTGGTCAAGATATAAAAAATAAGTAAACGACACATTTAGCCCTATTCCGCTTGCCACCGTTATCACACCATGTGACTTCTAACAACAACGCACCGGCCCGGGGGTACCGGTAGCATGACAACAGCGCTCTATTATCATGATTATACACCTGGGTGGAGTGGAACAAGCGAGATAAAGTGTCTTATCCAAGGTCACAAGTTGCACACTGGCCCTCATATATGGTTCGAAACAACAACCTTGCGATCAGTGAGTCGAACGTCCTAACCGTTCGGTTATCGCATTGAAATCGCAATGCTCCTACGCTTCAAATCATTGGGCTATCGTACCGTGTTCCTAATGTCATGTGATCAAGCAAAATCAGTCTGAAGTCGGTCATATTCGATTTTCAGTTTCTTATAATTGGATCGTAACAAGCATTTGCAAAGCTATATTTTGCAGCAAACCCTAATGAAATTGAACAACTAGTTCAAAAGATATGAACTGTTATAGTGTTTTCAAAACAATAGCAAAGAAAATTAAATATTTCCTTTGTTTTTTAGTGATAGTGGGATTGTTTTTTGCTCTCGTAGTGTGGAAGTTTCAGCCCCCCAAGTCAAATGGTGCGTCCCTAAAGAGAACATAATTCTACCCGTATACTATTATTACCCGTGTATTGAAATCATATTAAGTTCCCACTCGTATAATTTTATTAGTACAATGTATGTTGTTATGCCACAGTACCTGCACAATAAGTTTGCCACACTGTGCATGCAAGCACAAGAGTGAATTGAAAAGCGCGCGCATCAAATTTTGGAAACTAACATGTCAAAACATGAATTTCCTCAGTTTGTCCGCCTGAAAAGATCAAAGGCCTTAACCCTGGAATTATGGAAACCTTTGGGCCTCATAACTGCTAAATTGTTGGTCTAATAAAATATAAAGTATATTAGAGTATAATGCCTATACTTAGAATGGTAAAGACTTGATGAACCCATAAGGTCAAATTTGGAGAAAATCCCCCAAAACGGGGTTTTTGACTCACATTTTTTCGGGAAACGTAACAAAAACCGTTCTTGAGTAAATTTTTTCAATTAATTTATAAAAACTAGATAAAAATATCTAGGACCTGTTTTTTAGTTTTTTTTTTAAATTTGACCAAATTTCCACCAAAAATGGTTAAAAAGCCAAATTTTGCTCAAAAATCATAAAAAGACAGATTTTCGCCCAAATTTCAAATATGTTTGGTGGAGTTGATCAAAATAAAATAAATAAATACAGAAATAAATACAGAAATAAATAAATAAATAAATAAATAAATAAATAAATAAATAAATAAATAAATAAATAAATAAATAAATGAAAAAAAACCGGCCCTCTATATTTATATCTACTTTAAAAAAATAATACAAACTTTTTTTTTACTCAAGATTTTTTTTGTTACGTTTTCCCGAAAAAGTTAAAAAACCAGAATAAAAAAAGTTAAAACCCCATGAAAAACACCATAGAATATGTAAATTTCAATATTGCTTGAGCAATCTAAAATAAAACAACAACAACAACAACAACAACAACAACAACAACAACAACAACAACAACAACAAACCAAGAAATAAAACCTTAATGAAAGTGTGCAAAGGAGATCCAAAATATTTGTCCTTTTTCACTCAAAAAAGTAACAACAAATTTGGCCAAAAACAGATTTTTTTTCTAAGAATTTCCATGGTAAACATTAACCAACTTAACTGTAAGACGACTTGTTATGTTAACGCTTTTAATTGCATACCAAATTTGCTTAAGTAGCACTTGTTTTCGGTTCTGAGCATTTCAGTTTTGGATCATGACCCTGTTTGCCGTGCCCAAAATTATGCAATTTAATAATATTTAGTATACACTGCATTAATAGTATTTATGGCTAAAACTGGAATGGCTTATATTATCATCTCACTCGCCTTATATACCATGGTTATATGAACAGCCATTTCTCTACAACTTCTTCAGGTTTACTTTAACGGAGTACATTAATATGGTACCACCATTAATATCTCCATGGTACCACCAAACGTTCTCATGTAATCATGGTACCACCAAACTTCTCATGTATCATACAAGAAAATGTAAGTAGTGGTAAGTGAAAACCTGTACTATTTAAGTATTTTATATAGATAGGGTATCTCGAGCTACTGGTGATGGTGCACGTAATCAATAATCAATTTGCAACATGGCACTTGCACCTCTTCCTGTTTATCAATTAAAATAATAACTCTAAACGTGTCAGAAATAAAGTTGTATTCCAGCTACTTAACCTACTTTACGATTTGGAAACCGGCATGGAATCACACGTACAGTACCTGATAGTCTATGTGAAATTACTATAGCATAGGCCTACTTTTACAATCTGAATTTACTGCATTTCAGAATTATTAGTATTACCACCACGAAGTGTTATCAATACTATTATTAATACTAGTTATTATATATTTTGCTGTCTACTGTATATTGTAAATAATAAAATCAGAACTTCAACTTACCTTTACCTGTATAGCATCATTCACACGCCATAGCCTACATTACCAAAAGAAATCGAGTTGTGATTGAACATATTTCTTTTTTGTTGTTAGATCGATCACGAACGGAAAGTGCTCAAAGTTTTTTTCTGGATCAGATTTTCATTTACTCGGCTGTATTCGCTGTATCCGTAAGTTATCGGTATTTATTGTTTGTAACAAACCCAAAACTGCAACTAAGTTGATATATACTATACACTGCAAACTTACGCTCCATTGCCAATTTACAGTTTTACACAATGCTTGAATGCTATGGTGTTGCTTTAGTTGGCACACCGTACTGGCAACATTAAGTTACGACAAAAATAGGAAAATAAATCAATGAACCATGCATAATGCCATATACCAATATAACAATGCTGCTGCATTAGCATGACAATAATAGCAATGACCCCATGTGTCAATCTAATATTTACCAATCTTTAAAGTGACTGATAACGGCACAAAATAATAAAATAAACTTCTTTTAGCTAATGATTTATCTATTTATATTATCGTTTCACCCTCTCTCTCTTATTTCGAATTTCAATTGTGACATCGAAGACAGCAGCAACAACAGCAACAGCAACAACCACATCACTAATAATGATAAAATAAAAAAATAAATAAATAAAAACATTGTTCAAACGGAGCTGCCCAGCCCTTGTCCTGATATTTGAAGCTATTTGAAATGCCTAAATTCTGAAAGTCAGCTTTCTTGTTAATATGATACACATGATCTTTGCCCAGAATAAATCTGATAACTTTGTTCTGAGCACCAGTCTGATCGAATGATATTTAGAAATAGCGCAATACCAGGAGGAAATAGAATAGTCAAACAAGCAAAAACAAGAGCTGAGCAGACTTTTTTCTTCACTTTTGGATTTTAAAAAATTTGCTTGTCTATAGAGGAGGAATTTCAAACGAGAGTTAACTTGTTTCACAATGTTGGTTGCAATTTCCTCACCATCAAGAAAGTTCTAGACCAAAACAACAGTATGCTTAGAGCGTAGACTAATTATTTGACCATTGTCCTGGATCTTTGTCGGAATATATCAAAGCATACTGGCATACTGCAACATAACGCAATTAATAGAAGTGGACATGTCATAGGAATAAAAGAGGACCTAAATACTACCTTGGGGAACTCCGCATGTGGATCAGACTCAACCCCATCAACTTGAACAATTTGTTTACGATCAAAAAGATAAGACTCAAACCAGGCTGTGATTTTATGGTCAACACTGTCAAATGTCTTCTGTATATCTAATAAAACCATCCCAGTTTATATAGTCATCATATAATTCAGCCATTTTGGTTGCTATACCTATATATGTATATGTAGGCCTATTATGTAAACAACATAAAAATACATGACCATGTTCATTCATTCATTCATTCATTCATTCATTCATTCATTCATTCATTCATTCATTCATTCATTCATTCATTCATTCATATTTTATTTTCATCAATCATCAACATCAAATTACAAGTGACACTAGCAGCTCAACAAAGTAATAATATGAACCATGTCTCGTTTGTCGGTCTGCATGATGGTCTTGCTTTGGGCCCAAAATAGGGTACAATTGCAAAATTTTTCATGCGGAGCGCGCTAGCATAACTGGCCTATCAACATAATCAATTCATCAATTAGGAAAATTCCTCTTCATCTTGGACTTAAATAGTCTGATATTGAAAATTTTTCAATCACGCCTGATTCCGAGTTAGTTACAAATGAAAATGGTCCTTGCGTCAAGCTTGCAGTCTAGATATAGTCTACCACGTTTAAAAAAATGTAATGCCCTCCCTGCGCATATATATCCCTGCTAGTATATCGGACCAGCTTCAGCAAGGTGGTTAATTATCCGTTAATATAATGGGCGCAAACCTGTCAGCGGCCTCTAAAGATGCCTAGTTCCATTAGCCTGTTTTAAGAATAATAGGGAAATAGCATATTTAATTGCCAAAAAAGAAAGATAGGGGGCCTAAGCTTAGCTCCCACTTCCGTAAATGCAGATTTGACCTTTAATACACCTTTATTTATATCATGATCATATGTATGTATACTTTGAATTACCCACCATTTTGTAATCATTTTAAATCCGTTGTCTGCTGTTGCTGTGTGATTTTTGGTAGGCTATTAAAATCTATAAAGCCTCAATGTACGATTTCCGTTACATTTTAATTTTGTTATTCTTTATTCAAAATGTTGTAATAATATTAGTAGTAACTGACGGGAAGGGTTGCTGTCTAGTTTAAGTTGAAATAACAAGGTAAAGTGAAAGAAACCCCACTGGTTATTTTGGCCATTTAACATGCAGTTCTATGGGAGGACATATTATCATAATTTTTAAATTATGTGATAATATATCGAACTTTGCTCTGTTGACCTACAAAGACAACAAATTTGACCAACTCCATTTAGGTGCAAGTTGGGACATGTGTAAACATTACAAATATGGAAAAAAAATCAGGTTTGAAAAAAAATAACCAATTTCATATTATAAGATCGTACATTATGGCTTTAACTTGACTTATATATAAAAAATCCTCCTCGATCTTTCTGGACACAAAGCAACAATTAAAATAAAATCGGTCGGTTCACAATAAACCTCGTCGTGACCATCTAATAACATATAGGTGGTCTATGGTTTTAGCTGTTTGACCAGTAGGCATGGTAGGCCTAACACAAAGCCGTGTTTACTGTTGGAGATTTTAAAACTGGACGAGGTATAAGTTAATCATCATATTTTCTTCAAAACGGTGGTCAGAGCCCAATATTAAAAGTACATTTTGGCACTGCGGATTTAATTACACTTAACTTATCAAAATGAATAGATTCCTCTTCAGAGGGGATTTACAAGGTATTCAATTTTATATGGGTTCTCTTCAAAAATGGTAAATTGAATAAGAGGTAAAATTTCATATAAAATATTAACACTTGTCAGAAATATAGAAGTATGGTTCTTCTTATGCTTATTTGTTATATTTCTGATATTAAGTATGAAGCTTTTTTTACCTTTGACCCCTTATTCAATTTACAATTTTGAAAAGGAACCTTGTAAAATTGAAGAGAAACAGTCGGAATCTATTCATTTTGATAAGTTTGTTTTAAGAGGCCTATACATAGGCTTAGCAAGATTTTCAACATGGGGGGGGGGGGGCTGAAACTTGAAACAAATTTTGTGGGGCCATACTGGGGGCTGCGCGAAGGGTCCCCCCGTTGTCAGAAAATTTTGCAAAATATAGGTCACAAAGACCACTTTTCCCTCTATTTTATCACAATTTTTTTAGTTCACCTAGGATTATTGGGGGGGCTGAATGGTATTCTAGCCCCGCACCAAAAGTCCCCCGGCTCCTAAGCCTATGCTACATTGCAATTATGGGTGATTCCCGGGGGTTGATTAATTTTATCACGACATTTTATACATTGTTAATGACTAAAAACGGCAGTCTCTCATTGTTCAGCACCGTAAGATGATCAAAGTAAGAAATTAGCAAATTAATGTAGGCCCTAGATCTAATTAAAGTGAGAAAGTGTCAAATAAAAATCAAATGATTTTAAAAATATTTTGCAATTCTCAATTTTGGATGGGGGGCAGTAAATTCAAAATCAATTGTGAAGGGCCTAAAGCCCCGGCCTAAAGCATCGTATAAATAGTATGGTTGGGTACCATCTGGCATAGCAAATCAATGTCTTTATGCCCTCTATAGTCAGATGATAGATAAAGCGGATATTGATTCATTAGTCATTGATTCATTGCATGCTCAACATGTGCATAGCTTTTTAATACGAATTTGAAAATGCGTGCTCAAACAACTAGCAAACCGCGGGAAATATGTATATTCCCGCGAAACTAAACCAAAACAACCAAAAATAGAATTGAGTTACATTGACTGAAGAAGATGATTTTATTCATTTTATTTTATTTGCCATTAAAAAATGCACATTTAACGACAGGTAATAATATAATACATTTTATTATAAATTATAGGCCTATATATAAAATAAAAATAAAAATAATAATAAAAAAATAACCACGATTGATGAGTTTTGGCTTGGTAAATCGGGCTGAAGTGTTGGTATAAAATATACATATGCTACATTCAACTATGGTAGCCCGGCTAGCTCAGTCGGTAGAGCATGGGACTCTTAATCCCAGGGTCGTGGGTTCGAGCCCCACGTTGGGCGCACAATTTTTTGATATTTTGTTGTTGATATTTTTAAATTTTTGAAAACATTTTTAAAAGACTTTGAAATGATTTAGGAAAACTTATGCATAAAATAAGCTTAGATAACAAAGATCACTTCTAAGTCTTTTTGTGACACTCGAGGATTTATCCCTCAGCCCGATTTTTTTTATTAAATAAAAAAGAAAAGAAAAAGGCCCATCCTTTCATGTGACCTAATTTTTACATTGAAGGAAACAATAAATAAAAAAAAAAATTATACCTCCCTACCTCATTAATTCATGAAAATCCTCAACAAGAACCAAAACATTAAGTTTTTAATTATAGGCCTACGGCATAAACCTAAAGTTTTAAGTCAATAGGTCTTATAGATATCAGGCGGAGGGATGGAAGCGTAAGTGACGGATATTATAATTATACTAAAGTACATGTCCACACCACTCTTCGCCAGCCACATTTCCCTAACATAATATGAAATTTAAAAAAGATATAAATTAAATTTATTTTTGCAGAGGCGCCGGCGGGGTTCGAACCCACGCTGCACTGACATACAGTATTGACATAACACCAGCGCCTTAGACCGCTCGTCCGTCCGTAAAGGCTTGCTGGTGCCATGATGAAAATTAAAAAATATAATCGCAACTTCATTACTTCAACATACCACGTGACAAGCAAAGACAGAAAATGTACCATATTTTGGAATTTTATTTGTTTAAAAACATTAATGTGTAAGTTAATAGCGCTCAATTGTTGATAACTGCGTGTTCTATATACAATAAAATGAGCCTACGCACAATAGTTTTTTCATACATTATATCGATTTTTTATTCTTAATAGATGCACTATCTAATCCTGCACATTATGACACCACATTGAATCTAATGTGACCTCAAGAAGTAAAGTTACAAGCAATTGAATAGACGAAGGTCCAGTTTTAAAAGTGACAAACTGGCCTATACAAGGCGAAAAAAATATTCCAACAAGCGCAACAAAGAGACAACACAGTTTCTTCAATGGAGCGTTATTTAAAGCAGTTTTTATTTCAGTTTTACTTCTCTGTACTTTTCATAACTTTAATTTTATTTGTCAGTTCTTTTGTTTCAGTTTTCTTTTGTTCCTTTTGTATTAAATTAAAGCCAAACGCATAAATTAGCCATTCATTGTGGTCTGTGGCGTTTTGAATATAGGCCAGTTTGTCACTTTTGAAACTGGACCTTCGTCTAATCAAATGCTTGTAACTTTACTTCTTGAAGTCACATTGGATTCAATGTGGTGTCATAATGTGCAGGATTAGATAGTGCATCTATTAAAAAACAAATTTACTTCAATATTGTTCAGTTTGGAAATTGTGATTATTTTTCTAAGTGTAAGGATACTTTATTAGCGCAGTATAGTATGTCGGTGCATGTGGCGTGGCCTACCACTTTTCTTGTAGCTTCTTGTATACACGTCGATGTTTTCATCATTTATACAATAAATCCACATTAAAATTTTTCTTATTCTAACAGCAAGCGTTTCTAAAATGCAGTATGGCGAAATGTGGTGTAGTACATGTCAATGAATAGACCAAGACATTTCACTCCTTTGTTTTTGTAGAATTTTCATCATCAAAATAGGCCTACCGTGTTTAAGTGAATTGGGATATCATACTGCAGTTACTGTCCGTTTTCCTATACAAAATACACAGTGCTCTTACCATTGACGCGTACGTTAGAAGTATGGGGATTTAACTAGTTAACGTCGCTGTGTGAAAAATAACCGGCCAATATTAAAAGTACTCAAAATTCTAGAAAACATAGTTTTGTAACATGTCCTAAATTTTTAGCTAATTTAGATGTTTGGAAATATTCGTACTTTGGCGTTTTAGTGTATGTTATAGGTAATAGTACATTGCCTAGTTAACGTCGCTGTGTGAAAAATAACCGGCCAATATTAAAAGTACTCTTCTAAAATTCTAGAAAATATAGTTTTGTAACATGTCCTAAATTTTTAGCCAATTTAGATGTTTGGAAATATGCGTACTTTGGTGTTTTAGGAAGGATATGTAAACGACAGATAACACCAAAAAATATGAAGAAATTATTTCCAAACCGTGTTAAGTCAACAATCATTATGTTGCTCATTTTCAAGAATGCTGGTTAACAAAAAGCAGACCATTGTCTCATTTCGTGAACAAAGGTGCACATACCATTGTTTCCTTGCGTTTCCTTTATAATCGGTTACCCAACTGAAGCTGTAATACCAGCTCATTGCGATACCGCACATATAAAACAGACACATGTGCACAACCAGAGAAGATCTGATTTAATCAGTTGAGCTGTTTTCAATGAGTGTTATCTTGGTTTAATAGCTTTTAATGGGGTTTAAGTCCTGCAAAGTTCGTGGTGAATTCTACTGTAGACATGACTGCATCATGTTTCATAATTTTATAATTTTGACCCCTGTTTGACCTTCATTGACCCCTACCAAAAATGCCTGACACTTTGAAGAGGGCTGCCCAAGCCAAATTTTGGCCCGAGTAGCAGTGGCGTAACTAGCGGGGACAGGGGGGGGGGGTGCCCCGGCGCCACCCTTAGGGGGCGCCAAATTGACCAATTCAGCATCGATTCTGCGCCCCTCCAAGCGATGAAATTCAAAATTTTCGCGCGCTTCGCTCGCATTTCAGCACAAAATCAATTTTGAATATTTTAAGACCGATCGATATTCAACTTCTAGTAACCAAAATTAATTAATTGTCCAAAATTTCGCACGACCAACTTTATTCAGAGTATTACATTCCATGAAGAAAAAAAATGCAAAAAATTGATCTTCGCTGTATATGGACAAGTGTTTTTTTTGTGTGACATTTGACCCCTTGCAAAATTAATCAAGCAGACATCCTTGCTCACAAATATCGATTTTTATTTTTTCTGAAAAAAATGTAAAAAAAATGCTCATAGTCAAAAAATCCTGATTTATTGATAAATTTTGAGGAAATTGGACATGAGCGACTATTATTTCTTCCAAATATATTTCTTAACAAATTGACACCAAATATGACTAAAAACAACATAGGCCTATTTGACCGACCAAAGTTACCCCGCTGACCGAAGTTACCCCATTTTACGGTAAGGTCCCAAATACCTATGTCAATGACCAGAGAAATACATTTATTTCCAATATTTATATTTATATTTTCCCAGTGTCCAAAATTCAGTAGATTTCTTGTACAATGTATAATGTAGGCCTACATGCGGTAGGCCTACTGTTAAAGCTTGTTAATACGGTACGGTACATGTAGCTAGACCTACATTTATACATGTAGAATTCCCCATGCACACTACGCCCAGCACAATATATTACCACTGGCTTGAAGCGTCGGGTGTGGGGTGGAGTGGTGGTGTGTGTGGGGGGGGGGGGTGCTGGAGGGCGTCCCGGCATTCCCCCGACCCCGAAATTTCTGATTGGTATGTTTTCCTAAATCATTCCAAAGTCTTTAGGCCTAATGTTTTGAAAAATCTAAAAAATTAAGAAAATTACAAATTTGACAAATCCCAGAACTTTGTCGGGAGGGAAGGGAACGAGAACCAACATTTTTGCGGCCTAAAAAGGCTAACCAAAATAAAATAGAGCAACATCTGAGGTATTGGTGCTAAATGCACTTTTATTTTATTTTATACGGAAAGCTTGAATAATAAAAAAATCTGTCATTTGAAGATAATTTGAAACAGCGTGAATATGATGTTTACAAATTAAAAAATTGAAAAAATAATTGCGCCCAACGTGGGGCTCGAACCCACGACCCTGGGATTAAGAGTCCCATGCTCTACCGACTGAGCTAGCCGGGCTGTCCGGTTAATATGGAGCATATGTATATCTTATACCAACACTTCACCCAGATTTACCAAGCCAAAACTCATCTTTTTTTTAATATTAAATCATTTTAGAGAGATTATAAATATACTTTTTTTTAATGATAAAATTGTATCATGTTATTACCTGCCGTTAAATGTGCTCTATTTTATTAAAGGCAAATAAAATAAATAAAACCATCTTCTTGAGTCAACTCAATGTTTGGTTTGTTTTGGCTAGTTTCGCGGGAAAATACATATTTCCCGCGGTTTGCTAGTTGTTTGAGCACGCATTTTCAAATTCGTATTATAAAGCTATGCACATGTTGAGCATGCAATATAGACTAATGAATCAATATCCGCTATATCTATTTATCCGACTATAGAGGGCATAAAGATGTTGATTTGGCATGCCAGATGGTACACGAACCAGCTTGTGCTTGGCCCTTCACAATTGATTTTGAAGTTATAGTCCCTCCAAAGTTGAGAATTGCAAAATATTTAATTATTTGATTTTTATTTAACACTTTCTCATTTTAATTACATTAATTTGTTACTTTCTAGCTTCCGACCGATATTATTTTAATGGTTGCTCTGTGTCCAGAAAGATCGAGGAGAATTTTTTTATTATTTCAAGTTAAATAGGCCTAGGTCCTAGCTTTAAATAGAAGCTAATAGAATAGACAAGACTTGTCAATGTGCACTAGTAATAGCCTGGTCTGGTCTGGGTTTAGTTTCAAATGCTTCACTGAACCATTATACAAGTACAAATTTGAGATCAAGCCTACCTGTCAACTGTCAGCCTTTGGGTCAAGACAGATGGAATTCTGAATTCCAATAACTGCTACAGACATTGGCTTTGCTTGTTTGATTGAAAACTGTATTTTATGTGATGTAAAGAAAATATTATATATCATGGGAGACACACACCCCACTAATAACATTTCCATTATATTCAATTCTATCATTTAGGCCTATAGCTAGAACGGTCCTTTAGATTGCAGCACAACAAAAGTGCGTTGAACGGGAACGTTCAAAATTATCCAAAATTTGATTCTGATATGCCTATGTATTCTAATTCAGAATCATTTCTTTCATGATATTTCAAAACAAGATGATGGTTTCAACTTTGGAAACATTTTGTAACACTAAAACAAAGTATATTTTCAAATAAAAACTTTGTGACAGTGATAAAACAAAGTATGCCTATTCTAGTCACAAGCCCTGGAGTTAAGGTTCACACGGGCTTTCCAGTCGGGCTTGGTATTAAAATAATAATTTCGTTTAGTTCCATGCGGGGTTCTCGAAACATGTTCTCGCTAAGCCAGGTCTCTATATTTTGGGAAGACCTATCAACGTATTAACAACGCTGATGGAAATAGCATCTTTAGAGGCCGCTGACAGGTTTGCGCCCACTACATTAATGGATAATTAACCTCCTTGCTGAAGCTGGTCCGATATCTGATAGTATACCCTGTGTGTGCAAGTCATAGGCCTACTCTGATAGCAGGGATAAGCGCAAGGAGGGCATTTCATAGATCGTGATATGAGACTCATCTCGACTGCAAGGTTGTGGGATCATAAAATACTACGCAAGTAGGCCTACTATAATCGGCCCTGATTTGGTAAAACGATCTAACTTGAAAATTGGACATTTTGAGATAAATCCATATCATGGGTAATGTGAGGGCGCTCTTTCCATTGGTGATATCCTCAAATCACCACCATGCCACCATGCCACCGAATAATGAGATTGTTATATTTTCTAAGACATTAGATCTGTTTAATAATTTATTTTATTCAAAAAGAAAAACGGCAAGTGTTCAAACTTTAAAGCTCTTTTTCTCGAAACAGCGATTTTAATTTCAAGTTAGATCATTTTACCAAATCAGGGCCGTAATACGGTAACTAAGGGCCATGCGGTTCACTTTGTAACTCAGGAAATCAGGATCTCGATCATGATCACATTTTTCAATCAGGCGTGATTGAAAAAATTTCAATATCAGACTATATAATTTAAGTCAAAGATGTTTGTGAATTTACTTTTGGGCCCAAACACGGTATCTTTGAAAAGAGCGGTATTGTATTAAATCAATGATTGCAGACATACACAGGTGATTAGTGCAACCTGCTTGTAGTGCAGGGCGATATATTCAAAAATTGTATTCATCCATTGCTATGGTAATTTATCCGGTTACGTCATCACTTCTACGGCGAATTGCTTTTGCGTTAAGTATTCGCCGTAATTGATGATGTGTCAGGATTAACTATCATAGGTTAAAACAATTTTTGAACAGGCCTATATCGCACTGCACTTATAGTACGTTCATGTGGTACCTCTACATTTATCCATATCATGCTGATCACTCGCACCTGTAAGATTAGTATCTTTGAAAAGAGCGGTATTGTATTCAATCTATGATTGCAGACTTAGACCTACACGCGTGATTGGTGCAACCTGCTTGTAGTGTAGGGCGATATATTTAAGAATTGTTTAAACCAGTTGTTATGGTAGTTAATCCTATAAGTGTTACATCATCAAAGTGAATACGGATACACACAATAATAAACACCGAGATCACACACAATAATAAACACCGAGATCTTACATCATTTTCATCTTATATGCCATATTGGATCGGCAGTTATAGGCTATAATAGTGCACGGTGGGCATCAGCTTAAGGCCTATTCTTTGGATTATTTGTGAAAAGTAATCACTGGTAATCTTGATGAAAAATGCGATTTGCGTGCCAAATCAAGTTTCAAATGAACATTTTGTATGATACTGAAATAGTATTCGGGACATTTTAATTAATACGACTTTCGCTTGTGAGTGGGTGAAAAAAACTTAATCATGTTTAATGGAAATGTCCAATGATGAGTGCACTGTCTTCCTAATAATCATTCCCCAAGCAATCTCTTCATTCAACACAAATTAGATCTGCATACACGAGTATGTTAACCTTGTTGAAGGAAACGACTCGAAAAAAGATAGCAACTTCAGAGAGGAAACTTTGATATCTGTTTCCGTGCTTTTCTTTACCCAGTGGGGCGATTGATTAGAAAAATGTTGAAGCGAAAATAAATAAGCTTATACTTGCGTGATATCCTTCCTGATAGAAGTCCGAACGATGGATCCGTTCTACTGTCTTGTAAGGTATATACTATGTGCGTCACAAGCCTTCCTGATAGAAGTACGAACAGGACTGGATTTACCTTTTTGGGGCCCTGGGCATGCTGGGCCAGGCAAAAATGTGGAGCCTCGGCCCCCAAACTCACCGTGAGGAAGGCATGTGCACTCAAGTGGCCAATTTTTAGTTTAGGTATAGGCCTAAGTTATGCGCGTCAAAAAGTCAAGATAATAAGACTATACGGGCCTACCTATCAGTTAAATTAGGTTTGTGTTGAACACTGATATCGTTTTAATTTTATAACTCAGTTGGTTCGAGCACATGCATGAAGCAAACAACAGATGTAACTAAAACAATAAATTTATAACTCTTGCTTGTCTGTTATTTAGCTCCGGATCAAACAATCAAAAACGTTTTAATATGTAAAGCACCATAGGTGAGTTGACCTCAATGTTTATCAACAAAGGCAAGGGACTGGTATATCGATATGCTTGCGAGAACTGCAAACAACCATTACACTGTCTTATTGTGATGTGGCGGGAGTTTTAAAAGTACACGTCCTGAACAAAATATGATGCCCACGCCATACTGCCGGGCAAGGAACAATGGAAATTGCCGACAAACCGCCTGGCAATGACGTCACAAGTCAACTCATCTATGAATTGACTCGTCTGCTCAATCTGACTTACCTGTCGCAATGACACTTTTTCCTCCATCCTACTATTCCTCACAGATTTGTATGCAAGATGATTAGATGAATAGTATTGACAGCCCAATATAGTACGGTTTTGAACAAGAACCACTAACCGCAAAATGTGGATATCTAACTAGTTTACCCCGCAGGGCTACAGAGAACCACTATTCGCGAAATGTGGATATAAAGCTGTGACAAGCATCAGGAATTGGCTATACTCATTTACACAGTAAAAACAGAATCATATACGAAAATCTCATTTAGTACTGGGATTTTTAATACAAAAATATTCATACACAGCATGTTATCTGTACAACATCTCAATTCTTAACAATGTCTCCCAACATGGGAAATAAAAGCAAACAATGATTATAAGAAATTCAATGCAGAAAATGCCACTTACATTCAATTAATGAAACTTAAAAAATAAGGAAGTGAAACTTTCAAGATGAGGTTTGATATTTTATCAAAACCTGTACCAGTGAGGCACTATCGGTGATCCTATGGAAGCGTCAGTACAAAATATTGGAAACTTGTAGGAATAGCTTAAAGTGAAAGATAAGTTTATTTTTGTAAATGTAAAAAATCAACTAAATTGAAGACAACAGCAGTGCTGAAAAATGTAGAGCTTCGTTCAATTGCATGTATCTTTAAGTTCTTCTCCAATAACATTGCTGAACTGCCCAATTGCATTTGTACCATTATTACTTTGCATAGTTTATCTATTTTTAGATTATCTGATTTTGTGAATCACTGAGAGTGCCTTTAATGGATTTTCCCTATAGCATTCCCAGTCATGTGCGGCTTTAGATTACCATGAGGGCGTTGGGTTAGAACGCAAAGCCTTCCCATTTTGAAACCGGCTAAATATGGTATGTGGTATTTACTGACAGATGCCACAAAGTAGTATTGCCATGACATTATTCTCCTCGCAAAATTAATCTGTATCACATAAGTTTCCGTTATACTCACAGGCACAATGATGGTACAGGTAAAAAACTATTCAAGTTATACACATTTACATTAACTTTGTGCAGACCTTCATCAACAAAAGTTCTTGCATCCATTGGAATTAATTGGATACGTCAGATATTAAAATATAATAGGCCTAGTATTAATATAATACACACAGATATCTTACATCATTTCCATCTTATATGCCTTATTGGATTGGCAGTGATATATAATTACAGAGTGTATGGTGGGGCATCGGCTTAAGGCCTATTCTTAGGATTATTTTTGAAAAGTAATTTGGATGAAAAACTGCGTGCTAAACATGCTAAATCAAATTTCAAATGAACATTTTGTAAGATATCGAAATGTCTGCGGGATATTTAATTAGTAAGAATGCTATATACGTGTTGTTAAGCTTACTTTTGAACGTGGATGAACAAAACTTAATCATGTTTAATGGGAAATGTCCAATGATGAGTGCATTGTCTTCCTATGTAATCATTCCCCAAGCAATCTCTTCATTCAACACAAATTAGATCTGTACACGGGTTACCGTGTTGAAGGAAACAACTGGGAAAAAAGATCGAAACTTCAAAGAGGAAACTTTGATATTGGGGAGTTTTCGAAGTGCAGTTTACTTCGTCGTCTAAAAGATGTAAAAATGTTGGTTAGACTTGAACACTTTTCTAAACACTATAATTGCACCACATTTCGAAACATCTTAATTCCTAAATACCAAGATCAAATTCCACGACTTGATGTGTTGAATACCTAAACACAAGCCATCAATTTATAGTGTTTTGAAAAGTGTTTATTGATAAAGTATGACCACTGTTTTTACACACTTGCTTTCATAATCATAATGTATTGTGCTATAGGCCTACAGTATGGAAGATATACAGCATAGAAGTCATAACTACAGCATTAAACTTGAAATATCAAATTAAGTATACAGCTATGCTACGTACATGTGCATCAATGTGCAAAATAATCTCAACTTAACATGCTTTATCTATGCTACATAATCACTTCAATTTGAAGAAATACATTTTTATAAACTCAAAACAAAGAATTATTAAAGCTTATAATCATTTATGAAATGAAAAATAATACTTATTATTCAATTAAAATATATCTATTTAATGGCTGCTACATATTAAACATAATTATCTCTACACGTGAAATCAATGAACGTTGTTAAGACAAAAATACACTCAACGCTTGTATACCCTTCAAAACGATATAAACATCTCAAAAAGAGTAACTAACCCCCTTAAGGGGGTACTACACCCCTGTGGTAAATTTGTGACTATTTTTGCATTTTTCACCTCAATTAAATAACACACCGGTAACAAAATTTATGTATATTATTGGGGCAAGGAATCCAATTACTACACTGAAATTTCAGTGACTCAAGACAAGCGGTTCCGTATATATGATAGCAAATGAGGTACAACCTAGCGGTACCTCTTTTCTTATCATAAATAAAGAACCGCTTGTCTTGGGTCACTGAAATTCCAGTGTAGTAATTGGATTCCTTGCCCCTATAAATATACATAACTTTTGTTACCACTGTGTTATTAGTTTTTGAGAAAAATGCAAAAATAGACACAAATTTATTGAGGGGTGTAGTACCCCCTTAAATAATTGCCATTATTCAAAATGGGGCTATTGTATTGCAAATCTGTAAAATGCGTTGGAAGCAGAATTTATTGCTGCGCATTTTGACACCTCATTTGATACGATAGCCCAGAAAACAATAAAACATCGGTCAATTTAATGTAGTGAGGTCCAGATTTGAAAGTTGCACTTACATACACATTTTTACAATACAAAAACACTCAGATATCATTACACCGATTTCCTTCCATTACACTGAATGCAAAATCCAATTGCTACAAATGAGGTGTCAAAATGTGCAGAAATAAATTCTGCTTCCAACGCATTTTACAGATTTGTAATACAATCACCCGTTTGTGAATACTGGTCATTATTTAAGAGGGGTCAGTTACTTTTTTTGAGATGTTTATGAAAAAAACCAGTTGAAACCAAAATACACTCTTCATCATAAGGTCCAGAAGGTATGAACTGTTTGCAAGTTGCAACGGATAGCGCTGAGCAGTTTCACCCAACATGAGGATATGACTTCTAACAGTCCACCACAAACCAGCCGTAAAGTCGGCAAATTGTATTCTGAGTTACAGTGTAAAATGTGCATGAAGGTCGTATTCATAGGTACCTCAAGTTGGTGCTACATGTGTCTCATTTTGCTAGTGCCGGTCAAACACCTTTTAAACCAATCAATAATCCTATTGTTGACATGGTTGAAGAGGATAATAAGCTTCTACCTATGTCTATAGAGTTCTTAAATAGCTCTATTCTTTGTTTGCTTTGGCCAAATCCTGTTCAAGTGCTGGGTTGCAAAGCATTGTATTGTGTCTAGGTATGTATAACCAACAATTAACAATGAGAGGACATTCCTGAACCTCGTTGACTTTTAGGATGACCACCAATTATGGAAAAAGAGACACATGAAGAACTGAAATAAGGTATATACCATTTTGTTAAAGGAGCAAATTTCAACTACCATAATCCCGCTTCTGGATATCGTTTGAAGTCAAATGATATACCATTTTAAAGCTTATGATATATATTTTCTAAACACGAAATAAAACAAAATTGACCGGGCCGACTTAACGGCTGGTTTTGTGGTGGACGGTCACATAGCATTACCAGAGTTGTACGTGTTGAATAGTTACGTTATAACTATTTGAAAATAGTATTGCATGAACAACACAATTCTACAAAACTTCACCTGCCGAATTAAGTGCACATTAATACATACGTGTGGAACTTTTAAACCTGTTTTTAAATTAGGCTAAAATATAATGCTATGTCTCAAAGCCCATGGCAGTTTCGAAAACGAATGCGGTTTTTATTTTAAAGAACCTTTTAAAGATTTTTTTAAACTTAATTTTGAATTAAGATGTCATTTTCCGAGTGTTCATAAGTACACAATATAAAATTGTGGTTGATCTACACATTTGAAGTACAAATATCAATTGTTTTATGCCTAAACGATGCGAGTATCGAATCAAGTAAATTTTCTTCAAAATATGTCTCAGAATTTCACGATTTTATGGCAAAAAAGCTCCTTATGCTCGAAAAAGAGAGTAATAAAGAATTACTTTCGACATTTCGGCTGACATGGACGCGCTATGAAAAACGAACGTGAGCGGGTGATTTGAGATATAGCATTATTTAAGTTTACAATTGTACCATTTGCATACAGATTTCACAGAAATCAAGGTAACATACAGTAAATTTTCAAAAAGTCAAGGTAATCATGGTACTACACTACCTATCAGTTGAGTTTGTGTTGAACATTGATAGCTTTCAACTCCAAGCATAATTTTGAAGCGATAACAGATCTACTCGTATCACTTAGCAATCTATGTCTTGTTTGTCTGTTCTTTTGCTGCTGCAGTTTTTGCTTTATCCCGTTTATAGGATAGAAACTCGGATGGCAAAGTTATTTATCATGTTCCATTAAAGATAGACCCTATTTGGTATTTACTAATTCAAAATACGATAAACATAGGTTGACAAAATAAATCAATCTACACTGATCTACATCTGCTATGGATATAAGCTTATATCATCGGTCCAACTCATGTTTTCCGTATCGGTCGTTGTATTGCGATAAAACGGGTCACTGTCCTGAGTATGAGGCGAATAGCCAAATAGTTCAAAATCTAACCGATATCTTCTTATCAAGTTCTGCATATCTTGCTTCGGTACTTGTTCATAGTAAGCCTCCAGTGTGGTTAAATTAGAACTATTTGTAGGACTGCTTGCATCTGGCTTTGGAAATTCGACATCATGTACTTTGGCAAGTTTCAGGATATATCTAGCATCCTCGTTCAAAGTTTCGAATTTACCTATAACATCGTAATTTATATCACATGGGTAGCAACGTTCTGATATCTCTTTCCAGTGTTTATTCTGTGGTAAAGGATGACTTGGATTGCCTACGTGTCTCACAAATTCTTCAAATCGTAGATCGTAATGTTTCAAATCCAGCAATGATGTTCTGTTTAACGGATTCAATCGTCTGTTTTTATACATTATTTGTGTACCTATTGTGTTTCTCCAATATTGCGCTCTCTCGAAAGAAGAATCAGGAGACAATTTGTTTTTGAAGGCTGATAAAAGGCGCGAAAATGGATGACGTACAAATATGAATTTTGTATAAGTATTTAAGATTCGAGTTCTTTCATCTTTTTGTAAATTCCTGAAAGTTTTAAGTTTACGCATCGATCTATTTGCTAGGTACTGACTAACATCGTTTGTTGATTTGTAAATCCTGCCCAACACTAGAAACACCTGTTTCCAGTTAGTACATGCAATTTTAGGCACAAAGCAATAAAGTAATTTATGTTCATCGTCGACAATGAGAGTGTTTTTGTCTATGCCATTGGCGATAACGTCTCGTGGTGGTCCATTGTAGAATTTACGGCACCCTTCGCTGAGGATGGCTCTTCGGTTCTCTTGACGCCTTTCTTGCGCATCCATGAAATTCTGTTCTTCGTCATGTTCGTTGGTCTCATCGTTTATCGATGTTTTAACCTGAAAAGATAAAGAAGAAAGTATCCGAGTTATTAATAACACCATTATTTAAGTTTTCATCAATGACATAGTCTTTCAAAGAACAGTTGTACCGTCTTAGCTATCACGAAAGGTCGTAAAATGTGATTTAGTATAATGAGGTTCTCAGTTATATATGTATGGCAGTGAGCCATGTAGGGCCAAACATATTTCAAAGATTATGTCTGAGGGCCAAAAACACCTTGTTTTGCTATGTTTTCTGTATACATTTCAGACTTTCTCAAGAGCCAACTACCATTGGTCCACGAGCCACCTATTGAGAATCCCTGCCCTATAAGTGTTATGCTTATCTCAAAAAACCCAATGGAGCTACCTCATCGATGGAAGCTCCAACCCATATTCATGTGGTATTCCTCAACAGATTTGCATAGGCAAGGTGAATAGCAAAAACTCAACCATGTCGATCGAGTGGAATAATCATGATAATGCGCGTTCTGGCTCAAACTATCAAGAGACTTGAGACATACTAGAAATACACTGATAAAGGTTACACAGAACATGTTCTACGTTAAAGGCTCCTTTTTTGAATAATTCCTTTATATGCATTGCTTATAGAGCATCATTATAATACTCACTAGAATGAATTTATAGACATTATACAACCGTCCCTTTTCTTCTTCTCTGAATCGCAAATTTCTGAATTCGTCAGCAAGAAAGGCTCCGATTTCACGGATAAGGAGCTATTCTATGACAGTGTATCATTTTTCAAGATAATCAGCTACACCGTGATCATGGTGATGCATTTACACTTTTCCTTGTTCACGGCCAGGACTTTTTTCTGCTTTATAATGAACTGTTTTAGGTCTGAAATGTCAGGAAGATAATAGTCTTAAGAAACACCAATTCTACTTGAAATGCAACCTGGAGAAGGATTTGAATATGAAAAATGTACAAGTGCATACAAAATCAATGTATCATTACCATTTTAGAGTATGGAGTGAACACAACTTAACTTATAAATTTGCCCTTTTCTTTTCCTTTTTTTTTTAAATTCAACCTTAATCATGTTAATGATCCTAGCTCTTGGCTCTACTCTAAAATCTGCGGGTAAAAATTAAAAATCGTCAACATTTCTGGGACCAAATTCTGTTGGAGACAGAAAAGGAGGAAATTTCTTAATGTTTACGTTCCCCTCATTTACCCAAAGCAAAGGATATGCGCCCATAATGTACCTCAGAATGTACGAAGTGAAAGGATATGACTTCAAGAAGTAAAGAAGATTGTAAACTGCATAATTTATTGCCGTATACGGTACAAGAAAATATTTTGTTTCACACTCTAATGATGTATAGTTCAAAGCTAGAAGCGAAGCTAAATGTCTACGAAATTATTCGATTTATTCCTATATTGGCATTTTATGCAGGTGCGCATCGATCTCAACAGGTGTGGCTCATTATAATGTTCAAGGGAAACGAATAAAGTATAAAATAGTAACCATGACAAGTAACAGTATTATCCTTTAATGCATGCACTTACCTAATCATGCTAATTGAGCACCAATATTCCAAATTGAAGTCAGTACTTTGTCCTTTACTGCATTTTACTTTTAAAACCATGTGAATTAAGTAATGGATTGTTTTTCAACACAATACATTAGAACAATATTCCAGCCACGTAACCACGTTAATTATCTACCACGGTTAATTGCACGTGGAGGTAATGCTTACGCTATAATACTGAATAGCGTCGAGCCTTTTGGTATTTTCACTTCGTTTTAATGTGCTTCTTCATTTTGACCTGTTTAAAATTAAGCCGTACGAATTAGTAATTTTCACCCCTTTGGAACTTTAGCCCGGATTTTGGACTGTGTAGGTTCTAGCGCAGCGCATTTAAACACCGAACATTACACACAATAATTACACGTACACATTGACACCGTACCAAAATTAAGATGTAGCCTATACCAGAGGCACCCCATAATTGTGTGACCCTTAAGGGTATCCGTAGGGAGAACACTTTGTTTTACGGCCAGGTCTGGCCAGGTGCATGTTTGTTCGCAGTCTACAGGTGTAACTAGGTTGTTGTATATTCTATAATTTTCCTGGTGTGTTAACTGTGATTACATCTAGACACCAGTTTATTTTTTATTTGAACGGGACCCTAATTTAATGAGAAAAACGCCGAAAAGAGAGGCCCGGCAAAAGCCGATTTGCAGACAATTTTGTAGCTACAGACAGCTCGTATTCCATATAACAACTACGGAAACCAATCAGTGCCAGAAGTGTTGATTTATATTTCATGCACTTAGGTTTGGCTTAACCCACTAAAAGGTAAAACTTTAAGGCTGATCATTTTAATTATAAATGTAGTGTGTGTGTAAAAGTATATTTCTCAAAATGGAGGAGAGCGCCTATGACTATTGTCCGTTCTGTCTACATGGTCTATGATAATTATTTTCTTACCGAAATATATTCACTTAACACAGACCACGGTTGCCAAACAAATGAGGGCAAACCGCGGGTCAAATCATTGAAAAGTCGCCCAATATTTTTTTTTATCAACCGTTGGTTTCTATGAGATAAAAACTACCAGAAGTCGCGTAAGCCAATGTTGAGAAGTCATGCAATATTTTTCTTAACCATCAATTGGTGTCTATAGGACAGGAAATTGTCGCGAGGAAAATCTTCAAAACTCATCCTATTGACCTAGGCCTATTACATCGCGGGTTTGGCAACCCTGCAATATATACAGTTATATAACATCGCACCGCATTGTGAGGTGAACGAACTGAATGTTGACATTGTATTCAGGATTTAAAACAAGAACTGTCTTTAACCAGACAATGCGGTTGGTATAAAACATAGCGTGTGATATCATGATATCAACTTCAAAATCTAAAAACAAAAGTAAAGAAATAATTTAGGGCGAAATAAATAAACAGCGTACAGCAGGTGCTATCTTGTCAATAATGATAAGAGGAACATGAAAAAAAACCAGCAGAGAGCATGCACCCCAGTAAAGAGTTAAATAAAGCAAGGAAAAATCATAATGTGCAGAAGGCCTACTTTTCGGATGATATTCACAGAAACAAAAATAAAGAACTAAAGATCTAAAAAAAAAGTAAAGAAAATGAGGGCGAAATAAATAAACAGCGTACAGCATGTGATGATAATTATACACTTCGACCAAAAATTAAAAAAATACTTAACACGCGACATAAATAAACAGCCATCTATCAAGAATGACAAGAGGAACATGAAAAAAAAAACCACCTAATATATGAGAGCATGCACCCCAATAAAGAATTGCTTTAAAATAAAACAATGAAAAATCATGACATGTGAAATGTATGTTGATACACTTATAAATAATACTCAAGGGTGAAATAAAAAACACCTTATCTACCGATATTTCCACAGTTAAACATACTCAGTGATCACTTGTACTAAAACAAAAATAAAGAAATACTTCACAAATGATAAGAGGAACAGTGGCGGATCCAGAGCAGTCAGAGGGGGGGCCCAATTTTTGAAAAAGAAATGTAAGTAATGGCCGCGAAGCGGCCATCCCGGAGCGCTTGCGCGACGTAGGGGGGTGTCTGAGGGGATGTGGCCCCCTCAGAAGTTAGAAACTTTTGGAAAATGTAGACCCATTTGAAGCCATTTGGTGGACCATTTTGTCACTATTATTGTGTAAAATTTTGGTTTGAAAAAGCCTAAAATTTGAGAAAAACAGCCCAATTGAAGCCATTAGTGTGGACAAGTTTTGACTTTTATTGTGTGAATTATTGCTTTATAATTATGTACCAATAAAGTTGCGCACGCAGGAGGTGTCTGAGGGGGATGTTCCCCCTCAGAAGTGAGAAAAATTTGTAAAATGAAGGCCTATTGAAGCCATTTGGTGGACTATTTTGCACTATTTATTGTGTAAAATTTTATGTTTCAAAAGGCCGAAAATTTGCGAAATGAAGGCCCAATTGAAGCCATTTGGTGGACCATTTTGTCACTATTATTGTGTAAAATTTTGGTTTGAAAAAGCCTAAAATTTGAGAAAAACAGCCCAATTGAAGCCATTAGTGTGGACAAGTTTTAACCTTTATAAATAAATTACCCTATATTGCTTTAGATGTAAACATAAAGTTGCGCATACAGGGGGTGTCTGAGGGGGATATGCCCCCCTCAGAAGTGAGAAACTTTTGCAAAATGAAGACCTAATTGAAGCCATTTGGTGGACCATTTTTACACTATCATTGCGTTTTAAAACAAAAAAGGTTTGTAAAATTTTAAATGTAACACTGACACTTTATAGGCCTAAGACTTGAGATTCGCAATTAAAGCATGCATGGTGTTGAATTGAAGTCGGCTCGAGTCCGTCTTAATAGGCCTACTGAATTTGGTGACAAAATGTGACGGGCCCTACATATCGGTGGGCCCGCCGTAATTTTCACATGCTTTTAGGCAGAGGACCCGCCTTCAAGCAAAATAATCACATACCTATATAGACTGACCCGACTGCGATTTAGGCATGGGCCTACTATACGTGCAATTTAACCTTTTCCTTCTCCTTTTCTCCTTTTTTCTTCTTTTTTTTTCCTTTTCTCCTCTTTCTCTTCTCTTCTCTCCTTTCCTCTTTTTTTTTTGGGAGGGAGGGGCCAGGCCGGCCCCCCCCCTGAATCCGCGCCTGAAGAGGAACACATAAAAAATAAATAAGCGAGCATATCCAAAAAAAAATTAGTAAAAGATAAAATAATGATAAAACGTACAAGAAGGGCAAAATATTTGTCGCAAAAACTTATTAAATGCTCATTTGCTCTAAGATATTTAATGTTTGCAATTTACTCCTAGTTTATCATTTATTTATTATTTATCTAGACTTATATATCTTTTATTTATTTATCTATTAATTTATCTATTTATCAATTTATTTCAATATCATTATTATTAAGTGCCTATTTATAATGATATTTAAATCTATCAACATTATGCTTACGTCATCCAGGAGTTATTATCCCACTTGAAATCGCCATATTATAAACACAAATTAATAAAGAAATACCCAATGGGTGAAATAAAAAGCATGATCTATCTTTTCAAGAATGAAAAGAGGATATAAAAATATAACAGAGCATGTCCTATAAACATGATAAAGAATTATTTAAAATCGTACAAATGTGAAACATGTATTATGACATATACTTAAGGGATCTGGAATGAGCGTTTTGAACGTTTCGACAGTATTTTTTGTGGGAAATGAGAGCACATCAGACATATCGAATTGCATTCTGAATACGAAGAATGTCTTTCTCATATCAAATAATTTTCATTTTTTGAAATTCACGATATAATGCAAATTTTATGACAAATTATTAAAATTTGATATTTTTCAAATTTTGATATATAACAGTCCTCGAAGTAAATTTTATAAATCTAATGACATATTCTTAAAGTGTATGTAGCTGGGAGGAAAAGCCGACGATCAATTGAAAATTTTGACCTTTCATATTGAAGATATGGATTTTATTTCCCAAAAGACCTATTTTTTTTTTTGGGAAATCCATATCTTCAATACGAAAGGTCAAAATTTTCAATTGATCGTCGGCCTTTCCTCCCAGCTACATATACTTAAAGAATGTATCATTAAATTTATAAAATTTACTTCGAGGACTGTTATATATCAAAAATATCAATTTTTATGATTTGTCATAAAATGTGTATTACATTGCGAATTTCAAAAAATCAAAATTATTTGATATCAGGACATTCTTAGTATTCAGAATGCAATTCGATATGTCTGATGTGCTCTAATGTCCCACAATAAATACTGTCCAAACGTTCATACCCCAGCCCTTAACATAAAACAAAATAAAACGGTCATGATAATATGACATTAAGGGCGAACACCACTAATGAAGCGTCTTGGTTGAAATGCACGTGAAAATTAATGTCTTTCTTTGCTCAATTTGAGGCCTTTTTGGCTCTCATAGTTGCCTGATGTACCCCGTTACATTTTATTAAGAAACAAGGTAGTATAGTTTCTCTCCATTGATTTTGCAATAGCGTCTCCAGGAGGGGGCTCAGAGGGGCTTTCAGATTTATGCGGTGGGGGGGGGCTTAATGGCTAAAATCGCCAAAACCGCCTGATTTTACATATCCCTCTAGCGTTGGTTGTCAGTAGATTGCAGTCACTCCTCATCAAGTGTTGACAAAGACAACAGTGGTTGTTGAAACGTACACAGTAAGTGCATTTTCTTGGATCAGATACTACGAACTCTGGTTTACTAGTTTACTCTACCGATCCTGATGAATTTGTTCAATCAATAACGATATCTGGGGACCAATCACAAGCCAGATTCATTTAAAGATGCATTACATCATGACCAATTTTAGTTAGGCCAGAAATTGGCCTAACTCTCCATAGAATCCCGTGTTAAAAAGTTATCCCCAATCCAAAGTCAGTAGTCCACTTGGGAAGCTAACAAACAGAGGGCGTACGGTGACTGAAAAGATTAGATGTGAAAATCTATCAATTGTGCACAAATAATAATTTTTAAGCTTAATGCAAAAGCACAATTGGCAAGTGGAGTACGGAGAAGTCTAGCTACACCCTGGAAGGAAAAAAAAAACAGTATTTGAAACGAGGAAATGTGCAATATGACTTAATGTAATACATTAGAAAAGGCTTAAAAGGCAACTATTAGGCCCTGATTCATATTTAATCATCATTTAGGCCTGTAAATTAGATTGTCTGTGTAAATTTAGCAGGATCCGACTTTTTATGACGACTTTCAAAATGTGTTACATTTCAGAAACACCAAGCTGTTTGTGAGGTGGCGTTAGCTGTATGGGTTATAGGTTGAACTTTTTACAATATTTCTGGAAAAAAAAATCCTGAAATCCATATATTAATTTTTACAATGGATGTCGTCATCTGACCTTCTGCTTGCAGAAAGGGGAAGTTTTGAAGAACTGAGTTGTTTTCCCGGCCCCTGTCTGTACAGAAAGTCAGTGGGGGTTATTTACTGGTGTGCACCCTAAAAGGCCCTTGTCATAACCAATGGTGGCGGCATGATTTTTCCCGTGCATGAGGGTTTAGGGAAAATTAAATTATATGTCTAAACTTGAGGTTGCATGTGTAAAACATGGTCTTTTTTTAACGCATGTTTGGGGTATTGAAATGATATTTTTTTGGCTTGCACAATCATGGTAAAGATCCATGTCATACATAAGAGATTATAGGACATACAATACTTGGTAGGCCTTATGATAATGCGTAAACTTTGTACCTGTTAGGGAACTGAAATCAGACTGAAAACACAAACGTCATTCGAGGCTCTGTCTCACCAGTTGCATTTACAAGGCCCTTGTTATAACCAGTGGTGGCGGATGATTTTTTTTCTGGGGGAAGGGTCACACAAGGTTCTGAACAGAAACGTCACATACGGACCAACCCACACTACCGAGAACCGCGAATGCCGAGAACCGCGAAAGCCGAGAACCGCTCTAGTTTACCTTTAATAAATAATTACATGTAAAATAATGGGATTTTGACCCCACTTTAGGCAACCCAAGAGGAATGGCTGTGTAAATCGTGTCTTCGAGACCTCTGCATCATTTTCAAGTAGCATGCAGGTAGTCTATCATTTCCAACTCTGAACACATTGTCAACAAGAATTGAGCTTGAGACCGAGTGGCCCGTACCAGAGGAATCTTAGGAGCACTTGTAGCGGTACTTGTGTCTCAACCATTGTAAACAAGATCGCATCTTGACAATGTTCTTGAATACATGAATATGATTGCATTGATCAAAGTCACATTTAAAGCAAAACTTTGAACAACGTGGGTATATGATACCTTTAACATTTCTGCTCCAAATTAACAATATAGTTTGCTATAATGCGTGGGTATAAAGGGATATGCCTATATGCATGATATGTATCTCTTGGAAGTAAGGTATTGAAAAAACAAGACATTCTATACAATTAAATACCCCTAGATCTGTAGATACCGGGTATTCTGAGGTTACACAATAATGAAATATATATTGGTTGCTTACACCATGTAAACTGATATAGGCATTGCATTTAAAGAATTCAAAAAGTGTCAGCTTTGATGGATCATAATACTTGACAAAATGTTGGTGATATGCTCTCTGAAATCCTTATTGTAACTGAACTCGAAAAGCGCTCTTGTTTTTTTTTATCGTCTCATGTGAAAGAAACTTGCGTATTGAGATTTATAAAAAAGAAATATCTCATGGTAATTTTCTTCACATGTATCACTATCAGTGTACGAGTTTGTTTGCAGTTAAATCACTTAATTAATAAATGCACAATATTTTGGACTCAAATCTTTTAGAGATTGTAAATCCAAAGCAATGATCTGTTCTATATTTTCTCCACACTGAGCATTACGCATATTATACATTATGAATGATAAATTCTACTAATTAACACTGATATCCGATCTGTTTCATATAGCGTGATCTATGTAAATAAACCTTCTGGTTTACAATTAGGCTACATGACACTCCAGAAAATACTACATGTACTACTGAGATCAAATATATAGCCAATGACATTCCGTGAAACCATATACATTGTAGTAGATGGTGTCGGCAAATTTTCGTCGAACTTCCAGCGCATGATCTAACATTATTACACATGATGGACACCAAAAAGCCAGTGGGCCCATACCATAGACACTCTCTACAGTTTACTTTGAAAATAAAATAATGGAATTCTGATCCAACTTTAAATAATCCAGGTTTAAGGTTGTGTAAAATGTAATGTGCGTGTACATCGTGTCTTCGAGACGTCTGCGTCATTTTCAAGTAGCGTACAGCCTGTATACAGGTAGTCTATCATTTCCAACTCTGAACACATTTGTCATCGAGAATTGAGATTGAGACCGAGTGGCCCGCACCAGGGGAATCTTGTAGCGGTACTTGTGTCTCAACCATTGTAAAAAAGATCGCATCTTCACAATGTTCCCGTAGTAAACACGAATATCATTGCAATGATCAAACTCACATTTAACTCACATTTAAAGCAATAGCCTACATACAACGTTTGAACACTGTTGGTATGTTATACTGTGGTTATACCCGAAAAGGTTTTGCTTCCAAATAAACAATCTTTTAATTGCTGTAATGCTTGCAGATCAATTTGGCAACACTTGTAATGTTTGCAGCTCATCAGAAGAAGTTCTATGATGTTGTGATGGACTTGCCCTTTCGTTGACCATTGGCGACATTTGGTCGAACGAGGACGTTGATATAAGGATGATAGAGAGCCCTGAAAGAGAGTACCCTCGTTTAGTGAGGAGGACATCCAAATCATGAATCATCAGAACTAGGACGGGAATGACTAACTTTATACAACGCCCTCATTCAACCAAAAGCCGCCAATGGTGAACAAAAGGGCAAGTCCATCACAACATAGGACTTCTTCCGATGAAGATGTGTGTCACACATTTAAAATTCAAGGTTAGTTGAATTTTTTGCTGAAAGTCAATTTCAACTTTTGAAATTAAGCATATATGTTAATATCATAAGAATGTCACCTAAATCATGTAAATAATGTTTTCGCTAAAAAGTGCTATGCACATTTTTCAAAACATTGCTATGAACATTTTTCAAAGTAAATCTAACGCTGCTCCACACTCATCATCATAATACGATATGAATGATACATTCTACTAAATTAACACTGACATGATTAGAAATTCGAGTATCTTTCACCTGTTTCGTACAGCGTGATCTATGCAAATAAACCTCCTGGTTCACATGACACTCTAATTATATTATTACAAAATACTACGGAGATCGAATGTATAGCCCATGGCATTCCGTGCAAAAATACTGAGTAGTAGATGGTGTCGACAAAGTTTCGTCGAACTTCCAGCGCATGAATTTTAATCTAAAAATACGTAACAAATATGCACAACAGCAAATGTTAGTGGTATACCACAAACACTCTACATTTACCTTTAAACATAACTACAATTACATGTAATAATGGAATTTTGACCCCACTTTAGGCAACCCAAGAGGAATGGGTGTGTAAATGTATTGTGAATGTAAATCGGGTCTTTGAGACCTCCGCGTCATTTTCAAGTAGCCATGGTAGCGTACAGTCTATCATTTCCAACTTTGAACACATTGTCAACAAGAATTGAGCTTGAGACCGAGTGGCCCGTACCAGAGAAATCTTAGGAGCACTTGTAGCGGTACTTGTGTCTCAACCATTGTAAACAAGATCGCATCTTGACAATGTTCTTGAATACATGAATATGATTGCAATGATCAAACGCACATTTTAAAGCAAAACAGTGTGGTTATATATTATACATTTAACATTTTTCCTTTTCCTAATGCTTGTGTATGAATTCGGCATCACTTTATATGTTTGCTGCTCAATTTTTTTAAAACTTTTTGCAAATGAAAGTTACAAAACAGAAAAAATTATCATCGGCAAGCGGACACCACTGGTGCCAGGTGTTCCGAGGTTACGCAATAATGAAAGATCAGCTTTGATGACGGGTCTGAAATCCTTCTTGTATTCATCGAAAAGCGTTCAAAGAGTATGTTGTTTTTCACAACAGAGAATATCACTTCAGAGAATATCAATGTACAAGTTAAATGACTTGATTAATATATGCATAATATTCTGGACACAAATCTTTTAGAGATGGGCAATCCGATGCAATTGTTTGTTCTTAAATTCTCTCCACACTGAGCATCACGCATAACAATACGGTTATGAATGATAAATTCTACCAAATTAACACTGACATGATTAGAAATTTGAGTATCTTTCACCTGTTTCGTATAGCGTGATGTAATGCAAATAAACCTCCCGTGCCTTCCGGTTTACATGACACTCCAATTCCATTACAAAATACTACGGAGATCGAATGTATATTAAGCCCATGGCATTCCGTGCAACAATACTGAGAAGTATATGGTTTCGGCAACTTCCATCATCGGAATTATTTCTAGATTTTTACTTGCAGAATTTTTCTCTCCGAGACCATTTTGATAATCATAATGATAATGTAGTTTTGTAACATGTTTAGATTTTCGTGGTAAAGCATACCATGGTGCGATATTTATATAAGCACAAGAACATCTCATCCATCGCAATGAAGAAAGTTTTGCTCAAGTTTCCATTCGATATGTGAGGAAAGTAGAGTGGGTATGAATTCCAAATTGTTATTTCCACAATGATTCTAATGGATGTAGACGGGTTACTACGGTGTCGCTATACCACCAACTGAAGTAAAACGATGCCATGACATTTTCACTGCGAGATGCTCGCCTTAAGTTGGGTGGTCTCGTGTTCTTTAGGTTTTGTATTAGTATGGAGGATATACAGACTTAATAATGTAATGGTTTACTTCCATGATAAGAAGTATATTTGATTTTTTTCCTCATTAGAATGGCTCCTTTAAAATTGCTGACAGATATAGAAATTAATGATAGATCAACCAACCAGTGAGGCCAAGTACTTGATTATTATCTAAATTGAAAAGACGCTGTCTCACAGTAGTCGTAATTCGTTACAGGTTTTGATTAAAATATTACCTGGATCTTTCCAACATCATTGCTCTCATTATGACATTATATGTTATAAATATTGGATAATAATATACTGGTAAAAGATAACATTTCTTCATTACAAAAACTGAAGTACATCGGACGATTGTAGGGTCACGAAACTAAAATGTATTAAAAATATTAAACATTGGCAATATTAGAAATCACTACAGAATTGAAATGTTGTTTGAATTGTTAAAAATATTAGTAAGTAACTAAAATGCTAGTGAAAGGTTTTCATGCAATGTAAATTGGAGCAAACATCCTTGTTTGTACTGAGTATATCAACATCTAAATGTCTAACCTTATATACATTGTGTAAGTACGGTTTAATATTAGTTACCTTTCTTTTAAAAACAATACGTTAGTTGAAATTTATTGACAGTAATGCCTATAGGTAGTGAAGTGAACAAATGAATTATCTTCTGTCATGATACTCCATGTGTTTTTAGATATACCTTAAACCATATATTTTGGGAGTGGAGGGTGGGAAAATTACTTCAAAAGATTACGTTTATCGGCGACAGAATGCTTTGAGACCAGAATATAGACAGAGCACTAAGGATTAATGAAGTTTTCATTCTGGCTACATGTACGAAAAAAGCCAAGCGACCTAGTAACGGACTAGACAAAATGAGAGCTCTTAGAACTTACAAGACACATTTATTTTCTAGAAGAGCTTCATAAAAATTATCATTAATGTTAACATCAAGACAAGTAGAAGAATAAATTTGAGTTGTTTCCGCTATATCATAATTTGTACATTTTCTCAAGTTTTGACCTTGACGAAGCCCTGACTGTATCTCTTCTGAACTCGAAATCAGCCTAGATTCATTTCCGGAATCCTCCTCATTCTAATGAGATAAAGAATTTGGTATGCTTAATTGCTAAACCTTTAGCATTTATCTTGGGTCAATTGTCAATTATACTATACCAAACCGATGTATGTTCCTCGGAATTCCTTGAATTCAAGGCACGATTCTTCGCGACTATATCGAATAATTATTTCATCGTAATACTGCGGAGGCATGAAAACCACACATTAAGGGCTATAATGAGCGTCATTTATGACGGATACTGGCGCAATAAAAAATGCCGTAAGTGAAATATGATATTCACTATTTGAAAGACTAAAATGCCAATTAAACAAAGTGCATTCTATTTCTGGAAAACAAATTAAAGATATACCAATAATATGAAGATGATATAGTAAATATGCGTGGTCACATTTCATTTTACATGTTTTACAAATTCATATTTTCTCAAGATTAATCGAAAACATGCACGACGGTCCCATCCCAACATACTAGTATGTCTCCTTTTCCCTTCACTATATTGTTACCTTGTTACTAGAAGTCACTGGTGGTTTCAACTTGGGAGTCTTACTGTATTGAGTTTCCACGACAACTGTTGGAGAAAAAAAAGAAGATTGAAAAGAAAAATAAAGGGAAATAATAATTGCAATCACAGAACATGTAATACTCGCATAATACATGATGGTACTACCCAAAGCTTTGGGTACTGCGTTGACGTGAATGATTTTGTTTGGTTCTCGTCTGGAGGATTTTCATGAATTAATGAATGTAAAATTAGCATTGTTAGTAGTTTTCGGTCTTTTCCAACAGTGTTTGAGGAAAAGGATGCCATTTTTCTTTATTTTCTTCAAATGTGAGATTCTGACAGAAACCCCGTATAGAGTTTCACAAGAAGGCTTAGAAGTGAATCTTGTTTTAAGCTTATTTATCCGAATGCCAGTGAGGTAAAGCATTCCAAAGTCTTATATTTTGTTGAAAATAAAAGACAAATCCCAGAAATTGAGGCGGGAGGGGACGAGAACCAAAAATGTAATTTTAAACGGCCTTAACAAAAACAAAACGAAATAATGCATTGTACGAAGTGACAATGGCATCAGTTCACAATGTGGCGAGGTTCATAGTAAACCAATCCCATGTACTAGTACACTCTGGTTAAAAATTCGTTGGCTAAAACATTTTAGACAACGCTAGTATCATGAACGTGGGTTAATAATTTACTTAAAGTTAAATTTAAGTGTTGTTTACCTGGTAACCAACAACTGGTTAAAAAGATGAGTTGGTTGAAATATCCCCAACTTTGAATTTCTTACCAATTGTTGGTAACCAAGTGAATAACAGAGTCGTCGATTTCTTTTTCTTTCTTCTTTCTTTCTTTCTTTCTTTCTTTCTTTTCTTTCTTTCTTTCTTTCTTTCTTTCTTTCTTTCTTTCTTTCTTTCTTTCTTTCTTTCTTTCTTTCTTTCTTTCTTTCTTTCTTTCTTTCTTTCTTCTTTATTTCTTTCTTTCGTTCGTTCTTTCTTTCTTTTTTTCTCTCTCTCTCTTTCTTTCCTAACTGTTTTAAAAGTCTTGCATGCAGCTTGTGCATGTGGAATATGCAACAACAACAACAACAACAACAACAACAACAACAATAAAAATAAAATACGCAGCATTCGTTTCAAAGACAATATACGAGTATGTTGCGTTGGAAATTGGAATGCTTAGAAATAAGTATAAAAAGCAAACAGCATGGTAGTCTCTGTAAATCCTTAAAAAGGAAAATAATGTGTTTGAAACTCACACTGAGACAAGAAGCTGGCGAATCAACAGTTCTTTTTCTTCAGTTATTTTTAATAATCCACAGCGCTGCTGTAAAAACTGTGCCTCAAGGCACTTACAAAATGACATCTATCATATTCAATACTAAGCTTCCCAGATTTCAGTTCTACCGCCTTTTGTTTTGCTTTATAGTCCTCTTGAATGCGTGCGTGTGTCAACAGTGATTTTAAAACCAAAATTAAAAGCAATATAATCTTTGTACGACTATACTTGAAACCTACGTGAAAATTGCAGTCAAATGATTACAAATGATTTGTTCAGGTTTGAAATGCACTTGTCTATTCTCAAAATTTAAATAATTCACTTGCTAAGTTGCATATAATTATTTCACGGTATTAACCTCTTTTACCTGTTGCTGCAGGTGCATGACAACTACTCTAGAGCTCATATCATAAACATCATAAAACAAATATTGCATTACAAATAATGGTGTGAAAGAAATACTTGTAGGTATTACAATATTTATGGGTTTTTTTAAAATCACGATATCATTTTGTGTTATTTCGATTTTGCTCCTATTACAAATATGGTGTGAGTATATCATTTCATTATAATCATATCAGAGAGTATTGTATATCCACTTCACCATCCGTCATAATGTTTGCATCTAGAATGCAAGCCAAAATGTAATGTTTGTGTTAACTGACAGGGTACTTGATCAATACAAATTGAATTTTTGTGCAAGCCAGAAGTCTACTGTAGTCGTTACTCGTGTACATATATTAAAGGTCGTAGTTTTATTTTTGAAAGTAACGTACTCGTACGTCGTTTACCTACGAGTTACCTACGACGAGTTACCTACGACTGATTATCGTAGGTATAGTGGTAAAAATAATCGTAAAATGGGCCGATGATAATGACCGTGTGGCGTGCGTCATCAAAGGATTAAAAGCTACTAACTAAAGGGTACTCGTCGACGTAGCCTAGGTAAATTTACCATCATGGTAAATGACCAAAGATGTCTTGTAGTTATTATGGTGGCTCTACCTACGACCGATTGTCGTTGTAGCGGCCGTGTGGACAAGCTTTTAGGTACTAATGTATGACTTTGCAGTGCCTCGTTTGTGTTGATGACCGTCATGATCACATTGTTTACAATCAGGATCCTTTCATTTTCCGGTTTCCTGCGATACGGTCGCTACCTCACCGCCGTGAGACGATATGCGCTATACTCCGGTAATTAAAGCCCGATCCTGACTCCACTTCGCAGCGCTATGCGATGCTGCGATGCTTTTCAAACATCGCAGCATCGCGCGATGAAATTAAAATGTACATTTTAATTTCATCGCACGATGTTGCGGTGTTTTAAAAGCATGTGGGGTCTACATCTCCTTTTAAGATCATTCTACCGACTTTGATTTTCCAGCAGCCAATCAGAAGCGTGCACGGCTGCGATATCGCAGCGCGATGCGAAAAAGTTGAACATTGTTCAACTTTTTCGCGGACCAAAATTTCCACCGCGCGATGAGAATTTTCACCGCTGAGCTCGTAAAAACCTGGCTCAGATTACAGTTTTATAGCATCGCATCGCGCTGCGATGTGGAGTCAGGATCGGGCTTAACACGTAGCTTGGCGTCTATGGCAAGCCAAGGGGCCCAAAAGCGTGGAACTGCTACGCGTAGCTTCTTTCTCGTTACGAGCAGCTTATTAACCAATCAGATTCGCGGTTTTAAACACGTGGAGCTGATGTAAACATCCTCTCTCACAAATATTACGTTGTTAATTTTTGTAAATGAAATTATCTGTAGCATATCAGCAAAAAAATGGTATAGGTGCTATTAAAGAAATATCTGAACAGAATGATGATTGTTCTATATTTAGGGGGCTATCATTTTCTTCGGAAGGGGGTCCCAAATATAGGGGGTCATACTTTTTTGGAAAGAAAAATAAGGGGGAGGTGGTCATAAATTGATAATGACAAAATGTAGGGAGTCACAAGATGACTACAGATAGTGTGTTTGTCTCATATCCCTGGTTTATTGTATTCAAAAGACTGATTTCAATACAATTGTAGCCTGTTAGGGGGTAAGGTGTATCGGTGGTGGGAGCCGGGGGTCATAGCATTTTTGATGCCGAAATAGTGAGGGCCGCAATTTTATTGACGCCGACTTTTTGTAAATTTAGGACCCCCCCCCCCCCCCCTCCCCGTTCCGAATAAAATGATGACCCATTACTCTCTCCATATTTATACAGTGGCATGTGATATCGCCTTCCCTGCAATATCTTTACACAGCGCTTTACATCAGTAGGCCTAGTAGTTGTTGTTTGACCTTCATATCCCCTGCACGGCTAATACAGAACACGGTATACACTTGGAAACACTAAATAAATATGCTTTGTGTCATTTTAGCCAGGCATTAGCAACATGTGCACGTGCTGTGATTTGGCCTCCTTACCCGCTCGTTATCTATGCTAATTCCGTAAATTAATTACACGATATAATAATTGTGAAAGAGGATACCTAGCACTATACCACGCGCAGCTAACGACCCAACCACGTGATTAAATTGACTATTTTGATTGGTCAAACAGCTGCACGTAGCTTTAAATAAGCTACGCGTAGCCATCTCCACGTAATGAGCCGCTTAGCTTGCCATAGGCGTCCGGGCTTGGCGTACATAAATTTACAATAAATGATAGAGCTTGCGATTTCCATACGCCGTGATCGTACGCCCGTTTATCTAAGTTAAAATCACTCTCATGTGACGGAGCGAGATCGATTTTTTAGCCAGTATTGAAGATTCTGCACGTACGAAATGAACGCGTGGGCAACGTAGAAAATGCCCGTCCGTTTTACATTATTATATAGAGGCTGTATCAAAATGTTTGGTTTCCATCGCTTTTGGTGTTAATTGACAAGCCCGCTTCTTATGAAAAATTGGAAATGCCCAGGCTTTATTGTTGGTAGCTCCTATGTTGCATTTTGTTGTGGTAGTCTTGTCCGTACTAATTTGGGAACTGTTGGGTATCAATCATATTGATACACTCTGTAGACATATTGAACAAGCGAAGGAAATTTTAACTTTTAATATGATCCATTTTTTTAAACCACCGGTCATGTTTTAACACTTCCAAGTACTAACGACAGATAATGACAATCGGTCGTAGGTAGAGCGCTGACTAAATCTAAAGCGTTGTAGGTAAGTCGTAATTTATGTATAACTCGTACGAAGCTGACAACGAAGACCACTATAAACTAGATCGTTCCTGCAAGTTACTTACAATTGCCTGAACACAGCTATTGCTTGCTAGAGATACTCTATAATATCTTCTCTTGGTATAATGCCAACTGCAAGAAATTAGGTAAATCGAATACTACCATGACTACTGGTAATTAAAATTTCTTCATATTATAAAGTTTTCAAAGTCCACGTCGTACTATTATAGGCACACGATTAGATAGTGATATTTAGAATCCTCTTTTGATGAAAAGCCTGATAAACCCTCCTCAAAATTGCCTAAACGTGAATAAATCGTAGATCTGACTACAAATTCAAATCACTAGCTAAGTTAAATAGAAGATGTTAAAAAGAGGAAGTTTAATTTCCTGATCTGTGATTTCTGTATTCAGGTATTGAGAGATGTCAATAAGTTAGTTCTGAATGTGTAGCGAACCCAGTATAAACATTATTTTGCTCGCGACAGCAAATGTGACGGTGATATGCTTGGAGTGTTTCCCTCTCTAGGTGATAAAATGGCTGCATGATGCGCAACTCCAACCTTGCTTTGCTCTCCCTACCTAACCCCCTCTTTCTCCCTGCATGCCCTTGCCTTTCTCCTGCATGCTACTTACCCTTTGCTTGCTTTGCTATTCTTACTATACTAAATGGTTGTAGGCACAGGAGGCATTCCATCAGTCCTCTTGTTCCTAATCGCCTCTCTGTAGTTACCAACCCCCACGTTCTCGAAGATTGCAAGTCAATCGCGTATCGCCTGTTATGGCTCTGCCTTGCGGCAAAGTTAACAGACGGGGGCTCTGGGGGCAATATTCTGTGACCTGAAAGGCTGTTGGAGCAGTCTGGATGGTTGCAGATGTTGCTTGCTGTAAGACATCTCAAGAACATCGAACCTACATCTCCAGGAATGTCTACAGATAGGAGGAGAATAAGGGTGAGGTAACCCTGACAGAAACCTCAATCGACAACACGCCCTGCCAGCGCGTCGATTTATGGCAAAAAACCTTCATGATTATGGAAAGTAGCAAAACTAGAGGCCGTAGAGCCCATGGCCAGAATGGGCACAGCTATCAACCATACAGAAGCTGTAAATTGCCTAGTCATAACGCTCAACATGACGTCTTGAAGCCAAAGCCTAACGGAAACGGCTTACAGAATGGCAACCAAGAACAGGGAAAAGATCAAGAGGAAGACAGAAGAGGAGGTGGCGTGATGACATTACTGCCTACATGGGACCTACATGGACAAGAAATGCAAGAGACAGAGAACAGTGGAAGAATCATGAAGAGGGCTACGTCCAACAATGGTCGAACACAGCCTGGTGAGGTGAGGTGAGGAATAAATCGTAGATCTGACTACAAATTCAAATCACTAGCTAAGTTAAATAGAAGATGTTAAAAAGAGGAAGTTTAATTTCCTGATCTGTGATTTCTGTATTCAGGTATTGAGAGATGTCAATAAGTTAGTTCTGAATGTGTAGCGAACCCAGTATAAACATTATTTTGCTCGCGACAGCAAATGTGACGGTGATATGCTTGGAGTGTTTCCCTCTCTATTAGTTACTTTATCCAGACGTTGTTGTGCATCCTTTGGCATAGATATCAAGAAACACGTCATAACGTGGCAAATATCTCAAAGTAAGGTCTTGTAGCGCTGAATGAACCACAAAAGTCCACAATAGGACTAACATATCATTGAATTTGGAATATATTGAACTCTACTGATACCTAAAACATCTGTCAACTTCTTGGCATATTTCCAATCACCTTTTTATAACAAACTGTTTCGCTTGCTATTCTAAACAGCTGTCATGTATAACAAAAGGGTATACACGTACTGTATCATCATATCCCTGGTATCATTCTGTTATATGTACGAACAGATGAACATTTTCCTAAAATTCAAATTAAAACTACAGCTAACAGACAATCTAAAACAGTATCAACTGACCAGCAGCAAGGAAACTCTGGGTGGATCTAAAAATATTCAAGAAGTGTACACAACAAATGAAAATAAGTGTTAAAAACTGTTGAATATGTACAACCACAACAAAATCCAAAATTAATTATGGTTAAAAAGACAAAACAACCGACCTTCGGGGAGCATGAAAACATCCTTATATCGTGCACCAAATTTAATCAGTTTTCAGTGGTATCCTGTTCCTCTAACTACATGAACTATGGACAGATAAATTATATTGCCTTATTTAGTTTTTATATTACAACATATTTTGTTGTTATTTACGACAAGCAAATTTCACAACGGTAATTACAATTTGGCCCAGTACCAACGACATACAGATGACGACAATCGGTCATAGGTACACTCATAAAAAACAGTTCTAAGTAGAACCTCGAATACGATCTTACCTACAAGTTACGTACGATTGCCTGAATAGAGATATTGTGCCTACAATCTTGAAATAAAAAACCCTTTAAAAAGGGATGTACCGGGACAGGAATGATTTCATGTGATGATTAAATAATCCTTCTGAAAGATGCTTGTAATGTGTAATATTTGACAGGCGAGACATGGTTTTAAAATGACAATTGTGATTTATTTATTTATTTATTTATTTATAACATGTTTACCCAGGGTAGCCCGATTCAGCCGAAGCTGGTCTAACACGAGGCCCTGCAAAATACATAAAATGAATATGATTATAGAGAATTACAAGGATGTACATCTAATTGATTGGCCTTGGTTGGATGCTTGCAATTAAACATATGGGGTAATCTCTGATAATTATGTGATATTGTTGGCTGGCAAAATAGGGAGATTTTGGATGGTGGGAAGTACTGGTTGATTGGTGGTAGGGCCTATTGGTGAAAAGGATTAGTTGACGCTAATTCACATGTCCTCCTACTCAAATATTATTATCACCAGGTTTGGATGGCGTGAGTAGGAAGCAGATACTGTTAGGGTACAAACACCCCTACACATATACCCCACATACATGGATTGCTAAATGGTCTTGTGGCCTAAAAAACAACCGACGTTCGCACCTTAGGGCCTATATTATAGATTAATTCATTCATAGCTCTTTTTGTTTTTGAGAATTTAAGCATACAAAGTAACAAGCAAAATTTCGAGAAATATTATTTTTCGAAAACTGAACCCAAAAATAGCACCTTTAAAGCCACACTGTGAATGTAAAAAGTGGTAGGGTATTCTAAAAGATAGCCAATATTCTAAGTAACAAAATTCAATCATTACTTAGGACCTATGCCCTAAGCTTCATTCTAGTTGTGACATATTTGTCATCATAAAAATAGACCCAAATATTTGAAGGTGATGTGTGCATCAATAGCTTTTGGTCATCATCGTGTTACCAGGAAATGTACATATTTCCAATATTCAGTGATCTTGCTTATTTATTAATAGGCCTACAGGTCTTCGATGTGAGGGATTCAACTTTTACCATGTTTACTGCATGTTGCATGGTCAAACATGTTACATGTAGTTGAAAATTATCCAACACATAGGCCTATTAAGATAACAGACCACCACAGACAGACCACTAGGAACATGAATAGAGTAAGATGTGTAAATTAAATATGTCATCATAACTCAGCAGGTAGCTCTCACCAGAGATATTGGATCACATACCATACAACACACTGAGATACTGAACTCACACAAAGCATGTATGGTACCCGGTGTGTCTGCCCACATGATCCCATAGCCTGCCAAGATAAGTGTTCTAGTGAAGAGAACCAGCAAAACTTCCTAGTCTAGATTCAGAAAAATTATTTTCCTAAAACATATACCTATTTTACCTTACCATGCAAAATCAACACAATATTTCTGATATCCGTTCAACCACAAGTTATATGTTTACACATTACAAGCATAAAACATCATAAAAACAACTTGATTCAGGTACGTGCTTTCTTCATGAATTTCTGTTTCATACATAGCCTAGAAACAGCAATTTTTATATCCAACTAATAAGTACCGCGGCCAGCTTTGCTGGCCCCGGTACAAAAAGTCTTGGAACACTTGCGAGTAAAGAACGGAAAACTGTCACCCCCCACCCTCTCCCCCTTGCAATGTTGCCATTGTCTTTGACGGTTTACCAATGTGTTCCAACATTGATTGATGAGGAGAGGGAAGGGGAATTCATTGTTGTAGATGTCATGTTCTTCCCAAACACATTGCCCTCATTTCCCTGATCATAACAAATTCTGCACGGAATTTCGACAGAGTGTGCCAAGTGTTCTAAGTACTTCTTCCAAGATTGTAGATATTGACCCAAAGACACTATGTTAATAGCTTCTTTTGGTAGGTATAAAGTCAACTTCGTGACATTTTGTAGGTAAATCGTATACAACAGTACATGACTCGTACTTATAGCAATTAAAAGTACGTAATATTATGAAGTTGTCATAGTCCACGTCGAACTATAGGTACACGATTAGCCTATGATGGTATTTAGAATGCTCTCTTGATGCAAAATCTGATGAACCCTCCTCAAAATTGCCTTAACGTGAATAAATCGTAGATCTGACTACAAATTCAGCTAAATTACATACAAGATGTTAAAAAGGGGAAGTTTAATTTCCTGATCTGTGATTTCTGTATTCAGGTATTGAGAGATGCCAATAAGTTTAGTTTTGAATGTGTAGCGAACCCAGTATAAACATTATTTTGCTCGCGACAGCAAATGTGACGGTGATATGCTTGGAGTGTTTCCCTCTCTATTAGCTACTTTATCCAGACGTTGTTGTGCATCCTTTGGCATAGATATCAAGAAACACGTCATGTATAGCGTGACAAATATCAATCTCAAAGTAAGGTCTTGTATAGCGCGGAATGAACTACAAAAGTCCACAATAGGACTAACATATCATTGAATTTGGAATACATTGAACTCTACTGATACCTAAAACATCTGTCAACTTCTTGGCAAATTTCCTACAATTAACAACGATCTTACCTACAAGTTACACGTACGATTGCCTGAATAGAGATATTGTGCCTACAATCTTGAAAAAAGTCTTGGAACGCTTGAGAGTAAAGAACGGAAAACTGTCACCCCCTCTCCCCTTGCAATGTTGCCATTGTCTTTGACGGTTTACCAATGTGTTCCAACATTGATTGATGGGGAGAGGGAAGGGGAATTCATTGTTGTTGATGTCATGTTCTTCCCAAACACATTACCCTCATTTCCCTGATAATAACAAATTCTGCACGGAATTTCGACAGAGTGTGCCAAGTGTTCTAAGTACTTTTTCCAAGATTGTAGATATTGACCCAAAGACACTATGTTAATAGCTGCTTTTGGTAGGTATAAAGCCAACTTCATGACATTTTGTAGGTAAATCGTATACAACAGTACTTATAGCAATTAAAAGTACGTAATATTATGAAGTTTTCATAGTCCACGTCGAACTATAGGTACACGATTAGCCTATGATGGTATTTAGAATGCTCTCTTGATGCAAAGTCTGATAAACCCTCCACCAAATTGGCTAAACGCCAGTAAAATCGTAGATCTGACTACAAATTCAAATCACTAGCTAAGTTAAATAGAAGATGTTAAAAAGAGGAAGTTTAATTTCCTGATCTGTGATTTCTGTATTCAGGTATTGAGAGATGCCAATAAGGTAGTTTTGAATGTGTAGCGAACCCAGTCATGCCAGTATAAACATTATTTTGCTCGCGACAGCAAATGTGACGGTGATATGCTTGGAGTGTTTCCCTCTCTATTAGCTACTTTATCCAGACGTTGTTGTGCATCCTTTGGCATAGATATCAAGAAACACGTCATGTATAATAGCGTGACAAATGTCAATCTCAAAGTAAGGTCTTGTAGCGCGGAATGAACCACAAACGTCCACAATAGGGCTAACAAATCATTAAACTGGGAATACATCGAACTCTACTGATACCTAAAACATCCGTCAACTTCTTGGCACATTTCCTACAATCACTTTTTAGATAACAAACTGTTTCGCTTGCTATTCTAAACAGTTGTCATGTATAACAAGAGGATATGCACGTACTATATCACTCTGTTATACCATGTATACGTACGAACAGAAGAACATTTCCTAAAATTAAAATTAAAATACAGCTAACAGACAATATAAAACAGTATCAACTGACCCGTAGCAGGGGAACTCTGGGTGGATCTAAAAAGATTCAAGAAGTGTACACAACAAAGGAAAAAAAGTGTTAAAAACTGTTTAATATGTACAACCACCATTACATACCAAATTAATGTTAAAGAAGACAAAACCGACACGACCGATGTCGAACTGTAAGCACACGATTAGCCTATACATGTATGATGATATTGAGAATGCTCTCTTGATGAAAAGCCTGATAAAGCCTCCACCAAATTGCCTAAACGTGAGTAAAATAGTAAATCCAGTGGCGTATCGTGAGTCATCCTGGGGGGGAGGGGGGACTGACCATGATCCAAATTAAAAGCTAAATACATTATGTGAAATGGGGATATCAAGAAACGCGTCATGTATAGCGTAGTATCTCAAAGTACATGAAGTAAGGTTTTGTAGCGCAGAATGAACCACAAACGTCCACAATAGGGCTAACAAATCACTGAATTTGGAATACCTTGCACTCTATTGATACCTAAAACATCTGTCAACTTCTTGGCATATTTCCAATCACCTTTTAAATAACAAACTGTTTCGCTTGCTATTCTAATCAGCTGTCATGTATAACAAGAGGATATGCACCATACCAACAGATGAACATTTTCCTAAAATTAAAATTAAAATTACAGCTAACAAACAATCTAAAACAGTATCAACTGACCCGCAGCAGGGGAACTCTGGGTGGATCTAAAAAAGATTCAAGAAGTGTACACAACAAAGGAAAATAGGTGATAAAAACTGTTTAATATGTACAACCACAACAACATCCAAAATTAATGTTTAACACGAAACCGACATGACCGATGTCGAACTGTAAGCACACGATTAGCTATGATGATATTGAGAATGCTCTCTTGATGAAAAACCTGATAAACCCTCCACCAAATTGCCTAAACGTGAGTAAAATAGTAGATTCAGTGGGGTATCGTGAGTCATCCTGGGGGGGGACTGACCATGATCCAAATTACAAATTACATTATGTGAAATGGGGATATCAAGGAACACGTCATGTATAGCGTAACAATTAATATCAATCTAAAAGTAAGGTCTTGAATTTGTAATACATTGAACTCTACTGATACCCAAAACATCTGTCAACTTCTTGGCACGTTTCATGCAATCACTTGTCAATATTAAGCATGATATGAAATTGTTTTGCTTGGTTCTTGAAACAGCTTTCATGTATAACAAGATGATATGAATGTACTATATATAATCCTGGTACGAACAGAAGAACATGTTCATAAAATTCAAATCAAAACTATAGACCTACAGCTAAAAAGAAGTTAAAACGGTACTAACTGACCAGCAGCATGAGCAGTGGAAGTTTAAGGGATCTGGAATGAGCGACGTTGAGCATTTTGAGCGTTTCGACAGTATTTTTTGTGGGACATGAGAGCACATCAGACATATCGAATTGAATTCTGAATACGAAGAATGTCTTTCTGATATCAAATAATTTTCATTTTTTGAAAAATCTATGCCAAATTTGATATTTGTCACATTTTTGATATATAACAGTCCTCGCAGTAAATTTTATAAATCTAATGATATATTCTGAAAGTGTATGTAGCTGGGAGGAAAAGCCGACGATCAATTGAAAATTTTGACCTTTCATATTGAAGATATGGATTTTTTTCCCCAAAAGACCTAATATTTCTATATCTTCAATACGAAAGCTCAAAATTTTCAATTGATCGTCGGCTTTTCATCCCACCTACAAACACTTTAGGTATAAATCATCAGATTTATACTGTTAAATATCAAAAATATCAATTTTTAATCATTTGCCATAAAATGTCAAAAAAATCAAAATTATTTGATATCAGAAGGACATTCTTCGTATTCAGAATGCAATTCGATATGTCTGATGTGTTCTAATGTCCCACAATAAATACTGTCCAGACGTTCATACCCCACCCCTTAAACGGATCTAAATAAAAAGATTCAAGAGGTGTACACAACCACAGAAAATAAATGTTAAACACTGTCTAATATAAATACAACATCCAAATTTTAGGTTAAAAAGACGAAACAACCGACCTTTCGGGTGCACAAAAACATCCCTTGTACCTCGTGCATTGAATTCAACTTACACTGGTTTTCAGTTCCTCATGAACTATCGGACAGATAGATTGCCTTATTTTAGGTTTATAACAACATTATTTTGTTGTTATTTGACACAGGAAAATGAATATTTAATGCTGAAATAATAAGTGAAGGAAACTTATACCCGCGCCTTCTACATCCCCTCTGTTACATTCTTTCAGCACTGAGTCCCTGCTTTATGTTTCTTGTCCTGAAGTCGTGATCGATTTAGATTCCTGCATAAATGCCACGGGTGTATCAGAAACTACGGTTACATTCAGACGAAGATAGTCATCGTGGTCATGTTGTAGAACGAGCCTCTCTATAAAGGTGAACTTGATTATGTCAAAAATGGCATCCGTTCGACATCATCAAAATACGGTATTAAAATAATAGAGAAACAACGCGAATCCATAGAGCTTCAACAAATTTATTAACCTATTTCATACACGAGAAAAAAATCCACGATTTTTGCTATTTTTATAACAAAATTGTCACTAAACGTGTTGGAAAATACAAGCAATATAAATGCATCAATCCGCAAGAAAAATGAACGCGTCCGGAAGTAATGCGCGTAGTACGTGGAGTGCGAGCCCGTGTGTACACAATCAATGCATGGTTTGGATTTTTCTAACGCTTGCTCCGATTGGTTCTCGCTATCTAAGCGTATATGAATCATCTATAAACATGATAAAGTTTCTGAAAATAACTTCTATATAGTTCACTCTACTTTTTGGGATAAGCGTTTGACGTCAGAAGAGGGCAGAAAGATAATTTATTAAATGATTTGTAGACGTTTTAAGCAAACGTTTGAATTGAATGTGTTTTTCCAAAACCAATGTAGTTCAGCCAAGAGTGGGGATCCGTATAGATTTCTTTTCTGATTTTTAATTTGTTGTGAACCTACCATGCATAGCAGCTCGTAGCACGACGCTGAGAAGGTTTAAGCACAGAACCCCAGACAAGCTATAAAGTTAACCCCTGGAACTGATTGCTTGGAATCCGGGTTTGGAATTCATCGTCAAGATATCAAACCGCGCTGATGGTTTATATCAGCATGGATGCGTTCATTCATGATAATGAAGTCCGTGTACAAAAAGAGGTCATGTGGGAATACATTATCATCTGGAAAGTATCGTTGTTTCGGAAATGCTTAGTTACGCATTAAAGTAAAACAATAATAACAATTATAAACATATGATCGAGCATAATACGGGAATAATATAACATGCTTGAAGTAACGTCGTTAGTCTTCTACAAGGCTAATGTGAAATTGATCGCAATCATATGGTTAATCTTCCATCGTTTTTGAAAGTCTATTAATGCTTGAAGTACCTTTAGTCATGTTAGTGTTTATTGGTTGTTGTTTTTTTGTTATACAGGCTGAGTCAAAAAGAAGTAAACTCATGTTTGAGGGGCTGTAACTTGAGATCTGTAAGGAATCTGCTAAAAATGAAAATACCACTGGAAAGAGCAAGTTCTACACGTCTAAATATAAACAGGAATTGTTGCAATTGCACACAGCAAACTCGAGTTATACTCATTTGAATACAACAACCCATTTTTGTAGCTGCACACGGTTTCACTTCCCAAGTAGGGGCATACCTATTATATTGATTGGTAAGGCGCGATATTCAAATGCAAATAAATTTCTGTGGCAGGTGTGGTTTCGATCAATAATTCATACATGTTAAAGGGCTCTTTTCAATATGAATTTTACCTCATTGCACTACATTATAATAAAACGGGCCAAATGACAACATGGTACCACAATTTACCGCAAGGGAGCGCGCGTTTCTGTTGACGAAGCATCATGAAAGTAAGAGTCCCACTGACGTTCAGCGTCATTTTCGTCTCCAATTTCCTACAGCTAACCGGGTTTCAGGTAAGGGAGCAGTATATAAGAATATGAACAAGCTCAATGTGCATGGGACACTAAGGAACAGACAGCCGGAAGCTTCAGGCAGACCACGAACTGCTAGATCACAAGTGAACATTGCTAGAGTTAGACATGCGTTACAGCAAAGATACTCAATATGAGTATCTTTGGTTACAGCAAGACCAAAGATCAGCTCAATCCTTTACCCAACATTCCCCAATCAAGCTTCTGCCGGATCGTTCGTAAAGACTTGAATTGGTATCCCTACAAACTATAGTACCGTCATGGACTTTGTTGAATATTAATTACAAGCAAAAGTTGTCTTTTCAACAATAAATCCTGTTAGCACTTTGCTGATTCGTCGAGATTGAAATGGATGGAAATCAATCAGCCGTGTGCAGCTACAAAAATGGGTGGTTGTATTCAAATGAGTATAACCATGATAACTTTAGTTTGCTGTGAGCAATTTCAACAATTCTGGTTTTTTTTATTTAGATGTATAGAATTTGCTCTTTCCAGTGGTATTTTTATTTTTAGCAGATTCCTTGCAGATCTCGAGTTACAGCCCCTCAAACATGAGTTTACTTCTTTTTGACTCAGCCTGTAAACTCGAGGCAAACAAATTGCATCTTATTGACATTTTATTTTGTTTTTCTCCCTACATACTTGATTTTGATACTTGATTTTGATTTTCCCTGAACAAGACTGAAATGCAGTACTCAAAAGGTGTAAAAGGGAATATTTGCTACAATTAAGTTATTTAAACATGCTGCTTTACTTTAAGACAGTGTTATGTGCCCCAAAATATTCCATAATATTTATTAAAAGTTATGTATTCTGTCATTAAACATTAATTTTCACTTGTTTTGATATAAAATACGCCAAAGGCAGAGCCAATAGTGCTCGATTTCTGCCAACTCAAAGAAGTGACAGACTGTATAATTTCTCCATCAACGAACTGTGACATTTTGCTGGACTAACATAGTGTGTTATCTGATTGTCAAGTGGAGCAGAAAGCTTGCTCAAGAGATCTTCCCGAGAGGAGCTTATGGTCAACATAGAAGAATATTTGAGAACACTAGTATAGTAGCTAGGATAGTGAAAATATAGTCATCAGGACTTTGGACTGAGACTGTGGTAGACCAGGGGTTTACCTTGGATAGACTGGACAGGATCTTGGACATTGCCGGATCTCGGACAAAGAACTGAGGCCATCAACGGAATCGCATCAGAAAGTCAACCAAAGCCAATCACGATCTCCAGGCTTATAGTTAAGTAAATATACCTAAAGAAATTCTAGTCGTAATCTTAAGTAATTGTTGTAATATTGCATGAGGATTTGATTGATAGCCATACTGCACTAATTAATAAATAATCATAAGTTGTTCTTTGTATTAAATAGTGTGTTTGCGTGTTTGGTGTTGCGTGAACTCGGAAGCAGGTGATTTTGGCCTGGGTCATTTTAGTGACCATAACAACAGATTACACAACACAACCACTAAAATCGATGGGTAAGTGTTGGGGGACCTTGACATACTTAGGAGTGGCGTTCATTTGCTTTGGAATATATTGATTTCATTTCATCAACTGCATCATCTTAATGTTAATACCACGTTGGGAAGTCCCACTTTTGGTTCAAGTTCCTTAGGGAATTAGTCAAGGTAAAAATTTATCCATGTAAATTCTGTTCTGTCTGTCATCAAAGTATTCAGGTGTAAGTGAGTTCTTCTGTGGCGAACTGGCTAAGCGGGGCTTCCTGTTTAATATGGAACACGAGTATTACATAATAATACACTTCTAGGTCAGTAACTAGGTTATGTCATTATCCCCTTGTCTTCTTAAATGTGGTCAGTTGGGCTGGGCAAGCTCATCCAAGGTCTGTACAAAGTACATGTATCCAGTACATGCACCCTATCATTTACTGTGGGAAAAAAACTCTCTGGTTAGGTTAATTTCAAATGGAACCCGTTTAATTTCTAACGGTTTTTTCAATCCAAGAGGAGAACCAACAATAATCATTTACGCGGATTAAAATTATATTGACTGTTTCTCTGATAGAAATGTGATTCATGATTCGCAGTCTCTAGTCTTTTCCACAGTCTTATACGTACCTGCTGTATCTGAATACGGCATTATGTAGACGCCAACGCCTGCCATGAAGATAACGACAAGTAAGAAGACTAGCAAACCTGTTCGTTGTGATGATGTGGCCATTCTCATTATCACATCGTGTGCTTATCATCTGTCTGAAACATAAAATAGGATACACGAATACTACGATCATAATTCAAGTAATTCTACACTTTTTAAAAACACAATCCTTAACATAATATTATCATCATCATTTATATCGTTCTATCATCCAATATTGTTGTGGCGATATGACTTAAGCCACGACAATATGGTTTCATACGCATGGTGACGTCAAAATGAAATTTGACAAAAATATAATGAAGGCTATGACAACTCCATCTAAATGTCATTCGAACGTGATTGATGATTCTGTACATCTGTTTGGTCTACAAATTTCGTAAATTTTCATCATGATGTAGATGTCAGGTTATTTTAACAAGAGAGTCGTCACAATCTGGACTAAAGCCTATCTTTAGAGTCTCATTTATTCTCGAAACGTGAACCTTTTTATTGCCAGATATATCAATAACGCCACACATCAATAATGAATGAAATAATTGAAAAAAACTTAAACACTTCAGGTAGTCCAACTCAAAACATTATTGGTTGTTCTAGTATTATGAACCAAACAATATTTAATAATAATTGGATTTGCTTTAGTCTATTATGAATAAATGGACTAGTAAACAAGAACGAACACATAGTAGCATTCAATGTATGATTTTTGAGATTATTGTGAGCAAGACAAATCTGTCGTATATCATGCAATATAATATGACTTGTTTTGGTAATAAAACCAATAAATCATGTATTTGAAACTGCAATAATAACGGTGTTTTCAATATGGTTGATCAGGATCGGTAGAGTAAACTCAGTAAACAAAGTTCTTGATATCTGATCCAGAAATTATACTTACTTTGTGTACGTTTCAGCAACACTGTTGCCTTTGTCAGCACTTGATGATGAGTGATTCCTACTGGCAACCGATGCAAGATGTATCTCCAGCGTAGGTCTTGGTTTTGCCAGTTGATTTTCTATCTGGGGATTTTCTTGATCTCAGAAATTAGAAAGAGGAGGGGTACCACCATGAACAGAGACGACGGACAGTATCAACTCTCACACATTTTTTATGAGTTTCTAGAACTGGGATCAAGAAATCCCCAGATGGAAAATCAACTGAGATACCTATGCTGGAGATACATCTTGCATCGGTTGCCAGTAGGAATCACTCATCATCAAGTTTTTGACGTAAAATGCGTTGGAAGCAGAATTTATTTCTGCACATTTTGACACTTCATTTGTAGCAATTGACTAAAAATTGACGTCACAGCGTACATTTAAATCAATGTAACCCACGATTTGAAAGTTGCAGTAAATTGTATTGATTTTGTATTCAGTGTAATGGAAGAAAATCTGTTTTATATCTGAGTGTTTTTGTATTGTAAAAATTTGTATGTAAGTGCAACTTTCAAATCTGGACCTCACTACATTAAATTGACCGGCGTTTTATTGTTTTCTGGGCTATCGTATCAAATGAGGTGTCAAACTGCGCAGAAATAAATTCTACTTCCAACGCATTTCACAGATTTGTAATACAATAGCCCCCTTTTGAATAACGGTCATTATTTAAGGGGGTTAGTTACTTTTTTTGAGATGTTTATGTATTATTATTATGTATTATACATACATACGGTATATATACACGTATATTACATAATTATACTTAGTATGTTTAAATCGTATACTAGTAATTGTAAAACGAAATGGCATGACAGTTAGATGTGTTTTTTTCGTTTTACCACCATTCCATCGCTCTGACTCGTGATCGATAAGTTAATTTAAAGCAACAACAATTTGTCATTGTTTTAGTTTAAAAAGATGGAATCTTGAAATGTCAACATCATTTAAATGACATAAGAAATCACGATTTCTATCATTTGTTACCATTTGTTGAGCTAATGCATGATATTGTATTAGTTTGAGCTTTTATTCCTTTTCAATCTTGGTATGTAGAGAATAACTCTGATTCATCACTTCTCCATCTCCTTCTTTCGTCAAGGGATTCTATTGAAGGGATCCCTTGGTGATAAGTATTAATTACTTTTTAATTAATTGTAATGCTCCGATTCATGCACTGCTCTGATTAACAACGGTCTAGGATTATTTCTTGTTATCTCGGGAGACGTGGACTTCAAGGTACTTGCATATCGCCCATATACGGTATCATTTAATTATTTCATAATCTTATTAATATTTCGGTCATCCATACAGCCATACAACCAGACTTAATGCGTCTCAGATTTAAATTAACAATTCTGTTCATAACACTTCTTTAACTTCAAACGTTCAAAAGTATTCATATTTAAATATTCAAAGGAGCAGCTGTTTTTTCTACACTCAATTAAAAAAAGGACTCTGAAATTTAATTTACAACAAAAAATTAATGCATCTTGTGCTCGTGGATATAACTGCAGTGCTATATTCACACAAAAGCTTGTTTAACACTTTTCACAAATAATTGTTTATTTTATAACATTAATTTTAATATTTACATTTATTAAACGCACTTCTAATATGTTTTGATTGATACGGAACACATTCATTAACACGGAGGTAATACACTCAGTGCATTATTTTACCTACATGGTTTCATAAAATCGCATCCAACATGTATGGAACAACAAACCTTAATAATCTTCACAGTCATCAATGCCTCATCATGGGTCATAATAATTTAAAAAGATTCAAGAAAAATAGAGCAGATGCCCAAATGAACTATTTCACGCACTGCAATATCGAATTATACCGTGAGCGATGAGAGCAAGAAACTGCACGTGTTAAAAGAAGCCAGTATTAACAATATATATCAGGTAGAAAGATAAGTAAAATAAATATTTAAACTGTCATCTGGACTTACTGTTTATGCTGGCTACAGTATCACGTCTCATCCGAGACTCATCTTCAAGCTAGAATGGGTTGGCGTTGAAATGTTGATCCGTGACCCAGTTGGAGTGACGTCACGGAAGAGTCGTCGAGGACCTTTTTTGATGGCTGGCAAGTTTGAGGAAGGTGTGTCCGACGTGAGGAGGCTTCAGTCAACCGAGGGGGGGGGGGGCTACAATGGCCTATAACGCATCGCAGCCATCAAAAAGGTTCCTCGACGACCCTCCAGTGACGTCACTTCAACTGGGTCACGGGTCAACATTTAAACGCCAGCCCATTAGACCTGAAGATGCGTCTTGGATGAGACGTGATATAGTAGCCAGCATAAACAGGAACTCCAGATAAACAGTTTAAATATTTATGTTACTTCAAAGAAGCTAACAACTGCAACGCAATTGCATTGGACATATTTAAACCTTTTAATGTGTTAAAAGTACATACAAGAACGTTTATCGCTAGTCCTCCATTTTGCTTTTATTGAAAAGGACCGTTGTGGTCAAATGTTCACTTAAATCCAGTCATTTGCTGGTTAATTTAAATTGGAATTAGTATAGAAAGCTTTAACTTATACAACATTGTGATTTCAATGTGGAAATTGTTTGCTGTACACGGCTCTTTGAATTGATATATTGAAAATCTGTAGTTTATTTCCCATTGCATTGATATTTCGTACCCATGCACTTTTGTGTGTTGCATTAATTCTGTTTTACACCTGACCCAGCTCGTGCCAAAATTTTGCGCAACATATCAAATTTGTAATGATTCCTTTAGGAACTTGTAAACCTTCCAGGAAACCAAGAGGCGATGAAACAGAAATTTAAAGACATTTCATTACTTCCAGCAATCTAGACATAGACTGTCAATATGACAATCTAATAAAAATGGTTGATAATTTATAGAGTACAGTAAACAAGTCCCGCGTGTGAGATCAATAACGACATTATTAGTCCTTTGAACTTTGCGCCAGTTGTCTTAAAATGGCTTCTTTCTTGTGAAGAATCACTGAAAGGTTTTAAAATAGTCATGCCTTAGGCTTACCTGTACTTCGTTTGTTTTGTAATTCGGTATCTTAAATTTGTTTAGAATTCAACAGGGAGCATGCATATTCTCTCTTATACCTTTCGTGGTAATGTTCAACGACGCAACCGAATAAAATAATAAGTCCTTACACTACCATCAGGTTACGTTTGATATCCCCTTTATTCATTGAATGGAATATTGCGTTAGCGTTTCATATATCCCTATTCATTGTAATAAAATATCGTGTTAACGTTTGATACCCGCTTTCTTCCTTTCATCGATAATAAAATTTGTTTTAAGCATAAATACAAAACATTGAAATAACTATTTCCAAATTATATCTAGTCAAATTCCCATCTAAAATATTCAGATGTGTAGGTTAATCGCTTACGCTTAATCCTTTAAACAGCGGCCAAGTTTAAAGCTTTAGTAAACATATGTTAAGGAATCCTATTTTAAGCAACGCAGAATTATGAAAGTTAAATCGGTGGATTAAAGTGAACTTTTGTAACTGAGGGGGTTAGAGGGAAGCAGGAGGGGGAAATGAGCGTCCTCCGAGCAGTTTCCGAAGGGCGAATCTGGGGATTCTACCTCCATTATAATTGACACCGGTATAAACTGCATGAGGGCAGCAAGGGAGACTAGTCCTTGTGAAGACGGTTAACTTCCCTTGCCTGCCACTACTCCAATAATGCCACTGATTCCACAGATTATGAAAGTTTAATAACCATATATTGAAAGGATCCCTTGGTGATAATTATTTTAATTACTTATTAATTAAGGGTATGCATTGATTCATGTACTGCTTAAATTGACAAGGGATCTGCGTATATATTACTTCTTGTTGACTTGATTCAAGGTACTTACATTCAATTATTTCATAATCTTATTTTAAATATTTCGGTCATTCCATCCAACGAGCCACAGATCCTGGAACGTAGAAGTAACAGTTCTGTTTATCGTTTTTTTAATAACTTCAAACGTATTTACGCGAGCGCATATGTGCCCGTCCACGGCGAATGAGCCGTAAATTCCTCCCCCGGTCAATTTTGCTTTATTTCGTGTTTAAAAAATAAACATCATAAACTTAAAAATGGTATATTATTTGACTTCAAACGATATCCAGAAGCGGGGTTATGGTTTGTTAAACTTTGCTCCTTCAACAAAATTATAGCTTTTTACGTTTTTACATGTGTCTCTTTTTCCACATTGCTGGCAATATATATCAAACAGTCATAATTGGCGGTCATTTCAAATCATCCCCAAGTCAACGAGGTTTAAGAAAGTTCTCTCATTGTTAATTGTTGGTTATGCATGCCTGTACAAAATACAATGCCTGGTAACCCACCACTTGAACAAGATTTAGCAAAAGCAAACAAAGACCAGAGCTATTAAAAGTTCTATAGTCGGCCATCTAAGGTAGAAGCTTATTATCCACTTCAACAATAGGATTATTGATTAGTTTTTGACTATCAAAATAAGACGGATGTCGGGCCAGCTTAAGTTATCGATGAATACGACCTTCGTACACATTTTACACCGTAACACAGAATACAATTTAGGGAATTTACGGCTCGTTTGTGCTGCCGGGTCACATATAGTAGTCATATTTAAATATTCAAAGAAATAAATTATTTCAACAATTTAATCAACAGTGTCTTTAAACATTTAAAAAATAAAGTTACAACGCAACTTTATATGTTATGAATGCACCTTGTGGAGACAATAGCAGTGCTACATGTAAGCTTAAATTCGATTTTTTAAAAATAATTATAATCCCATCCTGGGAACGCGTGTGCTTATTAATTAATTTTAATATCTATTAATCTCACATCTTAATATGAACTGAACACATCAGCAAATCATTCATCAACACAGAGGTACCAGAGGTATACAACTGATAGATATGACACATGACAAGTCATTTGCTTGTAAATACTTACAGCATCATTTCACTTGTATTTCATCTGTATGGTTTCGTAAAATCACATCTAAATTCACAAACCTTTTTCCATTTTCCATTGCATTGCTATTTTGCACCAATGCACGTTTGTGTATTACAGTAATCATGGTAATTCTGTTTCACACCTAACCCAGCTCATGCCAAACGTTTTGCACAATATATCACATTTGTAATGATTCTTTCAGGATCTAAACCTTCCCGGACACCAAGAGGCGATGAAACAAAAAGTTCATCCAAACTCCTTCCAGCAATTTCATAAACTGTCAATCTAATAAATTGGGTGATGATTTTCTGAGTACAGCACACAAGTTCCGCGTGTGAAATCAGTAGCGGAATTATTAGTCTTTTGAACTTTGCGCCAATTGTTTTAACATGGCTACATGCCTTCTTCTCCAAGTTCTTAATTCTACATGGGTGAAGGTTTGTTTGTTGTTATTCAGGCTTTCAAGCTCTTTCACACAATTTGATCATGAAACGACTTCGCGATCAAAACATTTTGGATCAATGAATACAACTCTGGCTAAACTTGTATACCGTAAAAATTGGATAAAAAATGTGTGCCTATTAACGAGTTGCTCGGACACAACAGAATTTTTAGGGTAGTTGGTCAAACTTTTTTTCTTCTAATTTATAAATATCTGTATTGTAGATATTAATAAAAGAAACAAAATGAAAAAGTATAACAAACTACCCTATACTAAAACATATGTTTATTACCGAATTTTTACGGTAGTATAAACGATAGGAAATCCAATATGGGAAGCATGGTAAACCCAAAGTAACATATGGGGTTGACAAAAGCTGTGGAACGGGTTTAATGTATGCATAGTTTTTTAATAATTAAGCATTTTTGAACAACTCACCAAGAACATTCTAAACAACTAAAGCTGTATAGATGAACAATTATATAACCTTTTAAAATGTTTGTTACAGTACATTGGTCCCATACACTATGTACACCATTACGCTGGTAGTTAACACATTTAAAGAAGACAACCGATGCTTCACCAAACAAAATATCTGTCCCTACTCAGCCTCTACATGTAAATATTTGTCGTCTTATAGTTGAGTAGCAAGTTCCTGGGGAGAAAGTTATTATTACTACACGGGCATTGGGGGGTTTGATGAACCTCTGTTCTAAAACATTCTGTGACACCAGGTGCTATCAGAGCCTGAAGTGTTGTGCTGATAAAACAGTCAGCTTCTGTGTGTTAAACACAGGTATTGAAGTTGATGAGTTGTTTTGTTGATTTAAAAGTCACTATTTTTGGTACAACTGGTACATAATGTCACTACAACTAAAAGGGATGCTACAAATATTGAGTCAAGACTACCATAGTCGATTTCTAAATGGTATCAATCTATCATAACTTTTACAACAAGTTTTAATTTTTAATTTTAATTTTAGAACAATCAGAGTAAAAAAAATGACGGTCGACCATGCCCAAAATATATAGTCCATACCGTCCATAAGTAATCAGATAAATTGGTTGTGTTTGCAGGACATAAATGCAATTTTAGACATTCTCGTAGCTATATGACCATCATCACTGCTCATAGTATAAGTTGTGTGTCCAAATGCCCATATTCCTATGGGAATATTCAAAGTAGGTTACCGCTGGCGTATTTATGGTTTGGTGGCTCTGGAAAGAGCCGTTTATAGTGAACTATCCACTGAACAATGAGAGATGCCTTATCTATTTGGCATATTTTAAAGAAATCATTTCTTGGAGCCAGCCTTTTGCATGTTTGGGATAGGAAGGACTCTGGGCTAAATATAGCCTTTCAGAAACAAGGACTAAGTAGGTGTTAGAGAAACGGGTGAATTCGACGGAATTCACAAGATAATGTGCTACATAGATTCAACATGATAACCCAGAGATGATACATGATGCAGTCATGTCTACAGTAGAATTCATCTCGACCTTTGCAGGACTTAAACCCCATTAAAAGCTGTTAAACCAAGATAACACTCATTGAAGCAGCTCAACTGATTAAATCAGATCTTCTCTGGTTGTGCACAAGTGTCTGTTTTACATGTGCGACATCGCAATAAAGCTGGTATTATAGCTTCAGTTGGGTAACCGATTATAAAGGAAACGAAAGGAAACAATGGTATGTGTACCTTTGTTCACGAAATGAGACAAAGACCTGCTTTTTGTTAACCAGCATTCTTCAAAATGAGCAACATAATGATTGTTGACTTAACACGGTTTGGAAATAATTTCTTCATATTTTTGGTGTTATCTGTCGTTTACATATCCTTCCTAAAACACAAAAGTGCGACCCTCTCCAAACATCTAAATTAGCTAAAAATTTAGGACATGTTACAAAACTATATTTTCTAGAACCTATTTAGAATAGTTTAAATGTATATAGCTTGTACCGTTTTTTGTGGCATCCTTCAGAACGGAGCGGTCCGTTACCAATATAGCTCAATATTTTCGGTCAAATCTCCATTCAATTAACACGGGGAGTTGGCTAGCTATGAGCTAGCTATGCTTTGCCCTCACTCATATTTTACAAAAGTGCGACCATTTCTGAACATCTAACCTAGCTGTAATTTTAGGTCATGTTAGAGAAACATATTTGCTAGAAGTTTGGAGAATAAATTAAATATTGGCTGGTTATTTTTCACACAGTGATGTTAACTAGGCAAGTGTCCATTCTTTCAACATACATCATTTGTAGAGGTCACGCGTCAATGGTGAGAGCACTGTGTATTGTGTATAGGAAAACGGACAGTAACTGCAGTATGAACCTGTGACATATGCAGAATATTATGTGGATATATATCTTTTACGATTTAATACACAAAGATATTCAAATCTGGAAACGCCTTTGCTAGGGCTTCTTCCCTAAACATTTTTAGAGCTTCTTCTCTCAGTTGATGGGTGACTTGTTTGTTGTTCTTCATCAGGCTTTCACACGATTTGATCGTGAAACCACTTCCCTGGCGAAACGACTTCGCGATCAAACCATTTTGGGTCAATGAATGCAACTCTGACTAAACTTGTATAGTATAAGCTATTAACACATGGCAAACCCAAAGTAACAAATGGGGTTGACAAAACCTGTGGAACAGGTTTAATGTTATGCATAGTTGCTTTATAATTAAATATTATTGAACAACTCATCAAGAAAATTCTAAACAACTAAAGCTGTTGAACAATTATTTAACCTTTTAAAATGTTTGTTACCGCACATCGGTCTCATACACCATGTACACCATTATGTTGTTACACCAGGTGTTATCAGAGCCGTAAAGCTGAATTTATACTCAATCGCTTTTGCAGAAAAGCGATTTTCACGCATGCTCAATGTTTACTTACATTTCTAGAGCGTCAAGCCGATCAATCGATTCAAATCGCGGAGGCAAAAACGACGTCGCTTTTGCAAGTTGAAGAAATCTCAACTTCCCAGCGATATCGCTTGACACGTGAATGCGTCAACCAATCATATACAACCAACTGGATCTATTATTTTGCTAATTAATTTACCTTTCTCGATTTTTAACTTTTGATGATGAATTAATTCAAAGCAATAATTATTGACAGCAACTGGTGTTTTAAAATGTATTTTGTGGCATTTAGAATATTTTAATTGTCGTCTGCAATCGCTATCGCCGTGATAAGTATAAATGCAAAAGCGACGGGCGATGCATCGCAAAATTCGGCGATTGCAAATCGCTTTTTCAAAAGCGATTAATCGCATCGCTCGGCGATCGAGTATAAATTCAGCTTAAGTGTTGTATTGATAAAACAGTCGATCAGCTTCTGTGTGTTGAACACAGACTGTATTATATTTGATGAGTTGTGTTGTTGATTTAAAAGTCACTATTTTTGGTACAACTGGTACATAATGTCACTAGAACTAAAAGGGATACTGCAAATATTGAGTCAAGACTAACATTTCTAAATGGTATCAATTTATCAGAACTTTTACAACAGTTTTTCATTGCTATTTTCGAACAATCAGAGTAAAGAAATCGACGGTCTATGGAACAATATAAATGGGAGCATTTTGGAAGATGCTCGGATTTTACCTTACCCAATCAAACTGTAGGTTTTAACTATATAAATCAGGCATTTCTGGTGGAGGTCGACTTCAAAACCTAAAATATATAGTCCATACCATAAGTAGAACGATGAAGTATGGCTTTTTATTTCACATTATGTGGAATATTGGAATACTGTGTTAATATTTCCAAACCAAATACAAAATTAAAGTGTGTGGATACAAAATTAAAGTGTGTGGATACAAAAATTAAAATGTGTGAACTACGTGATAAACAATGACCTATTTCCCCCGCATAATTTTCGCTTAAATTGACAGTTTATCATCTTAGTTTTATTTGCGCAATTTTAATATAAAAATGAGGTAATACATAGCAATATCATCAAAATGACTGTCAATTTATCCTTCTGGCAGGGTGTATTTTAGATTCTGACTAGCGGCGTGTCGGACTGGTGCAGTGCATTTCAGATTCGGACTAGCGGCGTGTCGGACCAACGCCCTATACCCGCTCCACCGTTAAGCGGCCAAAATACATTTTCAAAACCTCCAGACAGTGAGTTGTTACAAGTATTTCAAAATTTTTGGTAAATGGTAAAGAATAACAAAATTTGACCGAAATCGTCTATTACGGCTGTGGATTTAACCACTTGCCTTTGTGAACAAAAAAATAATAATAGTTGTTACATCGGTCATGCTGAGAACTGTAATTTACGCTCTTCCTAAAATAGTCTGTTTATTTATCATGTTTATATGGCCATGTGTTTTATCCTCGCCGACTTTTTGTCACACACTGATTTTTGAAATTTGCGACACTCGTTTACCTTCAAATGCCCATATTTTTCAAACCATACCCCCAGCATGATAAAAGTATACATTTTCTGAAAGGAAATTTAACATTCAGTGCAACTGCATTCAGTGTAATCGAAAGAAATCTGTGTATGTAAGTGCAACTTTCAAATCACTACATTAAATTGACCGGTGTTTTATTGTTTTCTGGGCTATCGTATCAAATGAGGTGTCAAAATGCGCAGAAATAAATTCCACTTCCAACGCATTTTACAGATTTGTAATACAATAGTCCCTTTAATGGGGGTTAGTTACTTGTTTTGAGATGTTTATTACATTTATGTATGTATTTATTTATTGGAAATATTATGTTTGTAAATGTTCACCTTTTTCCCAACAGCAATTTTTTTATAGGCACGCTAGTTTACTTTCACCGATATGAATTGTTTTCTTGACATGCGATAAAGTCATTAACATCGTCATAATGAGTTAACATGGTTAATGCCGGAGTTTTTATTACAATTTCATTTGACTATACATCATTTTTGCATGTTGTTAATATGAGACATATGTCATTGTACTTCTATCCATGTACTCTCTTTTGTTTAATTATTTATTACTTTCCGTGGCATCATTTTAAACTGTATGCTCCATTTCCTATGGAATAGCAAGCTAATGCGATAATTATGTTAGCTTTAATACCAGCTCTGGCAATACCTTATATGAACGCTATATGCATTTCACGTAGAATACTTATCATATCTGCGTGGCGCAAAGAAGCCCATACCCAGTCCCAAATTTGCAAAAGTATATAAAATGTCCAAAAAAATCAGTTTTAACGCTTTTTGGAAGGTCCAAATTTTGGAAGAAAGTCCACTTGTCACAAAATCGCCCCCTTGGAAAAAAAGATCCTCTTTTTCAACATCAGGTTATACTTATACCCCACAATCAAACTAACTTGTCATGTGAATTCTGCCACAAAAGTCAAAGCAACAACTCAGTAACTAATGTAAATAACACAGTATAACAACCGCAGAGATTTCATTGACGAATTGACATTTCAAGACCACAAGCAACATGAGCAACGTACAAAATGTACGACTGGACAAACGCTACCATTTATGCCACAGTCCGTCTGACAGTCGCTAGAAGAATTTTCACCAAGTCATTGTTGCAACAATCTGAAATGTGCGACAATGTACAATCGTAATATGTACAATCGTAATGTACAATCGAAAACAATAACAAGTTCAACGAGCGAGGAAAGGATCTAAAACATAAACAGAATGAATTAACAGCTCATCATCGCGTATACATCGCGTTTTCAAACAAGCTCTTAAAGCAGTAAAGAAGTAGCACCCCCCTATTTTAAGTAGCGTAACCCAGGAAATGCAGGATCTGATAGTCAAATTGTGTTGACTTTACACGATACTTTTGATTCAGCATTGAATCTGAAAGTGAAACAGGATTTATACGCAAAGCAATACTTGACAGCCTCGGTTGATCATACTGATATCACAGACTGTGGCTTTTATAAGAAAAAAAACACCTTACCAGTACCACACTGCAAAACCAAATGTTTATATTTTAACATGATGATAGTGTGTATTTTTAAGAGTAATACCGTAAAAATTCGATAATAAGCATATATAACTAGTTGCTCGGACAAGAACGCATTCTTAGAGTAGTTTGTTAAACTTTTTCATTCTTTTTTCTTTTAATTACAAAATACCTGCAACTCACATATTTAATTGGCAAATCCTTAGGCACATAATATTATCGATTTTTACGGTACTTAATTAACACGAAAGTATTGCTAATTAGTATCTAACTACATGTTTCTTGACACCAAGTACGTGCTGAATCATTATTAATAAACACTAATTACCATGATTACGTGTTTATTAAGTGTTGCTCTAAATACACACTAAATTTGTTTTTGCAGTGGGAAATAAGAAGGTGGTAGTCAATCGGATGATATGCATGATATGGTCAATAAAAGTGACGGCAGCTATAAGGTTGCGAACAGCGTATCCGGAAACATTGCTCAGATAATGTGTACGTTTAACCAGATTTATTATGGGTATTCCCCGTATACACACACCTAGTTAGTTCCTGTCACAGCCTAATACATAATGTGCGAAGGAGAAGCGGGTAAATAGGTTGGACCATTTACTAAATCACAGTGCACACTTGTAGTTAACTTACTTACCTTCATCGCAACTCCTTGTTAATTCCTCATATACAATCCTAGTCATTGCAAAATATTATATATATCAAAAATATGGAAACAAACACATTGTCATAAAATAAATGTGCCACTTGTCTCTGCTTTTAGCCATAGAATCACTGTTATTTTCCGATGTGATATGTTCAACCTACGCATGGAACTGTGTGTTGTGGTGTCGTAGTGAATTCACTTAGAGCTTATATACCGAGTTGTTTCCCATCCTTATTGCTTGTCTGCTGCCACAAGATACAAGTACGCATGCACTGTATATAGTACTTCCTGAATGAGTCACTGATGGTCTAGGATAGTGATAGGGGCACTTCGTTTTAATGTCAATCTGATAACAGATGTGTTCTTTATTCCCACAAAAAGTGTGTCAGTAGCCTAAGTCTCCGCTAAAAGGTTTGGTAAGAGAAATACAGATAATACTAAATAGGGGCCAATTAGTTGTACAAAATGATAATACCATACATTTATAGGCAATTCAAGGAGTATTTCGTGATCCTAACAACCTTATGACATTTTTCAGTAGATATCCACGAAAAAAGCTTATTCCCAAAATTTCTGTTCATTCCGATTTTGCGTTTGCGAGTTATGCATGATTATGTGCATAATACACTGCACTACTCCATAGACAATGTGTTTTAATTTCGTTCTGGTATACCAGAACGAAATTCAAATTTCACGATTGTTCATGTCTTTGCTAAACGAATTAATCTGCAAGACATTTTTTGTACATAAACATTATGTAGCCAGAGGTTTCCAGTGATATAAAAATCTCAACTTTTTTTGAGAAAAGCGTGGGGAAATGGGATGATGATGTGGATCACGAAATGCCCTTTTAACCATTAAAGTGGTCATTAATTTCAGCTAATTTTGTTCATCTATTATGTCCTATCGTAATTTGCTATATAATTTACTAAATTACTTCACTTTAAGGCAATTTATGTAAATGTAAAAGGCCTCCTAACCAAAATAGAATGAAAGCTCGATGAATGACGATGGTAAGTATATAACATGATAACCGCCACCGACTAGGCCACAAATAAATTGCCCTATGCAACGATTTCTATAGCGTCGATTGACGTTTTAAAAACCTTCTTGCCTTTCTAAAATCAAACACCTTTTACCTGTAAGGAATGGATCTGGATGCCTGACGTTTTCGCGAGGGTATCTTATTTAAAAGAGCAAAAAGCATTGTTATATATTTCACCACAATAATACTAAGCTGGCTTGCAATACTTTATAAAAACCTGACGTCGTCTACCCGAGACTACAGAAATATAACATACTTCGAAACACCTGAAAGTATCTTTTGTGTTTTGCTGTGATTTACGCTATATCAAGTTCCCCATTCAAGTTCAGCTCTGAATAGGAATTATCAAGACGGAGTTTCAGATAGAACAACAATGATTTCTCAGCGCAAACTTGGCAGGAATTGTTCAATAGAGGTATGAAGCAATGGTAAACTTGGTATAGTAGAACTCATCTAAACCCATGGGTCCATTTATTTACTTGTAGAAGTGAGTTTAAAGGAAGGTGACCTGATATAATTGGAAAATCAAATTCTTTAAAACATTACATAAAATGTCGTCCCTTTCAAGCACTCATGCAAAAAGAACATGTGAATGTTTTTTGTAAATGTGACTAATTACCGACATTTATACAGCGTGATATTGGTAGTTTACAGTGTTTTTATTAATGATAATCATCATGATCATGTAATATATTGATTTCAAGTGAAAGGCCCCATTTTTTTTATAACCATATTAAAATCAGAAGTTCCAACTCAGTGTATTTTTCCGAAGATATCATCAAAAAACTGCCTAATTAGTCTCAAATATGGTATACTAATTCGGCAGTTTTTTAATGATTTCTTCGGAAATATACCAATTTGGAACGCCAAATTTCAATATGTTTATGAGAAAAATATGAGCTTTCATCTGATACCAAAATCAGCATTTTGATGAGGTAAAGTGGGGGATAAGATTGTCAATCAGGTTACCCACCTTTAAATGCATTTTAATCTTCAAACAAGTTAAAATGCTTATGAGTTGTCAGTAAAAATTCTATGATATGATGGTAATTGACACCTCAAGACTCGATATTAGCGTGCATGATGCAATGTTGTTCATGTTGTTGCATCAGATAATTAACTTTCGGATGTTACTCCTCGATGATGAATATCATTAGATGATCGGAATATAGAAACATCAATACATCTACCTCTTTTTTGAGTATTTCAATCATTACTAACAAAGTCACATTTCTACAATTTCTTGAAAATCATTTAAGAATGATACATAGTTTGAACGAATCTGATGTAATTCAGCCGAAAATAACTCAGAGGGATTGGAAATCACTTTAATGTATATTGTTTACAGTACCCGACTATATATATGAACATTAGATTTCATGTAAAACATGAACATATATTCCTACTTACATTATGATGTGCATGAGGCATTTAAAAGGCCGTTTTAGTATAACTCTGACAACAGATGTGTTCTGTGTTCCCATTTAATTTGAGTGGGTCTCATATTAAACTGAAAACAAGCTATATCGGTGAACATGGTGAAACGTGAATAAATTATCATGTTACTTTGAGAATTCTGGGCCGAATAAGTGAAAATTTGTATTTTGCACATTTTTCATTAATAGACTTTTTAGTGTCAAAAACAATCGTTGTTATACATAAATAGACAAAATTCCGTACATGATTTTAATACCAGCAAGTTTCACGATCACTTTCATTCCACCATTTTACTGATTTCTATCGCTTTTACCGTTTTACACATGTACTCACAAAAAGAATCATTTTTCACAATGGCATGGTCAAAATTTATGTCTTTATATGGTCGGCAATCCTTCCTAAGAATATGCAGATTAGATCCGCATTCATCGTTCAAGTCACTCTTCGGGTTTATTTCGGTAAATACCGAAGTTTGCATTCAATAAATACAGTGTGTAACAAACCAAAACATCATCTTCCGTAAGTTACAATTTGTCACTTGTTAGGTGACCAGAGGATGATTTAAGCACTTCCCAGCAAGTCTTGCGGTTAGCACAGCTGTGTGAGTGAACATGACACCACTGCCCGCCCACCACTGCATACACATGTGCATGGTAAAATTTGAATTTGGACAGATATATTTACAATAAAAACACCTTCTAAAGGTTGGTCGATTTCACATTTTATGTTATCTACAGAAGGTGTGAATTATCCTTCATGCATCGTACATCACTTTAGATCTGAAATCGACCAACTAATAATGACACACGGGCAATTCTAAAACAACATCTTTTGCACAGCGTTCAATGGGATTTGAAAAGTAAAGTGGCAGTTGAAACTCTAGTGATAACACTTTTACAGTGCATGATGGGGCTTCCTTAAATCATCCTCTGTTAGGTGACAAACATCGGTTTATTAGTAGGGGTGAAAATAGTGACCACGATTGTGTGATTTGGATGTCATAATGATGAAAACGTAATGATTTTGTTGCTATTTATATCCTATATGACACGTTATAATTTCAGCACAAAGTTGGATTAGAATTATGGCTGAAACGTCCTCTTGAGGGCGCTTTTGTAAAAAATAGTCTAATTTCCACTTCTGCCTATAGGTACTTGAATTAACTTAGAAGACAAATCAAAGGGCTCTTGTAATAAAATTTCGTAAAGAAATAAACGAATATGACATGTTGTGACCCATGGTATTTTTCACACATGATGGTTGGTGTAGGTCATATTTACTTTTCAAAAGGGGCTAATATAACCTGAAAAGGTCGCTATGACTGAGATATGTTAATGGATCGATACCTAATTTATTTACGTTTCACCATGCTCACCTATAGTTATAGATTGTTTTCAGTTATGAGACCCACTCAAATTAAATGGGAACACAGAACACATCTATTGTCAGAGTTATACTAAAACGGCCTTTTAAATGCCTCATGCACATCATAAGGAATATATGTTCATGTTTTACATGAAATCTAAATGTTTATATAGTCGGGTACTATAAACAATAAGCGATTTCCAATCCCTCTGCATGGTATCGTTATAAGAAAATGATACAAAAACTACTAAATAATACAATGGCAGATTTGCAGTGTTATCATGATTACCATTAGCATGATTAGCTTAAAACCTATACTTGACAAGGACCTGGTGGATTAATACTTTCATCATAATAAATAAATAAATAACTAAATAAATAGACCTAAATAAAATATTTTCCTTTCTGCATGCACATTGATTTAAATTAACCCATTGCACGAAGAGTAGTCAGTTATATAAATAAATAATATTATCAATAAACACCTCAACAAAAACAAACACATTAATATACAAACACCCCAACAATCAGCACGATTAAAAGTGGCAAAAGTTATTGTTTTACTTTGGAAGGAACAATTATCGGAATGGTGATTCCCCAATGTGTTTGTTTGAAATTCGTAATAATAATAACCTTTTGAATGAAGGAGAGACGGAAAAACTATTTAAATAAATAAATAAATAAATAAATAAATAAATAAATAAATAAATAAATAAATAAATAATTGAAAGAAAGAAAGAAAGGAAAAAAGAAAGAAAGAAAGAAAGAAAGAAAAAGAAAGAAAGAACGAAAGAAAGAAAGAAAGAAAGAAAGAAAGAAAGAAAGAAAGAAAGAAAGAAAGAAAGAAAGAAAGAAAGAAAGAAAGAAAGAAAGAAAGAAAGAAAGAAAGAAAGAAAGAAGCATGCTACAACAGCTAAAGCATCTAACACTGCTGTAGGTAATAATTATAGATATTGATATGTATACGGCAGTCTTTCGGGGAAACTTCGGAAACAATTAATTAATTAATAACAAGTATGCCTATACACAATCAAAGAATCAACCTACTAGTATATCGCAAATGATTCAACAGTTTTCGCGTTGGGAGTAAAGCAGGGTTAGACTATGGGGTTTAGGGCTACAATTATAATGCATACCTTACGGATTACCGATTTTTCAATTATAAAGCTGAAAACAACACAAAATGTAGGTGAAACGCGATTAAATTGGGCATCGACCCATTAACTAATTAAAAATGTAAATAGGAATAGAGAACACATCTGTTGTCAGAGTTACACTAAAACGGCCGTTTAAATGCCGCGTGCTAATATACATGTCATACATGAAATCTAAAGTCTTCATGTAGTCGGGGGTACTAGACAAGTGATTTCCAATCCCTCTGGTATCGTTATAAGAAATGCTCAAACAACCTACTAAATAATATATGGTAGTGTTATCATGATTACCCTAAAACGTTTGTCTAGACGAGGATGGTGAATTAATGCTTTCATGATTCTTTCTCCAAATATATATTATTTCATGGATGTTCACCGCAACACATTTATCGGCACCACTAATTGAACACATGTAGTTCAATCATGAACTGAACGTGCGGTAGTCCTTCATCTAAAAACTTCAGAAAAAAAACCAAATAGTAAAATACACAATCAAAGGATCGACTAATACCCCAAATTGTCAACAGTTTTCACATTGGGGGTAGACAACATGGTAGTGTAGGGTTAATGGGTTTAGGACAAGAATTATATCTGCTGCAAACAGCATGCTTCGACTATTTATATATACGTATTTATAAATACGCACGTGACCACCTTCGCGCTGCCATAACAGCTTGTAGACAGTAAGTCTCGAAGTGACCTTATACATAGCGGGTGGTCTTATATATCACATTCATACATTTGAATGCAAAGGCGGTAAATAACACGAGACTGTGCAGCAATATTGACTATTTTGTTCAACTTTGTGATTATATTGTAAACGTTTCCGTCGATAAATATTTTTTTCCATCACCATTTCTTTAAATCTCAACCGATTTCAACAAATGAGATCTTAAATCAGAGATACGCCTAAAGGGTACATGTTTAGCTGCTGGTTTGAATTTTTACATATTAGTTTTTGTTTAGGATGTACTAGAACTAACCCCGTTCTCAAACCGTGGCGCCTCTCGACATGCGAGCGAAAATCATCATACCTGTATGAAAATCATCATACAGGTATCAGAGTACAGCTCAGAAGTACAGCTCAGAGTACAGCTCAAAAACCAGTGCTAGGATGTACCTTAAGTGTTTTACTGTCTGTATTTCATGTCATAGATGCATGCTTGACATAAAGTCTGCACAAAAAGTAACGCAGTTGTTATAAATACGTCTATAGCTTCAGAACTTCATTCTTTTCACAATATTTTAACATAGGGTGAAGGATGATTTATTTACGCGCATTTTGATACCCCATTTGTCCAATGTCGTTCAATATTAACATTAAGAATGTGCACTAGAAGCATTTTTAGGATTTTTGCTAATGGCCTCTCATAATAGTATTTCTAGTAGTGATGGAACAAAACTGAAGAACCTTTAGAGGTTCAATAAAGAACCTTTTTTGATCACGTTCTTCAAAGAACCCTTATCATGTTCTTTGAAGAACCGTAGGATTCCATATACGGGACAAAATTGAAGAATCTTTAGAGGTTCATAACTTAAGAACCTTTGTGATAGGGTTCTTCAAAGAACCCTGTCACAAAGGTTCTTTGGAGACTCTTTAGAGGTTCCTTGAAGCACCTTTTTAATGTTAATGTTCACTGGAAGAACCCTTGAGGGTTCCATATACGGGACAAGGTCAAGAACCCTTCTAAGAGTGTGCACTAGAAGCATTTTTAGGATTTTCGCTAATGGCCTATAGTATCTACGCTATTCTCTGTTTGTCTGTAGATCTGTTTGTTTGTGACTGCTAATGTGAGGCCGTTGTAGGTCGTACGGGGCTCAAACTTGGTGGGTGGGTGTAGTTCTGTCCTGGCAAGAAGACGTTTATGTTCGTTAAGTCATCTGACCGACCCCGGGTCCCCTCCAGGGGTCATATGAGTTCAAATTACTAAAATCTGTTGTGTTATTAAAGTGGTTCCTGGTTATGCAAATGAGACATTTTACGCTCCATAGCTTACACACTGAGATTTGGATTGTTTTTTGATATTTCCCTATATTATGTGCTCAAGGACATTTCTTGACAGATGAATGAGCATGAAAAGAGTCTTTCGTACGATTATTATGGTGCGGACATAATATCAGATTTTTTGAATAAAAATGTAATGTTAATTAATCATTCTTGGGTAGAGGTGTTTTAATTAATAAATTAAATTTGCCCATGATGAATTGGCTCTGACAATGGGTTCTGACAAAACAGTGCTCAAATACAAATTTGTATGTTATTTGTAAGTCGAAATGCGGACCCAAACCGAGTATAATGAAGAAGAATTCGTCTTACATGCCTCCCGCTATACAAGATTAAAAAGTTAATGAAACGATTAAAGAAATAAGCTGCATAAAATCTGGGAGTTAAAAGATATGCTGGAGACAAATAAGAGGCTTACCAATGCGACTTCCGCATTACTCCGGCACTAAACATCCGAAAGCCATGCAGAGTGGTTACTTAAGGTATAACCAGGAGCATCTTTTAGCCGATTAATTATCTTTAGAGAAAAGATAACTTTATCGCAGTTCTGCGGCATACTCAATTCAAACAAAAACATGCAGTATAATTAGTTGGGCTATATAAATAGAGTAATGAATTTTCACCACCCGTAAAAAAACATAGCTCAAATTTGATCGCTGCTGCTGTATCGCGGGCGCGATGTCGAGTCTGAAGTAAGTAAGCAAGTAAGGAAGTAACATACACTTCTATAGGGTTTACCTTCGGTCCACCCCCCCCCCTCTCCAAAAAACGAAAGTATAAAATACTCATGGCATAAACCACCAATTCGACAAATGTGAAAGAAAATAGACAATCTACTTAAATAATCATGACAATTGACATGACAATTTTTCGCTTTTTCTTTCCTGTTTCTATTATTCTTTTAAATATTGATTTTATACATAAATTTATACGTAAATTCCATTGATGTTGCTTATTGATATCTTGTTGCCATGGTAACAGTTTTATCCCACTGCAATTTGCACTAAGAGTATCAGTAAAAGCTATAATAATCTAAATGTAAGCCTTAGCTTCACATAAGAATCTTGTTACATGCAAAAGATTCCATCAGCTTTTAGACACTTACGTCTCAAGAGTTTTCAGATTATGGATGCATCTCTTAAGAAATATTGAATTGTTGTTTCAATCATAGACCATCGAAACATAATGCATTCTCATTCAGACTATTAATGTGAATCCTTATTTTTCATTGAATGACATTTTTAGAAGAGAAAATTTAATATGCCGGACTTCTCATGAAAATTATCATAACCTTCACATATGAATGGAATACTTAGTGTGATTCCTTAAATTGAACACTACCCTGCGACAAAGGTGCTTAGTTTTGTTATACAGGGGGAACTCTCAGTGTTTTTAATGAACCAAATAGGTAGCAAGTTAAATTAAATTTACAAACACGATCAAGATGAAGGATTAAGTGTAGGCTACATAAATAACACAGTGACAGTTAAAATATTTATCTCAATCAAGTAGACACAGGTGCGTCAATATGGATTTAACCATCAGCAAATCAAATTTCAGTCAAAACTTCACATATTTTAATATATTAATGAGTATTTACGATTACAAATTTGTCTTTCATAGCAGTGTTGGAAACACTTTGACCTTTAAAGGTCCATTCAGTGATTTGCTCATTGGGAGGATCGTAAAAATCATCAAAATTCAGGTTTTTGGCACATTTGTTACTGTCATAGATGTGCTAACATAACTTGCTAGGGGTAAAGATGAAGACATTTGATGTCAATACTGCCGTTTTCTTCGTTTTTTGCCAAATTTTTCATTTCAAAAATACCTAATGATATTTGAATGACTTTTAGGCAATTTAAAAACAATTTTAATTTTGTTACACTTACCATGCTTACGCTGGGATCACATGATGGGCCTTTTAAATAAGTGATTTATTCTTCACCTTAAACTGACAAATATTGATTTGCTTAGCTTATGAACATATTATAGTCGATAGATGATCATTCTGAAAGTTCATATATATTAGCATTTTAAAAGGTACGAATTTGAGAGTCAGACAATGTATTTATTTAGTATTATTTAAAATATAGCTAGTAGTTTGTGAGCATTTGATAAACGACGTTTTTAAGTCCAGACCACTTGAAATGTTGATTCTCGATGTAAAGTAGGAGATACGGCATTGAGAGTTGGAAAATAACACATTTGGAGCGACAGGATAGACAAAGACAGTATATATATGTAACCGGCATCAGAATGGATGGTCTTAATAATAAGGGTAGGGTTTGAAATGTTAGGTAATATCATTATTTACCATGTTTGTTATTTTGTTTATTTTGATTGTGTCATTCTTAATTAATATATCAAATTATATTTCTATCTGTTGTGTAATTAATCGATCACAATCATCATCAAGTTAAGTTATTTTCCATCGTAATCATTATTGTCTTTGAAATTATTTTTAATAGATCATGGTTTATCTTTAATTTGAAAAGGTCAGTCACCTCTTTTGATCATGAACATGCTGCATCCTTTGATTCTCAAGTTTATGAGTACTTTAAATGTTTATGTCTTCATTGTTTATTGTAGGCCTATTCCATTCATAAGAAGTTTTAAGAGCACTTTAGCAATTGATTCCTTTTATATGAGTGTGTATTGTTATCCTAAAAACTTAAGTGTGGTGTAAATTATTGCCACTTATCTTTTGGCTTGAGATGGTAGGTGACCTACTTATGAATTATTCATGAGAAAGTTTTATCTCTTTATCAGGTTATGTATTGTTAAGATTTGTATTAAGTAAATGCTTTGTTAGGGATATTATTTATGCTGTTGTAGAGATGGTACTTAAGTTGGTTTTCAAGTGTTTTCCCCATATGAACTTGTCTTAGATAATTTTACCTCACTTCCATCCGAGCATTCAACTGATCAACACCAAATCTTCCATCTTAGCTTCCAACTGGTCAACATCAATTCAATCGTCATCATATTTATTAAATATATTTATATTGCATCCATCTTCATTGGTTCTATCGTCATATATTAAAGCCGGAGTATAACATCGTATATATCTTCAAGTTTCCATCTGTGTGTATTTTATTTTGTGTAACGGGATTGGACATTTGATATCGCCCGAATAAGTCCCTGGATCCAAAGTTGAACAAAAAGAAAATCACCCTAAAAATCTATACCGTTACATATACAGAAAATTTAACCGAAAGAGAGAGACCGACAGACAGACAGACAGACACGCAACCAGACTAGAAGAAGGGAGAGGGGAGGGAGGCTATAAGAGAGAAGGCGAGAGAGAAGAGAATGTGGCGCAACTAATATTTACATCGAGGAAGAATACGAGAATGAAGCCGCTTGCCAGATACAGTACAATTGGTTGACTGTTCCATTTACTTTACATCTTCGCTATATAGAATTACATAAATTCAATTTGTCGAAATGTAACCTAGGTTTTCATTTGAGCCCAGTCGTATCAATTTACTGGAACAGAATGAAATGTTTCTCGAAATATTAACCTTTTATAAATCACGGCAAAGCGTTAAATTCACTGTAAATTCCGAATATTGTTGTATTATATATGTAATTTAAGTTTAGCATGATAATAAAATTATAGTACTCTAACCTTGTTTTCAATTTTGAGTCACTAAATGATAATATTAATACATAAACCAAATTAAATTAGACAATAACAAATGAGATTACACATTTCTGCAATATACTCTCTAACCATTTACCCTCCCGGCCTCTGCCTCTTCGCTACATTCATTTCTCTTTCTATATTGAAATAAATAATTGTGAGTTATGAGCTGGCAATAACAATTATGTTTTTCTCTACAGCTATTCGTATTATATAGAGAGCCTATGGCGACGATCAAGTCCATTTCCGTAAATTGTAAATAAGCCTTTGGGGATGTCAAAAGATGATAATACCACCAAGGTCAAATATTATTTTTCTGTGCTCTATAGTTCTTCACAATCTTAATGATCTGCAAATGTGAATCATATCTAAATGATCATTAATTAGAAATTTGGCACAAAAAAGTTTTCACGTTCATAATGATTCATTTCATGACATTAATCATTCCATTTAAGTCCTATTTCATTATTCTGACAAATTGCGTGCGCTTAATATTACAGTTTGGCCTATTTAAAACACAGATATACAAAAATAATTTAATTACTTAAAATTATTAGCCTATTTATTTATATTCATTTCTGAGATACAAATAATACTTAAAGTTAATGTAATAACATCACTATCATTGAAACATTCTCTAATTGGTCACAAGTCTGTTTCTTAGGGATGAAATCAAAACTCGAACGACGGACGACCGCCGGTTCCGGTTGGAGTCGGTTTCTATTGTTCTAAACAATGGAACCCGATTCAACCGCCGGCCGAGTTTTGATTTCATCCCTTCGTTGTTTAGTTTCAATAGTTTCATTGATTACACTATTTCGAAGGTCCGCTATGTCGAATGTGAAAGGGTTCCCTATGTCGAGGTATGCTATATCGAATGTGAAATAAGGTTCTGTCGAAGGTGTGCTATATAGAATATAAATATAGGTTCGCTAAGTCCGCAAAGTCGAATATGTTTCGCTATGTCGAATATGAAATAAGGTTCTCTATGTCGAATATATCCCTAAAATTAACATTCCTAACCTAATCATAACCCTAGCCAACATTATTTCATATAATTTCCACACAGCGAACCGTAAACCTATAATTAGAGAGATTGCGATTTCAAAACGTACGTATCGAACGTATATACGTGAAACTATACAAAATCACTCTCCTGTGACGGGATTTTGAATAGATTCCACGTATGGCAAGCCACATCATTCATAAATGCGAGTTTTGCCCGCTATACTGGTCGAGGAGCCCGCTATACTGGTCGAGGAGCCCGCTATACTGGTCGAGGAGCACGCTATACTGGTCGAGCAGCACACTATACTGGTCGAGCAGCACGCTATACTGGTCGAGTTTCACAACGCCGAACGGCGAGTTTTCACCACGCCGAACGGCGAGTTTTCACCACGCCGAACGGCGAGTTTCACAACGCCGAACGGCGAGTTTTTCTGACGTCGATCTAAAATACTTATAGTTCACGAAAAAATACTACATGTAGGCCTATAGGATTATAATAATGTTTAAAAACAATTTTGGTAAACTTTTTTCGGGGTGGGTCTTTTATCTAGTTTTTTCGGTAGGCCTATATCTCTTATAAAACGAATCAATGTGCCCGGAAGTTTTAAAAGCGGGGTTCTCTTGCTCTCGTTTCTGATTGGACTTAAGCCGTTAAGCCTACACAGGGCATTTAAACAAGTTTTAACCCAATTAACGCGATCCACGATTTGCTAGTTTTGCGTAGGCCTACACGCGCATGTATTATTTGTATTGCTACTTGAACAATGTTCAGAATGTTGTATGAACGGGGTTCATTCATAGGATTTCGGGCATGATCGTTGATTTATACGAATGTTAGTTGCAAATTCAATCAGTCAGGTTATTTATTAATGTTATTTATTGAAGATCGGGTTAAGTGTCAACCGGTATTCACTGAAATTTGTTCATTTTTCGTGCGCACTCTTTTGCCCTTTAAACACCCCCCCGGGTACTCACATGTATACGGGGATGTGCCGCCCATGGTTTTAGTCTCAATGGGTTTTAGTCTCATATATTTTCCTACTTTATTTCCCCGGATAGTACTGCATCATTACAAGGAAAGCCGCATTCAAAGACCACCAAAAATGTTTGGTTGTAGGCTACTTGTATAGGGCCTACTCCACCGACCGATCCTAATGTGCAGGGTCGACCCATAATAGGCCTATATGTAGGCCTATTACGCCTATTTTTTTAATCCAAAAATTAAAAGAGTCTATTTTTCTTTTCAAAAAAGAAAAATCCAGTTTTCCCAAAAAATGTGTTTTCCTTCAATAATTCAAAGCACATTCCTGACAAGCACTTTTTATTGTGTAATAAACATTTAGACCATAATCAGAGAGGATGCCCACAATTAAGAATTAAAAATAAAATAATGAAAAATCATAAAAAAGTGAAATGTATATGATGATATTATATGATGTTATATAGGCCTACACTTAAAACCAAAATAAAGAAATACTTAAAGGGCCACATAAATAAAAATCACGAGCTATCTGGTCAAGAATGATAAGAGGAATACCGGTAACTAGAAAAGAGCGGGAACATTTTTACGTTAATTTATAGGCCTAATACGAAAATGAAAAGAGATCAGAACCTTTAAAATAAAACACAGCACAATTTTCCTTTAATTTCATTTATGATATTTCAAATTTATTTTCCATTTTTACACATTAAACAGAACTTCAGTCACATTTTCAAAGGGCAACACCTGATATATAGGCTACATGTAGGGCCTGTCATTTTTCATAGAGCGACCAATTTTCAGTAAGCTAGTGAGTCCAACTATACTACGTGTACGCCTATTATTATTATACTACGTGAATATTTTAGATCGACGTCAGAAAAACTCGCCGTTCGGCGTTGTGAAACTCGCCGTTCGGCGTGGTGAAACTCGACCAGTATAGCATGCTGCTCGACCAGTATAGCGGGCTGCTCGACCAGTATAGCGTGCTCCTCGACCAGTATAGCGTGCTCCTCGACCAGTATAGCGGGCTCCTCGACCAGTATAGCGGGCAAAACTCGCATTTATGAATGATGTGGCTTGCCATATCCACGCACATTCGATTCCACGCACATCTCTCTAGCTATTAGCTATTATTTTATATTCGACTTCGTGACCTTCGAGTTCGACAAGGCGATCCTTATTTAGCGAACCTTCGATATAGCAAACCTTATGTCATACTCGACATAGCGTACCCTCTGGTATACACGGTATACAAAATATACCAGTTCAACATTGCGAACCTTCGATGCATAGCGAACCTTCGACAAAACAGTGTTCACCGTTTTACTTCACATTATTACTTTATCTGAAAGTACATTCAATGAGGCTATACTAGATGAAAACCAGAGACAAAGAGAAACACTCTTTATATAATTGTCACATTAGTTTCCTCGCGATGTTACCTTCGCCACTACATTACTGTCACATTATTCTAAATCGTTGCACTTTATTAACACGTTAGACAACAAGATGATTTAATCAGCTATATGTCAAGATTTTTAGATAACAAAATGTTGCACAGTGTACATCAAAGATGATTTCAGCTGCCAAACATTTAAACCGGCCCGGCACGCGATTTATATAAAGTGCAGACAACATGGTAGGGGCCAGGGTTTTTGATAAAAATCAATACTTCATAATTCAAGGAACCAAACAATTAAATTTATTTTGAAATATTTCTCTAAAGCCCTCAAACAATATGTTGAACACTGTAAACAATGGATTTTTATTAAACTTGTCAGTTGAAAGACCTTTGGTCCTCCATTTAGACTAACTGGAATTTAAAAGATGTCTGTTGTCATGAAATCAGCGCTTTTCCGGTATTGTGGGCGGGAGGCAAAAAATCACCCAGAAATTACAGTTTATTATAAAACTTAAAGCCATATTGTAACATTTGCTGATGGAGGAATACCTTAATATTTTTTAAATGCTGTTTTTTACACGATTGTAATGTACCTCAGTAAACTAAGATACCCTGCAAAAATCAAGACTTTAGCTGTTGTAGTTTTGTCAAAATCCGAGATTTTGAATCTACCGGAATGGAAATGTTGGTCGAACGCGTAGCGATGTTCATAACACAGTACGTACCCCGGTATGGTGTGTGGCACGATGAGGATCGTACCGTAGCACCGACGGAGTAACACGCATAATTTTTACCCCAAGCCGGGTATTACATAATATGCAAAGTTAGCTTTAATAAACAATTTTTTTTTAAATGGTTAGGCTATATCAATGGGAACTGTTATGCTAATCTTCAATGTCAAACACCTACAAAATAGTCAGTGATATAACCAATAAGTACCAACCTACTGGACTTGCCACTTTTTGAAAGCTATTTGCGATGTCGCTCCACTAAAAAGACCCCCCCCTCATAAAACTTTTAATGCCATTTGAATAATTTTTTTCACCAAACAGTAGCATAAAAACCACTCTTAAGTCACCCGGATAAAGACAAAGGGGCCACATTTACCCCGGGGCCACAAATACCCCAGTCTCCCCTATGCCGCTTCCTTTCTGAAAATGTCCATTTCTATTAACTTAAGTTAAAAAAGCGTCCTATATATTATTATCAAGTCCGAATTCTTTGTTCACTCATCGAATAAATCCTGAGTACAGGCGGACCTACCTTAGAATGAGTTGTGAAAACCAGCCTCACAAAATCGGAAATTGTCACTTCTTTGTAATTAATCGATATATTAATCAAGTTTTCAAATCAAGAGGGTCAATCACCCCTAATTATAATTAAACAACATTGACAATATGACCTCTCCCGCATTGTTTACACCTTATAATTAGTATTCATTTCATTCACCTTAGTTTCACAGATGCAATTAACAATCTAGGTCATACTGGTATCTCCCAACTAGTGCGTAATACTCCCCTTCTTGAATTTATTTTTTATTTGTACATGTATAATTTATTTAGTGTTATTAAAGGCCCATTCAGTGATTTGCCCATCCAGACGATCGTAAAAATCATCAAAATTCAGATTTTAATACCTTTGTCATTGTCATGCATATGTGCCGAGTAACATAGCCTGCTAGTGGTTCAGCTGAAAGCCGCGTATTTAAGACAAAATAAAGCTAAATAAGGCATTTAGGCTACATGTAATCTGTAATTTATATACTGTCAGTGGGCCTATATAATGCATTTGAATGGGGCTTCAACTTTGTCAATACTGCAATTTTCTTCGTTTTTTGTCTAATGTTTCATTTCAAAAATACCAAATGACAATTTGATTGACTTATCCTTCACTTTTAAGCAATTTATAAACAATTTTAATTTATTTAAGCGAATTAGGCCTATTTGGCTGGGTGATGTGACTTGGTTCTTTTTTTTTATTATAGGCAATATTAGAACATCAATATATTAAACACAGGCCTATATCAAAACAATACATAATGCAGCAGATTATCAACTAGACCTCTATTTATTACAATTATGATCCGCATTGTTGTAATTAAAGCATATATTAAGCATGTGCTTTCAAAGTCATGTCATGGGGCCTAAAGAATTAATCAAAAACATCTTCCACTTCAGTATTGAGAAGAATTAATACGTCACGCGTCATTTCCTCATTTATTAAAGACTGCCCAAGGAAGCGAAAAAAAAAAAAAAAAAAAAAAATGTCAAGTGTAATGAATAGGCCTATAGTTTACTATAAAGTTATTATAAAGGAGTATATATATTTATTTTAATGATGTGTTTATCAGTGTCATGCTTTTTGCTACTGTGGATATTATAAATAAATAATTTTAATTGCATGATCTGTTCAAAACTATACCAGACTACATCTGATATCTGTGCAGTAACTTAATAAAATGTATTTTGCGGGGTATTTTGCTTTAATATTGTGACAGCAGCAGGCTGAGCAGCAGTAGCTAGGCCTATATTACCAAACCATAGACTGTATTCCAAAATTATATCCATACACAGCCTATCGGTGTGAACATATAGGGTCTGTGCTGTTTACAAGCACGGTATTAGTAAAACCATCTCTTACTTCCATGCCGGGCTTCCATGGTTTAGGCCGTATAAAATTAATGTTTTGGTTCTCGTCCAGAGGATTTTCATGAATTGATGAGGAGGGAGGTGTTTTTTTTTTTTTTTTTTTTTTTCAATGTAAAATTAGCATTGTCAGTAGTTTTCGGTCTTCTCCAACAGTGCTCGAGGAAACGATGAGGCCCTTTTTTTTTTTTTTCAAATGTGAGATTCTGAGGGATAAACCCCCTAGAGTACCACAAAAAGACTTGGAAGTGATGCTTGTTCTCTAATAAACTTATTTATATGTATGAAAATTTCATAAATCATTCCAAAGTCTAAAAAAATTGAAAAATCTAAAAAAAAAAAACATCTGACAAATCCCAGAAATTGAGGAGGGAGGGGACGAGAACCAAAATATTAATTTTACACGGCCTTAACAGAACTGATGAAAGCGGGGAAGCTTCGGAAGAAAGGCTGTATTCTTCCAGTTAGTTTACAACATCTACTAACAACCATGGCAACAGAGCTGTCATCGCTCAAGGCGACAAGCGACAAAATGTGACCTCCGATAACCATGGCAAGGTATAGTGGTATTTGTGAATGCATGGTGATACTATAGGCCTACATACCAGAGAAGTGAGAGACTCACTTGCCTGTACATAGTATACCACTTAATACTTGGAAGTTCTCGTGCGTACAACTACATTTATACCGGGATGTACACTCATGATAGGCCCTATTTGTGTACACGTACCTCACATTATACAAACCTGCAACACATTCCAACCTATAATTTTTGAGGCCTTTTCCTGGATCTTTCATCGATACTGACGATGTTTGTTTTTGCTCATGTTAGTTGTTGTATGTAGCTGTTATAAACTCATGAGTTCAATCTAATGTACAATGCGTTTCCGATTTCAACTTCATCAAAAGAATCACTGAACATTCGTATTACTTTATACAAAGCAAGCTAAAATGATATAAACTTACCGGTTTCCACAATTCACTAGGCAGGCCTAGCACGGGCTAGCCTACGCTTTTCGATTTTAAAGCTTTCAAAAAGACGATGCCCGAGATCAAAACAGACCAAGCCGCATAGCCTACATGTAGTATTATCACCAAGAGAGTGTACATGTGAACTGTGCAGATCTTGTGTGTCTACTCTATACGTGGCGGGTAATGTAAACTATACTCTGATCTGGGGTCACAAGGTCGGGTTGTCCCTAGTGCGGCAAAACATGGGCAAAATTAGCTGAAGTTGATTCGATTTTGATATATGATATTCATTTTTTTTATAGGGATAAACCTCAAAACTGTCACGATAATTACAAGACCGGGGTGGGGAGGGGAGGGGGTGGCGACACATTCATTTGTTGGTGAGAATGCCTCTTATCTGTGCCGGTCGGTGTTGACGAAAATCAAGGGGCTAGGATTTCGGGATATTTTGAGGATTTTTTTTTCTGGCTTTTTATTTTGTTTGACGAAAAGGAGGAGTTCGTGATACATTAGTCATACTAGTATTTTGAGGATTTTTTTCTGGCTTGTTTTGATATAGGCCTATATGTTTGTAAATAATTTGTATTTTTAAATACACCTGCGCATTAAAAAGAACGACAAGTTTGGGACTAAAAATAGATAAATTAGCAGTTTTGTGTAGCGTATAATATGTGAACAGAGACTTCCCAGGGATTTCCCGAAATGGAAATTTGTTAAACGCCTTCTTAAAAGGGCATTTCGTGATCCACAGCCTCATTCGATTCCCCCACTTTTCTAAAAAAAAGTTGAGATTTTTATACCACTGGAAACTCTGGCTACATATTAAATGTTTATATACCAAAAATTGAATTCTGGTAGGCCTATGATACCAGAACGAAATTACAACAGTGGCCTAATAATAGCTGCCTATGGCTATGGAGCAGTGTTATAGCCTACACATAATCATGCATCAGTCGCAAACGCAAAATCGGAATCAACTGAAATTTTGGGAATAAGCTTTTTATAGCTACTGAAAAATGTCATAAAAAGAGGATGCTAGGATCACGAAATCCTCCTCTTTTTATAGCTACTGAAAAATGTCATAAAAAGAGGATGCTAAGATCACGAAATCCTCCACTCAACATTAAATCATCAATACATTTTTAGAAAATTATTCAATTATAAAAATGAAGTTAGGAACATTAGAAATTAAGGGCTCGGATAGCGACGTTTTCACACATATTTTTTGCTGAACCATGAAATGGTATCAGCCTATATGAATGAATGTTACTAGCTTACTTACTAGCTTACTAGCTTACTAGCTTACTAACTGACTAACCATTTGGTCTGAAATGGACATATCTCTAAATGCCACGAAGGTAAAGAGAAAAACATAAAGAATATAATAAAAATATTTTCAAACGTCAGAGGTCATCCAGGGGTCACAGGGGTCAAAAAAGGTCATTTTAACCGAAAATGCTCCGATTGAGCTTAAATTTAAATGCAATGATCCTTATAATATTCTAAATATGTTTAAAACATTCAAAAAATTTATTTAAGGTCATTAAGGGGTCATAAAGGGGGTCAAAGGTCAAGGTCTTCGAAATGCTCCAATTGAGCTGAAATTTAAATGCAATGATCCTTATGACATTCTAAACATTTAAAAAATATTTTAAAATTCATTTAAGGTCATTAAGGGGGTCATAAAGGGGTCAAAGGTCAAGTTTTCCAAAATGCTCCGATTGAGCTGAAATTTAAACGCAATGATCCTTATGACATTCTAAACATGTTGAAAATATTTCAAAATTCATTAAAGGTCATTAAGGAGCAATAAAGGGGTCAAAGGTCAAGTTTTCAAAATGCTTCAATTGAACTGAAATTTAAATGCAATGATCCTTATGACATTCTTAACATGTTTTAAATATTTTAAAATTCATTTAAGGTCATTAAGGGGGTCATACAGTCATTCTTTACTTTTCCTCTTTCATTAACACCACGCGGGCGGTCATACCTTTGTAGCATTTTGAGATTATGTCCATTACAGACTCCGGGTGACAGTGGTAGGTATAGGCCTACCACAATAGGCCCTATACTGCTGAAGCCACATGGTTCAGCTATGGTGCGGTTATCGCTCTAGTTTTTTGTGGTAGGCCTAAAAAAGTTGGGGAAAAATGTACATCTTCGGTTTTTCATCCCAGCTACATATTAAAGCCATATAATTCCCTAAGAAAAGAAATAGTATTGCATTTTTTTTTTTAATTATTATTATTATTTTTTTGGTATGATTAGAAAAAGTTGCAGGACATCTCCCATTCACCCGTACGTACGTAATAATCACACACTCATATAGGTATAGGCCAACTGCACGTATTCACTTCGAAAGCCAAAATATCACAATTAGGCTAGGCCTAATATTGATTTGAATATCTACTTATTTCAATGCAAAAAAACTTTAAAAACCCGACTCACGTACCGATGTAATTTAAACCAAGTATTTTGACTATTTTGAAGTGAAGGCCCGATAATGCCATTGCTACCATTCATACTACAGTTCATTCACAAAAATATCAATCTCACTCGATGGTATCGATAATAAGGTATATTCGAGCAAAATTTAGATACCACCCGGATATTTTCCCTTCATGTACCTTGCAATATTCATAAATTTTGGCTATAATGCCCATATTTGGCAAACAGGCCAATGGTGCTCATTGCACACAGCTATCTTCTCTTTAGATGTTTACTGAGGTATGTACAGTGTGGCCTTTAACACGTAAAATTTGGAATGCTATTTAGCATAATAAAGGGTAAGTTCTCGATACACCGTGGAGCAAGGAAACCGCTTATTTGCATAATAAATACACTATAGTATTAAAATCCTTTTCTAGTCGCATTGTCTATAAATGATATGTCACGTCCAATTGTACAGGGTAAGTAAAAAAAAAGTGCAATAGAGAAAAGAATCCAGTTTTTATTTAAGAACCCAGTTGAACTTTTTAGGGTTTAAAACATTTTACAAATAATATATCCATTAGTGACCTTGTGTGAAAACTCAAGGAATTAGCATTTACCGTTTTGTTTATATGACACGATTTATAGCGATACCAAATTTTAATGTTTGTACAAGAAACATTTTCGACAAAACTACAACACCTAAAGTCTCGAATTTTGCAGGGTATGTCCTCATCAGCAAATGTTACAATATGGCTTTAAGTACATATCATTAGATTGATAAAGTTCACTTCGAATATTGTAAATATTAATTTAAACATTTCAAAAATTTCAATTTCTAATAATTTGACATAAAATTATTGTATTGTAGTTAAATTTGTAGTTTTGATGTTTTGTGCACTATTATAGTGGGTACGTTATAAAGCTAATGCCCGGATCGATCATTTGGTGGTAATATTTCATCATGGTTATTTACTCTCAAATCAAATTTTAAGCTAGGAAGTTGAAACAATATAATTATACACTATACAGATTGCATATAGTCCCATTATAATTAGATATAAAGGTCTTTTATGAAACTTCGTGTATATCTTCAATACAAAAGGTCAACATTTTTCATCGCCTTCTCATTTCAGCTACATGCGATTATCATAAATGTCAAAAATTTCAATCTTTAATAATTTGCCATACAATTTGTATTATATCGCGAATTGGAAAAAAAAAGCAAATTATTTGATATCAGAATGACCCAAAATGGAATTCCTCGCCTCAGAATGCAATTTGATGTGCCGTGATGTGCTCTCAAAGACAGAAGGTCGTATAAAATTAATGTTTTGGTTCACATTCAGAGGATTTTCATGAATTGATGAGGGAGGGAGGTTTTTGTTTAAATGAGTAGCCTATTTTGAGTAGATATCCCCGAAAAAGTTTATTCCCAAAATTTCATTTGATTCTGCGTTTCCGAGTTATGCATGATTTATGCATAATATTTTTCGATGGGAGATTGTGCTAATGTCGTTCTGTTAACAGTAGGCCTACTTAAAATGGTAAATACAAATTTGACGATATTTTTGCTAAGCGAATGAATCTGCAAGAAATTTTTGGCAAACAAAGATATTTATGCAACCAGAGATTTCCGATGATATAAAAATCTCAACTGTTTTTAGAAAAGTGTGGGATGAGGCAATGATCACGAAATGCCCCTTAAGGAAGTCTATACATTTTAAAATAAAGCATAACAATCTTTTGAAGGAAACTGTATTTAGAACCGGGATATAAATATATTCCTTTTGTGCACTATAACAATCTGTCACAGTTTCCGAGTTTCAGTTCAGTGTGAAACTCATATTTACGGAAGCGAGTACATTGTAGCACTGACGAGACACGTTTTACATATTTTAGCTCCTTACTTCGCCAATCGTTCTAACAATAAGACGACTTCCTGGGTTGGATACAGGATTGGGAACTCGGCATTTTGCCACCATTTTACGATTTTTTTTTTAGAAAACCTAACATTTCAACATTTATGCGATTTTGTGAGTTCTATGCAGATTATAATAGACAACTCGTTATCTTATGAAGTCACAGAAAATACTCTTTGCTGCTGTCTATCCCACCTAGTGCTAACAGTGATATTATCAGATATCTTAACTCCACCACCTTGTCAAAGCTTTCTGAATTCAATGAACAATTCAGATTTCAATGTCCACTACGAAGAATGGCTTGGCAGCCGTACAACAGATGCTGCTGGACGTCAGATACTTGAGATGTGTAATGCTCTTGGTCTAACACAATTTGTCAAAGGACCTACCCGGGAAGTACAGATTCTGGACTTGGTCATCACTGATCTTGATGCCACCTGCACACTGCACAGTACATGTAAGACTAGGTACTTCAGACCATAGTCCAGTTCATTTTAAACTGAACGTGCTGCTGTACAGGGATAAACCCTAAGAGCGCAAAGTGTGGCAGTACGACAAGGCTGACGTCTACTGGGGAATGAGAGGTTTTCTCGTATCTCCAGACTTGTCTCTTGCGCTCCAATCTTGCAGCAACATCACCACTATCATCAGTGATGCTATGGAGATTGTCATACCAGCAAAGCTCGTTATCAAGAAGACTGGAAACAAGACCACTGCAATCTCCGATGGTAGGCTTAGCAGCAAGAAACGGTGGAACACTGTTAACACCTTAGCTGGTAAGCATTATATATGGCCGTCAAGGCTACACTACATCAAAAGACAAAGCTGAAAAATTCTGCCAAAACTTTGCCGCTTAATGTCAGCTTGCCAGCGCAGAAGAATCTGCTCCTGAAGTTCAGCATTCAGCAACGTGCTCAATGGAAAAGACAGCCTTCAAGGTCAAAGATGTAAGGAAGCCAGGAATCTGCAACCAGACAAAGCTACTGGTCCTGACGAAATCCATGCAAGAGTCCTGAAGGAGTGCAGCGCAGAACTTGCAAGACCACTCACCCAGCAAACACAAAAATGTTTTACAGAAAACGTTTAAATGTCGGGTTATATAAAGGGTATAAAAACGTTATAATAACATTTCAAAAACATTTTTGAAAACTTAATAAAAACATTCTAAATAGAATGTTATTTTGAGGTTGATAAAATATTTTGCAAAAATGCTTGCTCAAAATATTTGCAATAACGTTTTAAAAACGTTTTCATGACATATATATAACCCCACATTTAAATGTTATTAAAACGTTTAAAAACATTTTAAGAACATATCTGTGTTTGCTGGGCAGCCTGCTGTTTGAGCTTTGATTCTCGAGTTTTCCCAAGCCAATGGATGACTGTATCTGTCATCCCTATTCACAAGAGCGATTCGAAGTCGAATCCATCTATGTACCGCCCCATCTCTCTGCTCTGCATCATCAACAAGGTCATGGAGGCTGATGTACAGAACCAACTTCAGAAGTACCTGCTTGGAAACCAACAGATTTCAGCTTAGATAGACAGCACAACTGACATCCTCACCATTCTGACTCAAGGGTAGTCCAACTCCCTGGACAGAGGCAACGAAGTGCGCCTGATTGCCCTGGACATCAAAGGAGCATTTGACAAGGTCTGATATACTGGCCTTTGCTCGTACCACCAAACTGGCTGAGAAAGAGGAGCTGGAGATCCTGGGAGTCACAATTGACACCATATAACTATATATGACCTGGATAAAGCACATCTCCAACGTCTCATCTAGAGCAGGACAGAAACTGGACGATCTGAGGAGAGTTGCAAACAAACTTGATGTGAGAGGCAGAGCAACCGTTTACAAGGCGAAAGTTCGCAGTGTGATAGAATACGCCTTCGAATCATAGGTGTGAGCGAAGAGGAAGCGATTTCAGAGCTGAACATCACATCTCTCCATCAAAGACGTCAAGTTGCTGCAGCATCAGTCCTCTATAAAATGCGCACCAGCTTGTGCCCACCAGATCTGAAGGCATTGCTACCAAAGCCATTTGTAGTCAGAAGAGGTACCCGTTCCAGCTTGTGCATGCCTTGCCATGCTTTCACACTACCAGTTTCTAGAACCATATCTACTGACAGGACCTTCATCCACTGCAGTTCACGTTTAGAATAGCCTACCAGATGGAGTAGTCGGAGACGTAACTGACAACGCCACACCATCCTTCAAGAGCAGAGTGCATAAGCATCTCATTTCATGTGTCTGATGCTTAAGTTACTGTACCCCTTCAATCTTGTTGTTCCTAAGCTGCTGTGAACCACTGGTCGGCACATGTGGTTGTCTTTTATAGTGCCTAGGTGCCTATACAAGTTCTTGACTTGAGTGAGTCACTCCCAACGCTCTGCAGGGTCTATTGTTCTATTGTTTCCGATTAGAGCGCTGACATATTGGAAAATGTTGCCAATCAATATTCATGAGAGTGTACATTCAACGTCCAGTTTGCGAAATTGGGTGAGTTGTGTTTGGTAGGTGTGAAATGGGCGTTTTAATTACGTAACGAATAAAGGCATTGACATCATCGAATGGCTGCCCAGTGCTGTTATGTGTTTAGTTATTATATAGGCCTAATAATTATTATTAAATGTATTCATCATTCCTTTCTTTCCCCTTCTCTGTACTTATTCTTTCCTAGGCCTACACTTTATCACTCCCTCGCTCTCATTGTCCACTCTCACCCTCCCTCTCTCATTCCCATCATTTTCCTTATATTTCTATTTATCTACTTGTCTTTATTATATCTTTTTATTTCTTTCTTCCTCCAGCCCTCTCTCATTCTCCATATCCCTCCTCCCTCTTCCTCCCTCCTCCCTCCCAAGACTTCTCACAGAGGTGAATCTGCCCCTCCCCAAACCCCTTCCCTCTTTGGGTACGCCACTATTTCTATACCAATCTCCTTCTTAAAATAAAATAAAATGGAAATTTCTTAAAAACAACCTTTATAAGCTTTTTATAGGCCTATACTTATACTTACATGTATACGTATAGCGATTACCATTATAGTGTAATATAGATATATGGACTGGACATGGCAGCCATGTGTAATCGATCAGCGAGAGCATTCAATTTATTTAAATGAAACGCCTAACGTCAGGTGGGTGGTAAAGATGATTGCATCGACAGCTAAAGCCTCCTTATATACTTCAGACCCACACAAGCACACATTTGGGATACGTGAGTACAATGGTACCACTTTACACATGACTGCCCTTACACATGACTGTAGTGTGGTCACTTATTGATACTCGTCTGTTGTGTAGAGCGTTAATATGATGCCGGATCAGTGACCAATTTAATGGCGGAACCCCTTTATTCGAAATAATGGTACCACTTTTATGAATAGCCTGTCGCAACTTCTAATCGGCATCAAACGAACAAAAGATTATATAATCTATTGCGACTCTATTTCTATTTAAAAGCTCTTTGGTCACTCCTCATAGGCTTTTGTTCGCTCTGGCATTTTATTAAAAAAATGCAGCAAAATATCTATTTGTCTATGAATAAAGCAACTCGTCATCTCAAAATGCAGCGAATTGTAACAACTCGACATGTCAATATGGTCAATATTATTATAAAGGACGCACCATTAGACTTCAATGGGGGGTTAATAGGAAGTTTGAACAAAAAACTTCCCCACTACAAAAAAAAAAAAAACTTTCCACACCTAACTGTGTATATAAATGCATGAAAATTAAAAAATCTCTTGCCGCATTTGACGGTGAAAATTTTTTTTGTCCCGACTCAAACTTCCTACCCCCCTTGAAGTCTTATGGTGCGTCCCTAACCACAGTGTCGACATATCGAAACTAAAGAAGTTGGAAAACACAGACAAGTCACACTGAGACATCGTCCCCCCGCGAAACTCCTGGCTATGTGTGTATTTATCTATAATCTAGACCTCATCAATATTCGAATTCATTATTTGTCTGCATACGTTTATCCGCATCATTGTCCCTCATGTACTCGACTCACCCATTGGCCCAAAAAGTTCCAACATGTAGGTGTATTATTATCTGCTTTGTTTCTGTCAATATTTCATGGATTAGTTAAGGGATCTAAAATGAGCGTTTATTGCGTTTCGACAGTATTTTTTGTGGGACATGAGAGCACCACATACCTATCGAATCGCATTCTGAATACGAAGCATGTCTTTCTGATATCAAATAATTTTAATTTTTTGAAAATCACAATATAATACAAATTTTATGACAAATTATAAAATTTGATATTTTTCACATTTTGATATATAACAGTCCTCGAAGTAAATTATATAAATCTAATGACATATTCTTAAAGTGTATGTAGCAGGAGGAAAAGCCGACGGTCAATTGAAAATTTTGACCTTTCATATTAAAGATATGGATTTTTTTCCCAAAAGACCTAATTTTTTTGGTGTTTTGGGAAAAAAATCCATATCTTCAATACGAAAGGTCAAAATTTTCAATTGATCGTCGGCTTTTCATCCCACCTACATACACTTTAAGTATAAATCATCAGATTTATAAAGTTTACTTCAAGTACTGTTAAATATCAAAAATATCAATTTTAATGATTTGCCATAAAATGTGTATTGAATTGCGAATTTCAAAATTCAAAATTATTTGATATCAGAATGACATTCTTCGTATTCAGAATGCAATTCGATATGTCTGATGTGCTCTAATGTCCCACAATAAATACTGTCCAAACGTTCATACCCCAGCCCTTAAGTGCGTTCGTGATCTAATGAGAGCGGCAGGTTTATAATGTGTAATACTTATCACGCCCTGTCTTTAGATGACCAATCTGTGCCGACAGTGAAAATCATTCTCCCTTGACTCTGAAAATGATAATGGAGTTTCTGTGTAAGTTCAAAATAATAAATCACTAAAACACTGTCTGATGGTCGGAACATGTGACAGATTTTCTAAAACTTTGACTGTACCTGATTAATTGAGATAAATGAACAACGTTTTCTTAGTCTTTTGGTCGTCATCATAATCACCATCATTATCATTACATGTATGCTGAAAACATAGTCGAGTAGTGCAAATCGGATATCCTTGATCTGGTAAAACGACATGAACCCCATATATTGCCTTAAACGTTGTTCGTGTCAGCTACAATTGACCCGAATACACTCAAGGATGTTACTTTGGTGTTATTTGGTTTGCCACAATTTTCGTAATAGCTAACGGGAAAGGCGCTTATTTATTTGACGGAAAAATGAACCTATTTTCAACTCAATCCTTTGTTATATTTCCATAGTTGTATCCATATCAAAGGCATTGAAAAAAATCATAATTTGATCATAAAAACGTAATTTGAAATTGAAACGGAGCTGTGGTGTCGTTTTTTCAAAACGTCAGTTGGAGACAGAAAATGAAAAGAAAAATAGGTTGGTATATTGACATAGACCTCTGCCCCAATAACATATTGAATTACAATAATATTTCATCTTATAGAGGGTTGTGCACTGCATGTGAGCATTTTCATTTATAATTTTAAAAGTATAAACATGATAAATAAATATAACGACAATTCGATTAGTTTTGAAATTTTCACAGGTAAGAAGCAATTTTTGAGGAGATGTATGTTGGGTGATGAAATGCTTTAGGCAAATCGTTATGTTGATACTTGTGCATATCTGTTCGTGATTCATTCATGTGCATCTGATCTGATGCCACCGGATCTGTTTAAAGATGGAAAGCCAATGAAGGGAGTGCGTAGGCAGCTCTAGAGACGATGGAAAAAGTCTAAATTAGTTTGTTACCTAAAAGGCTAGAGCAAATATTGCACCGTCCAAAAAGTTTGTAGAAAGTTATACCAGCTTGACGTGGGGTTGTGGAACTTGTGCAAGCCGTAACTGTCGTTTTCGAGTTCCTGCCATGTCTGTGGGAAGATCATTTAAACATTGGCAAACCAGCTGAGAACCATTTTCATGCAAATTAAATAACATTATATCATTATATCCTACGCATACACATTGGCTGGGATTATATCTGCAATTTATGTTTGTGCAATAGGTCCTTTATGAATATTATTCAGAAATATAATTCTCTCCTTCCAAATGCGCATAACTAAATCATAAAAAATTACCTTTTATTGACATGAATTCCTCTTCTATATCTACGAACTGCATTTCAATTTCATATTTCATTTTAATTCATTGGTTCAAATAGTTTGAGAGCTTAAAATATGTAGGGTGTTCCACTTGACGTTCGTCAAATGAGCTGCACATGAGTGCCCCTCCGCACTGGCGAATCACTGGAGTGTCTCGATAAACAAAATTACCAATATCTCACAGCACTGAAATGCTCATGAAAATTCAATCGCATTGTACCTGAGAGAGTACTGGCTATCAGAAATAACCGTAGCAGTGATGTCACTGCCGGACCATTATGCATTACCACACCGTAGTCCGTCTTTAGCCCTTACTGCGCGATATATTAAATCAAAAGCAAATGACCTGGTCCATCTGGTCGTTTTTGCCAAATTGTCAGTAATCCTGCTAAGATATTGGAAACAAAAGAAGACCGATCAAATGCGTTCATGATATGAGTGACAACACGCAGAGTCTTGTAAAAACAGTCTTCCCAGCAAACACAAAAACGTTTTAAATAAGTTATATTTTGGCTTTTGGTTTAGGTAAAAACGTTTTAATAACATTAAAATGTCGGGTTATATAAAGGTACGGTAATGATAACGTTTTAAAACGTTTTGTATGAAAACACACTACAATAATATTTTTAAATGTTTTCAAAAAATGTTATTGGAAACTATTTTTGCAAACATTTTTGCCAAATATTGTGTCAATACTTAAATAACATTATGTTAAAATATTTGAACCCAGCAAACACAGAAATGTTCTTAAAATGTTTTTTTCAAAACCTTTTAATAACATTTAAATGTCGGGTTATATAAAGGTCATGAAAACATTTTTAAAACGTTATTGAAAATATTTTGGGCAAACATTTTTCGCAAAATATTTTTTCAACCCCAAAAAACCATTCTGTTTAGAATGTTTTGTATCAAGTTTTCAAGAATGTTTTTGGAATGTTATTAAAACGTTTTTATACCCTTTATATAACCCGACATTTAAACGTTTTCTGTAAAACATTTTTGTTTGCTGAGCAGTAGATTGTCAAAAATGTTTTTAAGGTTATGAAAACGTTTTATACTCTTAATATACCCTTTATATAACCCGACATTTAAACGTTTTCTGACAACCTTTTATAACCTTTTGCGAATGATGTCGAAAACGTTTTGTGTTTGCTGGGTTATTCAAGGACAAATTGTATTCTTCAAAATTGTGGAATGAATATATTCTAAAATTTTACCCATACGAAGAAAGTTTTACTGGGCAATCGTAGGGTCTCAGTTACTTACATATAAATCTTTATAGCTGCGACTTTACAATTCTACTGTTCATTTATAGGAATTGATTTAGTTTGTTTGTCATTGCACGTAGAAATAAAATGCATTACTTTATTACTTTAAACATAGGGTATCTTAGTGTAAAGCTTAAAATGAGTGAAGTTAGATAGTTAGATTAAATTTCAATAGTCGTAATAATGACATAAGCTTGGGAAATATCTGTATGTCAATGTCCACAGTTGGCATTTGAAATAATAACGTGTGATAATTGACTTTAGATTATGTATTATTCCATTGCAACTGTTTGTATTTCCACAATTGCCATGTCCAATCATCAAACAGTCATATTTTAATTTAATCATACCAAAATAATAATGTAATATTACTCAAGCTAATTCTTCTTCTTATCTGATTATGTCCTCAAATTGAAAAAATTCTAAGTGTGTTCATTTGATGCAATCATTATACTCAAAAATTTGTCAGAATTAATTTTATTTTTGAAAGTCTTTTACAAGACCTGTTTGTGATGTTTCTCGCTTTTTTATGGCCCAATATTAAACATGGTTAATGATCAAAGTTTAAAGTTTGCAAATTCTAAATATTGTCTCCTCCAGCACTTTATAAGGCTGTTGTGTAACCATGCATGTTTACATTAAGTCAGTTTTCGCTTTTTAAAAATCAGCAGACCTACTATTTGTATTCAACATAAGGGACTTGTAGATTCGATCTGACGTACATTTATTTTCAACCGGCACACATTTGCTCTAAAAATATCTGGAAGGGGAAACCATAGATAAAGAAAAGGCTGTATACTATTAATAAAATATCGTATTTTATTTTGCGTTTAACCGGGTATTTTACATCTTGAAAGTTATAGGTTGTGTCCTGAATTCATAATTCGTAGATACAGACGTAAGCAGCCATTTCTACACGCGGGAAACCGAGTACCAGTAACAGGTACGAGGCATGAATACAAAATACGAAAAATAATGCTGCAGAAAGCCACAATAAGTTCACCGGTTCTATCACTACAAGCTATAAACCAGACACTATTTGGACAAAAATAATACGCGGTACATTTTTGTCTAAAGAGTTGCACAAAACTCTACTTTGCTGGCTTATTTGTTCCACTCAGTAGCAAGAAATAAAAACAGGCAAGAATGAATCTTCAATCACCGACATTACAATACACGCAGTCAAGCCGACATTTATACATTTTCTGTAAAAACATTTTGCATTTGCTCGGGAGCTGAACACTTAATCCTATTTGGATTAAAATTTACAAGACAAAATTAAATAGACTATTTTGCTTCTGACGTCAGGGCAAAAGGCGTGGCGTGATTGGTTGCTTACCTATGTAGTACGGTATTTTCGGTCTGGTTGGCAGGACGTTATATACATGTTATACGCAATCTCGTCATTTTAATTCGGTCTCGAATTATAGGTGATAATCACATTTTCCTGCGAGATTCCTACTGGCATGCTCAACGGGAAAGTTGATTTGCCTAGGTTTAAAAAAATTGGTGTTCACTTTTAACTTCTGAATTATGCAGCAAAATGTTGATTTGCCTAGTTGCAGACAACATGTCATTTCACCTAAAAAAATTAAGCCATTTTGATATTCGGTTTACAACTCGCCCCTACATTACATGCTTTATTTAGATCTTAGTGTTTTGAGATCCTACGGCAAAAATATTCCAAGCCGTACTTGCCCATGTTGCTATTTATTCATTTATAGGATAGACCTGGATTACTATCATGATATCTGTATACATTTATCTGCATCGTTGTCGTTCATGTATTCGACTCATCCGGGCCAAAATGCAGCAATTATGTACATTGTTTGGTTTCTTTTAATATTTTATGGATTAATTTAAGTGATCTATTGAGAGCGGCAGGTTTAATAATGTGTAATACTTATCACGTACTACATTTAGGTGATCAATCTGTGCCGACAGTGAAAATCATTTTCTCTTGACTCTGAAAATTAAAATTTGATAAATGTACTTTGATATGTCTGTGAGCGGCTTCATCCGGATTTTTCAAAACTGTGGTCGCACTTGATAAAGTGAGATAAAGAAGAACAGTCTCAATCTGCGGTCGTCATCATACTCGTCATCATTATCATCCTGTGTTGAGGGAAGGTGCCTACAAATCGGACTTCCTTGATCTGGTAAAACGACACTATCAGTCACAGTGTTTTGCCTTAACACCAAGATCAAACGTCGCAGACGGTCGTGTCAACTACCAATGATGCGAAGACTATGGCAAAACACCCAATTTAAGATATTTGTTTCAGTGTAAACCATGGTTTATTTTGACTCACCGTACCTTTGCAAAACGGTTGTATTAGGTAAAGCCGGGGAGAAGAGTTGTTTATTTGAAGGAAAAAACCCTGATATTGCCAACTCAATCTAGTTTTATGAAATCCACAATTATGCAACTTTCCATATCAGGTCATGATGTGTAGATGAAATCGAAGCAAAACTATTGTTAATTTTGTCAAAACTTTGGGGATAGAAATGTAAAAAATACAAATATATACCTTTTCAACCATTTAAAGGTCTATTGACAGTCTCTGACCCAAATTACAGTATTAATAGTAGTCATGTTGATAATGGATTTCATTTTTGATTTTTAAAGTGAAGTAATTTAGCGGCAATGTGATGAGCTTTAAAATTTCAGCTATTAATTTGAGGAGATGTGTGTTGGATGGCAATATGATAGCAATATATACAAGCAATATTCTCCATTGTATCCATGATTAATTTTCTTTGGACATAACTACGTGACCTATATTGACTAACAAGCGAAGAAAGGTATGATAAATGAGATATATGTCATGCAAAATAAATGCCATAATTAGTTCCTATGCATACAAATTTGCTGGGATCAAACATTATCTGCAATTTAATTTTGATGAAAGATCGCTAACCTTTATGGATACTATTCAGAAATACAATCCACTTCTTTCAAATGCGCATAACTAATCATAAAACACTACCTTTTATTGATTCCCTTCCATCTGTCTCATCTACAAAATGCATTTCAATGATTCATATTTCATTTTAATTCATTTGATCAACTAGTTTGAGAGCTTTAATTATGTAGGGTGTTCCACTTGACGTTTGCCAAATGAGCTGCACATGAGCATGATGAGTGCCCCTCCACATCACCTGGAGTGTCTCGATAAACACAATTGCAAATATCGCACAACGCTGAAATACTCATGAAAATTCAATCGCATTGCACCTGAAAGGGTTCTAGCTATCAGAAATAATCGCAGCAGTGATGTCGTTGCTGGGCCATAACCACACCGTAGTCCGAATTCTGCGCGCCATATTAAATCAAAAGCAAAAGACCTGGCCCATCTGGTAATTTTGTCAAATTGTAAGAAGTATTGCTAGATGTTGAAAATATAAGTAGGCCTAATATTAAAGGACAATTTGTATTCTAGAAAATTGTGGAATGAATATACTCTAACACACACCCCGACAACTAAGAAAAGATTGTCTTGTATTTGTCTATACGCGCAATATAGTTTAACTAGGACCTTAGTTACACGAAAATCAATACTTAAAGTTGCAGCTTTATAATTCTACTGTTCCTTTATAGCGTATAAATTGAAACAATTTGTTTTCTTGCTTAACACTTGAATCCAAAGCCATAGCCAAGTACGAAGCTCCCCCCCCCATTCTAAAACATCAGTCCGTTTTGAAGGAAATTTCACAAAAGGTCCAGTTTGAAATATGGAATGTGCTTGTCATTAGTTTACATGATGGTGTTCATAATGTAGTGAAATTGCCTTAAATGACGAATTTAAAGAGGCAGAATTTGATAATTTTTTGGGGTGGGGTGGGGTGGGGTGGGGGGTGGGTCGAGTGGAGTATTTTGTCATCCTAGCATCCTTTTTTATGGTTAGTATGAGTAGATATCCACGGAAAAAGTATTCCTAAAATTAAAATTTCAGTTGATTTTGATTTTGCCTGTATTACATTGTTCGACATGCCATTGTATTCGTTTATTCGCATCATTGTCCCTCATGTATTCGACTCGCCCAGTGATCCAAAAAGTCCCAACATGTAGGTGTATTATTACCTGCTTTGTTTCTGTCAATATTTTACGGAATAATTAAGTGCGTTCGTGATCTATTGAGAGCAGTCGAGTAGTCCGGTTAATTGTGTCTACAAATCGGATATCCTAGATCTGGTAAAACGACATTAACCCCATATATTGCCTTAAACGTTGTTCGTATCAGCTACAATTGACCCGAATAAAGGATGTTGCTTTAGTGTTCATTTTGATTTGCCATAATTTTCGTAAAAACGTTCGTTTGAGAAGAACTCTTATTTATTTGAAGGAAAAATCAACTGTATAATATTTTCAACTAAATCCTTTGTTATATTTCCATAGTTGTATCCATGTCAAAGGCATTGGAAAAAAAATCACAATTTGATCATAAAAACGTAATTTGAAATTGAAACGGAAATGTGGTGTGGTTTTCTCAAAACGTCAGTTGGAGACAGAAAATTAAAAAATAAAAGAGACGTGGTACTGAAAATACACTGTTTCAATTTATTTGAATTTCAATGTTTATTGACACATGCCTCTGGCCCAATTTATATATTGAATTACAATAATATTACATTTTATGGAAGTTTGTGAGCATTTTTATTTAGCGACAATTTGATGAATTTTGAAATTTTGAAATGATATCCATAGCGGGTCTTCATTGCCTTCTGGGACGATCTTTTCACAGTGAGGAAGTTATTTATGTACTGGGGAGAGAGCCTGGTGGTCTCGTTTATCTTGAGCGGCTAGACGCTTCTTGTTAATGATCTGTTGTCCCATTCCCCAGCATCCTTCTTGGTAAGAAACACTAATAACGAAGTGCTATCCGCCGTGCGGGTCTTCATTGCCTTCTTCGACGATCTTTTCACAGTGAGGAAGTTATTTAAGTACTGGGGAGAGAGCCTGATGGTCTCGTTTATCTTGAGCGGCTAGAAGCGTCTTGTTAATGATCTGTTGTCCCTCAACAACCATCGCCATCTTCTACAAATAACTGGAGAACTGTGAACTCAAAACGTATTACTACAAGTGCTAATACTAGAGTTGACTCCACAGTGTCTTCGCCTACATATATGGTACCCACTTTTAATAGGTTTGCTCCTCTGGATCAAGAACATGATGAAGCTCAGGGTACATCACCTCCCTCCACACATGAGCCATCAGCACCTTTCTCCTCGTCAATTCTTGGGAAAGCAAATCCAAACGGTCAGCGTACGGTACGAAATCCTACATCGCAGGATAGACCTAAATATTACAAGTCAAAATCATACTTGCCCTGACGTTGTTACTACGAATTATGGTCAGCGTTTGTTGGGGAATGCAAAAGTAAGTAGTCTGTGCCCCTGCACCCTGCCCGTTAATCCATCTAGCGATGGCTTTATTAAGGAAAAGTACGGGTTTCCAAAAAAAAAAATAATGATTTAATAACTTCCATTCCCAAAGTAATCGCCCATGCCACCCATCTCTTTGCAATAGCAACTACTCCTCCTCACTCTGGTAACATAATGTTCTTTACCTTCTGCTGGACAGTACCAAACTCTCTGTTCCTACAATCACAAAAACGATTGGTGATAACGCTTTCCCTGTAGCTGGTCCACGCACTTGGAGCTCCCGCCTCATTTACATCCGGGAGGCCCCCAACACTTTCAAAAGGTTGTGGAAACCCCACCTGTTTCCTTATCAGTCTTTTTTTGCCATCTGTTTCTTGCTATAATAGGCCGATTGTTTGGTCTAATTGATTTTTGTAAAATGCTCCTGTCTTTTGACAGTCACTAAACAGTAGTTTGTATCTTTACCTACAATGCTGGGCAAAATTAGTTGGAATAAAAAATAGAATGTATACCTTGTAATGGCCATATTTTAGTTATATTTAGAGTGACGAACTGACGCTTTCTTCATGTTCTTTAGTGTCAAATCTAAGCATTACCCTCATCAGCAATACCTTCCCCTGCCCCACCAGTCAATGTTGGGTACTATGAACAAAATGTCATATTCAACACTGATCGGGGGAACGGAGGCTCAATTACAATACAGTTCTAATTTCATTCCAACCCTTTTGTCCAGGGTTGTAGATCCCTCGCATTATAAATCTCCTCGGTGTATGTATATGTGTATACGCTGGCGAAGTTACGTAATTAATCGGATTAACTACCATAGCAATAGGTGAAAACAATTTTGAACATATCGCGCTGCATTACAAGCAGGTTACACTCATCACCTGTGTATGTCTGCAATCATAGATTGAATACAATACTGGTCTTTTCAAAGATACTAATCTTACAGGTGCAAGTAATCAGAATGATATGGTTCAATGAAGAGGTACCGCGTGAACGTATCAGTGCAGCGCGGTATATTCAAAAATTGTTTTCACCTATTGCTATGGTAGTTAATCCGATTATTACGTAACTTCGCCAGCGTATAATCCAGAAGAGAGTGACACTTGCTTTTATAAAAAACATTTCTTGGTATTATTAATTGATTACTAGCTGTTTCTTGGGGCATAACTATCCTTTAGTGGTGACTGGAATTAGGTAGTCTTTTCTCGTTACCCAAAAGGCCAGAGCAAATATTGTACCGTCCTATTAAAGTTGTACCAGCTTATTCTTATTAAGGGTCGTTTTCAAGTTCCTGTCATGCCTGTGGGAAGATCCCTTAAACATTGGCAAACTAGCTGAGAACAATTTTAGCTCATTTTCATGCAAATCAAATGACATAATATCATTATATCCTTACGCATATACATTTAGCTTGGATCATATCCGCAATTTATGTTTGTGCAATCGCCACCCCGGGCCTATTATATAGGTCCTTTATGAATATTATTCAGAAATATAATTCTCTCCTTCCAAATGCGCATAACTAAATCATAAAAAAATTATCTTAACATGAATTCCCCTTCCATATCTACGAACTGTATTTCAATTTCATATTTCATTTTAATTCATTGATTCAAAATTTCAAATAGTTTGAGAGCTTAAAATATGTAGGGTGTTCCACTTGACGTTCGTAAAATGAGCAGCACATGAGTGCCCCTCCGCACTGGCGAATCACTGGAGTGTCTCGATAAACAAAATTACTAATGTCTCACAGCACTGAAATGCTCATGAAAATTCAATCGCATTGTACCTGAGAGAGTACTGGCTATCAGAAATAACCATAGCAGTGATGTCACTGCCGGACCATTACCACACAGTAGTCCGTCTTTAGCCCTTACCAAATTGTCAGAAATCCTGCTAAATATTGGAAATAAAAGAAGGCCGATCAAATGCATTCATAATATGAGTGAAAACACGCAGAGTCTTGTAAAAAATAGTCTTATTCAAGGACAAATTATATTCTGGAAAATTGTCGAATGAATTCTAACGCACACAATGAAGAAAAATTTGTCTTGTTTTTGTATTATTTTATATATGAAGAAAGTCTTACTGGGCACACGTACGGTCTCAGTTTAATACTTACATATAACATGTATAAATCTTTAAAGCTGCGACTTAATTCTACTGTGTATTTATAAGAATTGATTTAGTTTATTTGTTTGTTTGTCATTGCACGCAGAAATAAAATGCATTAATTTATTACTTTCAACATTACTAGGTATCTTAGTGTAAAGCTTAAGTGAAGTAAGACAATTTTCATAATTCAATAACAATATTCAACATAATGACAAACAGTTTTGAAAATTTCAGTCTGCTTTGTCAATTTCCACAGTTGGCATTTGAAATAAAAACGCGCGATAATTGACTTTAAATTATGTATTATTCCATTTTTGTATTTTCCTCATTGTATTGCCATGTCCAATTATCAAACAGTCATATTTTACTTGTGATTCAAGCTGATACTTTTCCTTATCTGATTACGTCCTTAAATTGAGAAAATCCTTGTGTGTTTATATTACGATTTTATTTGATACAGTTATACTCAAAAATCTGTCAGAATCAATTTTATTTTACAAGACCTATTTGTGATGTTCTCGCTTTTGTATGGCCTAATATTAAGCATTTTAAATGATCAAAGTTGAAAGTATTACACATTCTAAATATTATCTCCTCCAGCACTTTGTAAGGCTGTTGTGTAACCATGTTTACATTAAGTCAGTTATCGCTTTTTAAAAAGCAGCAGACCTACTATTTTGTATTCAACATAGGGGACTTGTAGATTCGACCTGACGTACATTTATTTTCAACCGGCACACATTTGCTCTAAAAATATCTGGAAGGGGAAACCATAGATAAAGAAAAGGCTGTATACTATTAATAAAATATCGCATTTTATTTTGCATTTAACCGGGTATTTTACATCTTGGTTGTGTCCTGAATTCATAATTCGTAGATACAGACGTAAGCAACCATTTCTACACGCGGGAAACCGAGTACCAGCTACAGATACGAGGCATAAATACAAAATATGAAAAATAATGCTGCAGAAAACCGCAATTAGTTCACCGGTTGAATCACTGTAAGCTATATACCAGCCATCATTTGGACAAAAATAATACGCGGTACATTTTTGTCTAAAGAGTTGCACAAAACTTACTTTGTTGGCTTACTTGTTCCACTCAGTAGCAAGAAATAAAAGCAGGTAAGATGAATCTTCAATCACCAACATTACAATACCTGCAGTCAAGCCGACATTTATATATTTTCTGTAAAAACATTTGGCATTTGCTTGGGAGCTGAACTCTTAATCCTATTTCGATTAAAATTGATGTTAATTACACTGAACTTCTTATAATCAAACACAAAATTAAATAGACTAGTTTGATTCTGACGTCAGCGCAAAGGCGCGGCGTGATTGGTTGCTGACCTGTGTAGTACGGCATTTTCGGTCTGGTTGACAGGAAGATCATACGCACCTCGAATTTGAGGCTGGTGATAATCACATTTTCCTGTGAGATTCCTACTGGCACGCTCAACGGGAACGTTATAGGTTAAAAAAAACACCTTGGTGTTCGCTTTTAGCTCCTGAATTATGCAGCAAAATGTCGATTTGCCTAGTTGCAGACAAAACGTTATTTCCAAATTATGCAGTAATGGTAAAGCAAGCTGGCGACTGTTTTTACCGATGGTCACCAAACCTCCTTAAACAGTTCTGTATACAGCACTATGGGCTGTGCATCCCAATTCGACGGCTTCGTTATAGTGGCGTAAGGTGGGCACCACGAGTAAATTGTTTGAAGAAATACAAAATATATAAATGTATAAATATATACAGCGTAAGTGAAAAACTGCCAGGTTAAAGTGCTCAATTCATTATTGAAGAGCGTTCTAGTAGTTGTACAGAAAATGACAGTTAAAATGTTACATGTTTTTAAACTGGCAGTTTCATGCTGCAAACGTCCATATAGGGTGGCAACAATCATCAGACTGATAAAACAAGTTCATTTTACAACAAAAAACATTATTGATCAAGAGAATACATAAAATCAATTATTGATTGAATGTTTAAATATATAAATGTTTTTCATTTTGCTGAAATGACGTCGATGACGTATTGGATACTGAATACTTGAACAAGACAGCTGACACAGGCAGCATCAAATTCATGCATGAAGCGAAAAAAGACACACTCATAATTCGCAAACCAGATGGCGCAATCAAATTCCTCATCTATAGAAAACCCACTTATACCGACCAATATCTGAACTTCAACTCACACCACCCATTACAACAAACTTGGTCAGAACATTATTGGACAGATCTGAGCGGGTTGTCACATATCCCGAAGACAGACAGAAAGAAGAAGACCACATCCGGCAAGCACTCAAGAAATGTAACTAACCTGAATGGACAATAAATAAAGTTAAAACTCACAGAAACAGAACTCCCAAAACCAAGAAAAAGACTGACCATAACCAACAGTCGAAAGGCATGGTAGTACTTCATATGTGCAAGGAACTTCACAAAAATTCCAACGCGTCTTCAAGAAACATAACATCGCGACCGCCCTCAAACCTCACAGCACACACAAAAAATATCTTGTTCATCCAAAAGAAAAACGCAAAACCACAGAGACCACGGGCTGCGTATACGAAACTGGAACACTCCTTAGCACACGTATCAAAGAACATAGAATGTAAGCGAACATAATCACCAACAGAATCCAAACCGGAGCAAATAGGCTCTCTTATCTCTCAATATCACACCAACACAAAATTATATTACAACATTATAGACTGGGAGGGAGCAAAGCTACTCCACAGAGAAGCGGAAATATATCCCAGATGGATAAATGAATCCATATGGATTTGTCGCAGTGGGGACAAAGCAATGAACAACCAAGGGGCGCAGCATGCAAGCTCAGTCACCGTTATGCCCATTTAATCCAGAACAATTCTAGAAATACTACATCTTCTAGAACCACCACCAGTGTTGCTGGATCGAGTCATCACTCATGATTAGGAGACCAGACAAGTAGGTTTCGAAACGTCGAGTCTCCATAAAATGTGCGTACTTTGTACATGGATATGATTTATACAACTTAGCTACAAAAAAGTGGATTATCAATGTTATTATTCCTCTACCAAAGATAATATACCCCAGCCTCTTGCCCAACTATAGAGGGATCACACTGATGTCAGTTGCAGGTAAGGTGTAGACTAAGGTCCCAAATGAACAGAGTAATGGAGCTTGTTTTATCCTATATAGTAACCAGGCCGGATTTCCACTCACCATAAACATTGAATTCAATAAAGACTTTAATTCTGTCAACATGATTATGATTGTTCGGGTATATATATAAATGCGCTTTTATAAATGCGCACGTGACATCTACAAGTCGCCATACCGTGTTCAACGATAAGGTACCCGGATGTGCACAAATTCCACACGCAAAAGGATAGGCGAAAATGACAGGTTACAAGGAAAATGGTTTTTGCAAAATAGTGGCATTGATTGCAAAGGGCAAAATAATTTGACCCGAAACATAAATTCTTTATTTGGATTTTCCATTACGGAAAAAAAAAAAATTATGACGGAAAAGCCAGATATAGCTGATTTAAAAACTTATATTTCATTATTTCCGTGCTAAATGGGCGTGGCAATTGGCCATATTGATGACGAAATGTGATTCTTACTGGCATTAAGGTCAGAACTGGGTAGCTGCCGATGATGTTATTTGATAATGTTTGCACGTAGGGAACTTAGGAGCTGTCATTTTCTTCGGAAGGAAGGGGTCATGGATTTATTTATTTGGGAGTCAAGATAAGTATTCCGCCCCGTAGTGCCGCCAATGAACATAACTGTGACCCTAATTTTAACTCTAATTATAACTTAAATTTAGGAAACTATAACTTTAGCCCTTTTCGGAATAATGACCCTCTCAAACTAATAGGCTAGATGTGCCCGCGCGACCTCCTCAACTCTAACTTACTCATTCGCTCGCAAATGGACAATAAAACAAATTCAAAATGTGTTTTTAAGCACCTTTTTGTATCCCCATGCTAAATCGGTAATCTGTACACCTTGTCACCTTTTGACGTACAATTTAGAGTATAAACACGTAGATGACTGTACATGATCTAATCATTCCGGCTGGAAGATGTTGAGGAAGACTCGTATACTATACATCACGTTCATACGTTATATGACAATTTGACGTACAATCACGTATGTGATGCATGGTTTGAGGTTTATTCAGCTAGTAAGTTAGATCTCGTCATACACATTATTGTCATGGTATGATATTGTAATTGTATACGTCAATTTTGTTCAGTTTGATTCAACCGGCTTATAAAGTTTTACTTTACACGGAAGGGGAAAGTTAGCAAAAAAACAATTAATTTATGAGTGTTAAAGGGGGAGAGGTGGTTTTGGGGGAAGGGGAGGGGACAAATAATATTTATAAAATTATAAGTAAGGCGAGAAAGAGAGAAACCCTGTTCTACGGGCGAACGGACCTTTCAAGTAGGGTCGGTCCGTCGGTTGGTATTTAAAAAAAAATTTAAATAACCCAAAAATCACAAAAATCTGTAAATAAATTTCAATTTGAGAAAATACAAAAAAGCAATTGTCCTGAAATTTCCGAAATTTGGGGTCGACATTCATTTGTACAGGAAAAATTTGTTTCCCAATTTGTTCAAAATAGAACAGGGTTTTCGTTTTTCGTCGCATAAATAAAAATAGATAAATAAATAAATAAATAAATAAATAAATAAATAAATAAATAAATAAATAAATAAATAAATAAATAAATAAATAAAAATAAATAATTAAACATTAGATATATTTGTACATGGGGTGCTGTGCAATAATCATGATCCTTCGATATCCATGATTTATCCTTGCAAATTTATAGCATCGAACCTCCAGCCAATGTTCCTTGCCAGTGCTAGCCACGAAACAAGGTCACAACTGTAGCCACTCCTTCAATGGGCGCCATTTCAGTGATTGACAGTGAGGTAATGCAAATATGGCGCTAGCCATCTGGTCACGTGCGCATTTATAAAAGCGCATTTATATATACCGAAGTCGACTGATGAACGTAAATTCAATAAGTTACAGTATACCAATTCACTAAGCGCCGTAATGGTAGATGGCAACATCTCGGATCCCTTTGTGTTGACTACTGGATAATTGCAGAGAGATATTTTTGCTCCATTCCCATTTATTGTTCTCATCGACTACCGAGGGACTGTAGTGCTGAGACATATCCTAATCATTACAGGCAACATCATGTCACGGCTTTGAAGGACTCGGATTTCACTGACGGCATTGCCTTACTTAAATCTTTTTTATTTTTTATTTATTTTATTTATAACATTCGGCGAAACGCCAGGCTAAACCCAATATTGACAAGCAATACATTGAAGGGATGCCTATACATGAAATAACATCAAAAACAAACATAGAGAATAAATAAAAACACAAAAAGGTACCAAAACATGCCAAACAGACAAAAGAGAAGCAAAAGGAAATAGCTGGGAAAATACACAAAGATACTGGCCAAAAGAGGTGGGATTGGACAGCCAATTTGAAGGCCTAAATCCTACATTCCACGGGCACGTGCACAGATAATTGGAACAGCGACTGCAGCAGAAGGCCTGGGTCGCTTCATCGGTGTTCCATAAAACTGAGAACAAGGCGATCAACTGCAATCCACAACAACCTTTCCAGGTATACAGAGAACCCATCAAGTGTGTCACCGATTTTATATATCTTGGTTTTATGATAGGCTCTAGCACAAGTGAACTCTCTCGACGGAAATCCATTGCATGATATGCATTTTGGAAATTGGATTATCTGTGGAGAAGTCCAAAAGTTCCTATTGCAAGGAAAGTCAAGCTTTTGCACACCACTTGTCTGACAGTATTGCTCTGTGGCTGCGAGTCCTGTGTGATATTTACTAACATGAAAAAAAAAATCATTGCTATATCGTGTTACAAAATAATTCTAAACACCAAGCGCACTAACCATGTCAGTAATGGAATGATATACACTCACATACACCGCGCTTCTTACCAACTATGTCAATTACAGACAACGATTGAGGAAGACGAACTCTGGAGAAGAAATGCTCTCCATGCTCCCCATTGCATGAAGACCTGGAAGGCAAAGAACATCCTACGAAAAACTGTTTAGGGACTTTGACATTATTTTACTGCCCAATGTTATTTACCGATATGGCTCCAAATCGTAGTACATGGAGAAACTTTGAAGTCACCTGCCTAGCAACCGAATGAAATGAAATGAATGAAACATTTATGACCCATTATAATAGGTAACAGAGGACATGATATTAGTACAATGAGGTTAATTGGGATTGTATAATTCATCAACGGATCAAGATCTGAATCAAATTAGATGCAGCAGTTTGTGTTTCTCTACATACATGTATGCTAGCTAGTGCCAACTCCGGAATCAACTTGTCATACAGTACTTTAATAAACAGACCCTTAGCCATCATGATTTATTGGGGTTAGGTGCGGGATCTTTCAAGAAACACAACGCGCTTGTATTTAATATATGGATTTAAATCCACAAAATAGATATTCGCCTGTTCTTACGTTATTATAAAGTAAGTTTGAGTGAAGATCTTTTTCCGGATTTTACCTGAACTAAACAGTGATTTGTACCTTGTCTGCCGTGCTTCAAAACATGTAACGATTATGTATCTATCAATACTGTTTGTTGTTGTTCTAGTTTCAATTTGAGCTAATAAGGTAGAGCACTTTAAATAGTGGATGATGTGGATTTCCTCTAGTGTCATCCAGGTAGATACTTACTTATTACGCAAAGATGTGCCTTTTATACAGTAGATAAAATAGTTACTTCTATAAACCAGAAGACACAAAGACATCAATGATCAGTGAAATGATGCAGAAGAATAACTATGACAACAGAAAGCAACAGTTTAACTAAGCCTGTCAGCTCTAATTAAAACTTTAAATTAACACACTATCGGCGAAACTATATGTGCAAACCCGCTTGACGGGTGTATGGAAATCAATCGAAAATAAGAGCATTCCACATTAGTGTCTCCGAGTTATAGAAGCACGGTTGTATGATGGTATACAGATCTGCAGTCATTTTTAATTTAAGTTGAACAATGATGGCGCTATTTATCTTGCTTTCATCTTTACAAGGGGCAGACACTTGTATTATGGGACATCAGAAAAAAAAAGGCAAGAACATTTTCAAAAAAGTGTTTTCTCATGTGTAAGGACTAACTCGTAAAATATATGTAAATAGCCAACCTGCTCTCTCTAATATTAAATTTATATCGTACTTAATCACATAAACAGCGTCAATAGCGCCCTCTGTCGGGACAATGTTAAAGTAAGGTTATTATTTTTTGTCGAAATATCCCCTCTATTGGTCAATGTTACATTAAGGCCCCTATTTGTCAACATTACATTAAGGTTACTGTTGGTCAATGTTACATTAAGGTTACATTTGCTTCCTTGCCCTGCGGGCCCTTATATGAGTCTTAGTGTTTAGTCGCCGTATGGGAGTCCCCGGCCTCGGGCTTGCCGGCCCTGCGGCCTTGATAGTTTTTGTTGCTACTGGAGTCAATACTTATAGATAGTCCGTCACCCATTTCATACTTCTTCCTTTGTTTTTAAACTTTTTACAATAGACCTGTCCTCATTCAACAGGCCATGCCCTCTATCGCGGGATAATTTATAATTTAAGCTTCCTGGATATCCGTATCGCGATAAGTGGTTGTAGCCCTGCGGGGAAAAGTAGTTGCATATCCACATTTTGGGGTTAGTGGTTCTATATTCTGTGTTGTCAAATATTACCGTTTATTATCGTTTAATAACTATAGATGAGTTGACCTCCATGTTTATCAACAAAGTCATGGGACTGGTATATCGAAATGCTTGAGTGAACCCCATGCAACCAATACACTGTTCAATAGTCTTATTGTGATGTGGCGGTAGTTTTAAAAACAATGGACATTGTGAGGATGCGTGCGCATACTGCCAGGCATTGACGTCAGAAGTCAACTCATCTATACTACATAGTTCAGCTATGGTGCAGGAAACCCTCTAGTCCAACAGACTAGGGTGTTATTTATGCTGTATATTCAGTGCAATGTAGACTGAATGTCGAATGTGATTCACTGCGATTTTGACTGGATATCAAATTTACCAAGTTGAAATATGGTAAGCCTCTTTCCTTGTTTAAATAGTGCCACAATTTGCAAAGAGATGTACTGTTTATAGAATTTAAAAAAATACATAAAAGAGAAATAACAAGAACTACAACACTTGTTTAAAATTAGATCATACTCTTCATTACTCACAATAGGTAAAATAAGTAATCAGTTATAACTGTCTACCAATGCCAGTTTCACGGGAACTAAATCTAAATATATACATCAATTCATAATCACCAGAGAATTCGAGGTCGTTCGAGTCACCGAGGTATACCTTCATGTACGGATTATCACGAATGCTACTGTTTGCATTTTGGGTTAGGGTTGGGGGGTTTAGGGTTAGGGTTAAGGGTAAGGGTGACAGATATATTATGGTAAGGATTAGCTATGTAAATAATATGATATCGAGGGCTTAGAGCAAGAAGTAGCTATGTCCACTTTTGACCAAAATGAGTTAAGTCCACCGTGAGGTATGTTTATTGATACTCTTTCTCTACTAGGAGTGACTAAGCCCAAAAGTAAACACAAGAGGGCGCCCTAGCAATGTCAATAATGTTAAAGTCCAAAAGCTGTTTTATATTTATGCCAGAACTGGTTATGTCCAGTTTTTTTTTAAATTTGAGCAAAAAAAATGTCCAGCGTGATTATTATTGTGTCATCAGCAACTGGTTGATGTGTCCTGGTACTGCCCAGTTTTGTTTGTAAAATAAATTTTGAAACTTGAAAAAAAATTACCGATGCCTGTTATGTCCAGTTTTTTAATAGAGGTCTTAGTATAATTTTATGCAAGAACTGTTTATGTCCATTTCGGCCATTTTGTGCCCCACCCAGTGGACCAATAAGTATGAGACCCTAGCATCAACTTTAAAACAGTACTGGTAACAGATATCTGGAAGATTATTGTTTATGCTAGATTTTCTGATTTTTCAGCTGTGATCAAACTTTCAAACTCGTTTTTCTCAGAATGCAATTTTTGGACATAGCTATTTCTTGCTCTAAGCCCTCGATATCCTATTATGTATTTTTCTTTTTAGAATGCTTACTGATTAAATCGTTTTAGCCTTATGCCAGCTAGTGCAAGTTAAGTACAATACACCTTGTCATGATTGTCGGATAATGTATTATTAATTGCTGTGGCATCTTGGGCGAGCTGCTTGTGTTTATGATTTTTAGGTTGTTTACTATTATAAAAATGTGAATAAAAAGTGGGGGTAATGTAGACACGCCACTATGAAAAAGACAAATTTCATTAAATTATTAATTTATTCGCTGATTTAGGCTGCAGACACTTGAATGAGAACATCATTGAAAACATATGTGCCATTTAAAAAAAAATAAAATATAACTAAACATCCCCTTATCATGACATTATGGACCGAAGAAAAACTCATTTATTTCTCAATGGGAAAGGTCTAACACGACTATAAAATAAGCCTCGCTATGTTGAAAAATAAGGTTCACTATATCATATATAATGAACTAAGGGTAGCTACCATTAGGGATAGGTTTAGTTATGTTAAGGTCTAGCGAACGACTTAGTGTGCCTTCGATATAGCTATGATAGCGAACCTTATTTATATTCGATATAGCAGACCTTCGACATAGCGAAGTTGATTTCACATTCGACCTAGCGTACCTTGGACATAGCGAACCACTAACATTAGCAACATAGCGGGCTTTGTAACTGTTTGGGTTCAGCAAAAAATTAAGCTATTTTGATATTCGGTTTACAACGCACCCCTACATTACATGCTTTATTTAGATCTTAGTGTCTTTAGATCCTACGGCACAAATATTCCAAGCCGTACTTCTACCCATGTTGCTATTTATTCATTTATAGGATAGACCTGAATTACTACCATGATTATATGTGTACATTATCTGCATCGTTGTCGTTCATGTATTCGACTTATCCGGGCCAAAATGCAGCAATTATATATATTATTGCTTGGTTTATTTCAATATTTTATGGATTAATTAAGTGTACTTCGTGATCTATTGAGAGCGGCAGGTTTAATAATGTGTAATGCTTATCACGTATTACATTTAGGTGATCAATCTGTGCCGACAGTGAAAATCATTTTCGCTTGACTCTGAAAATTAAAATTTGATAAATGAAATTTGAGATGTCTGTGAGCGGCTTCATCCGGATTTGTCAAAAATGTGAAGTTGCTATGTTGAGGGACGGTGTCTACAAATCGGACATCCTTGATCTGGTAAAACGGCACTATCAGTGATAACACAACACACGTCGCCGGCGATCGTGTCAACAACCATTGATCCCAATAGTTCGTAAAACACTGAATTTAAGATATTGAGTTTGGTGTAAACCATGGTTTAGTTTTGTACTTTTGCTAAAACTTTGGGGATAAAAATGTCAAAAGAAGCAAATTAAATACTTTTTCAACCATTTCAATTTCAAAGTCTATTGACAGACTCTGACCCAAATTACACAGTATTTCATTTCTGCATTTTGATGAGCTTTGAAGTTTCCACTATATGAAGCTATTGATTTGAGGAGATGTGTGTTGGGTATGGCAATATGATTGAATTAAAACTAATGTGGACACCACATGAAGATATTGACATTCGTTACTAACAATATTCTCCATGGTACCAGCATATGATTAATTTTGACTATATTGGCTAACAAGCGAAGAAAGGAATGATTAATGAGACGTAATTTCTTGCAAATTAATGCCATAATTACTTCCTACGCTACGCATATAAATTTGCTGGGATCAAACATTATCTGCAATTAAATTTTTATGAAAGATCGCTATTACCCTATAAGGTCCTTTATGGATACTATTCAGAAATACATTTCACTTCTTTCCAATGCGCATAACTAATCATAAAACACTACCTTTTATTGATTCTCTTCCGTCTGTCTCATCTACAAAATGAATTTCAATGATTTATATTTCATTTTAATTCATTGGTTCAAATAGTTTGAGAGCTTTAAATATGTAGGGTGTTCCACTTGACGTTTGCCAAATGAGCTGCATATGAGCATGATGAGTGCCCCTCCACATCACCTGGAGTGTCTCGATAAACACAATTGCAAATATCGCACAACGCTGAAATACTCATGAAAATTCAATCGCATTGCACCTGAGAGGGTTCTAACTATCAGAAATAATCGCAGCAGTGATGTCGTTGCTGGGCCATAACCACACCGTAGTCCGAATTCTGCGCGCCATATTAAATCAAAAGCAAAAGACCTGGCCCATCTGGTAATTTTGTCAAATTGTAAGAAGTATTGCTAGATGTTGAAAATGTAAGTAGGCCTAATAATAAAGGACAATTTGTATTCTAGAACAATTGTGGAATGAATATACCCTAACACACACACTCCGACAACTAAGAAAAGATTGTCTTGTATTTGTCTATACGCGCAATATAGTTTAACTAGGACCTTAGTTACACGAAAATCAATACTTAAAGTTGCAGCTTTATAATTCTACTGTTCCTTTATAGCGTATAAATTGAAACAATTTGTTTTCTTGCTTAACACTTGAATCCAAAGCCATAGCTAAGTACGAAGCTCCCCCATTCTAAAACATCAGTCCGTTTTGAAGGAAATTTCACAAAAGGTCCAGTTTGAAATATGGAATGTGCTTGTCATTAGTTTACATGATGGTGTTCAGAATGTAGTGAAATTGCCTTAAATGACGATTTAAAGAGGCAGAATTTGAGAATTTTTTGGGGTGGGGTGGGGTGGGGGGGTGGAGTGGAGTATTTTGTCATCCTAGCATCCTTTTTTATGGTTAGTATGAGTAGATATCCACGGAAAAAGTATTCCTAAAATTAAAATTTCAGTTGATTTTGATTTTGCCTGTATTACATTGTTCGATATGCCATTGTATTCGTTTATTCGCAGCATTGTCCCTCATGTATTCGACTCGCCCAGTGATCAAAAAAGTCCCAACATGTAGGTGTATTATTACCTGCTTTGTTTCTGTCAATATTTCATGGAATAATCAAGTGCGTTCGTGATCTATTGAGAGCAGCAGGTTTATAATGTGTAATACTTATCACGCCCTGTCTTTAGATGGCCAATCTGTGCCGACAGTGAATCACCATTGACTCTGAAAATGATAATGGAGTTTCTGTGTAAGTTTAAAATAATAAATCACTAAAACACTGTTTGATGGTCGGAATATGTGACAGATTTTACAAAAACGTGACTGTACTTGATTAATTAAGATAAATGAACAACGTTTTCTTAGTCTTTGGTCGTCATCATAATCCTCATCATTATCATTACATGTATGCTGAACACATATAGTCGAGTAGTCGGGTTAATTGTGTCTACAAATCGGATATCCTAGATCTGGTAAAACGACATTAACCCCATATATTGCCTTAAACGTTGTTCGTATCAGCTACAATTGACCCGAATACGCTCAAGGATGTTGCTTTGGTGTTCATTTTGATTTGCCATAAAAACGTTCGTTTGAGAAGAACTCTTATTTATTTGAAGGAAAAATCAACTGTTAAATATTTTCAACTAAATCCTTTGTTATATTTCCATAGTTGTATCCATGTCAAAGGCATTGAAAAAAAAATCACAATTTGATCATAAAAACGTAATTTGAAATTGAAACGGAAATGTGGTGTGGTTTTCTCAAAACGTCAGTTGGAGACAGAAACTTAAAAAATAAAAGAGACGTGGTACTGAAAATACACTATTTCAATTTATTTGAATTTCAATGTTTATTGACACATGCCTCTGGCCCAATTTATATATTGAATTAAATAATATTACATTTTATGGAAGTTTGTGAGCATTTTTAATTTTTAATTTTAAAAGAATAAACAAATTTAGCGACAATTTGATGAATTTTGAAATTTTGAAATGATATCCATAGCGGGTCTTCAGTGCCTTCTGGGACGATCTTTTGACAGTGAGACAGTTATTATGTACAGGGAGAGAGAGAGAGTCCATTTTTGATATGAACAAGTAATAGGTACATGTTCCACAAACGTAGAATTGCCACTGTAAATGCTCTATCCCATTCCCCAGCATCCTTCTTGGTAAGAGGCACCAAGAAGGAAGTGCCATCCGCCGAGCGAGTCTTCATTGCCTTCTTGGACGATCTTTTAACAGTGAGGCAGTTATATATGTACTGGGGAAAGAGCCTGATGGTCTCGTTTATCTTGAGCGGCTAGACGCTTCTTGTTAATGATCTGTTGTCCCTCAACAACCATCGCCATCTTCAAATAACTGGAGAACTGTGAACTCAAAACGTAATACTACATGTGCTAATACTAGAGTTGACTCCACAGGGTCTTCGCCTACATGTATGGTACCCACTTTTAACAGGTTTGCTCCTCTTGATCAGGAACATGATGAAGCTCCGGGTACATCACCTCCCTCCACACATGAGCCATCAGCACCTTTCTCCTCGTCAATACTTGGGAAAGCAAATCCAAACGGCCAGCGTACGCTACGAAATCCTACATCGCAGGATAGACGTAAATATTACAAGCCCAAATCATACTTGCCCCAACGTTGTTACGACTCCATTTCTAGACGAATTATGGTCAGCGTTTGTTGGGGAATGCAAAAGTAAGAAAAGTACGGGTTTCCAAAAAAAATATAATAATTTAATAACTTCCATTCCCAAAGTAATCGCCCATGCCACCCATCTCTTTGCAATAGCAACTACGCAATATAGTACCGCGCAAGCCAGTGATCTCCTTGCAATGCAAACCGCGCAAAATAGTGTTAGACACGTTAGGCGGTCTACTTATTCTCATTATTTTAAAATGTTAATCATTATGTTCCTGAATATTGTGACATTCATCTCTATACTCCTCCTCACTCTGGTAACATAATGTTCTTTACGTTCTGCTGGACAGTACCAACTCTCTGTTCCTACAATCACAAAAACGATTGGTGATAACGCTTTCCCTGTAGCGGGTCCACGCACTTGGAGTTCCCGCCTCATTTACATCCGGGAGGCCCCAACACTTTCATTAGGTTGTTGACACCCCACCTGTTTCCTTATCAGTTTTTTTTTTGCCATCTGTTTCTTGCTATAATAGGTCGATTGTTTGGTCTAATTGATTTTTGTAAAATGCTCCTGTCTTTTGACAGTCACTAAACAGTAGTTTGTATCTGCACCTACAATGCTGGACAAAATTAGTTGGAATAAAAAATAGAATGTGCACCTTGCAATGACCATAGTTTCGTTATATTTAGAGTGATGAAATGGCGCTTTCTTCTTGTTCTTTAGTGTCAAATCTAAGCATTACCCTCACCAGCAATACCTTCCCCTGCCCCACCAATCAATGTTGGGTACTACTGAGCGCACATGAACAAAATGTCATATTCAACACTGATCGGGGGAACGGAGGCTCAATTGCAATACAGTTCTAATTTCATTCCAACCCTTTTGTCCAGGGTTTAGATCCCTCGCATTATAAATCTCATCGGTATATGTATATGTGAGAGTGACACTTGCTTTTATAAAAAAAACATTTCTTGGTATTGTTAATTGATTACTAGCTGTTTCTTGGGGCATAACTATCCTTTAGTGGTGACTGGAATTAGGCAGTCCTTTCTCGTTACCCAAAAGACCAGAGCAAATATTGTACCGTCCGAAAAAGATTGTCAAGACGCAAGTCTTACAAAATGGTATTTCCTGATCAAAGACGTAAAGGTTAAGTTGGCCTATTAAAGTTGTACCAGCTTATTCTTATTAAGGGTTGTTTTCAAGTTCCTGTCATGCCTGTGGGAAGATCACTTAAACATTGGCAAACTAGCTGAGAACAATTTTAGCTCATTTTCATGCAAATCAAATGACATAATATCATTATATCCTTACGCATATACATTTAGCTGGGATCATATCTGCAATTTATGTTTGTGCAATCGCCACCCCGAGCCTATAGGTCCTTTATGAATATTATTCAGAAATATAATTCTCTCCTTCCAAATGCGCATAACTAAATCATACAAAATTACCTTTTATTGACATGAATTCCCCTTCCATATCTATTAACTGCATTTCAATTTCATATTTCATTTTAATTCATTGGTTGAAATAGTTTGAGAGCTTAAAATATGTAGGGTGTTCCACTTGACGTTCGTCAAATGAGCTGCACATGAGTGCCCCTCCGCACTGGCGAATCACTGGAGTGTCTCGATAAACAAAATTACCAATGTCTCACAGCACTGAAATGCTCATGAAAATTCAATCGCATTGTACCTGAGAGAGTACTGGCTATCAGAAATAACCGTAGCAGTGATGTCACTGCCGGACCATTACCACACAGTAGTCCGTCTTTAACCCTTACTGCGCGATATATTAAATCAAAAGCAAATGGCCTGGTCCATCTGGTCGTTTTTGCCAAATTGTCAGAAATCCTGCTAACTATTGGAAACAAAAGAAGGCCATCAAATGCATTATATTATGATAATTATGAGTGAAAATACGCAGTCTTGTAAAAATAGTCTTATTCAAGGACAAATAATTGTATTCCTGAAAATTGTGGAATGAATATATTCTAACGCACACAATTAAGAAAAGTTTGTCTTGTTTTTCTATTATTTTGCCTGTACGAAGAAAGTTTACTGGGCACTCATAGGGTCTCAGTTACTTGCATATAAATCTTTAAAGCTGCGACTTTACAATTCTACTGTTCATTTATAGGAATTGATTTAGTTTGTTTGTTATTGCACGAAGAAATAAAATGCATTACTTTATTACTTTAAATATTATGGGGTATCTTAGTGTAAAGCTTAAAATGAGTGAAGTTAGATACTTGTCATAATTAAATTTCAATACTCGTAATAATGACATCAGCTTTGGAAATATCAATATGTCAATTTCCACAGTTGGCATTTGAAATAAAAATGCGTGATAACGCTACAATTGACTTTAGATTATGTATTATCCCATTGCAACTGTTTGTATTTCACTATTTCCACATTTGCCATATCCAATCATTAAATAGGAATATTTTAATTTAATAATTACGTCCACAAATTGAGAAAATACTAGTGTGTTTGTATCACGATTTTATTTGATATAATCATTATACTAAAACATCTGCCAGAAATAATTTTTGAAAGTTTACAAGACCTATTTGTGATGGTTCTCGCTTTTTTATGGCCCAACATTAAACATTTTCAATGATCAAAGAGTAAAATGTTGCAAATTCTAAATATTGTCTCCTCCAGCACTTTATAAGGCTGTTGTGTAACCATGTTTACATTAAGTCAGTTTTCGCTTTTTAAAAAGCAGCAGACCTACTATTTTGTATTCAACATAGGGGACTTGTAGATTCGATCTGACGTACATTTATTTTCAACCGGCACACATTTGCTCTAAAAATATCTGGAAGGGGAAACCATAGATAAAGAAAAGGCTGTATACTATTAATAAAATATCGCATTTTATTTTGCATTTAACCGGGTATTTTACATCTTGAAAGTTATAGGTTGTGTCCTGAATTCATAATTCGTAGATACAGACGTAAGCAACCATTTCTACACGCGGGAAACCGAGTACCAGCAACAGATACGAGGCATAAATACAAAATACGAAAAATAATGCTGCAGAAAGCCACAATAAGTTCACCGGTTGTATCACTACAAGCTATAAACCAGACACCATTTGGACAAAAATAATACGCGGTACATTTTTTTCTAAAGAGTTGCACAAAACTCTACTTTGCTGGCTTATTTGTTCCAATCAGTCAAGCCGACATTTATACATTTTCTGTAAAAACATTTTGCATTTGCTCGGGAGCTGAACACTTAATCCTATTTGGATTAAAATTTATGATTACACTGAACTTCTTATATTACAAAATTAAACAGACTATTTTGCTTCTGACGTCAGGGCAAAGGCGTGGCGTGATTGGTTGCTGACCTATGTAGTACGGTATTTTCGGTCTGGTTGACAGGACGTTATACATGTTATACGCAATCTCGTCATTTTAATTCGGTCTCGAATTATAGGTGATAATCACATTTTCCTGCGAGATTCCTACTGGCACGCTCAACGGGAAAGTTATAGGTTAAACAAATTTGGTGTTCACTTTTAACTTCTGAATTATGCAGCAAAATGTCGATTTGCCTAGTTGCAGACAACATGTCATTTCACCTAAAAAAAATTAAGCCATTTTGATACTCGGTTTACAACTCGCCCCTACATTACATGCTTTATTTAGATCTTAGTGTCTTTAGATCCTACGGCAAAAATATTTCAAGCCGTACTTCTGCCCATGTTGCTATTTATTCATTTAGGCCTATAAGAACTCTGATTTACTGATATCTGTGTGCATTTCTTTGCATCGATGTCGTTCATGTATTCGACTCACCCGGGCCAGAATGTAGGTATTATTATACATTGCTTGGTTTCTTTCAATATTTTATGGATTAATTAAGTGTACTTCGTGATCTATTGAAAGCGGCAGGTTTAATAATGTGTTATGGTTATCACGTACTACATTTAGGTGATCAATCTGTGCCGACAGTGAAAATCATTTTCTCTTGAATCTGAAAATTAAAATTTGATAAATGTACTTTGATATGTCTGTGAGCGGCTTCATCCGGATTTTTCAAAACTGTGGTCGCACTTGATAAAGTGAGATAAAGATGAACAGTCTCAATCTGCGGTCGTCATCATATTCGTCATCATTATCATCCTGTGTTGAGGGAAGGTGCCTACAAATCGGACATCCTTGATCTGGTAAAACGACACATCAGCCACAGTGTTTTGCCTTAACACCAAGATCACATGTCGCAGACGGTCGTGTCAACTACCATTGATGCGAAGGGTATGGCAAAACACCTAATTTAAGATATTTGTTTCAGTGTAAACCATGGTTTATTTTGCAAAACGGTTGTATTAGGTAAAGAGAAGAGCTATTTATTTGAAGGAAAAAACCCTGATATTGCCAACTCAATCTAGTTTTATGAAATCCACAGTTATGCAGCAATCATTTCCATATCAGGTCATGATTTGTAGATGAAATCGAAGCAAAACTATTGTGTAATTTTGTCAAAACTTTGGGGATAGAAATGTCAAAAATACAAATATATACCTTTTCAACCATTTAAATTCCAAGGTCTATTGACAGTCTCTGACCCAAATTACAGTATTAATAGTAGTCATGTTGATAATGGATTTCATTTCTGATTTAAAAGTGAAGTAATTTAGCGGCAATTTGATGAGCTTTAAAATTTCAGCTATTAATTTGAGGAGATGTGTGTTGGATGGCAATATGATAGCAATATATACAAGCAATATTCTCCATTGTATCCATGATTAATTTTGTTTGGACATAACTACGTGACCTATATTGACTAACAAGCGAAGAAAGGTATGATAAATGAGGCATATTTCATGCAAAATAAATGCCATAATTACTTCCTATGCATACAAATTTGCTGGGATCAAACATTATCTGCAATTTAATTTTTATGAAAGATCGCTAACCTTTATGGATACTAATACAATCCACTTCTTTCAAATGCGCATAACTAATCATAAAACACTACCTTTTATTGATTCCCTTCCATTTGTCTTATTTACAAAATGCATTTCAATGATTCATATTTCATTTTAATTCATTGGTTCAAATAGTTTGAGAGCTTTAAATATGTAGGGTGTTCCACTTGACGTTTGCCAAATGAGCTGCATATGAGCATGATGAGTGCCCCTCCATATCACCTGGAGTGTCTCGATAAACACAATTGCAAATATCGTACTACACTGAAATACTCATGAAAATTCAATCGCATTGCACCTGAGAGGGTTCTAGCTATCAGAAATAATCGCAGTAGTGATGTCGTTGCTGGGCCATAACCACACCGTAGTCCGAATTCTACGCGCCATATTAAATCAAAAGCAAAAGACCTGGCCCATCTGGTAATTTTGTCAAATTGTAAGAAGTATTGCTAGATGTTGAAAATATAAGTAGGCCTAATAATAAAGCACAATTTGTATTCTAGAAAATTGTGGAATGAATAAACCCTAACACACACACCCCGACAACTAAGAAAAGATTGTCTTGTATTTGTCTATACGCGCAATATAGTTTAACTAGGACCTTAGTTACACGAAAATCAATTGAAACAATTTGTTTTCTTGCTTAACACTTGAATCCAAAGCCATAGCCAAGTACGAAGCTCCCCCCCCCATTCTAAAACATCAGTCCGTTTTGAAGGAAATTTCACAAAAGGTCCAGTTTGATAATATGGAATGTGCTTGTCATTAGTTTACATGATGGTGTTCATAATGTAGTGAAATTGCCTTAACAGTTAGCATCCTGGACAACCGATTCTTTTGTTTGGCAAGGCTCACTCAGTCATTTAATGAGGCAATACAAACGATCGAATTTGGTGTTGAAATGAGCTAAATTTTTAGTTACACCTTTTCGATGTAAAATTAATTTTCTCGGCCAAATGAAAAGCAATCATTTTCATTTTTTCAGTAAATGTCAGGAAAAATTGTAGTGCTTGATACTGTATTTTTTTTTCAAATTCTAGTGTTAAACTTAGGCGTGAAATTTAGTCATTTAGTGTAAGATTTTCGATTTTGATAGGCTTAAACTCTGCCCGCGAGCCTTTTTTTTTTTTAATTTTTTAGCTTTTCAAAGTAAGATAGTTCGCTAATGAAGGATTTTTCCCAACTTTCTAACGCACATCACCGTGAGCGATATATCATAGTTTTGTCAGAATTTGCGTTTTCATTTCACCATTTTTACTGCCGGCTGACCATTTTTCAAAATCAACGAGTGAGTGAAATCTAAGGCTAATACTAGCATTGTGGATCGATATCCCTGGGTTTAATAGGAATACCGGCATGGCTACAGTGTTGCTAGAACTTCAATATAGCAAAGAAATTCCCAGGCCTATAGCGCTCCTACTGATCATGTTTAACCAGAACACTCAATTGGGGATTTGGGCTACCAAATCGCTGGTCGGGCAATTTGCTTTCAATGGAAAATTGACCTGGATAAACAACAAAGGAAATAATCGACTATTTCTGCTGGTTGCTCTCGAGATAAAAGTACTGAGTTAGACATTTTCGGACCATGAAGGGAAAAAGGGTAAAATAAAAATGGAAATTCTAACAAAACTATAATATATAGACCCACACGATGTGCTTTACAGAGGTGGGAAATATCTTTCTTTAGCAAACTATATTAGTTTGAGACGCTAAAAATGAATTCCATAAAAAGCTCGCGGGCGAACTGAAGGCCTATAAAAAATATCACACTAAAAGACACAATTTGATGCTTAATTTTAACACCAGGATTTGTAAAAAATATGTATATCCAAGCACCAAGTTTTTAACTGACATTACTGAAGAAAAAAAATATTGCTTTATATTTGACCGAGAAAATTAATTTCATAGCAAAAGGTGTATCTCTGAATTGTGCTGATTTTAACATGTATCGATCGACTTTCAGCGCGACTAAGCATTTCTAAAGAATCGGTTGTCCAGGTTGCTAACTGTTAAATGACGAATTTAAAGAGGCAGAATTTGAGAATTTTTTGGGGTGGGGTGGGGTGGGGTGGGGTGGAGTGGAGTATTTTGTCATCCTAGCATCCTTTTTTTATGGTTAGTATGAGTAGATATCCACGGAAAAGTATTCCTAAAATTAAAATTTCAGTTGATTTTGATTTTGCCTGTCACTTTACATTGTTCGATATGCCATTGTATTCGTTTATTCGCATCATTAATTGTCCCTCATGTATTCGACTCGCCCATCACCTTTGTTCCATAACCATTAGGGTATAGGACATTTTTTGTTTTTGATATAGCCCCCGAATGAAATGTATTTAATTATGTTTGTACTCACTCAGGTAGCATTGTGTGTGAATTTTACATCCGAACTAGAGGCTATTCTTTTTTTATGGGCATTTTAGTGTCTAAAATGGCCCAAAATGAGGGTTTTTCAATATTGCCGTCCATTTCTAATCGTCACCCCCATAGGCTTTACATGTAAAATAAGAAGGCTCGTAAAAATTTAATAGCCTCTAGTCCAGATGTAAAATTCACACCAACTGCTTTTTGAGTGATTACAAAGATGATTAAATACTTTTCATTAGGGGGCTATGTGGATTTTTTTTTATGTATTCCTTGTACAATGACATTTCACAATAAAATGTCCATTGGAAACAAAGGTGCCCAGTGATCAAAAAAGTCCCAACATGTAGGTGTATTATTACCTGCTTTGTTTCTGTCAATATTTCATGGAATAATTTTGCGTTCGTGATCTATTGAGAGCAGCAGGTTTATAATGTGTAATACCTATCACGCCCTGTCTTTAGATAACCAATCTGTGCCGACAGTGAATCACCATTGACTCTGAAAATGATAATGGAGTTTCTGTGTAAGTTTAAAATAATAAATCACTAAAACACTATTTGATGGTCGGAATATGTGACAGATTTTACAAAAACGTGACTGTACTTGATTAATTAAGATAAATGAACAACGTTTTCTTAGTCTTTGGTCGTCATCATAATCCTCATCATTATCATTACATGTATGCTGAACACATATAGTCGAGTAGTCCGGTTAATTGTGTCTACAAATCGGATATCCTAGATCTGGTAAAACGACATTAACCCCATATATTGCCTTAAACGTTGTTCGTATCAGCTACAATTGACCCGAATACGCTCAAGGATGTTGCTTTGGTGTTCATTTTGATTTGCCATAATTTTCGTAAAAACGTTCGTTTGAGAAGAACTCTTATTTATTTGAAGGAAAAATCAACTGTATAATATTTTCAACTAAATCCTTTGTTATATTTCCATAGTTGTATCCATGTCAAAGGCATTGAAAAATAATCACAATTTGATCATAAAAACGTAATTTGAAATTGAAACGGAAATGTGCATGTGGTGTGGTTTTCTCAAAACGTCAGTTGAAGACAGAATATTAAAAAATAAAAAAGACGTAGTACTGAAAATACACTATTTCAATTTATTTGAATTTCAATGTTTATTGACACATGCCTCTGGCCCAAATAATATATTGAATTACAATAATATTACATTTTATGGAAGTTTGTGAGCATTTTTAATTTTTAATTTTAAAAGAATAAACAAATTTAGCGACAATTTGATGAATTTTGAAATTTTGAAATGATATCCATAGAGCGGGTCTTCATTGCCTTCTGGGACGATCTTTTCACAGTGAGGAAGTTATTTATGTACTGGGGAGAGAGCCTGATGGTCTCCTTTATCTTGAGCGGCTAGACGCTTCTTGTTAATGATCTGTTGTCCCTCAACAACCATCGCCATCTTCTACAAACAACTGGAGAACTGTGAACTCAAAACGTAATACTACATGTGCTAGTACTAGAGTTGACTCCACAGGGTCTTCGCCTACATGTACGTGATGTATGGTACTCACTTTTAACAGGTTTGCTCCTCTGGATCAGGAACATGATGAAGCTCAGGGTACGTCACCTCCCTCCACACATGAGCCATCAGCACCTTTCTCCTCGTCAATTCTTGGGAAAGCAAATCCAAACGGTCAGCGTACGGTACGAAATCCTACATTGCAGGATAGACCTAAATATTACAAGCCAAAATCATACTTGCCCCGACGTTGTTACGACTCCATTTCTAGACGAATTATGGTCAGCGTTTGTTGGGGAATGCAAAAGTAAGTAGTCTGTGCCCCTGCACCCTGCCCGTTGATCCATCTAGCGTCGAGCGATGACTTTATTAAGGAAAAGTACGGGTTTCCAAAAAAACAAATATAATAATTTAATAACTTCCATTCCCAAAGTAAACGCCCATGCCACCCATCTCTTTGCAATAGCAACTACGCAATATAGTACCGCGCAAGCCATTGATCTCCTTGCAATGCAACCCGCGCAAAATAGTGTTAGACACGTTAGGCGGTCTACTTGTTCTCATTATTTGAAAATGTTCATCATTCATCTCTATACTCCTCCTCACTCTGGTAACATAGTGTTCTTTACGTTCTGCTGGACAGTACCAAACTCTCTGTTCCAACAATCACAAAAACGATTAGTGATAACGCTTTCCCTGTAGCTGGTCCACGCACTTGGAGTTCCCGCCTCATTTACATCCGGGAGGCCCCCAACACTTTCAAAAGGTTGTTGAAACCCCACCTGTTTCCTTATCAGTCTTTTTTGCCATCTGTTGCTTGCTATAATAGGTCGATTGTTTGGTCTAATTGATTTTTGTATTAATATGCTCCTGTCTTTTGACAGTCACTAAACAGTAGTTTGTATCTGCACCTACAATGCTGGACAAAATTAGTTGGAATAAAAAATAGAATGTGCACTTTGTAATTACCATATTTTCGTTATATTTAGAGTGATGAAATGGCGCTTTCTTCATGTTCTTTAGTGTCAAATCTAAGCATTACCCTCACCAGCAATACCTTCCCCTGCCCCACCAATCAATGTTGGGTACTACTGAGCGCACATGAACAAAATGTCATATTCAACACTGATCGGGGGAACGGAGGGTCAATTGCAATACAGTTCTAATTTCATTCCAACCCTTTTGTCCAGGGTTGTAGATCCCTCGCAGTATAAATCTCCTCGGTATATGTATATGTGTACACTCCAGAAGCGAGTGACACTTGTTTTTATAAAAAACATTTCTTGGTATTGTTAATTGATTACTAGCTGTTTCTTGGGGCATAACTATCCTTTAGTGGTGACTGGAATTAGGCAGTCCTTTCTCGTTACCCAAAAGGCCAGAGCAAGTCTTACAAAATGGTATTTCCTGATGAAAGACGTAAAGGTTAAGTTGCAGTGGCGTAGCCAGGATTTTGGAACCGAGGGGGCACAACTTGTAAATGTACCGACGGAAATATTTTTTGCCGACGGAAGTTGTGATTTGTTGACCCCAAATGTTTTTGCATGGTTTGAAAAAGTGAAGAGCAAAAAAAAAACAAACAAAAAAAACATCTACCGACGGCCTTACATGAACCGACGGCCATGATGAGCCACTGTTAAGTTGGCCTATTAAAGTTGTACCAGCTTATTCTTATTAAGGGTCGTTTTCAAGTTCCTGTCGTGCCTGTGGAAAGATCACTTAAACATTGGCAAACTAGCTGAGAACAATTTTAGCAATGTTTGACATAATATCATCATATCCTTACGCATATACATTTAGCTGGGATCATATCTGCAATTTATGTTTGTGCAATAACCACCGCGGGCCTATAGGTCCTTTATGAATATTATTCAGAAATATAATTCTCTCCTTCCAAATGCGCATAACTAACTCCTAAAAAATTACCTTTTATTGACATGAATTCCCCTTCCATATCTATTAACTGCATTTCAATTTCATATTTCATTTTAATTCATTGGTTCAAATAGTTTGAGAGCTTAAAATATGTAGGGTGTTCCACTTGACGTTCGTCAAATGAGCTGCACATGACTGCCCCTCCGCACTGGCGAATCACTGGAGTGTCTCGATAAACAAGATTACCAATGTCTCACAGCACTGAAATGCTCATTCAATCGCATTGTACCTGAGAGAGTACTGGCTATCAGAAATAACCGTAGCAGTGATGTCACTGCCGGACCATTACCACACAGTAGTCCGTCTTTAGCCTTTACTGCGCGATATATTAAAGCAAAAGCACCTGGCCCATCTGGTCATTTTTGCCAAATTGTCAGAAATCCTTCTAATTATTGGAAATAAAAGAAGGTCGATCAAATGCAATCATAATATGAGTGAAATCACGCAGAGTCTTGTAAGAATGGTCCTATTCAAGGACAAATTGTATTCTTGAAAATTGTCGAATGAATATAATTATTCTAACGCACACAATAAAAAAATTGTCTTGTTTTTGTATTATTTTACCTATATGAAGAAAGTCTTACTGGGCTCACGTAGGGTCTCAGTTACTTACATATAACATGTATAAATTTTTAAAGCTGCGACTTAATTCTACTGTGTATTTATAGGAATTGATTTAGTTGATTTGTTTGTTTGTCATTGCACGCAGAAATAAAAAGCATAAATTTATTACTTTCAACATTTCTAGGTATCTTAGTGTAAAGCTTAAGTGAAGTAAGATAATTTTCATAATTCAATAACAATATTCAACATAATGACAAACAGTTTTGAAAATTTCAGTCTGCTTTGTCAATGTCCACAGTTACATACAGACATACAAACGACGCTTTTAAGTGGGGGTATAATACCATAATTTTCATCAGGACCCCTCTTCTTATTTTGTTGCAAATTTATGAAGTACATAAATATGTTAATCACCTCATGTCCTGAACTTATAAAATATCTCTACATACAAAGTTCTTTTAAACCATTTTAGTAAATCATTCGGAATTAGCCCTATATGTTTACTGTATCCTAGTAACTCAGATGTGTGTTTCATAACAAACCATAATTTATTCTATTCAAGTAGAGCACATGAATAGAATACATTAGATCTTTTGTTATACTATCTATAGAAATGTACTCATCGATGCATGCTAAATAACACTGAATAAATTAAATAAGCTATTCCACGTGGATGCATGCCAATTTAATACTCTGTGCCTTCTATAATGTGTTGTTAGGAAAAGAGATTTAAAAAGGCTATAGGTCATCATAGGTCAGGTTATAGGTCACTTGGTTCAGGTCAAATTTAGGCATCCATTTTGAATAGTCTGTGATATCATAATGAGGCATCAATTTTGATATTTTGTCTTTTACTGGATATATATTGAAAAGGTGTGAGGTGGATATATTAACATTAACAAAATAATAATGTAATATTACTCAATTAATGTAATGCTACTCAAGCTAATTCTTTTTCTTATCTGATTACGTCCTTAAATTGAGAAAATCCTTGTGTGTTTATAATACAATTTTATTTGATACAATCATTATACTCAAAAATCTGTCAGAATCAATTTTCAATCAGACCTATTTGTGATGTTTTCGCTTTTTTATGGCCTAATATTAAACATTTTAAATGATCAAAGTTGAAAGTATTGCAAATTCTAAATATTGCCTCCTCCAGCACTTTGTAAGGCTGTTGTGTAACCATGTTTACATTAAGTCAGTTTTGGCTTTTTAAAAAGCAGCAGACCTACTATTTTGTATTCAACATAGGGGACTTGTAGATTCGACCTAACGTACATTTATTTTCAACCGGCACACATTTACTCTAAAAATATCTGGAAGGGGAAACCATAGATAAAGAAAAGGCTGTATACTATTAATAAAATATCGCATTTTATTTTGCATTTAACCGGGTATTTTACATCTTGAAAGTTATAGGTTGTGTCCTGAATTCATAATTCGTAGATACGGACGTAAGCAATCATTTCTACACGCGGGAAACCGAGTCATACCAGCGACAAATACGAGGCATAAATACAAAATATGAAAAATAATGCTGCAGAAAGCCGCAATAAGTTCACCGGTTGAATCACTGTAAGCTATATACCAGCCATCATTTGGACAAAAATAATACGCGGTACATTTTGGTCTAAAGAGTTGCACAAAACTTTACTTTGTTGGCTTACTTGTTCCAGTCAGTAGCAAGAAATAAAAACAGATGAGAATGAATCTTCAATCACCATCATTACCATACCTACAGTCAAGCCGACATTTTCTGTAAAAACATTTGGCATTTGCTTGGGAGCTGAACTCTTAATCCTATTTCGATTAAAATTGATGTTAATTACACTGAACTTCTTATAATCAAACACAAAATTAAATAGACTAGTTTGATTCTGACGTCAGCGCAAAGGCGTGGCGTGATTGGTTGCTGACCTATGTAGCACGGCATTTTCGGTCTCGTTGACAGGAAGATCATGCGCAACTCGAATTACAGGCTGGTGATAATTACATTTTCCTGCGAGATTCCTACTGGCACGCTCAACGGGTTAAAAAAAACCTCGGTGTTCACTTTTAGCTTCTGAATTATACAACAAAATGTCGATTTGCCTAGTTGCAGACAACACGTCATTTCCAAATTATGCAGTAATGGTTAAGCAAGCTGGCGACTGTTTTTTCCGATGGTCACCAAACCTCCTTAAACAGTTCTGTATACAGCACTATGGGCTAGTGCATCCCAATTCGACGGCTTCGTTAAAAATAGTGGCGTAAGGTGGGCACCACGAGCAAATTGTTTGAAGAAATACAAAATATATAAATGTTTTTCATTTTGCTGATATTTCTTAGTTTGTTTACTATTTTATAAAAATGTGAATAAAAAGTGGGGGCAAGGTGGACACGCCACTATGAAAAACACAAATTTCATTCAATTATTAATCAAATCGCTGATTTAGGCTGCAGACACTTGAAAGAGAACATCATTGAAAACATATGTGCCATTTAAAAAAAAAATAGAATATGACTAAAAATCCCCTTATGACACTATGGATGAAGAAAAACTAATTTTTTTTTCTCAATGGGAAAGGTCTAACACGAATATAAAATAAGCCTCGCTATGTTGAAAAATAAGGTTCACTATATCATATATAATGAACTAAGGTTAGCTAGCGTTAGGGATAGGTTTAGTTATGTTAAGGTCTAGCGTTAGGGTTAGGGATATATTCGATATAGCGAACCTTAGCGAACGACTTAGTGTGCCTTCGATATAGCTATGATAGCGAACCTTATTTATATTCGATATAACAGACCTTCGACATAGCGAACCTTATTTCACATTCGACCTAGCGTACCTTGGACGTAGCGAACCACTGACATTAGCAACATAGCGGACTTTGTAACTGTTTGGGTTCACCTAAAAAATTAAGCCATTTTGATATTCGGTTTACAACTCGCCCCTACATTCCATGCTTTATTTAGATCTTAATGTCTTTAGATCCTGCGGCAAAAATATTCCAAGCCCTACTTCTGCCCATGTTGCTATTCATTTATAGGATAGACCTGAATTACTATCATGTATTCGACTCATCCGGGCCATATAGCAATTTATTTATACATTGCTTGGTTTCTTTCAATATTTTATGGATTAATTAAATGTACTTCGTGATCTATTGAGAGCGGCAGGTTTAATAATGTGTTATGCTTATCACGTACTACATTTAGGTGATCAATCTGTGCCGACAGTGAAATAATTTTCTCTTGACTCTGAAAATTAAAATTTGATAAATGGACTTTGAGATGTCTGTGAGCGGCTTCATCCGGATTTGTCAAAAATGTGGAGTTAAAAATGAACAGTATCAATATGTGGTCCTCATCATACTCATCATCATTATCATCATACGCGTGAAACTTATAGTCACGTTAACTGTGTTGAGGGTAGGTGTCTACAAATCGGACATCCTTGATCTGGTAAAACGGCACTATCAGTCACAACACAACACGTCGCCGGCGATTGTGTCAACTACCATTGATCCCAATAGTTAGTAAAACACTCAATTTAAGATATTGGTTTTGGTGTAAACCATGGTTTAGTTTTGTACTTTTGCTAAAACTTTGAGGATAAAAATGTCAAAAGAAGCAAATTATATACTTTTTCAACCATTTCCATTTCAAAGTCTATTGACAGCCTCTGACCCAAATTACACATTATTTCATTTATGCATTTTGATGAGCTTTAAAGTTTCCACTATAGGAAGCTATAAATTTGAGGAGATGTGTGTTGGATATGGCAATATGATTGAATTGAAACTATTTCTAATGTGGACACCCAAGAAGAAATTAACATTTGTTACTAACAATATTCTTCATGGTACCAGCACATGATTAATTTTGACTATATTGGCTAACAAGTGAAGAAAGGAATGATTAATGAGACCTAATTGCATGCAAATTAATGCCATAATTAGTTCCTATGCTACGCATATAAATTTGCAGGGATCAAACATTATCTGCAATTTAATATTTATGAAAGATCGCTATTACCCTATAAGTTCCTTTATGGATACTATTCAGAAATACATTTCACTTCTTTCAAATGCGCATAACTAATCATAAAACACTACCTTTTATTGATTCCCTTCCATTTGTCTTATTTACAAAATGCATTTAAATGATTCATATTCAATTTTAATTCATTGGATCAAATAGTTTGAGAGCTTTAAATATGTAGGGTGTTCCACTTGACGTTTGCCAAATGAGCTGCATATGAGCAAGATGAGTGCCCCTCCACATCACCTGGAGTGTCTCGATAAACACAATTGCAAATATCGCACAACACTGAAATACTCATGAAAATTCAATCGCATTGCACCTGAGAGGGTACATAGCTATCAGAAATAATCGCAGCAGTGATGTCGTTGCTGGGCTATTACCACACCGTAGTCCGAATTCTGCCAGCCATTTTAAATCAAAAGCAAATGATTTTTTCAAGTTGAAAGAAGTGTTGCTAAATGTTGAAAATAAAAGTAGGCTTAATAATAAAGGACAATTTGTATTCGTGAACATTTTGTTTGGAATGAATATACCCTACCACATACAACCTGACAATTAAGACAAGATTGTCTTGTTTGTGTTGTTAAGAGTCGTTAATGACTCAAGACAAAACACCTTTTTCCCAAATTCACTTCAGGATGCACAACAAAACACACTATTTGATTAAGTTAACAAGATATAAGTATTTAATAGCTTTTAATCAATAGTAAAGCATGATTTAACAATAATCTTGTGAGTGAACATAAATACATACAGTCAGAATAAATTATACACTATGTTTGATAATTTTGTGTATGTCCTGATTCACTTGTGCTGCGAAGATCACTGTTCAGCGAAGTCCATTGAAGACTTTTATATCTTTTGCATAAAATGCTCGCACAGATGACTATCTCCAAAATGGTGCTATTTTCATCTTTCACATAATTTCTTCAGGAATCCTCCTGTTTCCACTTACATTGACAGATGTGTTGTTTCATAAACCAGACTTCAGCAAGTCAACAGAAGAATATGATATAAATTCCTTTCTTGGTAGAGGTACGCACTTTGACCTATTCTAGATGTTCTCCGATATTACTGGATAGTAATACATTGACTACATAAAATATTTCTGGATAGTAATACATTGACTACATAAAATATTTCTGGTTCGCAATTCCCTTCCTTTGAAGGCATATGGACTGCATGCACACTAAAGAACTCACAACAAGACTAATAACTGTGTAGAATTGTGTTTACATTTGCTTACATACCAAAAAACAAAAAGTTCCATTCTATTAATACCCGATTCTTCATTCAAATCTTCACAACATATGATGTAATCTGGGAATTCCCAAGTCTCATAATAAACATTAACCTTTCATATTACTACACTTCCTGGGGGAAATCCAATATGATGTCATATCAACTTGACACTCTTGGGGATTTTCCTACTGGGGCAATACAATGAACATTCTAGAGAACAATCCAAATTTTTTTTGATCAACTTGAAACATGAGAGGGGATTCCCAAAAATGTCATCTTACTCCTGAAATAACTCACGGGGACAACTAGGGCCTTAGTTACACAAAAATTAATCCTTAAAGCTGCAACTTTATAATTATGCTGTTCCTTTATAGCAAATGAATTGGAAAATTGTGTTTGTTTGTTTGTTTGTTTAACGCTTTAATCCAAAGCCGTAGCCAGGGTCTACGGGGTGCGATGTACCCCCCCACCACAATTGCTAATAGGAAATTTTCTTTTTGAAAATGGGAGGAGCTTAAAAATGGGGCTCGAATACGGTGCAACGCACCCCAAAAATGCCAATCTGAAAAAACATCCACATTTTTATGAAAATTGAGAAAAGCCCTTTAGTGAGAGAAAAATTACAAATGGTCCACTAAAATCAGCCCTTGTTTAATGTAACATTCATAAAAGTGCAACTTTTAGCAGCCTACCCCCCTCCAATACGGGCTACAGGCCTGACAAAGTTGAATGGAGCTTCGGTTGTTTGAACACTGCTGCTTTCTTCCCTTTTTGTCAATTTGTCATATTAAATGAATACCTATAAAGAACATTTTATAGATGTCCTTCACTTTTAAGCTATTCCTACATTAACGTCTTGATGGGGATCACCGATAGTGCCTATGAAAAAGATTGCCTTGTTTTTCTATTCGTCTATACTGTACGCAAGAGAGTGTCGCTGAGGACAAGTAGGGTGTTATTTTTACATCAATCTTTAAAGCTTCAACTTTATTACCATTCTACTGTTCTTTTGTATCCTGAGTATCTTTAAAGTTTTAATTCTACTGGTTTTTTATGAATCTTTAAAGCTTCAAAGTTGTTATTACCATTCTACTGTTCTTTTGTAAATCTTTAAAGCTGAAACCTTATCACCATTTTACTGTTCTTTTATAAATCTTTAAAGCTTCTACTTTATTATCATTCTACTGTTCTTTTATAAATCTTTAAAGCTTCTACTTTATTACCATTCTACTGTTCTTTTATATTTATAGATAGCTCTATCATTCATTCTCTCTACTAGCTGTAACTTTTTTTGCGAATCATTCATGACATTTGCCAATGTTTACATAAAGTCAGTTTTCACATTTAACTTATCACGCCTATGTATGAACAGAGTATTCAGCGTATTGTATTATTCAACATGATACTTGACAGGTCATACTGCAGTTACTGTCCGCTTTCCTATACACAATACACAGTGCTCTCACCATTGACGCGTGACCTCTACAAATGATGTATGTTGGAAGAATGGGCACTTGCCTAGTTAACATCACTGTGTGAAAAATAATCAGCCAATATTTAACTTATTCTCCAAACTTCTAGCAAATATATTTCTCTAACATGACCTAAAATTACAGCTAGGTTAGATGTTCAGAAATAGTCGCACTTTTGTAAAATATGAGTGAGGGCAAGGCATAGCTAGCCAACTCCCCGTGTTAATTGAATGGAGATTTGACCGAAAATATTGGTATCGGACCGCTCACTTCTGAAGGATGCCACAAAAAAAACGGTACAAGCTACATTTAAACTATTCTCTGGCAATCATCATGATGAGTTTCTTATTTAGTATGCCGAAATTGGGTACTGTAGGTGATTGACAAAGGGTCGCACTTTTGTGTTTTAGGAAGGATATGTAAACGACAGATAACACCAAAAATATGAAGAAATTATTTCCAAACCGTGTTAAGTCAACAATCATTATGTTGCTCATTTTCAAGAATGATGGTTAACAAAAAGCAGGCCATTGTCTCATTTCGTGAACAAAGGTCTACATACCATTGTTTCCTTGCGTTTCCTTTATAATCGGTTACCCAACTGAAGCTGTATTATAGCAGCTCATTGCTATATCGCACATATAAAACAGACACATGTGCACAGCCAGAGAAGATCCGATTTAATCAGTTGAGCTGTTTCAATGAGTGTTATCTTGGTTTAATAGCTTTTAATGGGGTTTAAGTCCTGCAAAGGTCGAGGTGAATTCTACTGTAGACATGACTGCATCATGTGAAACCTGGTACACATTTGCTCTTAAATATCTATATAAAAAAAGTATGCAAAAATATAGACAAAGAAACGGCTGGATACTATTAATAAAATAAATGTAGTTAACCGGGCATTTGATATTCTTCTCTTGAAGGTTATAAGTTGTGTCCTGAATCCATAATTCGCAGATAGGGACGAAATCATTTTAAGAAACCATTTCAACGCGTGAACCTTCGACAGATACAAAACATGGATTTAAAATAAGAAAATATCGCTAAAGAAAGGCACAATAATTTTACCGACTTGAAAAAAAAGGATGAAAATAAACGAATAGAATTAGTCCACTAAATTGGTTGAAAATGGTTCTTGTAAGTTGATAGATACCCGGGATGGACCTTATGATATTGGAGAATAAAGTCATGAATACTTTCACAATTATTCGGAGGAAACTCGCGAGAAGCTTGTATGTCATCTAAGCTTATGTGTTGTCCATTTTAATAGTAAGGGATGACCTACACGTGCATTACATGAAGTGAACAGAAGGTAGGAAGAAAGTATTGATCCTGATGAATGATATTGGAAACGTTATTAACTGTCAAATCAAGTTCACTTGGGAGAAGGTTGGATTGTTCGTCAATTTATCAATCATTAATAATTTGTCAGTCTAAATGGAATTTTTATCAAGAAAATAATGTATTACGATGAAAATAATGTATAAATTTTTGAATCATTATAAATAAAAATTTCAGTGTACTAATACAGCTTACTTTTTAAATTTCGCTACAATGAGTGCAAATGATAATCAGATTCAGATAAGTACATGGAGCCGTTTGGCGGATTGTGTCAGCATTTATGGCGACAGGAAATGCGACGGTAGCCTCTTCCCACCCACATTGCTAGATTAGGTTTAAATGCATGTTTTTCCTCCTGTGTCTATGCATAATTATATGGTTTTATTGAATTTGAAATCAATCCAATTGGTACCAATTAAAACATAAGTAATTGACAGTAAACGATATCAATTAATATAAAATTAAAAACAAAATAAATTCAGCTAAAAAGAAAAATAACTGCAGATTAAAACACCGTGGATTTACATTTGTATGTTTTATGCATTACATATTGCACAGGAACCTACAGTGCTAATACTTTAAGAAATACCGTTTTCTGCTGTGATTTTGCTCATCATGTTCAGGTCATTGGCTTCGAAGACGTTGCCTTTATATCCACTAATTAATTTATCTGATGTCTATTTGAGCCTTTGACCATCACATCTGGTGTCCAATGAAGATCTTTCCATTCAACTCATCACCTGTAATCAGAATAAACCCAGAGGTCAGATTCAGAATAAAGTGAGAAAAGGTAGAAAACAGGTGGTGATATTTAATTGTTTTCCCATTGATATCGATTGAGTGTAAACCTTTCTTACAAAACCGGGAACATAGTTAAATTTTACTGTCTGACAATTGGATATCTACGTATAGTTCACAGAGTTACACACTTATTGTCCAGATAGAAAAACAATTAGATTTTCAAAAGAATTTCTATTAAACAACAAAAAGGCTTAAAATAAAACCAAATTTGTTTTTGTAGCACTTATACATTTGAAAATATGGTAGAATTTTAATTTTTTAAATAACACTGTCAATGCAGAAATAGCGCCATGGATTTCTCCAATTATACAGCACTGATATAGGGATCAAAAATTATTACGTAAATATTTATTTGATAATATCCTGATATTTGTGATATTTTATGTGCTTTGATATGTGATATGACTTCCACAAACACAAATAATCTTATTTCCGAAAGTTAACAATATTTTATGGTATGCATCTTAAAGTAGGTTTAAAAAATGTCAACAATTTTGATGTAAGGTAGTTTTGCCGTAAACCAGAATCTTCCCCTCTCGATATGGATCGCGAGAAAAAGACTAACCTTTTACCAGCATCAACTTTTAAGCTTTTCAATCAGTTCTTACTATGGTTTTACCGAAGATCGCATTGTCTTTTATAAAAACAAAAACAAAAAGCTTCTAATTTTGCGTGTTGTTTGTGTTGCACAAAGTATATTTATCGTCCAACATAATCAAATATGATTTGAAAAGTAATATTCACAATCTATCGTTGACAATGCAATTTCCTTTTGCTATGATCTTAACCCGGATATTATTTACCAACGAACTCAGTGCGTAGGTATTATTGAATAAGAAGAAATATGACAATCGATATGTCAGAAAATGGGGCCAAGATTCTTTCCTCAAGTGTTTGTGATACACTTTGTTAAGGTAGCATCGATCCACCGAATCGTAAGATTTCTGCCGTAAAAAGCCCACGGAGGGGAGGATGAGATACAGCTCAACTTAAATAAGGTTTTTCTTTCATTCACCTTCAGATATATTTGATTATATAGTTATACGATGAAAAAATATATAGATTTCTATTATCCTAAGATATCCGTCTGTAAGAAATACATAGCATCGATAGCGGTTAAAGGGAATACAATAAATGGTGAAATGTCAACTTAGATGATATACCAAAGTGTAAGATAAATACATAATTGATCAGACGGATGCAGATTGGATGCTTATTAATTTATTTTGTTGCACCTGTTATTATTTTGTATTGACGAAGGCGATCAGTCGTACGAACTCCTCGAATCATTGAGTTATCGGACTAATACAACTCAAACATAAATTTAAAAAAAAATACTGATGAAGTATGTTTTGGAAATCTGCGATTAAGCATACAAACCATTAAGGGATGGGTTTATATGTGTGTAAATGGAGGAGAAATGGGAGGATTTTGGCATGTTTGCTGTGATTGTTTGCCTAGCAATATTGATCACAAGTACACAATTGATGGTGCATATCAAGGACCAAACTCTATAGTTTTATATTTGAGCACGATCACTTCTGTAAGGTCATGGGAAATTATGTAAATCGGCTTTTATATTTGATGTTGCATATCGGCTCACGCACTTTATTTTTGTACCCAGTATTTCACAAAGTCCCTGTACTCTGATGACCCTATGACTTTTTGCTGGTATGTTGAGCACTTTAAACAATTAATTATAGTACTTACCTCCTACTTTAGGAACATGCGTATGTCTTAATGTATGTCGACCATGTCAACAACCCAGTGTAGTTTTACATGGTTGGAAAAGTCCATTTCCTTTCGCTATTTTGCCAATCATAATTCATAAATTGTCCAACTTTTTTGACAAAAAAGAGTTTTACAACTATTCCGCCAGCAAGGAAACACAAATTTATGTGTATCCAGTGCGTCCTTTACGTTTAAATAGTTCAGTTTATTGTCAAGTTGTGCCTCTATACGCCATATTTACGGAATTGATGATACGAGCTGATACGGAATTTTTGAACCCAAATTTCTTGAAATATACATTACCTTTTTAACTTCTCGCCACGAAATTGGATTCATAAGAAGGTCAAATACAAGCCTTCCATTATGGCTGGTATCACTATCTCGATTGGTGTCTTGTGTTAGTATTATTCCATATTTTGCTGGTAGAAGTTCAATGAAACCCTCCATAATTCACGACTACTGTCACTTGTGTTATAAACTCGATGTGTTTACTATATTGTCGCTCGGGTCCGCGACTAATCGCAGGACCAGTCTATCATTAGCTATTCTATACACTTTTCAATAGCCTTATTGTGATGTGTGGGAGTTTTAAAAGCCGAGCCATGAACAAAATATAATGCGAGCACCTGGGGGCATCAACTTTAGAGGTGACGGTATGTGCCTGTCAATATATGCCCCTCTTTTGAAGCCGACTATACCCGATGACCAGGCACCTTCAGTTTTCAAAATATTATACCCAATGACCCCTTTTTCATTTTGATTGTACATAATTGACCCTTTTTTTTATAAAAAAAAACCCAACGTTTTGTACTGATATGCGCCTACTTCGCGACGCTTGTACAAAATGTAGGCACATATGCCCATCAATTCTAAAGTTGAGTGCCCCGGGGCGAGCGCATACTGCGGGCCAATGAACAATGAGATAGTGGCTTTTCTGATATCACTTTGAGGAACTGTTGAAGTATAAATCAACCAACGAGTAGGTGTGTCCAAATTGCACATCTTGAATTGAGACCAAGACATGCTGTTATTTCAATTGTTATATCGTTCCGGTTGGTTTATTACCTACCATTGCCTACGAGATGCAGTTCTAAGGTGACAGAGGGACAGGTCTGCAATTCGATTCCACAACCATTCATACCTTTCATCTGTTTTATTGTATTATCGTGCGAATTGCTCCGTGGTACCTTACGGGTACCTGAATTTTATTTGAATGAAGATGACTCTGTCATGCTCGACGTCATATTGCATAATTTCTATACAGTATATGCAATAAACCAACCAGAACAGTATAACAATTGAAATAATAGGCAGTTCTAAGATAGGTTAAGAAGAATATAACGTCATTCTGTATTATTATTCAAGGTTGTAACGTGTGTCTATGCTGTCATGTAGGCCTACCTGGCAACAGACACGCCCCCGGTACAAACAGATGAAATTTGTAGAAAAGCGTGATTATGACAAAAAACATTAAAAATGATACTTTGAGGTATTGTTTTTTTAATTTTTGTATGGCAGATCATACATACACATGTGCTGAGGTCAAAAAGGTAAAAATTTTGTTTTTGACCCCTGACTCACCTGTCATTTCAAACAACCCCTTAACCTGTATCAGTCTACGCAGACATGGTTGACAACAGCAATTCATATAAGAATGTAACATACATCAAACACAAAAGCCGGAAACACAAAATTGCGATAAGCGAGCATATATATATCTTACGATATATTGACATTGATTCAACACTTGAGTAGAATACAGAACCTGCTCACTCGCTTAAAATATCTTTGATCAACATTGATTATGTTTTATTGACATATTTTGCGTGCGTTGTTTTGAAGCTAAATACAATCTATTAAAATGTAGCTTGTGTTTTCTTGTGCTTTACACAACAGTCGTACCTTGATACACAGAAGACTTTGGCTGCAAGGCAAATGGATTTGTATGCGCAGAAAGAACCAATTTGAGCAAACAGTAAACCTATTTCCCCAGGCTTCAGAAATCTCTTGTGCGGTGTTAACAAGACAAGATTGTAGCCAACCTAATCAGTAAATTACAACGATTACACAATGTCGTGTAGTGGCTATTGGACAGAATTGTTTAAGGCTGATATTGTGTTACATTATAATTATTCTATTTGCGTCATGATTATTTGATTGGAATAATATGATATTATTTTCAATGGTACTTTCAACTGAATGCATTTAATTACATACAGTTTCAAGGTCATCAGTACAATCAGTAATTATTATTTTTGTTTGTTGCATTTGAATCGTTTAAGGACATGGGTCCACCTATCCTTCTATATATATTGATACGTCTCAGTCCGTCTCACTGTCATGGTATTTCATCTGCATCTCAGACCTATGATGTGCTCTGTGTCTTGGCTCTAGCATGTTCATGGTTAAGACTGTTCAGATTATTATGATATACTTTGGATACAGTAAAGTAGTCAACCTTTCAATTGAACAGCTACCTTCAATTCTTTTAGCAAAAAGTAAAGTACTTTTTAATGTAATTGATGAGCTCTTTAAAAGCCGTGACTGACCTGTCGAAATCCGTGACTGGCTTGCCGACAAAACACCACTTGACCTGAATCTGGAGTCCATTTTGGCCTTCGAATCGATTGATTTATTCTATTCTTAAAGATAATCCGGCAATTTACATGATAATAAACACGAACACTAAGTGTTATGTATTATTTAACGTTATAAAAATGTTTGTAAAGTCGGTGATTTTGTAGAGTAATAAGATATGAACAGCTTAACCGTCCTATAAGCACGGTAAGCGTAAATTTAAAGGAATGGGCTGTGGTATGCTCTTTAAGCGTTAAACACATAATACGATCGTAACATTGATATATATACATGTATAATGGTCCACTACGGGCAAATCACCATTCTAGCTTAAGTGACTGCACCTCAACGCGTATTAATGTCTATCAGTATCCAGACGTCTATATCCAAGCATTGAGTGCACTTTTCAAGTAAAACCTATTCTTGGCAGTAAGTTCAATAATGTGGCTCGTTTACATCAGATTTATGTTTACTTTGTTGGGTTGCAGATGCTAGAAGACAACAGCAGAAACTGATTTAAATGATTACAAAATATATTATGTACGTTATTTTGCCTTCCAGACCACAACGGAACTGTAAACAAATGTCCATCTACCATATATATGAGCGTCTCATGCAGTTATTTTGAATGAGTTTTGAAATCTTTACACTCAAATCAGTGCAGTGGTTGTTTAGAGCGTGTGTCTAAATGAAATCGTTGAAATAACTAAAAAATCATAATTAGATTCATGCCTTAAACATCGCCTCATCTTTTATATAAGATCAACTTAAGTGTGCAGGGTCACGTTAAATGGGAAAAATAAATGCATTTGTTTGTACTGAAACTACAATCTTAAAATTACTCCTCTCACCCTTGTTCGACTCCCTCCCCAAAATTGCTATACACATATGCACATATTAAATGGCCAATTCAGTGATTTGCTCTTCTGGACGATCGTAAAAATCATCCAAATTCAGATCTTGGTACCTTTGTCATTGTAATAGATGTGCTAACATAGCCTGCTAGTGGTTCTGCCAAAAGCCATGTATTTGAGACAAAGTAAGGCATTTACATGAATCTGTTATACTGACAGTATATAAATTAGCTACATGTATAATACATAATACATTTTTATTAGGACTTCAACGTATACTGCTGTTTTTCTTCGTTTTTTGCCCAATTGTTTTTAACAATTTTAACGACTTATCCTTCACTTTTAAGCAATTTATTAACAATTTTAATTTTTGTTTACACTTTCGCAGGGATCACTGAATGGAATTTTAAGTGCATTCAGTATTTCATTAATTTATACGGTCTTTTGCAGTGTAGAGCTTCCTATTGGAAAAACAACCACTTCTGTTCGTAAATTTGTTATAATTATTTATTTATAACTCAGAAAATAAGGATAAATATTTCAGCTTTAATTTTTATTTTAAAATCCACGACTTTAAATGAATAGATATACCCTCTGCGTATGTTAGCTGATGTCTCCTGTAGTGTAAAAGATGTTTTTGAACATGAACTAACTCTAATATATATAGTACTCAGCGAACCAAAAAGAAAGCTAGAAGGTCTATAACGATGGGAAAAGGCTTTGCAGTTTAACCAATTACAACATCAATAATTCAACACAGTTTGTTTGATGTCTCTCCCAATAATTTTCAATTGTTAAAACTATCAACCTATTGCCTTAATTTAGCACCAATAACATGAAATTCGAACACGAAAGAAACAGTGATAGATTGAATGGAGTGATAGACAACATCAATCAACCTACATGTAATATGGCATTAACCCAATGTTGAATACACAGAAGTTCACAAATTGTTTTTGAAATTTTGAAAACTATTGTTTAACTATTTTTGTCATGCATATTTCAACATGGTCCTGATAATTTGCACCCTTGCAATATTTTTACATTTCTATTTAAATTATTGTTTTTTATCGGATCAGCACTTTGTGGTTTAAAAGATTACCCTCTTGGAGACTAAAGAAAAAAAAAAAAAAAAGAAGAAGAAAAAAGAGAGAGATTGTGTGCAATGTAGCAAACTAGGCCCATGTAACTAAAGCATTCATATTATTCATTCAAGTCAACAGTTTTTTCATAGTGTTTCAGGGTATACAAACTAGGGACTACATCTGACACATCTGATAAAATATCACATTTTGTGTTCCTTATATTTTATACTGTTCTACATGTCAAATGTCAGGTTGTACTTTCAAAGAGCTATAGAATGTATGGATGGGTAGACAGATAATGTGTAGTTTAGTTGCTTTGAGTATGAAACAAAAAGAACTATAGAAAAGTATGTTTCTTCATAATTACAAACTGGTGTTTCAAAGAGTATTTTTATGATCGAAATCATGAACTCTTACACATTTATCGAATCGATGTAATCAGATGTAGAGCATTAATGTTTCTATCTACTGAAGATAGCTCACATCTCAGAGCAGAATCAGAATTTCAAAGTGGTGTTCGAAAGAGTATTTTTTATCGAAATAATGAACTCTTACACATTTATCGAATCGATTTAATCAGATGTAGAGCATTAATGTTTCTATCTACTGAAGATAGCTCACATCTGAGAGCAAGTTTTGTCTTTAAAAACAATATTGAAAAAAAAAAACTATAACCAGGTTTTATTCAAGCAATACAACAGTTTTGTTTTGGCTATAATTATTGTTTATACAACATAGGTGTCTGATTACGTGAGTATCCGCTACTACTACAAAATAATGTTTCATGTCCTCCTAATGTTCCTTATCCTCACTGTTTTACATTTCATTAATCCGTCTGTGGTGCTCTAGATTTTAGCAAATTGCAATAGTCAATAATGAACATTGTTTTACACCTTTTTGGATATATGCATGTGAGGAATAACAAATAGTTATTATACACTGAATTGTATAATCTCCTGGGTAAACATCGCATATATGGTTTGAAATTTAATACATTAGTTTTAACTTCTACTTTGTTTTTATTGCCGTTTATTTAAGTTAGTTTACAGTCTTGCACACAGAATATTAAAAACGTGATGAATAAAGGGCTCAGGCAAAATGTACTTTCAAGTTTGTAAGTTCGGTGGCCAGGATTCCTTTATCATATCTGCAGCGTATTTGAACAATTTGTTGTATGGTAAAATAGGTTTTGTCTTCATCAGGACTATATTGATGGTCTTCCAATTTGTGTAGATATCAAATCTCTAAATAAATATAAAGCCATGGTATTGAGTTTCCAGTCACGGCAACTTACGGCAACTAATTAGGTTGTGAGCATGTTAAAGCCACCCACAATCGTGAGCCACGCCAATATCGTCGCAATTACGTAATTGATCAATATTTCGCATTGTAAAAGAAAGAAAAACTGATTCGATCTAATTTGAATCACGTAAAAAAGGCCTAAATATTCCCCTTGATGGCAAAGTGTCGTGATGACTGAGGTTTAGACTGAGGAATAAAGACAAAATAATGCATTGGTGTCCAAATAGCCCAGAAGGTTGCACAGGGGTTAACATTTAATATTGCTCACATTTTATTAAATCATAATCATAAATATTCGTTTCGTCATATATTGACCTATCTATATGACTTCTCAGTTTGAAATAATTAGCGAAAAAGTCTAAGGTCGGCTGGATACTATTAATAAAATATCTTAGTTTATTTTGCTTCTTTGTAGTTAACCGGGTATTTGATATGCTTATCTTGAAGGGTTTAAGTTGTGTCCTGAATCCATTATTCGCAGATAGGGACGAAAGCATGGTAAGAAACCATTTCAATAATTTAACCAACCAAAAAAGGTGAAAATTAATAAATGAAATTAGTCCACTAAATTGGTTGAAAATGGTTATTGATGAACCCCCGGGATGGACCTTATGATATTGGAGAATAAACCTATGAATACTTTCACAATTGTTATTCAGAGGACACTTGCGAGATGCCTGTATGTCATCTAAGCTTATGTGTTGTCCATTTTAATAGTAAGGGATGACCTACACATGCATTACATGAAGTGCACAGGAGTAGGTAGAAAAGGAATGAATATTATTGAGAGTGCTATTAACTCTCAAATCAGGTTCACAGATCATGAATTTGTCATTCCAAATGCAGTGGAATTTTTATCAAGAAGATAAAGTATTACGCTGAAATAATTTTAAGGAGTTCTTTCATCATTATAAATAAAATTTGCAGTGTAATATAACAGCTTATTTTTTGAATGACTTGGTCTTAAAATTTCGCTAAAATGAGCGCAAAGGATAGCTAGGAGCCGTTTGGCGGTTTGTTTGAACATAATCTGGAGTAGCTTCATCCCCACCCACTTCGTTAGATTAGGTTTAAAGATATGTGCGTTTGGTTGCCGATCCATGCTCGTTTTCGCAGGGTTTTCTCCAGGTGCTCCGGTTTTCCTTCTGTTTCTAAAGTCGAACCTCTTCCCATATCCTTGTCCCGTCATATTCGGTTCGCATCTCTTTAATTTAGTAACATCTGAGCACTATTTGGGCATTGGCTGGCTTCCGCCGAATGTTTCAAATAAATAATTAAACGATATAAGCTAGTGCATTTTGCAATTCGTCAATAACATAAATAATGATACATTGTACATTGAGCGTAATCATGGTGCCAAGTTGTTATTTTTTCTGTACGACACCTTTGGATATTTTTAATCAAATGAAATCAATCATTTAGAATGTATATACTATTACACAATTATATATAATTATATGGTTTTATTGGATTTTGAATCATTCCAATTGGTACCAATTAAAACTTAGGTAAATGAAAGTAAACGATATCAATTAATATAGAATTATTAGAAAAAATTAATTCAGTTAAAAAGAAAAAAAACTGCAGATTAAAACACCGTGGATTAACATTGGTATACGATATTTCATGCATTACATATTGCTATCACTTTAAGAAATACCACTTCTTCCTGTGATTTTGCTCGTCATGTACAGTTCATGGGCTTCTAAGGCGTTGCCTTTATATCCGTTAATTAATTTATCTGGTGTCTAAAGATATCTCTTTGACCATCACATCTGGTGTCCAATAAAGATGCTTCCATTCAACTCATCACCTGTAATCAGAATACACCCAGAGGTCAGATTCAGAATAAAGTGAAACTTAGAAACAGGTGCTGATATGTAATTGTTTTTCTATTGATTAATATCGATTTAGTGTGAACAAAGTATTTGGCTAGAATACTTTGGTAATATTTTGTGTGCTTTGATATGTGATATGACTTCCACAAACACAAATAATCTTATTTCAGAAAGTTGACAATATTTTATGGTATGCATCTTCTCATGACATCTTCCTGATTTTGTGGAACGAGTCACAATTTTGAGTCGGTTTTTGATCAATTACGCTGAGAGTTACCTCTAAGATAATTCAGAACCATAAGTAATCTGTTTCCGGACAGTTTACTAATCATTCAGAATAATTATCTTCATAAACAATTCCAGATTTTTATTGATATTGTTCCAAGAAAATTTCACCATAGATTGGAATGTTTGAATCAAAATCTAAGGGATTCACAGTTTTTTTTGGAAGGTAGTTTTGCAGTAGATCAGAATACCTTTAATCAAAAAGCTCAAATTGTCATTAGATTGTGTTACAATGTAGCACGTGTCTTTAATAGCAAGTCATTCTTTTCATAAAAATTGTTTAAAAGTAGGTTCACCAGAAAGCATGCCTAATTTGAAACTTTAAAAGTTGTCAACAATTTTGATGTGAGGTTGTTTTGCCGAAAGCCAGAATCCGCCCCTCTCGATATGGATCGCGGGAGTCTTTGAAAAAGACTAACCTTTTACCATCGCGAGCAAAAGACTAACCTTTTGCAAGCATCAACTTTTAAGCTTTTCAATAAGTTCTTACTATAGTTTTACCGAAGATCGTATTGTCAAAAAACAAAACGAAAAGCTTCTAATTTTTGTGTGTTGTTTGTGTTGCATAAAGTATATTTATCGTCCAACATAATCAAATATGATTTGACAAGTAATATTCACAATCTGTCGTTGACAATTGCAATTTCCTTTTGCTATGTTCTTAACCCGGATATTGTTTACCAACGAACTCAGTGCGTAGGTATTATTGAATAAGAAGAAATATGACAATCGATATGTCAGAAAATGGGGCCAAGATTCTTTCCTCAAGTGTTTATGATACACTTTGTTAAGGTACCATCGATCCACCGAATCGTACGATTTCTGCCGTAAAAAGCTGTAAAAAGCCCACGGTGGGGAGGATGGGATACAGCTCAACTTAAATAAGGTTTTCTTTCACCCATTTATGAAATATGGAAGACACACCTTAACATGTCTTCTTTTACTTCATTCACCTTATATATATGGTCAATTCCAGCGAAAGCGGGACAAAATTCTCTCTATGTTAACTTTCCACTTTAAAATGTCATTAATAAAGGAAATCACGTTATTGATGGAGCATATCATGTCACGTCCAATGTGCTCTCTTTGTGCATATAGGCCTTTACTAGCAAGTCATACCAGGGGACAAGTTATGATGGCTTAAATGAATTGGCGTTACCCACGAATTCAAAGATAAAGCACCATATATGTCACTGAATGTCCTTCAATCAAAATGAAATTATTACCGTTAGAAAGACGTTTGCATGATCTCTCATCATATGTAAAACGATTGAATTCCACCAAAGTTTGTGGACTCTAGAGGCCATTAAGTCAATTTGGCTAATAATTTTGTTACCCGCGTATCAAAAATAAAACGATCGTTCTGAAAAATGTTAAGTGAATATGCCATAAATGACTATATCATTAAACGAAGTTTCGTTCTATAATTCTGAGGTCCAAGTGATTATTTTGTGCAAATACGTTTTACTCATAAAATTCCAAAAATCAAATTTGACGTTACCCACGTATCAACTGTTACCCACGAGTCCAGCAAATATAATTGCCATAACTTTAATTAACATTTAATGACTTTGGACACTGAATTTAGTTTGACAAGCGCTTAAAATTATAAATCGTAAAAATACGTTCACCGTATTAAAAAAGAATCTACGACGCTTTAAACTTTTGTTACCCACGAATCCCGAATAGATGCTAACCTTGAAAAACAAGGAGATTGTTTATTTTAAGTTTAAATCAGCACATATTCAAGCCATGGGTATGCTATAATTTTTACAGTACTTACAGTTTATGCACCTAAGAAACGCAAACCCCAAACGGTACTATAGTACTTATAGCTTTACCCACGAATTCGGCGTTACCCACGAATCCAAGGATTTACTCGTAAATTATATGTTTCTTATGCATCTTAACATTTTGAAAACATGCGAAATAGGTTCCAAAACAGTCCTGTTTAATAGCGTCCTCTTGAAGGTATACTGAAGCTGTATCATGAAGTTTTGATTGATTATCCTAAATTACCATTTTTGGGTAAATGCAATTGGTTAGAGAAACGGGAATCATTGAAACACAATGGAAGAATAACCGCATGATGGTTTCCAACCTTCTGTAATATGTTCTATTTTGCCGCTTACCAATACATACCTTCAAATATGTGTTACCCACGAACATCCCACGAATCCCTACTTAAATTATAGTTGACAATGTATTGATAGTGTTTTAGTTCATAGGAACCGTCAAACACGAGTTAATAGAATATTGCTGCATGAAAATATGGAATGATTTTACTAAAATAATAATATAAAACTGTTTGCTCTGTCTATTTGAAGTTGGCAACTTCATTATTCTCAATATTTTTATACCCAAAATGCCATAATGATCAATTCTAAATATTCCATGTAGTTTGTATTTTGATTAAAATTCATTTTAGTGCCATTGTAGCCTGAATTATTGACATACGGAAAAGTATTTTTTATTTTTATTTACAAAAAATTAATAGGAATTGCTATTTTCCAGACGCTGTTACCCACGAATCCATCCGAGATCCTCATCCTGCGACGAGATACAAAATCTAACTTTACATTTATATGAAGCATTTATTCTAATCTTTCGAAATAATACAGTAATGTTAAATGACAGCCACTTTGGAAAGAGTTGGAAGAATTGACACAATCTTAACTGTACACCTGGTTCTTTCTTAAAATTTGTAATAACCAAAATATTTCTTTGTAGATATTTGTAATAAAATTCAATTTTACGTTCAAAGTCTTCACTGATTTCTAGTGTATATGAGTCACACATAAAATATTGAAAGATATTAAAGAAAGTGAAATTTTATGGCGTACAATAGATGAAAAAGGCTTGAATTCGTGGGTAACATGTATATGCGCATTTAACTCTTTATTTGGTCTAGCAAGAAAAGTTATTTTTCAATCCGATGGCACTTCCACCTGATGATTCACTAGATATGATCGTCTCATTTGATAAGTCTAGAATTGAAAAGGAAAACATTTTCCAAATGGCCCCCAGAGAGAATTTTGTCCCGCTTTGGCTGGAATTGACCATATATATATTTGATACTGGATAGTTATGCGATGAAATAATATATAAATTTCTATTATGTAAGATATCCGTCTGTAAGAAATACATAACATTGATGGCGCTTAAGGGGAATAAAATAAATGGTGAAATGTCAACTTAGATGATGTACAAAAGTGTATAAGATAATTGATCAGACGGATGCAGATTGGATGCTTATTAATTTATTTTGTTGCACCTGTTATTATTTTTTACTGACGAAGGCGATCAGGCGTGCGAACTCCTCGATAATTTTTACAACTCGTAGTTGGTTTTAAATACTGATGTAGTATGTTTTGGAAATCTGCGATTAAGCATACAAACCTTTAAACTGTATCAGTCTACGCAGACATGGTTGACAACAGCAATTCATATAAGAATGTAACATATACATCAAACACAAAAGCCGGAAACACAAAATTGCGATAAGCGAGCATCTATCTTACGATAGATTGACACTTGAGTAGAACACAGAACCTGCTCACTCGCTTGAGTGTCTTTGATTGTTTCATTGACATATTTTGCGTGCGTAACCGTTTGTTTTGAAGCTAAATACGATCTATTAAAAATGTAGCTTGTGTTTTCTTGTGCTTTACACAACAGTCGCACTATACTCTACCTTGATACACAGAAGACTTTGGCTGCAAGACAAATGGATTTGTATGCACAGAAAGAACCAATTTGAGCAAAAAGTAAACCTATTTCCCCAGGCTCCAGAAATGTCTTGTGCGGTGTTAACCATGTTAACAAGACAAGATTGTAGCCAGCCTAATCAGTAAATTACAACGATTACATAATGTCGTGTAGTGGCTACTGGACAGAATAGTTTGAGGCTGATATTGTGTTACATTATAATTATTCTATTTGCGTCATGATTATTTGATTGGAATAATATGATATTATTTTCAATAGTACTTTCAAGTGAATGCATTTAATTACAGACAGTTTCAAGGTCATCAGTACAAGCAGTATTTATTATTTTTTATCTGTTGCATTTGGATCGTTTAAGGACATGTGTCCACCTATCCTTCTCAATCCGTCTCCCTGTCATGGTCTTTCATCTGGCTCTGCATGTCAGACCTATTATTTGCTCTGTGTCTTTGCTCGAGCATGTTCATGGTTAAGACTGTTAAGATTATGGAATACTTTGGATACAGTAAAGTGGTCAACTTTTCAATTGAACAGCTACCTCAATTCTTTGAGCAAAAAGTAAAGCACTTTTTAATGTAATTGATGAGCTCTTTAAAAGCCGTGACTGACCTACCGAAAACCGTAACTGGCATGCCGACAACACACTACTTGATCTTAATCTGGAGTCCATTTTGGCATATTCCGGCAATTTATATGAAGACGAACACTAAGTGTTATCAATGTATTACTTCAACATTATAAAAATGTTTGTAAGGTCGGTGATTTTGTAGAGTAATAAGATATGAACAGCTTAACCGTCCTATAAGCGGGATGTGGTATGCTCTTTAAGAGTTAAACACATATGACATAATACGATCGTAACATTGATATATGGTCCACTCCAGGCAAATCACCATTCTAGCTTAAGTGACTGCACCTCAAAGCGTATTAATGTCTGTCAGTATCCAGACGTCTATCCACGCATTGAGTGCACTTTTCAAGTAAAACATATTCTTGGCAGTAATTTCAATAATGTGGCTCATTTACGTCAGATTTATGTTTACTTTGTTGGGTTGCAGATTCTAAAAAACAGTGAACACCAGTAACTGATTTAAATGATTGCAAAATGTATTATATACTAGTACTTTATTTTGCTTTCCAGACCAGAACCCAACTGTAAACAAAATGTCATCTACCATAGATATGAGCATCTCGTGTAATTCAGTTATTTTGAATGTGTTTTGAAATATTTACACTCAAATTAGTGCAGTGATTGTTTAAATTCAATACCATACCATAATTTAGATTCATACCTTAAAACTCGCCTCGTCTGTTATTTAAGATCAACTTAAGGTTGCAGGGTCACTATAAGCGGACAATTGCATGCATTTGTTGTACTGAAACTACAATCTTAAAAATACTCCTCTCATCGTTCGTTGTCCGACCCCCCCCCCAAAAAAATACTATCCACGTGGACATATTAAATGACTCGCCCCTCAGTACATTTGATTCAAGTTAAGTTAATTTTTTTTAATAATTATTTATTTATTTATAACTTTAATTTTAATACGACTTTACATGAATAGATATACCCGGGGATATACCCACTGTGTAAAAGATGCTTTTGAACATGAACTAACTGTCATGATATCTACAATAGTAGTATAACGATAGGAAAAGGCTTTGCATCAATAATTCAACACAGTTTGCTTGATGTTTTTCCCAATAATTTTCAATTGTTAAAACTATTAGCCTATTGCCTGAAATATCCTGTTGCTAACGGTAGCTTAATTTAGCACAAATAACATGGAATTCGAACACGAAAGAAACAGTGATAGATTGAATGGAGTGATAGACAACATCAATCAACCTACATGTAATATACATGGCATTAACCCAATGTTGAATACACATAAGTTCACAAATTGTTTTTGAAATTGCAAACCATTTTTTTAAGAACCGTTTACACTCATATACCATGTATACATTCTAATAAATGCATTTTTGTCATGCATATTTTAACATGGTCCTGATAATTTGTAGCCTTGCAATATTTTTACATTTGTATTTGAATTACTGATTTTTATCGGATCAGCACTTTGTTGTGTAAAAGATTACCCTCTTGGAGACTAAAAAAAAAGAAGAAAAAAAGAAAAGAAAAAAGGGAGAGATTGTGTGCAATGTAGCAAACTAGGCCCATGTCACTAAAGCATTCATGTTATTCATTCAAGTCAACAATCTTTTCATGGTGTTTCAGGGTATACAAACTAGGGACTACATCTGCCACATTTGATAAAATATCACATTTTGTGTTCTTTATATTCTATACTGCTCCACATGTCAAATGCCAGGTAGTAATTTCAAAGAGCTGTAGAATGTGTGGGTACACAGATAATTGGCAGGACAAACGTGTAGTTTAGTTGCTTTTAGTATGAAACTAGAGAAAAGTCTGTTTCTTTTCTACAAACTGATGTTTCAAATAGTATTTTTATGATCGAAATCAAGAACTCTTACACATTTATTGATGGCGATACAATCAGATGTAGAGCATTAATGTTCCTATCTACTGAAGATAGCTCACATCTGAGCTTTCGTATGTGGTTGTCTTAAGAAATGCTGAATTAATAAAAATGAAAGAAACAACCAGCAAACTATAATCAGGTTTTATTCAAGTAATACAACAGTTTTATTTCGGCTATACTTATTGTTTATATAACATAGGTGTCCGATTACATGAGTTATCCGCTCTCTACAAACCCTACTGCTACAAAATATTGTTTCATATCCTCACTGTTTAACATTTTATTAATCTGTCTATTCACCAATCTGGTGCTCTAGATTTTAGCAAATTGCAATAGTCAATAATGAACATTGTGTAACACCTGTTTTGAATATATGCATGTGAGGAATAACAAAATAGTTACAATATACTGAATTGTATAATCTCCTGGGTAAACATCGCATATATGGTTTGAAATTTAATACATTAGTTTTAACTTCTACTTTGTTTTTATTGCAGTTTATTTAAGTTTACAGTCTTGAACACAGAATATTAAAAACGTGATGAATAAAGAGCTCAGGCAAAATGTACTTTCAAGTTTGTAAGTTCGGTGGCCAGGATTCCTTTATCATATCTGCAGCGTATTTGAACAATTTGTTGTATGGTAAAATAGGTTTTGTCTTCATCAGGACTATATTGATGGTCTTCCAATTTGTGTAGATGACAAATACGTGAATAAATATGAAGCCACGATAAGGAGTTTCCAGGTACGGTAACTAATTAAGTTAGTTCCACCCAAAATCGTCGCCATTACAAAATTGATCAATATTTCGCATGGCAAAAGAAAAACTGATTCGATCTTTTTTGAGTCACGAAGAAAAGGCTAACAATCCTTTTGATCGCAAAGTGGTGTAATGACTGAGGTTTAGACTGAAGAATATAGACAGGTCATACATTGGATCTATATAATGACTTACCAGTTTCAAGTTATTATTAGCGCAAAGTCAAAGGTTAATATTAGGCTCCACAGGGATTAATAACAGAGAATATCTGCGATTTTTATGAGAATTTTGATCAAATGTTCGTCTTTTAAAAACAACCATACGAAAAGTCAATCTTGTTCTTCCAACTCTTGCAAAGTAAACATAGCACTCTTTCAACATGATCGAGTTTAAAAGGAAAAAAGGAAACATTAACTCGCTCACCAATAACAGTTAGTCTGCTAGCAACAAGACTCGTATTCGAACCGGAATATCAATAAGCTAATTGTAATTGACAATAATGGTTCCAAGTTCCAAGCAGAAATTTCTATTTCAAGTAGAGTGCTATCGGTAAAAACAACTGTTAAGACACATACAAGAAACAGATACCTTTGCAAAGTGCTGTTAATAATGTGTTAAGCAAATAATCATTATATGGATAGTACAAAATGAAAAGTACAAAATCTGAGGCAAACTCCTGGAGTAAACTATAACAGCGAGTTTCAAATAGTTGGACTCTCGTTCTTTTCAAGTCGTCTTGAGACTTTAGAATAATGTCATGCATGGATGCGGTCAATCATTCGTTTTGTATTGCTAGCTCTCAGACAGTTATGCAAATTAGATCATAACACTCGAAACGGGGCCACCACCATTATCTGCTTTATTAGGTCGTTGGAATCATTTTGTAATTCGATGATGGAATTCTAAGTTACTAGTCAGCCAATGCTGAGCGTTTTATTTCGTCAACATGGAAGTTTTGTTTTCCTTCATGCCCATTGACCGATATTAATTCAGTTTGAGGTACCGTATGTCTCGACAAGTAACCTCTTTCTAAAGGAATTTATACTTCTGGCCTCTTGACTGGCTTCTCCATTACTTTGAGAGTGTGTTGATTGAGACCACTGAGACCTTGCGATATTTGTATAAATTACAAATAAAACTTGATATAGTTAAAGCAGGAATTCTTGCAAGTTCTTGCACGTACAATCAAAAAACTATCATCTGCTGTTTTCTATGCAGCTTCATGCAGAATACCTCGTATGCTATATAAAGATTTTTGGGAAAAAACGTTCTACTCCACGGCACATAACACACATCTGATCATGCTGATAACAATACCCCCATTCTGCGTGAAACATGATTAATATTTTTAACTCTCTAATTGTCACTTTACGCAAAGACTGACAGTTCAAGAATATTCAAGATCAAGAAGCTCTGGATTTTTTCTTATTATTTTTTCAAGGTACTTTAACAGGAACCCGGAATGCCCGTTATCGACATCTTAGTTATATATTCACGCGATTTTGTACAGAGGTTTTAAAATGTTACGATTCCGAAAAACCCCGAATTGAACCATCCAACGTGTTTAGCAAAAGGTTGTGGTGTACACTAAACTAATGCACTCTGTGCGAAGTTCGTTTTCATATTGCCTCTTCTTTACTTCATGGATGCAGTCTTCGTTTGAGGGGTATATAACCCCAGCATCTACAGCATCTACTCTAAAATAACCTGACCCATAAAAATGGTGCTAGCAAAAATGGCTGTTATTTGGTAGTTTGGTATCCTAATGCTTGCAGTGTTCATTTGACGGTAACCCAGCATCTACTCCGCAATGAAAGAGTGGTGAACGCAACGTTCCGTTATATACATATATGTAATGTACCATATTCTGTCCACATTCCACAATGAATGGCGTGTGTTAGCTGAAGACTGAAGACAGCTTCTTGCGTCTAACTTTATTGTAACACCACAAAATATATTTCTCATCCAAAATATTCAAAGCCGGAAAAACTACAGCATTCTATAATTTCCTATTGAAATATTCTTAACCCGAATATCGCATAAGAATTTAGTGATATTAGTCATATTATTGAATAAGAAGAAATTATGACAATCGACGTGTCAGAAAATGGGGCCAAGATTATTTCCTTAAGTGTTTGTGTTACACTTTGTTACGGTTGCATCGATCCAACTAATCTTAACGTTAAAGCCCACGTTGTGGAGGATGGGATGTAGCTCAACTTAAATAAAGACCAATGTCTTTTTTAATTTATTTACATTTAGATATTACAGGGTTCACAAAATGCACGTCCCCTAAATATTTTAGTATACTCCAAAAACGAATCGATTTTGAGGTTTGGAACTGAATAGTTAAACATCAAGTGAGTGGTTTTCTGTTGCTACCTTTTTGCATTTTATCATTTTCACTGAGAAATATAGTCATTTATGAAATGTTTGGCCAACAATAAGTTGCTCCAACTCTTGTCGCCATAGTGGGTTTTTTTTCAAGTTCATTTAGTAGACTTGCTTACCATTCGTTTTTGTTATCCTAAATATTAGCACGTTGAAAGTGAACTTCGACGTACGTGGTGCAAAAATTCTTGCTGTTAATTTTTTGTTTTCATATTCATGTTTCAGCCAGGGCGGTTGCGTCTAGACCATACATCAGTATGTATTGGTAGCTGTCTATATATAATTTCTTCGGACGAGACACAACAGAAGATATGAACCGGTTGACGCATCCTGTAAGTGTAAGGTAAATGTGTCGTGACGTGGTTTTCAAGGGTGAAACACAACATTGATACATGGTCCACTCCAGACAAAAGCAAGTGATTTGATCTTAATGCATACTGTCTATATCTCTATACGAGTATATCTCTATATATCTACGTCTATATGTCTACACTTTTAGTTAATTTTGACTGTCAAAGAAACTTTATTCTTGGCAGAGATCGTAATAATATGGCTTATTTTTTACCTTGTTGGCCACCTGATATCAGGGTTCTAATAAAAGTCAAAGAAACAAACAAAAACAATCAATTAGTCTTCGTACTAATGTCTGATGTATACACGACATATCCAAAAGATCACAAAATAATTCAATTTTGTTGCTTCCAGGCCATATTAAATCAAAATAGTGCGAGCTATAAATATCTGAAAGAGCTTTAACTGATTTAACTCTTGTGCAGTGATTCCTGAGAAATCTAATATTTAATCTAAATAAAATCTTTGCATTAAGTTAAAAGACTAGTCAGATGGATGTTATAGGACCAACCAACAACTTCAGTGCATTTGTGATAAAAGGGTTTTTTTCTGTGCTACGATCATTTGATCAAGGATGCACAGCTTTTGGTAGATGCTATTAAAGTTACTTTTAGCGTTACCCGAAAACAAAACAAACACACATAAAAAGAAACTTCCACCAAATTATCCAGCTGTATAGTTTATTATTTTTAAGGTCGTTTTTCCGCGGACCGGAACACTTTTCATCAAAAGTGAATTTTGAAATTCACTCTAAGTAGGTATACCGTTGACGAGAATATTAAATGTACCTGAAAGTCATTTTCCTTTGAGCAAACGCTTTTATAAATCAAAAACTCAAGCACTTTTGTTAATGTGTTTCGAGGTAGTATTACTGTTAATGTGAGACACTAAAATACCTTTCATAAATGAAACATTCAATACCTTAATGTGTTTACGGTAGTTGTGCTGCTGATTGCAATCCTCAATGTCCTGCACTTGATGTGTATCGTTGATTGGAAAAACCTTCATATTAAACTTTAGACCGTCAGTAAATGTGTTTAAAGGTGTATCAATGACTATTCCAGAACATAAGTGCACACCCCCTATAAAGGAGTAACTTTTCAAGCAAAAGAAATGTCCGGATTGCCAAGTCTGCAAGTCTGAAAACGACTGGAATTCCAGTTGCCAATGTTATTTGAAAAAGCTTGGAAATCCAATTAAATGAAGGAAAAGTCCAAAATGAATTCTCAAATAGATGTTTTCTGATTTTGAACTATTTTTCTGCCGGATTTATTTGCCTTTGGGCACTTTTGGACACATTTTCCTGAATAGCCCAATAACTCAAGACCTTCATTAAAAAATTAAGAGCATAAACATGAAAAAGTTAAAATTAAAAGTTGATTGACTGTAAAGTGTGCTGAGGCTTGTGGATCAACAGACGGTGTACCTGTGCGTAGCGCACTATAAATCGCTGCGCTTTTTTTTTTTTTTTTTTTCTTTTCTTTTCTTTCTTACTTTATTTTTTTTTTTTTTCTGATTTCCTAGTATCGGAATACTTCCTCTATACACTAACCGCTATTTACGGTAGTTTTGGAATTTCCGAACTTGCAGTCTCTTGTAGAATCAACAAAATCATGTCATAGACTGGGACAATTCTAAAATCCTTGGAAAGGAGTGTAACATAAATAAAAGACGCATCAAGGAGTCCATTTGGATTCGGAGAAGAGGACCATATGTCATGAATAGGGACGACGGGGCCCACTATCTAAGTCATGTGTATGATCCTCTACTGAGTGACAATTCTACACCCTCACCCTCTATGGTCGGAATTCGTCTAACTGGATGATGTGATCATTAATCAATATTCTGATGATGCTTTTCGTCCATGAAAAGCGAAACCGTCAAACTGGTGAGTAAATGTTGGTTTTGTTTAGAAGAAATTTGATACATGTGCAATTATCTTGACGAATGTTTATTATTGTTATCATAATTTTCAAATAATATTGTGAAAACTATTAGCTTATTGTCGGCAATATCCGGTTGTTTACCGTAGCTTACTTTAGCACCAATAACGTGGAATCAGAAAAATAAAGAAACAGTGATATGCAGCATCAATCACGCTGTGTATATGGCATTTACCCAATGTTGAATACACATTCGAGTACATAAGCTCACAAATTTATAAATTGCTTCTATTTGGATGTATTACATGTTATGTATATTTCAAAGTGTATTTTACAATATGCAATGCAACAATAATGATAATTGATAACTTTGATCCCATTTCTATTGGCTTGACTGTACAGTTCGGATTAGCATTGTGTGGTTTAAAAGATTTCCCGAATGAAAAAAGAAAGAAGGTAGAGATTTTGTGCAAACTATAGACTCATACAAAGCCTTCATGTTATTATTTATTCAAGTCAACAATCTTTTCCTAGTGTTGCAGGGTATTAAACCTAGGGAATACATCGACTACATCTAACACATTTGGTAAAATATCACATTTTGTCTTCCTTACATGTTCTGCTTAACCTGTCAGACTGTAGTCAAAGACATTTATAGAGTGTGTGGGTAGATGGCTATAGGACACACGTCTATTTCAGTATATAAAATAGCTAAGGTGAAAATCAGATTTACAAAGTGGTGTTTCCTAGAGCATCTTATGATCATGAATTCATACATTTTAATATTATATCGATACAGTTATGCATAGTGTCCTGTTATTACTTGAAAGTAGAACATTTCACAGACAAAATGTGGGTGTAAGGGTTGTCTATCAATAATGCGTATCATACATAAACCTGGAAAAGTCTGACGTTAGCTATCTACTGAAGTAATCTCACATCTGAGAACATCAAATATGTTAAATGCTTTCGCATTTGGATTTGTCTATAAGAAAATGTTGAATTAAAGAAAGAACTTGTAATTCAAAATTAGTTTTACTTGTACTCTTTGTTTATATAATGTTACTTGAATACTAGTGTATATTGGGAATCACAAACACAATAACATAGGTGTCCGATTACGTGAGTGTCCACACTCTACAAAACCTGCTACTACAAATGTTTCATATCCTCACTGTCTTACATTTTATTATCTGTCTATTCACCAACCTGTTATTCTAGATTTTAGCAAATTGCAATACTCAATAATGAACATTGTGTTACACCTGTTTGGAATATATGTATGTTTGGAATAACAAATAGTTACTATACACTGAATTGTATACTCTCCCAGGTAAACACCGGAGATGTGGATAGAAATTCAATACATTATTTTATATCGTGTATTTCATTTCTATTCAAATTGTATATCTTAGTTTACAGTCCTGCACTTGGAATATTAAATCATGATTAAAATAATAAATAAACAGCTCATAATTATTACGCCTTCAAGGTTTTGTAAGTTCAGTGGGTATTTTGTTCCAAAACAGGATACTTTTTCTATCATGAATAATATCTGCAGGGCGAGTATGTGAAAAATATTTGATACTTGATATAAAACGTAAGGTTTTGTCTTTATTGAGAGACCTATTTTGATGAAATTCGTTTTAATAAGAATGTGGTATTCCAACGTGTGTGTGTGTGTAGATCACAAATCTGAGAATGAATATGAAGACACGGTATTGAGTTTTCAGTTTCGGCTACTGATTAAGTTAGCGCCACCCAAAATCGTCGCAGTTACAAAATTTATCAATATTTCGTATTGCAAAGAATCGATTCGAATTTGATCAGTTATAGTCACGTGGAAAAGTATAGATATTCCCTTGATGGTAAAGTCGCGTAATAACAGGCATGATAGGGGTTTAGTACTAGGCATATAGACCAATAATATAATTGGTGCATAAGCAAACCCAGAATTGCAAAGCTGAAGTTTGTACAAAATTGCTCACATTTTGATCAAAACTTATCCTAAATATTCTTCTGGTCATACTAAGGTTAACATTTAGGCTCCACAGGGAACAATATCAGAACATACTCTATGATTCCAAATGTACGTCTTGTAATAACAATCTTAGTTTACTTCCCGATTTCTGTGGGTCAATAGGGGGGGGGGGGGTAAAGTGAAAACATTTAAAATTGGGCGATTATGGCCAACAATTTTGATTTTTTTTTGTGATCTAACGGGGAAGGTTTGGGCCCCCTGGCGCCTCCACTGAATATCCGATGGAATATAGAGACACTACCATGTATACCCGCACTTGCTGGTTGTCTTGAACGCATCACATACGTACTCTACAATCTTTAATTTTGTTTTGTTTTCCTGAGTGGACTGGTAACCAAATAGTCTAGCTTCTATGATTACGTTGGCACTATATCCAATAATGGAAAGTGCAAAACAACACAATGTTGGGTTATAGTACATTGAACCATCCAAATTATTTACCAAAACCTTGTGGCATACACTTAATTGAAGTACTCAATACACAACTCTTTTTCATATCCCCTTCTTCTACACTTTTGATATCTTCACATAAGTATCGCAGTGTCCATTTGACTGTAACATGGTAACCCCAGCATCTACTACGCAATTAACCTCTAGTGAACACAAAGCCCGTGTATGATTAAGCAGGTTCACATTTAAGAATACCGTATGTACCTTCCCCTCCCCTCTTTCCTGAAATTGTAGCTTTCGGCCTATTGTTGACCACAAGGCCTTCTTTTTGAAATCACTAAATATGTATTAAGAAAGTTTTACGTAATGCCTCTTGATGTTAAACCTACCGAAATTTGTTTCAACAACACTTACGTTGATATGAATTGATGTAATTATGTTGTCCTGATATTGGCGAGTTTTACGTTCTGCATAATATTCAGAAAATCAAAATCACTGGTTATCCCTAACGGGTGACTTCATTGCTATTGTGTGAAAAGATCACAATCTTTTTAATCCTACCATAAGGATATTCGGCCTTGGTGTGGTAAAGAGTAGATAAGAGACGCTGCTAGATTTCTTCACACAACACAAATTGGCTATCAGCAACACCTTCTCCAAACACGAGGACACACAGAAGTTTACCTGAACACCACCCTGTGGTAATGACCAAAATATGACTGTTTTTATTATCCCCAGGACAGGACAATCGGGATACCATTCTCCTTTGCAAATAATCTCTGCAGCCAGCAAAAGTGAAAAGGAATAGATCTCTTGAAAAGAAGTATGATGTTCTCGCCTGTTGCTAGGGAATTCAAGGCCAAGATGGGTGGATCCTTTGAACCATTACTCGCAATGGAGGATACAGACATTGATGAAATATTGTCTGCATTTTAGAGACACCACCAACCGTGTCACAGAGGAAACAGTGGGATCGAAGCAACTTAGTATGTCAGAAGGCTCCCGAAAGAAGTCAGAATAGCTTGTAACTAAAGAAAAAAGGCTAGAATTTATATGTGCGACATTCCATCACCAACTAACAAAACCAACTAAAAATATCATGTGAAGTGGAAGGTCAAGCAATGGAATCTGAAGTAGTAGAGATGGATGAGGCCCATGAAAAGAATGGCAGCCATGAACTTTTTAAAAGAGTTATAGAAACTAGGTGATGCGGAGGATATGACGCTCATATTTTCCAAATCGTCTTGACACGAATGAAATCACTCACTAGTTTTTTACCAGCATTAAAGGAAGGTAAAGGAAGGTTTTATTTCAAACTCTAATGGTGACCCGCAAGTCAAATTGCTAGAGTAGACATTGAGGATAAAGTGCCTTGCCCAAGGACACAACACGTTGGCACGAGCGGGGCTCGAACTCGCAACCTCACTCGGCCACACGTACTCCCATTAGATATCTGGTCACTCTCATATATTTAATTCAAATTAAATCATAACACTTAAGGCGGGGCCACCACCATATCTGCTTTAGGTAAAATCATCTTGTAATTCAATAGGCCGTGAGTAAATGATAATAGTATTGGGTACAAATCAGCCAAAGTTGAGCTTTTACTTCGTGAACATCGAAGTTTGTTTCCCTTCATGCCCATTGACCGAGATTAATTCAGTTTGAGGTACCGCATGTCTCGACTAGCAACCTCTTTCAAAAGTAATTTTTACTTCTTGACCAGCTTCTCCATTACTTTGAGAGTGTGGCGATTGTCAAGAGAGACTTTGCAATATTTGCATAAATTACAAAACAGTTCTTGCACACAGTAGAAACCATATCGACTAATGAGGCTTGTACATGTCACTTTAGGTCCTTATTAGAAGAACTAATCTAATTGTGCAATGTGTTATATTCTGTCCATAATTATTGTAAACAACACAATGTATAACGAGAGATTAAATTCAATTTGGTCAATCAGATTATTCCAACATACCTTGGAGCAACCAACGTTGCGGTCAGTACCGATGACCTTCAGCTGGGTTGTGATGTTAAACACCTTGATTCCCGATGGCGTCACCGTGTGACGTCATTTGGTATAGTTTTGATTGTTTTGTCCCAGGCGTGTGAGAGATTGTTTCCGAGTCCTCCATCACGGTTGAGGTACAGTTGTTCTGCCCAGATGGCTTCTTTTACTCCCCGTTCAGGGCCGGATTTACCATTGGGCCAGATGGGCCTGGGCCCCAGGGCCCCCAAATATTTGGGGCTCCCAAAATAATGTATTCTCATCTAAAATATTCAAATCCGGAATTCAAACATGATTTTAAAGGTGTATTCTCATTTTGTATAAAAAAAGTACAGCATTCTATAATTCCTGTTGCTATATTTTAAACCCGAATATCGTTTGCAGACGAACTCAGTGCGTAGGACGTAGGTATTATTGAATAAGAAGAAATGTGACAATCGATATGTCAGAAAATGGGGCCAAGATGTTTGTGATACACTTTGTTACATCGATCCACCGAATCGTAAGATTTTTGCCTTTTAAAGCCTATGGTGGGAGGATGGGATGCAACTCAACTTTATAAGATAAGGTTGTTCAGTGCCATTTGCGAAAATGTGACATCAAGTGCAACCATTCACATACCTAAGGATATCTTCTGTTCTTCATTCACCTTTAGATATAAAACATCTAAACAAAAGTAATTGCCCCCTTTAAATAATGGCCATTATTCAACAACGGGCTATTGTATTACAAATCTGTAAAATGCGTTAGAAGCAGAATTTATTTCTGCGCATGTTGAGGTGTCAAAATGTGCTTCCAACGTTGAAATACACTTGCAATGTAACAATTTTTTACCAAATACTGCTCTTATTAAAAGTGGTACGTACACAGAAAGTTTGAATGGCCCCTGGGGTCAAATGTTATAAACTTACGGTACAAAAACAACTGCGCGGATTCCTAGATGTCCAATGAGCTCACACCTCTTCTTTGTGTACAGTAAGTTTATAACATTTGTCTCCAGAGGGCCATTCAAACTTTCTGAGTGCTTACCACTTTTAAGAGCCATATTTTCAAAAACTCCTCCCACTTTCAAAACTGGTAGATTACAAGTGCATTTCAGTTCTGATGGATACTTAGTGGTATTAAGGTTCAGTAAACATCACCTTAAACCCCTTTAAATTTGATAATATCAGAATAACATTGCTCAAATTCAGAAATTTTACCCCCACAAAAATCCAATTCAGTCTCCTTAAAAACGCCATTTAAGGCTAATTCACTAAATCATTAGCGCCATAATGTACACTAATGGAAACACATTTTCTGTCAACAAATATTTTCACACCATCTCCCGACACACCCAATTAATATTTAGCCCGTGCGGTTAATGCAGAGCCCTTCCAGACCAGTTTTGGAATTTTGCAAAAAAATATTCCATATGCATACTAAATGTCAAGTCTGTAGCTGGGATGAAAAGCCGACTATCAATTGAACATTTTGAAGATATACTTTTTTCCCCCAAAGACCTAATTTGTTTTTGGTGTTTTGGGGAAAAAATACATATCTTCAATACGAAAGGTTAAAATTTTCAATTGATCATCGGGTTGTCATCCATGAGCTTACACACACTTTAAGTACATATCATTAGCTTTATAAAGTTAACTTCGAGGACTGTTAAATATCAAAAATATAAATCTTTAATCATTTGCCGTAAAATGTGCATTATATCGCCTGATGTGCTCCCATGTCCCACTAAAAATACTGCCCAAACGCTCATACCAGAGCCCTTAAAGAGAAATACCGTAAAATGGTGAAATGTCAATCCAACAGTGTAAAATAAACTCTTTTTTTTTTACTATTAAGTGCAGATGGATGCTTCTTTATTTTGTTACAGCTGATTGATAATTTACAAGCATAAACCTAACTGGTTAATATGGTTGCACTGATGAATACTCGTAACTATCTGAGTCAATAACTAGCTGACTTGTATTTGGCTTGGCTATGTAACCAAATGGATCCAAACTGAAAGTCTGAAATGTAGTGTTTTTTTATCTTCAAATGTTTCGTACATATACCGTAAAGCATACAAAGTATTTGCTACCGTAGACAACAGCAATAGGCTGTAAACTTGCAATACTAAATCAAACACGAATAACGGAAATAAAACAAAATTACGATTAAGTAAGCGTATCTTACAGGAGATTGACATTTACAAACACAAGAACTTCAAACTTGCTCCCTCGGGTATGTCTTCGATCAACATCGTTTAAGACTCTGATATTTATCATGTTATTGTCATATTTTGTTTGCGTAACTTTGGTTTGAAGCTAAATACGAGTGTTAAAAGAATAGCTTGTGTTTTACTGCATTCTATACAACAGTCGCACTTTACTCTATTTTGAATCAAAGAAGACTTTAGCTGCAAGGCAAATGGATTTGTATGAGCAGAAAGAAACAAATTGAGCAAACAGTAAACTTATTTCCCAAATGCTTCAGAAATCTTTTGTGCGTTGTTAACATGATAGACTGCTACTACTAGTCTGATCGAGGGACTGCAAATCAGTGAATTACAACCCTGACGATTATATAATATTCTATATTCTCTACTTGTTAATATTGTTAATAATTTTATTTCGTAATTTCAAATTACTTCAAATGAATGTATACAATTATTACAGTATGTTTAAAGTTCATCAGTAAAATCGTTATTTTTGCCTGTTGTAGACTGTTCCATTTCGATTGTTCAAGGGGTTGGCCATCTGGCTAGCTTTCTGCATTATCTATCGCTGCCCAGGACTATTCGCCTAGTGGTGTGCTCGGTGTCTTTACTGTGTTTATGGTTTACTCGGTTAAGATTTTATGTTATTCTTCCCTGTTTGGGTACAGTGGTCACGTTGGCAACTATATTCTTTTAGCAAAAGGTTAAGTACTTTTTCATGTAATTGATGAGCTCTTTAAAAGCTGTGACTGACCTGCCAAAACCCTTAACTGTCTTGCCGACAAGACACTACTTGAACTGAATCTGGACTTTAGTGTAACACTCTATCCACTTTAGTCCTTCTCATTGCTTTATTTGTTCCATTTTAAAGATATCAAGGTAAAGTTATCACATAATAAATACGGACACTAAGTACATGTACACATGAAATTCATATATATAAGTAAAGGTCAGTAATTTTGTAGTATGGAAGATATGAAACGGTTTAACTGTACTTCATGTGAAAGTGTAAGAAAATGTGTCGTAGCATACTCGTTAAGAGAAAAACTTTGATACATGGTCCTCTCCGGGCAAATCACCATTCTAGTTCAAGTGATTATACCTGAAAGCATATTAACGTCTATCAGTATTCAGACGTCTTCACTCTTGACAGTATTCTTTGGAGTAACTTTAATGCTATGGTTATTTCCGTTAATACATGCTGTCTGATATCAGAATTTCAGAAAAAAATACAACAAACAATCTTTCATGCTAATGTCTGATGTCACGACATATTATTCAAAAGATTAAACAATAATATTATTGTTTTCCAGATCAAGTCCGAACCATATGTCAGATAAAGTTTTGAATCATTAGATTTACTGATTTACAACAACAGCAACCTTTCTTAGAGTGCTGCTATTATCTGTTCCAACTTCGAAAATGATGTATTAGAGTGATTTGATGACGCAGGTGCTCTGTTCAATTCTTAGCAAATCAAAGCTGTATTCGCCGTCGAAGTGACGTAATAATCGGATTAACTACCATAGCAATAGATGAATATAATTTTTGAATAGATCGCCCTGCACTACAGGAAGGTTGCCCTTGTCACCTGTGTATGTCTGCAAACATAGCTGATTGAATACAATACCGCTCTTTTCAAAGATACTTATCTTACAAGTGCGAGTGATCAGCCTTTCTTTGACATTTCTGGTTTAATACATAGGTACAACGTGAACGTTGTAGTGCAGGGCAATCTGTTCAAAAATTGTATTTATCTATTGCTATGGCAGTTAATCCGATTATTACGTCACTTCGACGGCGAATTGATTAATATAGATTTAATGCTTCATTGCGTCCAGCGTGACGTCTCGAGGTATCAACGTAGCTGGAACGTATAATAAACACGACACAAAAAGAAAGTCCGCACCTATGTAACCCGTCCTACACCAAACCCGGATCTTGTTTGACAATTTGATTGACAAAGTCGTGTGCAGAATCTTGTTACCTCCAATTTAATACCAAACACCCTAAATTGACAAAGATTGATATCAGTATAATTATGAAGTTGCAAATTTAAAAAGGAGCACTCGTACCTGGTGAATTGCAGAGTGCCACCATTGATATAGCCCGAAACAACCGCTTGGTCATATCGATCTCAATATGCCCGAGCATTCATCACTAAAGCATTGTAACAATCCATGCATTTTGCAACTTTTGAAAATGTACTACATTTCATTATACTGGTATCAATCTTTGTCAATTCAGAGTGTTTGGTAGCAAATTTGGTATCAATTTGGAGCTAACGAGATTCTGCACACGACCTTATGAATCAGGACGGTTAACACAAGTGCGGACTTTCTTTTTGTGTTGTAAATCATGACCATTGTGCTTTACAAAAAATACAGTCTTACAATTACCTTACACTACAATATACACAAATACAAGCAATAACAATATGAATAGCAAACAAAAGAATAAATCATTCAGGAAATTTAACTGCAAATATATATCCCAGGATTATTTGTGAAGAAGAATCTAAAAGAAATCTTTTTATTAACTGACAAGACACGATACATGCCTAAAACCTCGCGTCGACTGTTTAAGATCACTCAACTTCAATGCACTTGTGTAAAAGGTTTTACTGTTTTACGGAAAATTATAATACAACTATGATCAAGACATAAATCTTTCAGTATACATGCTTTTAAATATGCTTTTATTGCTGTCCAAGAAACAAACAAACAACATATATCCATAAGTGATCCTGACGACCGCCTTAAAGGCTTCCACCAAATTGCCCAGAAGTTAAGCATATTCAGTAACCAAATTTCTTTGTATCTGATCCAGAGATTCCACTTACGGTACACAAAGAAAGTAAGTCACAAACACTTAATTACTTTTGTAGATAGTATTACCATGATTACTGCTAATATAGGTAACTAGAATGGCTTTTAAGACATTCGATACCTCAATGTCTTTATGGTATGGTGGTTATCTGCTTTTTGCAAATATACCGTTGATCAAAATACCCTTCATATTAAACTTGAAACCGTCAGTAAATGTGTTTTAAAGTAAGGATGCTATTGCCGAGAATACTATCCGACATCAGAAATGTCTTAGAAGAACATGAAGAACATAACGTGTTGTTTACGACTTATTTCATAGTATCGAAATGCATCTTTATACTACACTATATCCGCATCTTACGGTAGATAAGTAGTAAACAAGTTTAATTGTTGATTGACATCTTTTAAAAATAAAATTGTAGATCTTAAGTCCATTTGAGTTAAGTGCTGGGGCAGTTTTACCGCTGCCAATATTATAGGTTCACAATTTCAAAAATAAAAAATAGTTGTACAAAATTGCTTCAGTCTTAATTTAAGTTTTAATCCATTTGTTTGACATGGGAGTTTCACATATATCACGGAATATGTACCACCAATAATTGCAAAGAGTATGTAGTTTGTTTTGCGGGCCGTAAGGCGTAGTGGTGTATACAACGTATATACTCAAATATTGAGATATAAAAGTGTCATTTCCATACCATGTGCATGATTTTTCTCGGGATGGGGAAACTACTAAAACTTTTGTTTTGATATATTATATTGGTATTAACTCAAGAACAACAAGACGTATGGAAATATAGATGCAATTGTTAGCTTCCTTTACTAACCTCCTCTCAGTGTATTAATATTAGGAAGTACACTACATGGCTGCAAAATAGATCCTGCCATCCCCTCGCCTTTCGTTTATTCAAAATTGCTTTTACGTTCTCAACAACAATGCATTTTCATTGTATAATAATATGATTCTTAATTCATGATGCAAAACAACTCAAACATAAATATTATATCACATTTTGTTTCCGTTTCCGTTATTGGCGAATTCATATTTTAAAAATATGTAATGTGAAACAAATTGTATAAAACTTCTAACAAAAAATGCAAACAGGTGTAAGTATCTTCATATTTATATAATATTGAATGGCTTTGAGTGTGATACAAGAAAATAGAGTGCAATATTTTTCTATCGAGTGCAATATTTTCTTGTATCACACGAAAATAAGCCATTCAATATTATTATTATTATTTATATCAGGCTTTTTACTTACCTTACTGATGAGTATTCCAATCAAAAGTTCCAAATTTCCAAACATTCAAAAGTTCCAACAGTTAATGTTCCAAATGTTCAAAAGTTCCAATTCCAAAAGTTCAACATGTAACACGAAGCAAACGTTTCCAAAAGTTCCAACAGTTTTAACAACTTTTTCGGCAAAAAATCAAATACCAACATTTTCCAACAAGTTTTTTTTTAAAGTGGATGTTTCAAATAATCTAACAGCAAACATCTGTTTACAGTCCTGTTTTGAAAGTTATCTATTGTAGTAGTTTATCACATTGCAGTTATTCAGCACAAATGGGTGCTGCTGCTGGACCTGCATAGTGCGACGTGTGGTGGTACTAGTACTAGTATTATTACTGATCAAAGGAACCGAGTTAGTGCTAGTTGATAGAGCAATTTCTGCATCTGAAGCACCACTACTTGCATTTTGCTCTATTTGCTGACTTTGTTCTGAGTGAACAATCTCCTCAATGTATTCCAGTTGCGAGCTGGTGAGCTCAACATCACCAAAATCCATAACTTCATAATCTTGGTTCTCATTGACGAAATCCATATCCGCTGCAGCTTGAGGCACTGGAGGTCTACTTACTGTTGCTGGTGCGGTTGGCTTTGCGATTGTAGACTTATCTTCAGGCCTATGCCCAAGCGACCGTGACAGTGCATCCGACATGTCCTGCTTCCTTGCATCCTTTACCCTTCCAACGTAACGTGCCAGACTCCCTTCATTTGCGTGACCAGACACTTTGCATATATCTCGGGTAGCAAAGCCTTCTCCATCGAGGATTGTGATACAGGTTGCGCGAATACAGTGGTTTGTGTACACCTTTGAAAGCTCCGCTTGCTTTGATAAGACGTTCATGAAGCTGCCCAGCGTTGTCTGTCCAACTGGTGATTTCTTGTACCAGGGACAGTCTGAATCTGCAGGTGCAACTCGTTTTGGAGTTTGGAAGAATGCTTCACAGTCAGGATTAAGTTTAGAGACATTAGGCTCCAGTGATCCAATACAACGCTCGTGATAAACACACGGTATCACCAAAAATACGATTGATCAATATTCAGCTGTAAACGTTCCCGGATGCTGTACAATATTTTCATGAATATTGTAAAGCATCCGGGAACTTTGCAAAAAGTATACAATACACAGTTTTGTTGTTGCGATAAAAAGACTGATATAAATAATAATCTTTGATATTGTGTAAAAAGTGTTTTATTTATAGCTCAGAGCATAAATATTTCAGGTTTGGTTTCTATTCCAATATCGATGATATTGAACTCGAATCAATTGCTATGTCGATCTCTGATAGGTTATTTATAGTACATACCAAAACTAAAGGAACAATCTATAATGATGGAAACACGTTTTTGATGAATTTAATTGACGTTGTTTATTAATGACAATTACGACAACAAGTCAATAGAATTTTTTAATACCAATAATTTTGAATTGTCTTATTGTCTGAAATATCATGTTGCCTATGGTAGCTTAATGCTCTGTGTTCTAGCCATGCGCTTGAACGGAAAAAAATTTTTCTCAAAATATCAAGAGCTATCTTAAGAACTACTGAACCAATACTAGGCTTGTTTATACTCGTTTTAATGCATTTTTCATGCTGATTCCAAATACGGTCATGAAAATTTTCATTTCTGAGTTTTTTTTTTTTTTTAAAAAAAATTGAAACATGTCGTCTGCAGTCGACACCCGCGTGAAGAGAGTTAAATTGGTAATAACGTGGAATCCATTCCAGACATATAATGGCATTTATCATTATCCAATATTGAATACACATTCTAGTACATAAACGCAGAAAATAATAAATTCTGTCTAAAATTGAAAACCATTAAGAACCACTAGGATATTGCCAGGCATGTTTGCCCGATTGAGATGCATTTCTGTTACTAATATTTCAGAATGGTCTCAATTCTAGTTCTATCATAGGTATAAGTTATTACTTGGAAGTAGAACATTTCACAGGAAAATTTGTATGAAAAAAGGATTGTCTATCAATAATGCATATCATATAAGTCTGAAAAAGTCTGATGGTTGCTTTCTACCATGTCTACCGAGAGCATTAAACGCTTTTACTAATTTGATTGTCTATAAAGAAAATGCTGAATAAAAAAAATAACTTGCAATAAAAAAAAATCAGGTTTTGTCAAACAAGACATCAGTTTTACTCGGCTATACTTGTTTATATAACTGTATGATTCTGCTTTAAACTAGTGTATATTGGGGATCGCAAACACAATAACATAGGTGTCCGATTACGAGAGTACCCGCTCTTTTCAAAACCTACTACTACAAAAGAATGTTTTATATCCTCACTGTTTTACATTTTATTAATCCGTCTATTCAACAAACTAGTGTTCTAGATTTTAGCAAATTGCAATAGTCAATAATGAACATTGTGTTACACCTGTTTTGGATATATGCATGTGAGGAATAACAAATAGTTACTATACACTGAATTGTTTACTCTCCTAGGTAAACATTGGAGATGTAGTTGGAAATTTAATACATTATTTTTAACTTTTACTATATAATTCGTTTATTCCAATTGTAAAAATAATATAATATCTTCAAAGAGTGCCATTTAATGCATGGATGCGGTCAATCATTGGTTTTATATTGCTAGTTCTCAGACAGTTATGCAAATTAGATCATACGACTCGAGGCGGGGCCACCACCATATCTGTTTATTTTAGGTAGTAGGAATCATTTTGTAATTCGATAGCGTCTATCTAGGCCATGAGTGAATGATGGAATTCTTGGGTACACAAGCTGAGCTTTTATATCGTCAACATCGAAGTTTATTTTCCTTCATGCCCATTGACCGAGATTAATTCAGTTTGAGGTACCGCGTGTCTCGACTAGTAACCTCTTTCAAAAGTAATTAATACTTCTGGCCTCTTGTCCAGCTTCTCCATTACTTTGAGAGTGTGGCGATTGCCAGCTGAGTCCTTGCAGTATTTGTATAAATTACAAATACAATTTGGTATATTTCAAGCTGCAATTTCAAATTAGCAGATTTAAATCCAAACTCTTTGAAACCCTGTCATCTTCTGTTTTTCAGAAATAAATATTATTGCTACTGATTAATGCACATAGTTCATAGATGAATGAAATATTGCATATTTTGAAAGTAGCTACATGGAATTCACACTTATGCTATGATTAGATTATTGGGGAAAATTCCACTGTACAATACACAGTAATCTCTTGGAATTAATAATAAAAATATATCATTCTGCGTGAAAACAGGATTTACATTTCTGCCTCTCTAATTGATACCTTACGCAAATGTGTGCTTTAATACCTCTGATAAATGGATTTACTGGTAAAAACCCTTTGAAGTTTGTAGTGTATGAGATTAAAAAACTCTTTTTCAAGTTGAAATTATAACAGGATAGCAGCTTAAAATATAACAGAATTTTGTGCCCAGGTAATTTACTGAATTGAACCAGCAAAAGGGTTTAGCAAAACCTTGTGGCATGCACGAAACTAATGTACATTCATTACGCAGTTCAATAAAATGTTTAATTTAACACCTTCATTATTATTTACCACTTCGTTAGTCCACACTTTCGGGAGGGATATAGAAGCTTATTATAATAATTATCTAAAAGAAACGATATGAACCTCAATCCTGGTCACGAAACCCCTAAATATGACGCTACTAAAAAGGAAACGTTTTATGGAGTATGATACGCAGAATCGCCCACCATTAGTAGTTAGTTTGTTAGCAGCAATACTCGTGTCGATTCTGAACATCAATAAGCTAATTGTAATTGGCAATTGGTTGAAGTGTTTCAAGTTCCGAGCAGAATTCTAAAAACTCTATTTCAAGTAGCGCGCGTGCTTTCGGTAAAAGCAAGTCTGAAGTCACGTATAAGAAACAGATACTTTTACAAAATGCAGTTAAAGTGTGCTAAGAATTATATGGATAGTATAAGATGACTTTAAGTGAGCGACTAGAATTTACAGCCCTTGTTTTTATTGCATGATAACACGATATGAAACCCTGGGGCACACTATTTTCACTTTCAGTACCTCGGGATTTGGTAGGTTGTTAGCTGCAATGTTCAAACGTCGGATGCAGTTTAACACAGTCTTCTGATCAATAGCTGAATAATTTCTTCAAAATTGAGGCGTTAGAATGGAACGTGTCATTGGGAGGATTCGTAACACAAAAGGCTTTTAGAGCATTTCAGCACTCTGAACAAAATGTGGTTATTGTGAATGTCCAGATGCATTAAGAGCATTTATCGATTTGATAGTGTTGATCGTGCTGACGAATTGGCGCCAAGATTTACCTTTCTCCCTCTTGAAACGCTGTATTTTCTAGTTGGAAACAATATGTTCAGGAAGGCTTTCCATATGCCAGAAAAGGAGGAGAAACTAAGTTCTTGTAGCTGACCAAGTTAGATCTTGGAAATTTTACAGCAAGTTTCTACATTGCTAATGAAGTTCGACAGATCAAAAAAGGATGAAATGTGTAATTGTTTTTGCATTAAGGTATAATAGTGTTGCTGTTGACATTTATTCTAAGGTAGTAATATCTTAGACCAGCATGCCGTTTTTCAGCAATTCAAGACCGTAAGATACAACTTTAAGATCATCACCGTTTGTTTCAAGGTCGGTTAACCATTAGACTTGACCAGACTGCTAGACAGGAGAATATTTAATCTCATCTCAATTAAACTACAAAGAGTTCTAAAGAGATAGGCTTTTTACACTATTTGTTTTCCAAGCCGTCTTGATACTTAAAACAATATCATCAAAATAGTGTCATATAATGCACGGATGCGGTCAGTTATTGAATGTGTATTGGTAGTTCTCATACAGGTAATTACCAGCCGGTATCCACTACGATAAAAATATTGGCCAGCCCATCCATTATGACACAATACTGGATAGGCAAAAGACAAAATCCTATCTTTTATTCTCATTCTTATTCAGTTTTAATGTAATTTTTGCGAGAAAACTGCCTTTTTTCAGAAAAAAATAAAGTTACTTTTGTGAGGACATCCCCGTTGTTTTAAATGAACGAAACCATCACGAACATCTAAGCCGCCGAATCGCGTTCTTAGTTCTCGCACGTGTATTACGCGAACGCATTATCGCGCGATCATTGAGGAGCAACAAGCGTGCCGCCGTTGCGTGGCCATGGTGGCGGCGCGCGCCCTGACTAATATCACTATCAACTATTGTGAGATATTATACACCAGAAAACTAATCAAATTACGTGAATTCTTTACAAGACGCACCCATTGAATAAGAATACAAATTAGATCATAGCACTCGAGGTAGGGATACCACCATATCTACTCATTTTCGGTGATGGAATTTTAGGGTACAAGTCAGACAATGCAAAGTGCTTGATATCGTCAACATACATCGAAGTTTGTTTTCACTCATACCCATTGACCGAGACTAATTCAGTTTGAGTTACTGCATGTCTCGACTAGTAACCTCTTTCTGTCTTTTTCGGCCTCTCTATTACGTTACGAGTGTTTCAAGTGCCAATTGAGACCTTGAAATTACTGCATGGATAATAATAAATATGATATAGTTAAAGCAAGCCTTTTGGATTGGCAGTCTTATAACACAACGTAACATAACGTAACGTAACGTAACGTAACGTAACATAACATAACATAACATAACATAACATAACATAACATAACATTTAGGGATTCAATCATGTTTCACCGTTGTTCATCACCGTTTAACAACGATGCGGCCGCGTCGTCTGCGTGGTTTACTTCGCAAGGGCAGCTTTAGCTGCCCGAGCGAAGTAAACTACGCAGACGCGCCGGACGCGAGTTGTTAAACGGTGATGAACAACGGTGAAACATGATTGAATCCTTTCAACAACGAAAAGAAGCTAAAGATCGTAAATTCACATGATTATTTTTATGAGGAGTATCAGTTAATCATTGCCACTCAGCCTTGCAAAGACGTCGATGATTTCTCTGTTGATATCCGCAATAAAACTACAGAATAAAACTGCAATGTTTAGCCGCTACCTGAAAAATGAATGAATTCAACTTGTAAAGCTTGCGTACGTACACAGGTTCCAGGCATGACGAATTTTACGCGCTTTTGCGTAACGCGTAGTCTCGCTCGCGTTCGCGTATACGCTACAGTAAAAGTGTGGGTTCATCACGGATCAACAACGTTTGACTCCTGTACAAACCCAGACAAACGAGAACCTAGACCAATAATTTTGACTCGCGTAGTGAAGCCGACACTGCTTAGCAACGAATTTGACAAGGACGCATACCCGGACGCAAGCAAGCAGACATGTTCGCGTCTATGGAACATGTTGCATTTGACGCGGCGATAACGGCGCAGTAATCACGCAAACGAGCGCGTCAAACATGTATGCGATATTTCTCCGTGCCTAGTAACCCCGTCAATCCGTCAATATCACCTTGGATACGGGGCTTCACCTGTGGTAAAGGATGGGCAGTAATAGGTCTAGGTGGTATGTCTATGTGTACAAAGGTATAGGAGGAGTTGTTGAAAACATAACATAACATAACATAACATAACATAACATAACATAACATAACATAACATAACATAACACGTATGTTCAAACACGACTAGTTCTGCGAGAAAATATAGGATTGAAACCATTTCAGACCATTCTCTGAAACACCAATTATATTTTGTAATGTATATGATTTTCAACAGTATCAAAAGCAGTAGACATGTCCAACATCACTAAGAAGCCACAGTTGGATCTGTCTAAGGTAATAACAAAATCATTGAGCTTGCAATAAAGTGGTCTCTGTTCAGTGTTTGAATTTGTATAAAGCCGATTATAACCCATAATCAGAAATATGGCCCTTGAGCTGTGTGGCAACTGCTCTCTCAACAATTCAACCTGATTATAGATACGAGGCGATATTATAGATCATTACGGTCCAAGTTGGGTGTTCTTGAGGATAGATGAGACGATAGCTGATAAGTGAATCTGAGAAGCAACCGTTGGATAAAGTTACGTAAGTAAGTTACGGGAACACAGTTAGCAACCTGGACAACCGATTCTTTTGTTCTGCAAGACTCACTCAGTCATTTAATGAGGCAATACAAACGATCGAATTTGGTGTTGAAATGAGCTAAATTTTGCGTTACACCTTTTCATTGTAAAATTAATTTTCTCGGCCAAATGAAAAGCAATCCTTTTCATTGTTTCAGTAAATGTCAGGAAAAACTGTAGTGCTTGAAATTTAGTCTTAGGCGTGAAATTTAGTCATTTAGTGTAAGATTTTCGATTTTGATAGGCTTAAACTCTGCCCGCGAGCCTTTTTTTGGATCAACCTTTTAGCTTTTCAAAGTAAGATAGTTCGCTAATGAACTGTATCACACGAAAATAAGCCATTCAATATTATTATTATTATTTATATCAGGCTTTTTTACTTACCTTACTGATGAGTATTCCAATCAAAAGTTCCAAATTTCCAAACATTCAAAAGTTCCAACAGTTAATGTTCCAAATGTTCAAAAGTTCCAATTCCAAAAGTTCAACATGTAACACGAAGCAAACGTTTCCAAAAGTTCCAACAGTTTTAACAACTTTTTCGGCAAAAAATCAAATACCAACATTTTCCAACAAGTTTTTTTTTTAGTGGATGTTTCAAATAATCTAACAGCAAACATCTGTTTACAGTCCTGTTTTGAAAGTTATCTATTGTAGTAGTTTATCACATTGCAGTTATTCAGCACAAATGGGTGCTGCTACTGGACCTGCATAGTGCGACGTGTGGTGGTACTAGTACTAGTCTAGAACCTAGACCAATAATTTTGACTCGCGTAGTGAAGCCGACACTGCTTAGCAACGAATTTGACAAGGACGCATACCCGGACGCAAGCAAGCAGACATGTTCGCGTCTATGGAACATGTTGCATTTGACGCGGCGATAACGGCGCAGTAATCACGCAAACGAGCGCGTCAAACATGTATGCGATATTTCTCCGTGCCTAGTAACCCCGTCAATCCGTCAATATCACCTTGGATACGGGGCTTCACCTGTGGTAAAGGATGGGCAGTAATAGGTCTAGGTGGTATGTCTATGTGTACAAAGGTATATAGGAGGAGTTGTTGAAAACATAACATAACATAACATAACATAACATAACATAACATAACATAACATAACATAACATAACACGTATGTTCAAACACGACTAGTTCTGCGAGAAAAATATAGGATTGAAACCATTTCAGACCATTCTCTGAAACACCAATTATATTTTGTAATGTATATGATTTTCAACAGTATCAAAAGCAGTAGACATGTCCAACATCACTAAGAAGCCACAGTTGGATCTGTCTAAGGTAATAACAAAATCATTGAGCTTGCAATAAAGTGGTCTCTGTTCAGTGTTTGAATTTGTATAAAGCCGATTATAACCCATAATCAGAAATATGGCCCTTGAGCTGTGTGGCAACTGCTCTCTCAACAATTCAACCTGATTATAGATACGAGGCGATATTATAGATCATTACGGTCCAAGTTGGGTGTTCTTGAGGATAGATGAGACGATAGCTGATAAGTGAATCTGAGAAGCAACCGTTGGATAAAGTTACGTAAGTAAGTTACGGGAACACAGTTAGCAACCTGGACAACCGATTCTTTTGTTCTGCAAGACTCACTCAGTCATTTAATGAGGCAATACAAACGATCGAATTTGGTGTTGAAATGAGCTAAATTTTGCGTTACACCTTTTCATTGTAAAATTAATTTTCTCGGCCAAATGAAAAGCAATCCTTTTCATTGTTTCAGTAAATGTCAGGAAAAACTGTAGTGCTTGATACTGTATTTTTTTTCAAATCCTAGTGTTAAACTTAGGCGTGAAATGTAGTCATTTAGTGTAAGATTTTCGATTTTGATAGGCTTAAACTCTGCCCGCGAGCCTTTTTTTTGTTTAATCTTTTAGCTTTTCAAAGTAAGATAGTTCGCTAATGAAGGATTTTCCCAACTTTCTAACGCACATCACCGTGAGCGATATATCATAGTTTTGTCAGAATTTCCGTTTTGATTTCACCATCTTTCACTGTCGGCTGAAAAAATTTCAAAATCAACACGTGAAATCTAAGGCTAGTACTAGCATTGTGGATCGATATCCCTGGGTTTAATAGGAATACCGGCATGGCTATAGTGTTGCCAGAACTTCAATATAGCAAAGAAATTCCCAGACCTATAGCGCTCCTACTGATCATGTTTAACCAGAACACCCAATTGGGGATTTAATCGCTGGTCGGGCAATTTGCTTTCAATGAAAAATTGACCTGGATAACAACAAAGGAAATATCGACTATTTCTGCTGGTTGCTCTCGAGATAAAAGTACTCACCATTACCTACTTTTACTTAGTTTGACATTTTCGGAGCATGAATGGAAAAAGGTAAAACAAAAACGGAAATTCTGACAAAACTATAACATATAGACCCACACGATATGCTATACAGAGGTGGGAAATATCTTTCTTTAGCAAACTATGTTAGTTTGAGACGCTAAAACATGAATTCCGTAAAAAGCTCGCAGGCGAATTCAAGGCCTATAAAAATCAAAAATATCACACTAAAAGACACAGTTTGATGCTTAATTTTAACACCAGGATTTTTAAAAAAATGTATATCCAAGCACCAAGTTTTTAACTGACATTACTGAAGGAAAAAAAAAATTGCTTCATATTTGACCGAGAAAATTAATTTCATAGCAAAAAGGTGTATCTCTGAATTGTGCTGATTTTTACATGTATCGATCGACTTTTAGCGCGACTAAGCATTTCTAAAGAATTGGTTGTCCAGGCGGCTGACTGAACAAGGTGTCAAAATGTTGCTTAAATGGGGGAGAACATCAAGGGTACAATCCTTAGCAAACATCACAGAATAAGTTTACAAACATGATCAATACTAAACATCTTAAAATCGATTAACTAATAAACACAGGTATTATTTACAGACACATCAAATGTTTGTCAAAATTTGGCACACTCAGTACTTAAGGCGGGTTCTGTTATAGAGATTTCAAAATGGTCGTCACTATTTGCAATGCAACATTATTTGACGACCCTTTTCCATTCTATTTACTTATGTGAAACGGGAAAAATGTTCCCCTCCCCTTCGCTTGCCAGCCCTCATGTGAAAATGAGTTGACCGTTTGTGCGTGCTTCAATGGTCGGTTTAATCACATTTGGATTTGGCCTTGAATAAAAAGCAATAATTCTTTATGTGAATGTACACCATGGGCAGTCAATGGACAATATTGATGGCATGGGTTAAGGACCAAATTATCCCTTAGGAAAATAAACAAGATGTAAAGAGTTGCAAATGGCAAGAATCATGAAATATTAATAGAAAAAACAAGTCTTGTAGGAGAAATGCTATTTGTTTAGCTTGTCGACTTATCGAACACTGTTGTAAACCTGAACACCCACATATTACAGGTTGCGGGCTTTTTTTTTAGATGTAGGTCTCTTATTGTATCAGAAGGAGTGGGTGGGTTAGGTAGAGGGTCCTATTTGAAGGGCTTATCTCCCTCCCTTACCGATAGGGACCTGGGTCCTCATTATTTATACTTTATGCTCATTTTACTAAGATATTTTAAATGATGATTTCGACGATAACGATCCACCCACCACTTTATTGTGTTTCATTATAATTATTATCCCACATTTGTCTGGCAAATTGGCTTATCGTTGCATCCGCTATTATATAAAGTGATATTTCCTATGATTATAGTGTCACGAATCATATTATTTACTTAGCATAGACAGGCTTCAAAGAAAACAAAAGCTAACGTGGAGAAGAAATACGACTAATGGTGAGTTTATCGAGAAAGCAACGCTTATGGATGTCTTTATGTGGTGTAACGCTTCAAGTAAGCTAAGGTTTACAGTATTTAAAAAAAACATCGTTGTCATAAATGCCATTTATGTATTCTATCTTCTGTTTTTTCTGTTGATCTTTCTTATTTTATATATACATACAGACATCAAATTTTGTATAAATATGTTCTTTGATGTTTTTGCGTCTTATTTGACCTGGGTAAATCGTTCAGTGTTGAAACACTGCTCTCCCACGATGCTCATAAACCACCGTAGGGTGTAGGAAGCCAGGCGTTACCCTAATCGAGACTGACTGCGAGATCTTTGTCATAACCTGCATCTGCCTTACAATACAAATTGAGCGGATAATTGAATATGAATTTTGCCTCAACTGGGGATCGAACAGAGGACATCTCGCACCAGAGTCAAAGATCTTAAACACTGGACCGCGCCGCTATACATATCAAATAACATTACAGCTAAAATCTTCTTCACCAGACTACCATTAATCAAGGGAAAGTGCAGCCTGCTGATATATTTGTATCCTCTACGCCGCTTTATACATCAGTTCGCTTGTGATTCAAAGTACTATGTTCGACGCAAACCACAACCTTCATTCACAATTCCTTTGCGATTTGGGTTGATCCTTCATGTAATTATGTCGTGTAATCTAATCCTAACTCTTACCCTAATCCTAACCCTAAGCCTAATCCTAATCATAACCCTAATCCTAACCCTAACCCTAATCCTAACCCTAATCCTAACCCTAAACTAACCCTAACCTTAACCCTAACCCTAACCCTAATTTCGTGTAAAATTACATGAAGGAATAACCGCGATTTGGGAGACTTAAGGATAGATGTAACATCGCTTTTATGAACTTTGAAACAAAAAGATGTGTGCCACTATGGGTTATTTTGCTGCGCACTTACAATAGTATGCCAACGGTGTTCCCGTGAACGATCGAGTTGTTGCGCAATTTGAGGATTTTATTTGAAGTACAGATTGGCAATATATTACATCCGTTATCTATTGTACCTCTGTGGGAAATTTAAACCTGTTAAATTTCAAAAGACTATTTGTAAAATGTATTGGTACCATTAAAGTACGACGTGGGTATGTGGGCAAACTCACTGCTAATGGCACCGTGATGAATGGACGGTGATTGAACATCCACGTAATGACAAGTCAACAACCTACGTGCAAAATAAAGAGTTTTTGCAAAGTGAAAATGGTCATTGAAAGCCACTTCACATTATGTATATCGTTATGCTTGAGCCGAGATGCACTTGATCATTCCTTACACGTCAGTTTAATTACATCTTTTAAGTATTTTTTATCGAATCTGGCGTGGGAGGATGAACAAATATCAATTTCGGGACAAGAGACTATTTTGATAAAGGTCATATAATCCCCTGTTTCCAACATGTATTAAGAATAAGCTTTAAACAAATCGCGGTGAGACATGTTTTTTTTTGCCATTAAGATTGTATTATCTTTAAAGACATTCGATGCTGGACATTGCTCCGACGGGTGGAAATGTAAATCTTCTCTTCAGGTTACTTCAGTTTTAATAAATAATGACTTTCGTGCTGTTACTATAGTCTTCAAAAAATTATCATAAACCTCTGCCGAACTTACAAAGAATCTTCGTAAAGAACACCATAACGTTTGATAAAAAAAAAAATTAAAAAAAGAAGAAAAAAAATAAAAAAAAAATACTTGAAAGAGATATAGAAACTTTAGAAAAAGAGCTAGGTGATTCAAACAATACAGACGTTTTAGAAAATGTTGAAATTAAAAAGTCCGAATTAGAGGAGATGAGGAAGGAAAAAATGGAAGGCGTAATGTTACGATCCAAAGCAAGATGGATAGAACACGGAGAAAAACCATCTAAATATTTTGTGAACTTGGAAAAAGAAACTGTGTAAATAAAGCAATCGTTCATTTACAAAATGCAAACGGGGATGATATAAAAGATCAATACCAAATAATGGAAGAAACTTTTAAGTTTTACTCGAAACTGTATGAATGTAAAGACAACAATTTATATTTGGAGGAATTCGACCAAAATCTTTCAAGATCAGATTTACCTCAATTAACTCAAGATCAATTAAAAAAGCTCGAAGGGCATTTGACTTATAACGAACTTTTAACTGCCTTGAAGAAAATGTCAAACAATAAAAGTCCTGGGTCTGATGGGTTTACCACTGAATTTTGGAAAGTTTTTTTTCAAGACTTGGGAGGTTTTCTCTTACGTTCTCTGAACTACTCATATGAATCAGGGGAATTATCAGTTACGCAGAGATTAGGGATTATTACCCTCCTTCCTAAAGGAAACAAACCAAAACAATTCCTAAAGAATTGGCGTCCTATTACTTTGTTAAATATAACCTATAAACTAGCTTCATCGTGTATTGCTGAAAGAATGAAACAGATTTTACCAAGCCTAATAAATGATGATCAAAAAGGTTTTATGAAAGGAAGGTATATTGGAGAAAATATAAGATTACTTTATGATTTAATTTTATACACAAAATTACATGACCAACCAGGTATGCTATTGCTTATAGATTTTGAAAAAGCGTTTGATTCCGTTTCTCATAAATTCATTTTTAAAACATTAGATTTTCTAAATATCGGTCCATCTTTTACAAAATGGATCAAACTTTTTGATAATAAAAGTCAATCCTCAGTTTTGGTAAATGGAAATTCCTCAAAACAATTCGATTTAGGTAGAGGTTGCAGACAGGTGGACCCTTTGTCCCCTTATATCTTTCTAATTTGTGCTGAAATGTTGGGCTGTCTCATACGAAAAAATACTGATATATGTGGTATTACAGTTGAAAATATTAATTGTAAAATCACCCAATACGCTGATGACTCGACTGTGATCTTAAATGGAAGTAATGAAAGTTTACTACAAACGTTAAGAACACTGGATTTGTTTGAGCGTTTGTCAGGGTTGAAAATAAACGAGGATAAAACAAATGTTGTGTATATTGGGTCACTTAGAGGTAGAAAACCAAACCCTGGCATTACAAATAAAAATCTAAAGTGGGTTGAAGACGGAAAATTCTCTGCATTGGGAGTACAATTTTCAACCAATTTGGTTGAAATGGTTAATTTGAACTATGATAAGGTTATGGAGTCGGTGACAAAGGTAATGCATCATTGGTCTAAAAGAAACTTGACAGTTTTGGAAGAATAACTATAGTCAAATCCCTACTGATACCAAAGTTTAACCACCTTGTTCTTTCAATTCCTAACCCGTCAAAAGACTTTATAAAAGATTTACAAAAGAAAATCTATAATTTTATTTGGAAAGGTACAAGAGATAAAATAAGTAGAGATCAATTGTCAAATGATTATTCTGAAGGTGGATTAAGATTGGTTAAAGTAGATTTATTCTTTGAAGCACTGAAATGTACATGGATTAGACGAATTGTAAATGGATGTATTGATGCTAAAGGATTGATGTTTTTTCTATTTCAACTGGTATACATATTAATGATCTTGAAAAGGGCGCAAATTATACACTAAAAGTAGCACAAAATTCCCAAAATGTTTTTTGGAAAGAAGTTCTTTTATCTTGGTCTAAGGTAAAGAAAAAAAACACAATCCTAATACAATTGATGATGTGTTAAGATCATGTTTATGGGAAAACGAATGGTTTAAGATTGGTGGTAAAGAAATAAATTATAAAAATGGCGGACAGCAGGTATTGATTTTGTCTCTGACCTTGTCCATGTTAACCAAAACCGTTTTCTCTTTCTTCATGAGATTGAAACAAATTATGGATTACGGCTAAATTTTTTGGAATACAACAGTGTAATTTGCGCAATTAAGAGTAATTTCAAGCATCTATTTCAGGAAAACGCTACATTTATTGCAATTCCTAAGCCGTTTATCCCATTTCATTTCAGTTTTATTTTAAAAGATAAAAAAGGTTGCAGATCAATCTGTAAACAACTTATGTCCTCAAAGATACCAAGAGCAAAACGAAAATGGGAAGTAAAATTAAATAGTAGCTTTTCAGATGATGAATGGAAGGTATATTTTTTGTTGCCATTTAAATGTACAATGGATACAAAATTACGGTGGTTTCAGTACAGAATTTTAAATGGAATTCTTACCACAAATACATTTATGTTTAAAATTGGCAAAAGAAATGATAATATATGTACTTTTTGCAACAAGGAACCCGAAACGATAATTCATCTTTTATCAGATTGTAAAACGGTTAAACCCATTTGGTCTCAGCTCGAAACCTGGTGTTTACAAAAACTCGGTATACCTATCACATTCAACCGAAATCATATTCTTTTCGGGACAGATTTAGGAAAACTAAATAGTGCTATCAATTTAATTCTCATTCTAACTAAGTTTTATATATACAGAAAAAGATGCCAAAATTCAATCCTTTCTTTTATCCCTCTTCAGAAGGAAATAGAATATTATCATAAATTGGAAAGATTCATTCTTTTAAAAGATTCAAAATACCGAGTTTATCAAAATAAATGGCAGGTTTGGAAGGGACTTTTCAACTAAACATTTTGTTCTTATTGTAAAAGCTAGACAAATCAAATGCTATATAAATATGTATGTGAGAGTGTGTGTGTGCTGGTACTGTTTATGTATTGTTTAATATTTAAAAAATACCTGGTGTATAGAAATCAAAATTTCTGTATTTATCTGAGTAAACTATGATTGTAAAATGTACACTGGAAAAAAAGAAATAATAATAAAAAAAATGAAGGCCGTACTCGGCAAATTGAAAAAAAATAACGTTTGATATAAAATGTTCCATAAAGGCACATGACTCTGTTGTAATGTTATAACTAGTCCCAGCCGGCTTGTACTCCTTCTTGATCAAATAATCTGCCCACCGACACCATCGAAATGTAATCGGAGACAGAATTAGAAAGGCAACTTGCGTCTGACGTCACCTGTCAATCAAATTCAAAACGGTTTTACGATTTGCGGTGATAATTGAAATATTACTGGACAACGGTATAATAACGTGTCCTATGGTCAATCATAGAATTCCTGAATGATTAAACCACATGGTGGCAATTAGATAATTTGAAGTAACCGCTCGCAGCTCTTGTCCTTTCTAGGGGAACTGAGCAGCCGAGTTGTGCACCTGGCGTAGAGTGGCGTATCTGTTATTTGATATTCAGACAGTAGAAAATGATGAACATCTCCCGTTATTTTTGGTTTCTATAAAACCATTTGTAAGGCTTTCATTTGAATATGTGTTGAAAGAACATGATAATCTTAAGCGTGCGTATTTTGTGACATTCAAGAGTGCCCCCCACGATTGGTTACAGCGTCATCATGTGTCATCAAGCGTTAACCTAATTCCCCCGTCTTCGTATTTGTAAACACACCCTCAGCCCAACCCCACCACACTCCACACACCGACTATGAATCTATGCGAGAGAAATCTTTGGAAAGCTCAAATAAGACCTGGATTTAAAAATAAATAAATAAATAAAATACCAATATTTTATTCCCGTGGACGTGTAGGGCCTGGTCTGAAAAAATATAATCGTGACGTTTTATAAGGTTTCGGTCGGTGATTTCTTAGGGTTCTAAAAGTCAATAGACATCCTCATTTCAGAACGATGAAATATCGAAACACCGGTATAATGTGCTCCTAATGTTGTGTTCATACCAAGGTGTATAAAAAAGCAACATGAAATCTTTGGTATAACTAGCAAGAACCTTGATTCAGCGTCCACCGTTGCTGATTCTAATGCAACATCTTCCCAATCATCACTGATCATCATATCTGCCTTTTGACGGCTATCACTTGATTATTCAATATGTAATATAGGTTGAGTATGCCGAAGCACGTATGTGGAAGGTAAGCTCAGTTCAGTTGGCGCGTAAGAAATCTGGATGATGGCAATATTCAAATCCATGATTTCCAAGTAATTAATATTTCCATGATGATTAGGTGCCTATAAATGTCATAATATGACCCTTATTATTTTGTAGTAACATTTTTGGTTTATTTGGAAGCCTATTAGCCCCGCTGGGAATTTACTACATCATTCTGTTGCAAACGCCCATTAGGGTTGTAGCTTCTGAATATCTGATCACATGAAGAACCCTTCAGCGTCACAATTCAATTGGTATTTCGAAATAACCCTTTCTAAAGCATGCATAGAGGCATGTGCTTTTACTTGTTGACGGAGTAATATTGTGTGCAGGAAACTCTTTTAGATGAAACGGTACAACATTTAAACCCTGTGGAAGGGGGAATGGGCTCGACTACCATTCGGTTTTGTGCCAATCTCTGGCATGTCTAGGGATTAAGGCGAAATGAAGCAAGGTCAATTGGTAGAGTGTTGTTGTGAACTATTTTGTAAAAAAATTGATCAGCAATAACTCATAATCAGAAATATGGCCCTTGAGCCGTGTGGCAACTGCTCTCTCAACAATTCAACCTGATGTTAGATACAAGGCGGTATCATTGCCTAGATCATTACGGTCCAACTTGGGGTTCTTGAGGATAGATGAGATGATGGCCGATAAGTGAATCTGAGAAGCAACCGTTGGATAAAGAGGAATTAACACTTGATGTAAGGTACGAGAGTAAGGTTTCAAAATGTTGCTCAACCATGGGGGAGAACATCAAGTATATAAGCCTTAGAAAATATCTCAGAATAAGTTTACGAACACGAGCAATACTAAACATCGTAAAATTGGTTAACTAATAAACACAGATATATCAAATGTATGTCATATAAAACTTTGGTACACTTAGTACTAACGCGGGTTCTGTTACAGAGATTTTAAAATTGTCGTCACAATTTGCAATGCAACATTATTTGACAACTTTTTTTCTTTTCTATTTGATTATGTGGAAACGGGAACACGCAGCAATCTGACCCCCCCCATCGGTTTCAGCTTTCCTATTAACATTAGTTGACCGTTTGTGGATGCTTCAATGGTGGGTTTAACCACATTTGGCCTTGAATAAAAAGCAATAATTCTTTGTGTGAATGTACACCGTGGGCAGTCAATGGACAATATTGATGAGCATGGGTGAAGGACCAAATTCTCCCTTTTAATAGGAAAATAAACAAGATGTAAAAAGTTGCGAATGGCAAGAATCATGATATATTAATAGAAGAAACAAGTCTTGTAGGAGAAGTGCTGTTTATTCAGCTTGTCGACTTCTCGAACACTGTTGCACCCACACATATATTCCGGGTTTTTCTGTTTTCAGATGTGGGTCAGAAGGAGCGAATCTGGACCCTCCCAGCAGACACATGCCTATACTCAGTGGGCACAGGTTAGGATTTCGACGTTGTATCAACGTAACGTTGAAACAACGTCGAAGTTTCAACCTAACCCGATTTCAACCTAAAGGTTAGTTGAAATCAGGTTGAAATTTCAACGTCGATACAACGTCAAAATTTCAACCTGATTTCAACTTTCAATGCAAAAATTAAGAAGTCCATTTGCAAATACAGCGTGATTTCAACCTGATTTCAACCAGTCGATGTCGAAATTTCAACTTCATGATTTCAACGTCAGGTGTGCCCACTAGGTACACATTCGGAGAAGGTGGGCTAGGTAGGGTCCTAACTGAAGAGCTTATCTCCCTCCCTTACCGATAGGGACCTGGGTCCATTATTTATACCGTATATGTTCATTTTACTCTGACACTGACGATATTACGATAACAATCCATCCACCACTTTATTTTGTTTCATATTGTCCCACACTTGCCTGGTACATTTGTCAACGTGGAGATAAGCTTGGCTTATCGTTACCATGGTACGTCTGATATTTATAAAGTGATAATTCATATGATTGTAGTGTCACGAATCATATTATTTACTTAGCATAGACAGGCTTCAAAGAAAAGAAAAGCTAATGTTGAGAAGACAAATGACTGATTTATTTATCATAAAAAACACACCATTGTCATATATCCTTAACACAGTTGCCATTTATGTATTCTATCTTTTTCTATTTTTTTTCTGTTGGTCTTTCTTATTTTATACATACAGGCAGTCAAATTTTGTTATTATTGTCTTATTTGACCTGGGTAAATCATTCAATGTTGAAACACTGGTCTCCCATAATTCCCAGAGGCTACCGTAGGGTGTACGAAGCAAGACATTACTCTGATCGAGGCTGGCTGTGAGATCTTTGCCATGATACGATCAGAAATGGAATATGTTAGCAGTGCTTGGATTGATGGAACTCCCACCTCACTAGCTCAGCTTGACTCCATCCAATATAGAGCTAAGCGTGTCATTGGTCTGCCAACGAATGAGTATGAAGATCATCGTATTCAGCCATTGAGCCGTGGGAGCCGCCACCCTCTTCTATCGTATCAAGGAGGCCCCTGAGTTGTTATGCCAGCTGATGCCAGACATCCATGTCCATGACCTAGCAGTGGAAGTCCCAAGATCAAACCTTGTCAGCCATGAACGATCATTTCTACCATCTACATCCCAATTATGGAATTCTCTTCCTGCCTAAATTCCATCCATTAGATCGAGGGCTAGCTTCAGCAGGGAGGTAGGTTGGTCGCTTTCTGGGTGCTTCCTCGTCAGCAGCTTCTAAATGATATTTTGTCTCTGCTGTTGTCGATGCCCAATTATGCCATGTCGTAAAAAAAATAACCGGCATCTGCCTTGCAACTCAAATTGAACGGATTATTGAATATGAATTTTGCCTCAACTGGGGATCGAACCGATGACATCTTGCACCAGAGTCAAATATCTTAAACACTGGACTACACTGCTCTACACATCAAATAACATTACAGCTAAAATCATCTTCATCAGGCTACCGATAATCAATGGAAAATTCAATTGAGCCCGCAGATTTATAACCTCTACGCCGCTTTATACATCAGTTCGATTGTGATTCAAATCGCTATGTTCAACGTAAAGCACAACCGCGGTCATTAACAACTCCTCTGCAATTTAGGAGACTTTGAGACCGGACGTAACAGCGCTTTTATGAATTTTGAAACGAAAAGATATGTGCCATTATGGGTTATTTTGCTGCGCACCTACAATAGTATGCCAACGGTGTTAACGATCGAGTTGTTGCGCAATTTGAGGATTTTATTTGAAGTACAGATTGGCAATATATTACATCCGTTATCTATTGTACCTCTGTGGGAAATTTAAACCTGTTAAATTTCAAAAGACTATTTGTAAAATGTATTGATACCATTAAAGTACGACGTGTGTTTGTGGGCAAACTCACTGCTAATGGCACCGTGATGAATGGACGGTGATTGAACATCCATGAAACTAAATATATATATATATAACAAGTTTACTTTACAAGTGACTAACTTTGGAATTAAGAGTGCTCAAACCCATTACAGGTGAGCTATATATATATATATAGGTAATGACAAGTCAACAACCTACGTGCAAAATATAAGAGTTTTTACAAAGTGAAAATGGTTATTGAAAGCCACTTTACATTATGCATATCGTTATGCTTGAGCCGAGATGCACTTGATCATTCCTTACACGTAAGTTTAATTACATCTTTAAAGTATTTTTTTATCGAATCTGGCGTGGGAGGATGGACAATATCAACTACGGGATAAGAGACTATTTTGATAAAGGTCATATAATCCCCTGTTTCCAACATGTATTAAGAATAAGCTTTAAACAAATCGCGGTGAGACATGTTTTTTGCCATTAAGATTGTAATATCTTTAAAGACATTCGATACTGGACATTGCTCCGACGGGTGGAAATGTAAATCTTCTCTTCACCCACTCACATGATCTGGGTTACTTCGATTTTAATACATAATGACTTTGGTGCTGTTATAATAGTCTTTTAAAAATTATCATAAACCTCTGCCGAACTTTACAAAGAATCTTCGTGAAGAACACCATAACGTTTGATATAAATTCAATGAAGCCTGACGACAAACGAGCACAAATAACCATGACGTCATTGCTCTAGAAAATTTTGGCGCGGGAATTTTGAATATCGCGTGTTGAGAGATGGCTGTTTTATTCGTTTTTATGGTTAATATGAGTTTGTTTTAAATAAAACCATTCGTGCTTGATAATTATTTTTCTAATATATAAGATTTAATGTTGTGATTGCCGGAAACTTCCTTTAAGACGAGTTCTGTTATAGAGATTTCAAAATGGTCGTCACAATTTACAATGCAATATTATTTGATAACTTTTTTCTTTTCTATTTACTTATGTGAAACGGGAAATATTTCCCCCCTTCCCCCTCCCCTCGCTTGCCAGACCGCATATGAACATTAGTTGACCGTTTGTGTATGCTTCAGTGGTCGGTTTAAACCATATTTGGCCTTGAATAAAATGCAATAATTCTTTACGTAAATGTACACCATTGACAGTCAATGGACGATATTGATAAGCGTGGGTTAAGGACCAAATTATCCCTTAGGAAAATAAACAAGATGTAAGGAGTTGCGAATGGCAAGAATCATGAAATATTAATAGAAAAAACAAGTCTTGTAGGAGAAGTGCTGTTTGTTCAGCTTGTCGACTTATCAAACACTTTTGCAAACCTGAACACACACACACACACATATATATTTACCGGGCTTTTGTTTTCAGATCTTGGTCTCCCATCGTGTCAAAGGGAGCGAATCTGGGTCTTCCATTGTGTCAAAAGGAGCGAATCTGGGTCTCCCATTGTGTTAAAAGGAGCGAATCTGGACTCTCTTAGCAGACACCTGCCTACACATTTAGTGGGTGGGCTAGGTAGGGTCCTAATTGTACATCTTATCTCCCTCCCTTATCCTCATTGTGCTCATTTTACTCTGATATTTTAACTGACGATATTACGATAACAATCCATCCACCACTTAAATTTGTTTCATATAGTCCCACATTTGCCTGGCACATTTGCCAACGTGATAAACTTGGCTTATCGTATCGTTACATCTAATAATATATATAAAGTGATACTTGGTATGATTATAGTGTCACGAATCATATTATTTACTTAGCATAGACAGGCTTCAAAGAAAAGAAAAGCTAATGGTGACGACTATTGGTGAGTTTAGCGAGAATGCAACGTTTGTGGGTGTATTTATGTGGTGTAACGCTTCAAGTGATCTGAAGTTTATTTATAGTATTTATCATAAATAAACACCATTGTCATAAATTCGTAACACAGTTGCCATTTTATGTATGCTATCTTTTCTGTTTTTTCTGTTGTTCTTTCTTATTTTGTGTATACAGACATCACATTTTATATAAATATATTCGTAGATGTTTTTGCGTCTTATTTAACCTGGGTAAATCATTCAGTGTTGAAACACTGCTCATGATGCTCATAAACCACCGTAGGGTGTACGAAGCCAGGCGTTACCCTAATCAAGACTGACTCAAGATCTTTGTCATAACCTGAATCTGCCTTACAATTGAAATAGAGCGGATAATTGAATATGAATTTTGCCTCAACTGGTGATCGAACCGAGGACATCTCGCACCAGAGTCAAAGATCCTAAAATCTTCTTCACCAGACTACCATTATAAGGGAAAATGCAGCCTGCTGATATATTTGTATCCTCTACGCCGCTTTATACCCATCAGTTCGATTGTGATTCAAATTACTATATTCGACGCAAAGCACAACCTTCATTCGCAATTCCTTGGGAGACTTAAGGAACATCGCTTTTATGAACTTTGAAACAAAAAGATGTGTGCCATTATGGGTTATTTTGCTGCGCACCTACAATAGCATGCCAACGGTGTTCCCGTAAACGATCGAGTTGTTGCGCAATTTGGGGATTTTATTTGAAGTACAGATTGGCAATATATTACATCCGTTATCTATTGTACCTCTGTGGGAAATTTAAACCTGTTAAATTTCAAAAGGCTATTTGTAAAATGTATTGGTACCATTAAAGTACGACGTGTGTATGTGGGCAAACTCACTGCTAATGGCACCTTGATGAATGGACGGTGATTGAACATCTACGAAACTAAATATATATAGGTACTGACAAGTCAACAACCTACGTGCAAAATATATTTTGAAAGAGTTTTTGTAAAGTGAAAATGGTCATTGAAAGCCACTTCACATTACGTATATCGTTATGCTTGAGCCGAGATGCACTTGATCATTCCTTACACGTAAGTTTAATTACATCTTTAAAGTATTTTTATCGAATCTGGCGTGGGAGGATGGATAATATCAATTTCGGGATAAGAGACTATTTTGATAAAGGTCATATAATCCCCTGTTTCCAACATGTATTAAGAATAAGCTTTAAACAAATCGCGGTGAGACTTGTTTTTTGCCATTAAGATTGTATTATCTTTTAAGACATTCGATACTGGACATTGCTCCGACGGGTGGAAATGTAAATCTTCTCTTCACCCACTCACATGATCTGGGTTACTTCGATTTTAATAAATAATGACTTCCGTGCTGTTAATATAGTCTTCTAAAAATATCACAAACCTCTGCCGAATTTATAGAGAATATTCGTGAAAAACACCATAACGTTTAATATAAAATGTTCCATCTCACGACTCTGTTGTATTTATATATTATCTAATCCCAGTCGGCTACTTCTTGACCAAACAATCTGCCCATCGACACCATCGAAATGTAATCGGAAGCGGAATTAGAAATGCAACTTGCGTCTGACGTCACCTGTCAATCAAATTAAATAAGGGATTTGCTTTTCGATTTGCCGTGATGATTGAAATTTCTGGACAGTTATATAACAGCATGTCCTATGGTTAATTTTGCACCTTTAATTATGAAGGCACAATGTCATTTCCTGGAAAAGTTGCTTTTTGCATTGTAAAAGTACCGTCATTATTTGCCGATGAAGGCACCAGATGAATCAATCTTTCTTTTGCTCGCTACTAATTAATCACGGACAATATGGAGTTATTCGTCAGGCGCATAGTTGTTTAAAAGGCATTAGGTGTGTTGTGTTGGCTTACAGACAATAAACATTATTAGATGTTCATAAGTGTTTTAACGTGGCTGTATATTCTAGACATATAGTTTCTTTCGCGAAATTAAGCTTTTTTGAAATGTATGTACTTTGTTATGTTTTTTATAAATACAAGGAAAGAAAATCCAGATGTGTAAACGCCAATTGCTCTATTTTTTTGAAAATTAATTGCACTTTAACCCAAGTACGATGAAGAGGGGTTTGTACACCTTTCATCCGGTATAAAAACGCTTGTGTTTACGCCCAAGTGACTCGAGCTAATTGTAGATATATCGTTTGCGCTCATTTCAGTGATAACATTTTTTACCTCTGCACCATACTTGGTGTAGGGCCGCTCAAACATGTTTGTTGAAAAAAAAAACGTTTTAAAAGGTTTCGGACGGTGATTTCTCAGGGTCCTAAAAGTCAATAGGAGTTCTCATCTCAGAACGATGTGCTCCTAAAGGTGTATAAAAAAAAGGAAAAGGAAATCTATTGTAAAACTAGCAAGAACCTTGATTCAGCATCCACCGTTGCTGATTCTTATCCCCATCACTGCTCATCATCTCTGCCTTTTGGTGGTTATCATTATAAATATGTAATACGGGTTAAGTATGCCGAAGCACGTATGTGGAAGGTAAGCTCAGTTCAGTTGGCGCTCTGGACAAGAAATCTGGACAATGACAGTATTCATGTACTACATGATTTCCAAGTAATTAAGTGTCATATTTCCATGATAATTAGGTGCCTAATTCTGTCATAATAAGACCCTTTCATTTTGCGATAATATTTTTGGTTTATATGGAAACCTATTAGCCCCGTTACGGTTGGGAATTTACTGCATAATCTATAGAGGCCCTGCATGCTTTTATCGATTGGCTCCAAAGAAAAGATTTGAACCGGTATCCATTCAATCAAATGTTGTCATCAACCTATTTGATCTTAGTGCATTTGTTATGTGTGTGAGACGAATTGTCGCGGTAGATTGCAATCATGCTTAATTTAGTTGAATGAATTTGAGAAGTCCGCCATACGGTATGATACGTCATATGCACAATCTCTATTGCAAAGCGCATTTAACACGCGCCCGTTAGGGTTGTAGCTCCTGAATATATAATCACATGAAGCACCCTTCGGCACCACAATTGAATTGGTATTTTGAAACAACCCTTTCTATAGCATGCATAGGGGGGCATGCTTTTACGTGTTGACGGAGTAATATTGTTTGCAGGAAACTCTTTGAGATGCGATGGTACAACATTTACACACTGTGGAAGGGGGGGGGGGCTCGACTTCATTCGGTTTTGTGCCAATCTCTGGCATGTCTAGGGATTTATTAAAGGCGAAATGGACAGTGTACTTCGGTTATATCTACAAATGCGCTTTTATAAATATGCACGTGATCCATGGGCACGACCTACCAAGACCAGCCAGCGTGACCAAATCCTCATGCATTGACCACTATACAGAAAGGGATAGGAACTCCGTAGATAAATATCATCAAATTTAAGTATTAATTGAATTGCAAAATTATTACACATTTTGCAATTCCGAATTTGTAATATGTTATCAAAAACAACATTTTGAAAGTATTTGACAACGGTTGTTCCGCCTTTGCTTTCAAATGTATAGAAAAACCAGTCGCTATGTAGAAGGTCACTTCGAGACTTATTGTCTATAAGCTGTTATGGCAGCGCGGAGGTGGTCACGTACGTATTTATAAAAGCGCATTTATAAACCGAAGTACACTGATGGAGCAGGTTCATTTGGTAGATTGTTCTGGCCTATTTTGTGAAAGATCTGGAAGGACTGTAGCAAAATATATACCATGTTGTAACTGAGATTATGCTCTTCCTTATTCCATAGGTTTTGATAATCCACAATCCATCGGCTATAACTTTCATTTCATTTATCCTTGTATTTCTTGTATAATTTTGATACGTTTTTTTAAAGCTTTTTCCCGTTGTAATATCATTATGTATAACAACTATGCGTTCAGTTACGCCCGTGCGGTACATAGAGCTGTATGTAGCCTCTGTATACCGCTGAAAGAGAATCACAAATCTGTGAATAATCCCGTTCCGATCGTGCATTATAGTTCTGGGCGCCAACCAGTAGTCCTGGGTAACGCCCATTCGACCTTTGTGGCAAACAATTGGACCTCCCCAATATTAAAAAGTTTGGTCTTCAGACATTATTCATGTTATATTATAAATTGGAAATAATACAAGTCATGTAAATGGTCACAGTGAAGGTCTGAACATGTTGTAGCTGATCGAACTCAATTCAAATGTATTTGCCAAGTCTTACATCGCCATACATTAATGTTCAACATGGGTCACTAACCTTGACATTAAGAATCCATTATCGACCAAGACACCCTGGACATGTCGATTGGACATTCAAAAATATTTGTGAACGTGATGCAACGCTCAAATTGGTTCGACCTTGAACAAAACGACTTAATTGAGGGTTGTTCGCATAAGCTCAAGGCTAAGTCAGAATACATAACCATTATTGACTGCTAACATGTTGCACTGTCAACAATAATATCGTGCACGCTTAAACGATGAATTTCATGAAATGATACACAATATCCACGGATCAGTTTGTGAAGTTTTTTATTTTTAATTTAAAAATGTGAAAAGATATTACGTGTACGTGTACAGTAATCTCAATGCTAAGCTGTAAACATGGTAAAACGTGATTACAAAACAAGTAACATTGAAACAGTACTATCAATTATTGGTACATGCAAGCCACTTGTAGATTGGGTGGAGACGGATCGAGGTATCTTGGGGATCACATTTAATTCATATCTATTTTTTCTATATCTGTTACATTGTGTAACTGCAGGCGAAGGTTATATAAACAAGAACATATCGTTAATAAGGTTTCTTGAAAGCTAAACCAATGTCTAGTTAAAAAAGAATTACAGGCAACCCACGCATGATGTCATTGAATGTCCATATTAAGCCTTAACAATTTTAAAGTATTATAATCCAGATATACTCGATATATGCTTTGAAAATGTGACTGAATTGCTCCATGAAGTCTGCCAAATTCATTAAATTACAAGTGTTTTTGTCTCATTCTCATATCCGAACAGCTTTAGGCTTATGGAGATAAAAGAAATGATGCGTTGTGACCCATCATTTCAGTCCATATTATATGGCATTGTAAAGGGTATATTGAACGTCTGGTGAAACATAACTTAATTTTCATCGTATAAAATTAATGTACGAGTATATCGAATCCGATTAATGATAAGTCAAACCATAGTTCTTTCTTAACGACCTTCTGACTGGTTACTCATAATCTTGAAGATAAGCTTCTTGAGGAACACAATGTAAATGTAATGATGATTAACCAGGTTTTGACCACCGCACATTATACATACAGAATGTTCAACATGGGTCACAAAATCCTGACATTCAAAATTCATTATTGTCATTCAGGAATGTCGAATGGACATTCAAGGTATTTGTAAACATGATTCAAGGCCGGAATTGGTTCGACCTTGAGCAAAACAATTTATTTAAAGGCCAATTCGCATGAGCTCAAGGCTATGTCAGAATACATAACCATTATTGATTGTTAACATGTTGCACTGTCAATAATAATGTCGTGTACAAAAACTGTACATGATATACATGAAATGATAAACAATTTCCACAGAGCAATGTTTTAAAGCATATGTGGGTGTGTGTTTTAATTAAAAAGAATAATATTATGTGATTATGTTTGTTGGTTTGTTCACAAATGCTCAAGCCAGGCTAAAAAACATATACAAAGAGAAGTAAGAAACATATTTGAAGACAAAGAACATGGATCAAGTGAACAATTTTACTGTCAGCCTTTGGGTCAAGAGAAAGACAATATGTACAATAAACTCCTGATTAAACATAATTTTTAGTTATGATTTATGAGACTCGATACTGAGATTAAACTTGGATTTCAATTGTTTCGTGCAACCATCAGTTATAAAGAAGCTATCAAGTACATGCAATAAACCAACCGGAATCATGGTAAATGGCATCCATCATTGTTGGAGGACAGTTCTAAGATAGATGACAGAAGGACAGGTCTCTAGATCGATTCCACAACCATTCATACTTATCACCTGTTTTATTGTATTATCGTGCGAATTGCACCGTGGTACCTTATGGATGACAGAATTTTATTATAATGAGGATGACTCTGCCATGAGTGACGTTGAATACCCCCTATTCCATCTAATCAATCAGAGATCGGACGCTGGCATTATGTTCACACAGCTATCATTACCGTGATTACCGGCTTAGAACGTACATTTTAAGTGTGTCTACTAAATCGGCATTCTCATTATTATTAGCTTAGTCGTCGACATTGGACAGAGTGGAAAACGACATAGAAATATTATGTGGGTTATGTTTATACTTATTTTGGTATCACTGAATAGAGCAAACCCATAGCTATGCATTGGTTCAAAATGATAATGGAATATGACGTTACTATAGAAAATTAGGGGGGGGGGGTGAAACAACGGGAATTGTATATGTATAGTAAAGAAACATAAATTTACTATTTTCAAGATTTTTGTATATTGCGGACCTATCTGTTGTTTGTATTCCTACAGTGTCAAGTGTGTAATTTTGAGTCTGTTGCGAGAATTACAGCTACTGAAATGATATCATTAATATGGCCTATATGGAAAGTTCAGTGCCAAAGTTGAGTCAATGATAACCTAGGGAACCCATGAAGATGGTAATATAAATAATCAAGTTCTACGAGAAAGCCATTTTGATATGTACCACGATAAATTAATTTGTGGATAATATCAATGAATCAATCCTCTGGCCTTTTGGGCGTTCTAGAAGCACTGATGGAAAATATGTCGTTTGACCATGATTACTTTGGTATTACGTCATGAAATACCCTTTAAAATTGTGCACGTAAGTCACTTGACACTTGCTGAATTATTAGTGGAGAGTAGTCTCAGATAAATGTTTCAAGTTTTTTATATTACAGTTATATAATATTTTATTAAATTTATAATTAAAAAAGCAATTAATGTTAACAGCTTAATCATCGGAGAAGAGCAGGTAGGGCAACTACTTGATTATATTTCTACATGTTTATACTACATACTCTGAAAATTAAATTTAGCACAGGTCACTTTTTTTTTTAAATCACATTTTTGTTACAAAAATGGGGATTATAGCGCCCTCAACGGGCACTCTCTCCATAGGGCTACATGTAAAGACCAGTTATAGAAAAATGGCCCTAAAATAAAACCGACATATTAATTTTTCCTAAAATTTTGCATATGATGTAGATTTAACATCTGGAATGTAATGCAAGTAGTGTCGTTGCTGCTCTTCTAAATTCATTTATAAAATGTCCGCCCCAGATCAAGGTGAACATATCAACATTATTAAGCGCAATGGGTGCACTATTGATTATAATGATAATACTAAATTTTTTCGCCAAAGGCATTTAAAAAGTGATAGCGATCCATCCGCAAAATTGAGCTGCACGACTCGATACAGACAAAGAATGATTCCCTTACAAAGGACAGTATTTACTTTGCAATAATCATGGGGTATTCATGATTCATGACATTGATGTAGTATTAAAGCCTTTCGTGTCTACCAAATGCTTTATGTAATAAATAAGAACATGAAAGATGGCAATTAGTGTTGAATAATTTACCATGCGAATGCTTTCAAAAAGTCTTGACAAGCCCCATCATTGTTCATGTTCTAAACGTGTGCAAAGGTGAAAAGTGTACAGTTACATGATTTCTTACATTATTATTTCATAATGTTTACTTCAAAGAGCGCATTTATGTCTTAATAAATTTTAAAATGTTGTCATGGTTGTGCGAAAATTTACAAGAATACCCTAAAAGGACGATTTCAAAAATGTAAAAAATGTGCAAAAACCGACTCCTCGGCGTGATTACTTCTGTAAGCAATTTATTGAAATATCACACCGTTTACAGGTAGATAAATGTGTATTTCAGGTATGCTGTTACAAGACAATTATGTTTCAAAAATATGATGTCAAACCATTTTGATGGGTAATCAGTCAACATCCATAATATTATCAAACATCACTAGGATCCACAACATGCTCATCTATCTGGGGCACAGTTCTTTAACCCCAATTATTTGCCCCTTCATTGTATGACCTTTGAAATTTTGAGTAGAAAATCTCATACTCTTCAACTTGAGGTCAAATTTTGCACTATGATTGTTTAATTGAGTTTATTGAACTATGCCATTGGGATGAGGCCATTGTAGTCCATAGTGCATGAAGATAAAATCAAATTTTTCTGAGCGCATAGAAATTGTTCAAGGTCGATGCCATCCTAAAGTTACTGTGTTCAAAATGTGCGCATTTAAAGGCTTCGAGTGACACTCCAATGTGTAAAATAAATGATATGTAATACGGCACTACTGCAAAGTGGTTTGGGATAAATCACAAGTAGCGTATTTTTAGAGAGGTATTTTATCAATTGATCATTAAGACAATGTTAGATATGAAATCTATACCGATATTTACTTGAAATAAGATATCCGGATTCCTTGGAGGAGTGTCTGATATGAATACAACATTAGTACTTCATATTGTATTAGTTTTCAAAGGTGTGCATTAAAGCCGTAAAGGAATATGTTACCTCTATGAATCACAAGTCATGCCAGTTGACATTAGATAAAACTTTTGCTCTTAATTTGTGCTGATATATTAACTGTATGGGCAATTGTAATGTGGGTTTTTTTTTCAAATTGATCACATTTTGGGCAACTATTATTCCTACTTTTTGTTCAGGAGAGAAAACAAAGAATGCCATATCCAACCTGTAAATGCAGTAATGACAGAGGACAAAAGCCATGCTAAAATTTGAGAAATTTGAGAACCCAATGTTGACACCCACTCACTCATAAAGGTCATAAATGTGGGAAGATGGTGTTGTTTCTGGTATAGAAAGACAATATTACATATTACTGGACAATTATGAACGAGATTTCAAAGTTCTTGTCCAATAAATCAGTTCTCACGTTTCGTCAAATACGTGACTGAGAGTATATACCCACCGTTTCTCTCTGTGCTTGTTGGGCCCTTGCTTTCTGATATCTACTGCTTCTTTTATCCAGCGTTTGTATTGCCTAATACCACAGCTTCATCTCAATATGATGTGATCATCTCCAACACATGGTATGTGGTAGCTGATTTGTTGACAGTAGATTGAAATGTCTCCAGACTTTACAGCACCCTTAAAATTCACACATTCTGGCGCCCCTCAGAGCTATTGTTGATTATACGCTTACCAATCACCATTGCTAACTAAACATCGAGATGGTTACCTCACATCCTGGGTCCCATGGTTGGGAACTCTATCCATCATGTTGTCAACTCAAAACAGCTGTGGAGATTGTGAATGTAGTATTGCTTTTTACATACACCCTTTAAAGTGCACTTGGGTGTGTCCGTAAAAATCCATACATATGAACAATGATATTGGTAAAGGCTAAAATCTCAATTAACTGACTTTACAAATCACGGCAAATCATTCCAACTTGTCAGCATGTTTGACTCTTGGCTCATTCGTAATAAACGATCGCCTCATTTAATCGAAACAAAATAATTTAGCACGAGCAGGATTACCAAAGTCATGATCGCTCCTTCATAATCCTAAAAAGGAAGGCATTCAACAAGAAATAAATAAATGCAGGTGTTTCTCATGGATCCATCCTTGGCACTAGGGCCAATAAGAAGTCGGGACACTTGGACCAGCTTCAAACCCTGTGTTCATAATCCATCCATCATAATGCTCTTAAAGGTATTTAGACTGGCAGAATATAATGTTCATTTAATCAACATGGAAATGTGTTGTGTCGAGTACAAGTGCGCCCAGCTGATATTTTTATGGGATTTTAGTTTTAGGTTTAGTAATTAATCCAGGTGAAGCGTTAATATGCTGTCGGGTCAGTTATCAACTATTTTAATGACGGAACCCTTTTGTTCGAGACAATGGTACCACTTTTATAAATATCCTGTCGGCAAATAAAATCAACATCAAAGAAACAATGCATTTAATATATATCTCCAGTATATTAAACCGCCTTGGTTTCAACAATGCTCAACCGAGATACATTAATATTAACTCTGGGTGCATTAGGAATAGTGCCCTTAAAGTCATAATGTACGATCTTATAATATGAATTTGGTTATTTTTTTAAAACCTGATTTTTTGGCATATTTGTAATGTTTACACATGTCACAACTTGCACCTAAATGGAATCACTGAGCCAAATTTGTTGTGTTTGTAGGTAAACAGAGCAAAGTTCGATATAAAGTCATAATTCAAAGAATTATGACTTTATGTCCTCCCATAGAACTGCGTGTTAAACGGTCAAAATAACAAGCAGTGTTTCTTTCACTTTACCTCGTTATTTCAGCTCAAAATGAACAGAAACCATTCCCGATAATTATTACTAGTATTATTTCAGCATTTTGCGTATATAATGACAAATTTAAAATTGGAAGGAAATCGTACATTAAGCCTTTAAAGGATCAATAATTACATTTTTGCTAGTACACTTTTTCAATTGCTTTATAATTGTGACCTGATTTTTTTTATTGCAGCATTAAATCGTGTCATTTTCGTCTGTTTAGAGCAGACGTCTCAATTTGTTCAGGTAGTTTCTTTGTATCCTCGTTTTGACCTGGTTTTCATTTGAAGATATCGATCAATATTGTGATATCCTTGAGAAAATATATTACATTTACCTTACTTTTTCCCATTTGATTTTCAGATATACTTGAAATTATTATTAATTTCTATTATTTATTCGTTTTTCTGTGACACCATGGTGTCAGGTTTGTCTGATGGCAAGTGTTTAAACTAGGTTATGTGTATCTTCAATGGGGTGCATTAAGGGAGGTGCAATGAGCGTGAACCTGGTTTGGATGCAGAGGGAGTGTGCCTGTAACAGACACAGCCACCAGAAAAGGACCAGCTCAGATCGCGCGCCAAATAAGTTTGCAGTCCAGAAATTTCATTTTTTTCTCAGCCTTGCAAAAAATAGGCAGAGGCGGGAATCGAACCCGGGACCTCCGTGTTGTAAAACCTACTGCGTTACCACTGAGCCGACTGACAATTAGCTATGAGAAGTTTGATAGTAATCCTTGATATAGAATAAATCAATACTGATAGGTCTATTTATCTAATGTACGATGCTATTCAAATTGGCCTATAAACTAGGAATATAATGTGAAATGACTATCAATCGATCAATCAATCAAGTTGTCAAGTTATCAACAATCAATAATAAACCGACGTAGGCCTATCATGGAATATTACTAACTAGGCCTACTATAAAGTAATATACCAAATAAATGAAATAAATAAATAAGTCAGTAAATAAATAAATAGGCATAGGCCTAAATAAATACATAATGCAGAATGCAGTTAGTATTTTAGTTGCAAAATTCCAAACATTCTATTCACACATTCTATTATAATTTTCTGCTATACACGCAAAGGACCTGTGTCTTTAATATGTCCGCGCCTAATCAATAATGAGTCTTTCACCATGCTCACACACCATGTTAAACTATTGTATCCCTGAAGTATTATCTACTGACCAAGTCCTAACAACTCAATGAAATGGATGCTATAACGTACCCAATTAAGCGAACATATCAAGGTCATATCAGGGCATTATACAAAGAATGGTCAAAGGTCAACGTTTCCAAAGAAGTATAGTAATAGATGTAGACACAAGCTTTCGTGCGGGAAACATAAACACATAGTCGTCAGTCGTGTGGTTTTTATGAGATTTGATACGGCGCTGAAGTCTAATGGCTGTCCCAAAATCAGTACCAGACCCGGTTTCCAGACGGCAATGTGTGTGTTGTTACAAGGAATGCAAACTCATTTTATCAATAAGTGAACCACATAGAGGAATACGACATCTATCGTGAGCCAATCTGCATTCTGTTGCCTGCAAAAGCCGACGATCAGGTAAAAATTCTAAAAGCAGCGTGACTAGATATTTGCGTTAATTTCATGATACGTGTAAAACGCATTGAAAACACCAAATTGCAGTCATAAAATATATAATATTAGTAAATCACCCAATCGAATGTTAACGTAGGTATGTGGAAAAGAACTGCAATAACAATAACAAACTATGTGCCCAAAGAGTTGTCTTTGGCATGTCGCTTTTTTGAAATATCACTAAAATATCAAATTTTGGAAAAACGCCCCAAAATTTAAAACAAACACGAACCTTCCAAAATAAATATATATTAGCACTCGGCGGCCCAGTCACTACCTGCCGCTGTGATTTGGGGTAACTCATTGCTTCCCCTCTCCAGATACCGGTACTTCAAGGTCGCTCATACCCCAGCCCTTAAGCAGTGATTTTTTAAAGTTGCATCAGTTTAATTATCTTCAATATTTCGTCCTTCACTTGGTCCGATTTCCATCTGCTGACAAACGCATCGGACATGCAGATGAACCGGGAAATTAAAAAGGTACTGGCAGGCAGAGCTTTGATACGTTAACATGGTGAAAAGTGAAATCAATCTGGAAAGTTGATTATTGATCCAAGTGAGTCCGAACCTTTGCCCAAAACAAATTATCTTTCGACATGTTTACATGGCTGTGCATTTTACATGTCCATGAATTTACGCATGTCCGTTGCGTTTGTCAGTTAGATTAAATTAGTTCAGAGTTAAGATTAGAATCAGGGTTAAGTTTAGGGCTAATAGATTATGTTAGTGTTATGGTAAAGTTGAGGTTTCATCCGGTACCAGTACCAAAAGCGCATTACTATAGATTTCTTAAAAGACATACCATGAACACACACAAAATGGTGTTTTCTCCGTTTACGCAACACCGATGGTTCATATCCTGAATTATAAGGTAGGTCCTTATGTCATGCACATATGTGATGCGATCAAGCAAAATCAGTCGGAACTCGGAAAAATTTAATTTTCAGTTTTTTAAGGGATAGAAAAAAGCATTTACAAAGCTGGATTTTGCAGAAAGCCCCATTGGAATTGAACAACCAGTTCCAAAGATATGAGCAATTAAAGAGTTTCCAAAACAAGAGGAAACAAAAGGAAATATTTCCTTGGTTTGGCTATATCTCAAAATCAATATTTGCGAGTTCCGACTGATTTAGCTTGATCGCATCACATATACACATGTGGTTACCCACAAAGCTCATATTCCAAATAACGTGTGTACAAAAGTAATGATAAGTGAATAAATAATCTGATGTCATCAAAGCAACAACCAGAGGATGTTTAAAGACATTCCCATGGCCCAATGGGGTTTCTGACCTTGGTATGTCTGGTTTTTGTACACATGTGGCAAGTTGACCATACTTTGCATTGGGATTGTGTGCAAATATCTGATGTTTTCATCCTATTATTTAACATTGAAAACATCGAGACTTAGGAATAAAATTAATGCAGTGGGATAATATGAATGTTTCCTGTAAGAAAATCAAATATCAGTCCTAAGTCTCAACTATTAGCTTGTTGGCTGCAGTTTTAAAATGACCATTTTGTGTGTGTGGCAATGGGGACTTTGCCTCTAAAATTAGGTTATATTGGTCAAATTTCCCAATCATAGTGCATTGTAGGAATGCCTTTAAGCCTCCTCTGAGCAACAACAGTGTGTATCAATATAACATACAATTACTACAGGATTACTACTAAAATGGTTTTTGAAGTCAATGAAAACAAACACTATGCTAAAGATGTACTGCAGATAGGCAATTAATTCTGCACATCGTAAAGACCACCTGTATCTCTTGGTGTTCTTGGGCGCAATTCTGTAGAGCACTTTGTTCTCCTCGGGATACGTTGCTTCACCAAAGCCACTTGTTCTGTAAATAATAATACCCATAAATACTGAATCCACATGGTCCAAAGAAATGTGCCTGGGACCATATTACTAATGTACGCAAAATATAGTCCCTATTATTGAAGTAATTCATCCAAAGAGCAAACCTAAGTGATCCCGTGCCGTCTGAGTCCTGGGGCTACACGATATGGTCTGATGGAATAAATATCACTTTGGGAATATTATCGTGCTGGGAATTACTAATAAACACAAATTAGATGTATATTAATTTATATATTGATCTTCTTCAGAAACTAGTTTCTCTGGGGTCATTTCGTGTTTGCAGTTTACTGGTTTGGGACTAATTTTTAATAAAATGCGTTCGAGTTTCTTTAAGAATATGACCTCTGGCACACTATCAACGTTCTGTGATACAGAAAGCAAATATTATTAAGTGAATAAAATTCCCGCTCGTCGATTACTTCTGATTATTTTAATAATCTGAATTGTGAAATTAATATTAACTAAGATATTTTACTGAATTTCATTTCACAAACCATCACAAATGTACTACGGCATTTGACAAAATCTCAAATCTCAAAGTGTATGGATTGCAAAGAATAGTATGCACATCATTTTGTAAATCGTTATGATGTATTACAAAGTTGATTGAAATATAACTTATCAAATCAATTTCTGTTGTACTTTCAGATTTTATCCAGTACAAGTGCACACCTCTGAAGGAAAGAATCGATTGTGGAAGCTGAATGTTGTTAATCACCAGGTGCATTGAAAAGAGCATTATTTTATAAACACAATTCTCTGCCAGCAATGATATTTCTGTTAATTTAGACATACACGACACACACTGGACGTCTGTTTGATCTCGCATTTCAAGAAAACCTCATTTGAACCCATCTTTATATCAGTCATTGTTGCCAATGCCCCATAAGCAGTCCAAGAGAACGCCAAATATGGATCAGGAGTATTACATAATAATACCCTGCTATGACAATAGCTGCACTAGGTTAATCGTATAATCTCCTTATGTGGTTAGCATGGCTGGGCCAGAAAATCCACAAGGTCAGCCAATGTATGTACATGTATTCGGTACATGCGCCATATCTTTTACAATGGGTGATAAATTTCTGGTTTGTTTTATTTCAAAACGCAACATTCGATATTCTAAAGCTTGGTCCAAATCCAAGAGAAGAACCAACTCTAGTAATTTATGTGGTTTCAAATTATATCAGACGTTGCCTTTTTGATAGAAATGGTGTTTGTTGATGTGCACAGTTTCCCATTAGATCATAACATGCTGTTGTACATCCAAGGTCAAAGGTCTTTTAATCCATATTTGGCGTTGTTCTGGGACTGATAAGCAGTCCGTACCAAATGTCATTGGATTTAAACGCCAACGGTGTTAGCCAAGAGAGGAACTATCCCGGGGGGGTTCTTCGAAAAAAAATTTACGGGGATGTGCCACGCAGACTTTCGGATGCTGACTTTCTCTATACCTACTTTTTGCTGTTTTTGCCACCCATCAGTATACCAATTTTCCACAAAAAACACCCAAAAAGCACCCAAATTTGCCCTAATTGGGTGCTTTTAGGGGCACTTTTGCCCAAATGCGCCCAATTGGGCGCATTGGTCTCCACTGAAAACCCACCCATCGATATACCAAAATTGCTGAAAAGGTACCCCAAAACCGTGGCACATCTCCGTATACCTTCAACCAGGGAGAACCCCCTATAGCGCAATTAAGCCGTTTACACCATGTATACCGCGACGCTGGTAATATTGTACCTTATTGTATAGCTTTTGTTCTAGATCGATCAAGATCCCAGTTGTAAAATTAACAAACACTCCATGTTCATCCCGACATACACACCAAGCATTCAACATGTGAATGGTAGCTGTGATAGGCCTGAATGGACAGAAAGTCGAACAAAGATTGAATACAGCTTCACCAGGATTTGTTAAAGGGGGGTAACCCTATTGGTTTTGGATATGGATTGTCTTTAAAATTACATAATAATATCAAATATCGCCTCCTTTATGCTGCTTTGTGAAAAAACGAGAGCATTTTCAGCGTAAATGTGTATAAATAGCCAAATTTGCAATCCAATACCTTGGTATACGTGAATTGCATTCTGGGCAGGCAATGACGAATGCTGACATGCTGTACAATGCCCGGCCCGTACTGAACGGAAAATGTTTTTTTTTCGTACCGTTTCAGAAAAAAAAGGAAACAAAATATATTTCACCTTGCAATATGTACATTTCAAATGAATATAAAAAAAGTTTGGGTAAAATGGAGAGGAAAAAAACCCTTCCGAGACCGGGTTTTGAACCAGGTACCTCTCGGGTAAAAACAAACGCGCTAGTCAATTGAGCTATTTAGCACACCACGCTTACCGTTGCCGTTTTCATAACTATATACGGCGCACCGTCTTGCGGTGACTGATATTTCGTTCATAATTCCTCCCAGAATTTCAAAGTATTTACCATTGTTTACAAACTGGTATACCTGTAAAACCGCTGTGATTCATGATTTCTCCGGAAATACATCGACTTGGAGCGTCAAATTTCAGGATAGTAATGAGAAAAATAGTATCTATTATGTGATACCAAAACCTCATCAACAATGAAAAAATCGGGGGATGATGCTGTAGATCGGGTTACGGACCTTTAAATGAAATGATAAATAATAACCCATTACAACCTCTGCATTAATGCCGGGCATTAATGTTTAATCTGCAGCTTTTCTTGTCTCCTTTTGTGATCACAAGCATGCTCTTTTCCATACTGCTATTATGACTCAGAATTGATGTGAAGATCCACTAACCAGTTATCTGATTACTAGAATTTAAACCAAATACATGGCTAGTAGATCTTCCATCTGAGACGGGGAAAGACTCAACAGAAACAAACGGAGAGCAAAATATAACTTCACAAATAAACTTTAATTTCTCATCAACAAAGTGATCACAATAATATCATAGATGAGCGAAATATTCTTAGTTCATCCTCCGGCTATGGCTGGCTGACAACTGCCCCGAATAATAGTCCGGGGTAATTGAGGAGAGAACGCCGCGGAGCGATATATATTTAAATTAGCTATGGCAAGAAATAGCGTCATAACACACGCCCTGCCTTTCTTGAATTGGCGCCTGACAATTCTAATTTTAATAATATAACTTTTAAAATAGCAATTTGAATTGATTCAACATATGATTTAAAAATAATTATATCTTTTTAACATAAACTTTACATCAGACATAACATTCATCAAGTAACTGCATGACTAATGATTAACTGCATCTTTTTAATCTGAAACATTTAATTCCAAAACACGATTGGATGGGGAGAAAATTATTTTGAAAAACAACATCTTTTAAAACTCTGAAGCTCGTACAGCAGACAAGGAAAAGGGGAAAAGGGGATGACAAACTAACACAATTCTGAAAGACATCGACCAAGACCTTGCACAATCCCCAAACTGGGCATTTACAATGTCAAGTTCCATGTGTTTCAGAAAGTGCGAAGATCTTACTCTACACCTTAAACTACACCTTAAAATTAACCCTAGAGTTCATAATCTTGAATCGCTGAATCCATGGCCAGTAGATCCACCGCTGTCGACTTGAACCCATTCGCTGCACTGTACTTGACGCTGATCTTGACGTTGAACTTGACACTTGCGTGATGAACTTGACAATTTGTCGGTGTGATTCAGATCATGTTTTCCATAAAATTTTAAACATGACGTAATAAAAATTGCTTTTGCAATTAGACGATAACTGATGACGGATGTCAATATAAATAACAGACGAATTAATTTCTTCATATAATTGCAGTTTTCAATGCACCAACATTGTAAAATAAGACGCAGTTTCTCCCGTAGATACAGTACTTGACGAACACGACGAAACAATTCCACACGACGGAATTGCACTTAGACATTCAGCGCTGAAGACCAATACCTTGATAATATTTGATTCAGAATATAACGGGCTTACATGAAAATCGTATGCAAAGTTCTAGAAAAGGTTTTAAAGTTGCAACATACTTTGCATAAAATGATGTCATGTATCAGGTCACAGTTAATAACCCGTATAATATTTCTTTATTTCTGAATCAAATCTTATTCTGGAATCACACACATATTGTACTGACGAAAATTCACAATCATTTCAGAATCACACATATTGCATACCAACTGGAACAAAATTCTTCTGTGTCAAGTTCAAATCCAAATGCACCTATTGTTCAGATGATTGACCACGAAAATGACCGAAGAACTCCATAATCCATTCAGCACGACTCGGAATTCTCTGAAATATAAACTCAAGCAAAATACACAGTATAAGTATAACACATACATACTATCTAATTTAGCATATTTCTTAATTCCATAATCATAAGAATACCGTATACCATATATAATATAACATGAAATACAGTATTTCATCATAACATAACACATGCTGCCTTTCTTAAATTCTTCAAATTTTGACAAATTAACACAGCCAAAATTCCATAAACACGCAATTTTCAATTCAAAAATTCATAATTGAAATTACAATCTGCTTTATTCTCCACATAATTTGGAAAATGAATACATCCAAAATTCCATAAACACAGTTTTCAAAAATTCATAAATTACAATCTGCTCTATGCACAACAATAGTATTACAAAATTTAATTGCAACACATTCATCTGCTTTTGCCAGATATCTTCACAGGATTACTTTTCAAAAATTCCAAAGCAGCTGGGTTTAAATTATCAGCAGGCTCCCAAGTATTTCTGGAACTTGGGAAATCACGCCACTTGATAAGATACTGAAGCTTGTTGTCCCTGTACCTACCACGTAATATCTTCTCTACTTCATACTCACTACTTGTGGTAACAGGAGTCAAAGGTAGACCCGGTATAAAAGATGTGCGCTTATCCAATTCCTGGGATGCCATAAGTGGGGCAAACGAGTCATCTGGACAATCAGCATCTACAACATCTTCTAGAGGATCCCTTTGCACAAAATCTTTGGGCATGACATGATTTTCTGGTCTGGCATATCGATCATAGGCAAACTTCATTCGATTAACATGCACTGGGGCTGACATCAACTTATTGTTTGTCAGATTTCGAACACGGAAATTCACGGGCCCCGTTTGCTCTACGAGTAAGTATGGTCCTGACCAAAATTTCATGAGCTTCTTGGACAAGCCTGGTTGAGTGGCTGGAATATATAACCAAATTGTATCACCCACCTGAAACTGTACATCACTTGCATGTTCATCATAACGGTCTTTCATGCTAGCTTGATTAAGTTCAAGATGTTGCTTAGATATTGCACGGAACACTTCTAATTGAGATACCAAATGATGGATATGTTCTCTCACTGTCTTCTCTGGGTATTCACTCTTAGCCATCAATGTCACATCCAGGGGTAGTCTTGCTTCCCTGCCATATAATAAAAAGAAAGGGCTAAATCCTACAGAATTGTCTGCTGGTGTAGACCTATATGCAAATTGAATGGCTGGAATATACTCATCCCAGTTTGTCTGATACTCATTAGCATAGTGTGACAAGGTATCTAAGATAACAGAGTTAAAACGTTCCTGAATAGCATTACACTGTGGATGATAACTACTTGTATTCAACTTTGATGTACGCATAATCCTACACACTTCAAGCACCAGTTTACTGAGGAAATTTGTACCTCGATCACTAAGCAAATATTGCGGACAACCATGTTGACATATAATATGATCAAAGAATGCTCTAGCTACAGTGGCTGCATCAATAGTCTTAATTGGAACTAAGATAGGCCATCTGGTACAGTGATCTGTAAAACACAATACATACCGATTACCATTGGTTGTAATAGGTAGAGGACCCAAGATATCCACACTTACACGTTCAAATGCACTGGGGACCTTCATGGTCATCATGGGAGCTCTAACTTTGTGTCTATGTGTTTTTCTCTGAGCACAAGATATACACGATCTTACCCAATTGTCAACATCTCTATACATACGTTTCCAGAAATATCTTTGGCGGATTTTGTGATATGTTCTCTGAAAACCAAAATGAGCTGCTAAAACATTATCATGACAGTTGTTAAGTATGATATCAATCATGGTTACAGGTACATAAAATTGCACAGTATTTCTTTCTGGCATGTGACGTTTGGCGGGTGTGTGCCATATATGATACAAAATACCTTCATGGACATAGTATTGATCTGACTGCAATAAAATATCACGTGCTTGTCTTTGATTATCAGGCAATATGTCTTCATCCAAAAATCTTATCATGGGACCAGCAAAAGGATCAGCTAATTGAGCATCTTTGAAATGGTCCACATTAACATCAGTTGGTAAAGAAGGAACTTTTTGTATATCTACATACTTTTTGTCTCCATCCAGTCGTCTATTCCTCTGAAATCTCAGATTTCGAACAGTATTCACTTCTGGATCTGGCTTTGTCTCTGAAGCAGGAGAGTCATTGATGACATCATCAGTCATTGTCTCCAAGCCACATTCTGTCCAGTTTGAATCTGTTGCTGAGGAAGTAGGGGAGTCAACATGATACGAGTTACATGAATTACAAGATTCTGACACTTGAGTTGGTATTCTACTTAGTGCATCTGCATTACCATTCTTACATCCTCTTTTATGGACTACTTCATAAGTATATGATTGTAACTTCAGTACCCATCTTGCGAGGCGACCTGTTGTACGCTTTTGACCAAACAACCATTTCAATGCACAGTGATCAGTCTGAATTATGAACTTTACAGTATGTTGAAGGTATGGGGAATATTTCTTAATCCCTTCAACTACAGCCAAAGCTTCAAGTTCAGTAGTTGTATACGTCTTTTCGGAATCATGCAAAGCTCTACCTCCATAACAAATTACCTTCTCTTCACCATCTTGTACCTGTGCTAAAATGAAACCAAGACCTTTTATACTGGCGTCAGTTTGCAACATAAATTGAGTACCATCAAAACGAGGGTAGGCAAGAATTGGAGGTTCTACTAGCTTTTGTTTCAGGATTTCAAACGCTTCTGCACACTCTTTTGACCAAATAAATTGAACATCTTTACGAGTGAGATATGTTAAAGGTGCGGCTATTTTACTGTAATCTCTAATGTACTTCCTGTAATAGCCTACAAAACCTAGAAATGATCTTACTTCCGATACCTTCGTTGGAACTGGATACTCTTGGACTACTTTGGTTTTCTCTGGATCAGTAGCTATCCCATCTTTACTTACAATGTGTCCTAAATAACGTACCTGTTCTTGAGCAAAAGTACACTTTTTAGGCTTGAGCTTCAAATTGGCTTCTCTCAACCTCTGAAATACTTGTCTCAAATGATCTACATGTTCATTAAAAGAATTGGAAAACACTATTACATCATCAAGATATATTAATACAAATTTCCAATTTAAACCTCTGAACACTTCTTGCATAACTCTTTGAAACGTGGCTGGAGAATTTGTACACCCCATTGGCATTACATTAAACTCATACAAACCATCTTGTGTAATGAAAGCACTCTTTTGTTTTGAGCTTTCTTCAAGTCCAATTTGGTAATAACCTGACGCTAAATCTAGTGTGGAAAAATAATTTGGTGTTCCTGCGCCTAAGCTATCTAACGCATCATCTATGTGAGGTAGAGGAAAATTATTCTTTTCCACAATTTGGTTACATAATCTCATATCACAACAGAATCTTAGTGTACCATCAGGTTTAGGAATCATTACAACAGGAAAACTCCAACTACTGGTGGATTCTCTGATTAAACCATCTTCTAACATCTGATTGACTTGTTTACGTATTTCTGCTTGCACATGAGGAGGTTGTCTATAAGGACGACATTTGATTGGCGGATGATTACCAGTTCTTATGACATGCTCAATTTTCGTATATCTTCCTCTAGGACTATCTTTGGTTTGAAAAACGTCTACATACTCAGATATAAGATCAGATAACATATCTGAATCGGTTTCGGTTAAATGAGAATCATTGAAATTGACCTGAGAAAGAACTTCACGTACCTTAGGATCTGGCGAATTCTGTGCCTTTACATGGACTGATGCTACAGGTACTTCATCTACTACAGAGTCATCTATATCGGTAAAATGAATGATTTCACTGTTATTTACAAGTGTAAATGTACCAAGTTTTGTTCTAGGATACAACACAATTGGTTCATTGCTAGTGTTTAACACAAGTAATTGAGTACTACAACTAGATTTGTTAGCAATAGGTTGAACACTTGATACTGTATTGGCAATCAATACTCCTAAAGCAGTGACTCTCCGTCCTCCCTGACATAATCCTCTTGTGCCTTTTGCAAGATTATTCGATAACCTCGCACGCACCACTGATTGTGAATGAGGCGGAATTTCTTGCCTTTCAATTACACGTAAATTACTCCTCTTAAACAATCGCAATTTCTGTGTGTTAAAATCTAATCTGGCCTTATGCTGTTTTAGGAACCTCTTTCCCAACATGATTTCCTGACTAAGATTTCGAGCAATATACATTGGCACGAGAAATTTTGCACCTTCAATAAACAACGGAACAACAACAAAACCACTGATTTGCAACACAGATTTGTTAGCGGTACGGGCTTTTGTTAATCGCGGTTTTGACACTGCAATTTGGTGTGACAATTCCAAAGAATGCCAGTACTCATGATCGATTAGATTCATTGTACAACCAGTGTCAATTAAACAGTCCATGTTTTGGCTACCAATAGTGACAGAAATATAAACTTCTTCATCAAAATCTGTTTCAACGTTATCACTATCGCATTCAGACGCGGCAAAATTTGAATCAAATTTTCCATTGCGCGGAACTTGAGCTGAATTACACGGAGAATTACTGCTCTTGTTTACATTACAATCATTCGAAATAAATTTCTGTACAGTTTGTGCGTGTATTACCTGTTCATCCGTTGGATACAAAGTATGACTCCGATCACAAACATCTTCACACGGAGAGTAATTGTTCACAGGAGTTTGACAATTTAATCGTTCAGGTAAGATACCTATTTTCCCATCTGAATTTTCCTGAACTTGTTTTGAATCCACACTTTGAATAGTATCAGATGGGTCATTTAGTTTAAAGGACGCCCATCAATATGGAACCTTTCATAACAACGACGACGCATATGATTATATCGTCCACATCTATAGCATACAATGGGCGGCCTGAAATTTCTGGACTGGCCTGAGTTGAATGACCCCTTTGCATTGTTATGTGCTTGATGAGGCGACTGATATTGATTACGATGAGTTCGTTCAACCCTTTGTTCGGCGTCTCTAACTGATTGAACCATCTGAATGTTTCGAACATCTTTTTCCAAACTCTCGAATCTATCGTCAATCCTATGGAATTTACCTTTAATACTCTGTACTTCAGCCATTATATCGTTTAATGAAATTTCACCTTCGGGCTTGACTGAAGAAACTGAACTTGAAGGGGGAATAGAAACTGTATCTTTTACGGTTTCATTCACTAGCACTCCCAATCTAGCAAAGTCAATAGCCTCCTGAACGTTTTTGGCTCCTGGAAATTACAAACCCTCTGTTAACTGGCAAAAGTCCACGAACAAAACAAGAGATTTGATCCGCTGTAGGCTTACCTAATTGGCTACATATTTTCATTATCTCTGCGGCATAATCATCAATTGATTCACTACTTGCCTGTTTTCGCGACAGAAGTTTTGATTCTAGGTGCCATTTCCAGCGCTCACCCTCAAAATTGTCTTTCAGGGCTTGCTTGATGGTCGCTATAGAAGCCGTCTGTTCTTCATTCAGACTATTAAAAAATATTAACGCATTATCAGCTAACCTTGTTTGGAATGCCAATTTTTGTTTTGGCGTTGTAAAATTTGCCAAAATTGCATGCGCGTCGAACTGTCTACAGAATTCATCGAAATCCTCCGACGGTCGGCCATGATAGATCCGACTAAAACCCGCCATACAATATTTTGTAGCCATCGCTACCCCTTCAGCTTGACCACCCGCACCTTCACCTGCACCTTCACCTGCACCTTCAGGGGCGTCGGCCATAAATTAATTTAATCACTCTACAAAAAATTTTCGCGCCACAAATCAACTTTTGGCGGGAAATCTATATCACTGAAGCAAACGTGAATTTTTCGTAAAAATTACCAAAATATCACATAATATATATATACATATACAATGAATCAATCCAATATTGCTATAAATAATAATACCAAATTAACTTACCTGGGGGTTGGTTTTTCCCACCAGGGGCAGCTGACAGCCAGTCACAGCTTGCTTGGTACCGGAAAAGATCGGATTCTGCACCATTTATTATGACTCAGATTGATGTGAAGATCCACTAACCAGTTATCTGATTACTAGAATTTAAACCAAATACATGGCTAGTAGATCTTCCATCTGAGACGGGGAAAGACTCAACAGAAACAAACGGAGAGCAAAATATAACTTCACAAATAAACTTTAATTTCTCATCAACAAAGTGATCACAATAATATCATAGATGAGCGAAATATTCTTAGTTCATCCTCCGGCTATGGCTGGTTGACAACTGCCCCGAATAATAGTCCGGGGTAATTGAGGAGAGAACGCCGCGGAGCGATATATATTTAAATTAGCTATGGCAAGAAATAGCGTCATAACACTGCGTTAAGCCACTCTCAACTCCTGTTCCATTATATTATCTGAGTAATGGCCCAGTTTCTGAGCCGTAGGTCAAGGCTGGGAGGACCCCGGGGAGGACACACTGTTTGTAGATTTTCTTTTCAAGACATAGTGGCATGTTGCTCTGTATCACCTCAATTTTCCAAAAGCATCCCATCCTGCTCTTACTCTTCTTCTAACTTCGCTAATGTGGTTGGGGCTCAACTTGACCCAAATACATATAAACTTAAAATTAACCTCTGCTAAAGTGGAACATGTATTTCATAGAATCCTAAAGACGCTGGGAGGCATATCGTATACGCTGAAGCCCGGGTGAACATGGTGAAGAGGCCAAGAGTTTTTTAATTGATTATCACTATTGTCTTCTAACAGACGTGACTGGTCTTTAGAATTCAGAAATTATGTCAGAAATTACAAGTATAAATGAAATCCCGTGGAAGTTAAGATTGAGTATTCGCATGCCTACTTAATATAATTTACCATTGTGCTTTAGACGTCGGCTTACGATATTAGTGTTTCACCAGTTCGTATAGAGCTGATGTTCCATAAAATAGCTACAATTCTCTATGCTGTCTAGGGCAGAGGTTGCAAAAATTATTTTTTTACGTTACGAAATATCACATACCCTAGGGGCTTTTAAGATATACGAGCTTTGACAATATTATAGAAACAATATCATACATTTAAAAGACACTTTGGCTCAACATTGGTAACTGGTGAGGGCCCCTGATATCTTTGCCCTGGCCATCCGCAGCAAATTAAGCCCGTCCGCCGTTTTGTTTCGATTATTGATAGTAAATGGGGCGATTTCGTAAATTACGAATCTAGCCAACAGGCATGTATGCGAACAAGTTAGAACACAACCTGTTCATGTGACTTGTAGGAGCTCATAGACCTTATATCCCACCATGCACAATATCAAGGAGTATGACGTAATACATTAACCTCGTGTGCAACATCGTATGCAACTGATAGTCCCCAGATGGTCTTTGCGATTATTGTCTGTAATATTGTTAAATTGATATACTTTTTTCTAAAAAATACTAGATTATCCCAACCACTGTGCAGGAGTGCCGAATTGCATGTCATCTATCTAGCATATTACTCCAAGTTATATAAATGCGCAACTTTCAAATGGCATTGGCCTTGGAAAATATTTGATTTCGATGTTGCCTGATTATCCATCAAAATGGTTTGATATCATATTTGTAATAATAATTGGCTTGTAACTTGTAACAGCATACCTGGAAATACACATTTATTTACATGTAAACGGTGTGATATTTCACGAAGTAATCGTGGTGATGATTTAGTTTTGTACATTTTAAATCGTCTGTTTGGTACTCTCGTAAATGTTTGCACAGCCATGACAACATTTTCCAACTCATTAAGGGGGTAGTAAGTTTGTGACTTTTTTGCATTTTTCTCAAAATAATAACACACTGGTAACAAAAGTTATGTATATTATTGGGGCAAGGAATCAATTACTACACTGAAATTTCAGTGACTCAAGACAAGCGGTTCAGTATATATGATAGGAAATGAGGTACATCCTAGTGGTACCTCATTTCTTATCATAAATAACGAACCGCTTGTCTTGGGTCAGTGACATTCCAGTGTAGTAATTGGATTCCTTGCTCCTATAATATACATAACTTTTGTTACCACTGTGTTTTTAGTTTTTGAGAAAAATGCACAAATAGACACAAATTGTTGTACCACCTTAAGATACCAACATGCCACTCTCTATGGTCATCTTTGACGGTTGGTCCTACCCCGGGTAAGGTGCTGGGGTAAAATGTTATCACTAAAATGAGCGCCAAAGATGGATCTACGATTACCTTAGGTCGTTTGGGCGTAAATGCGTGCATTTTGTTAGGGCGGATAAAAAAATCTTAGGGGTGTTGGAATTGCAATACAATTATTATAAAATGTGACCATTTTACCTTTATGCTTACAACTCAAGAACTGTACTTCGGACAATCTATACTTTTTCTGAATAATAAGAGAAATGCAATTAGATGAAATTTGAGAACTGCATTAGCGGATATTTTGGATATATGCAGACCCCTTCCAGACTAGTCTTGGCACTTCGTGAAGAAATATTCCATACTTAATGTCAAGTCTATAATAGACTTACACATTACACACTATACAAAACAAATATATATATTTTTAAATGGTGAAATCCTTGCCCTCCCTTGTATTCTTTTACTATACAGTTATCTTTATAGGAAAGCACTATGTACATTAAAGTTCAAGTACATGTATAATGAAATGTTTTGATATTTTAGATTTGCTTCTTATTATCATTGGCCTCTAACGTACATTTTATCTACATAAGTTTATCTAGTGCTGAGATTTTGTACAATCCACCAGGAAATAATATCTCAAGAAGAATACAGAATTTCAGCATGCACTTAAAAGTCGCAGGTATATACATGTAGATTGATACGGTATGGGGATCGTTATTATATTTCACTCCAATGTCGACTACTAAGCTTATGAATACAGATTTACCAGATCCACTTGAAATGTCAACTTTAATCCGGTAATGATAGCTGTGTAAACTAAACATCTCAAAAAAGTAACTAACCCCCCTTAAATAATGGCCATTATTCAAAAAGGGGCTATTGTATTACACATCTGTAAAATGCGTTGGAAGTAGAATTTATTTCTGCGAATTTTGACACCTCATTTGTTACGATAGCCCAGAAAACAATAAAACACCGGTCAATTTAATGTAGTGAGGTCCAGATTTGAAAGTTGCACTTACATACAAATTGTTACAATACAAAAACACTCAGATATCATTACACAGATTTCCTTCCATTACACAGAATACAAAATCAATACAATTTACTGCAACTTTCAAATCTTTCAAATATTTAGTCAAGTGCTGCAAATGAGGTGTCAAAATGTGCAGAAATAAATTCTGCTTCCAACGCATTTTACAGATTTGTAATACAATCATCCGTTTTTGAATAATGGTCATTATTTAAGGGGGGTTAGTTACTTTTTTTGAGATGTTTATTACATAAACCCAGCGTCCGATCTCTGACTGATTTGATGGAATATCCTGAGATTGCAAGATGCTGGTAGCTGGTTTGGATGCCTGCGGCAAACGGTAAAATGATTGTGTTTGTGGTATCAAATCCAAGTTTAAGGTAGTGCTGACGAATCGTCCCCAAGATAGTGATTTATCACCCGCTTGAAGCTCTGCATATCAGGTTGGAAACAGTATGCTATGAAGAGGCGAGAAAATACCTCTTGCGGCTGATATGTTTGATCTGGTAATTTCCACAACATTCTTATGTGATCTAACGGAACACGGAAGGCATGAAGCTCTGACAGTATTCAGTGCTTCGTTATAAGACATCCGATGGAAACTTAAGGGTAGATGCTCCTTCTGCCCTGCCCTGCGATTTTCCAGTGGTTGAATGTTGTAGGGGCGGAGGTCATCCGCAGGGATACATTATGATCATGATGATACTGATGGATCACGATGCACGATGATGGAGTGTATCAACTTGTGAACTTGTTATCAACGTATCCATGTTAGATTAGAACATGGCATGCATATCACCATGATAACTACCTATTATGTTATTTCGAGAAAAGAAATCAGGTTAGAATAGCAAAAAAATCCACAAGGTGAACAGTTCTCGATCTCCTGAAGGTCCATATTAAATGCAGCGGGTTCCAAACGCGATATCACCTGTAAAGATCATGAACAGGAGAGGACAGAGGATGGATCCCTGAGAAACACCCATATTTATGGGTTGATTTGCCTCCACCCCTCCACCAGAAATTGAACGGGGGCGGGGAAGTGCTTCTCAAAATAATAGTTGGAATGGGCTTGCAGTTTTTAGCTTAGTTTTGTTCTGGACTTCACTATGATGAACGTCTTCTGTAGCGGAAGACACATAATGCACGACATAAGCACATTCGTTGTAATCGACACTCGTAGATCGTAGATTTGAACCGGTTAAAACATGCATAATTATTTTGACAATTCAGATTAATAACAGAATTAAGAGTAATCATTCAGAGGCTTCGATAATGTCATTCTTAATCAAACAATAACATGATAAAATACAAACAACACGAAATTAGCAACTACATTTATTTACCAAATTCCTATTGCTATTTGCCCCCCAAAACACTGCTGTCAAACTACTTTATGGCTACTCTAGAGTACCAGTGCAGCACGATATGTGTACTCTAGAGTACCCATGATATAGGTTCATTTACAGTACCAATATGAAGTAGCTGCGCGGTAGTATACCGCTGGGGGCGGCAGCAATCTGGGAGTGTAGTTTCTGTGTAAATCAATATCTAAAATAGATTTAATTGGTCTATATCAGTAATTCCCAGGATTTTGTTGCTTTACCGTTTTGCCACAGGACTCAGACGGCGTGGGATCACTAAGTGTGCTCTTTGGATGAACTACTTCAATAATAGGGACTATATTTTGCGTCCATTAGTAATGTATGTTCCGGGGTATGTTCCAAGGCACATTGCTTTTGACGATGTGGATTCAGTATTATGGGATTATAATTTGCAAAACAAGTGATTTAAGGTCAAGCAACCTTTCCTGAGGATACAAAGGATTGGGCACAAGAACACCGAGAGGAACAAATCATAAATAGTTTTGCGTTGGCATAATTATTGCTTATATTTGCATTACGTGGTTAGTCATGTTTTTAATGACTTTTAAAATCTTGAAACTGATGGCAATAAAGGCGGCGAGTCTGATCCACATCTAAGACACACTGACTACATTGATTCCTCAAGAAAAACATTGTTGCTTTGTTCGTATAGAATGTTACATAAACATGATAAATAATTCAATAGATGTATATTGACCACTTTCCATCTGTCTTACTTTCCTGGTATGTCTTAAAATCTAAAAAAATATACATTGTATCGATACTATGATGTGTTGTGTCCGAGGGTGGAGGGACTGAGTTGTTGGGTAGGGTGTATGGGTTTGACGTAGGTGTTTTGTTTGGGGTGGTCAAAGAGGGATCAAATAAACTTATATTTGTTTGTTTTTCTATATCTGTTACATCGCATAACTGCAGACAACGGTAATACATTATAAAAGAATATCGCCTTTATCAGATTTCTTTAAAGCTAAACCAACATTTGGTTGAAACAATTATAGGTAACCCACGCATGAGGTCATTAAAAGTCCATATAAGCCTGGACAGTTTGAAGGTATTAGAATCCAGATGTTCAGGACGTTTATAATGTTTCATATTGAATTGCTCAATAAAGTCCATCCGATATCATTGAAATTCAAAGTGTTTTTGTCTCACTATCCTCATATCCCACACAGTTTGGTTTCTTAGCTTCAGGCTTATCAGGCTTATCGAGATAAACCAGGATTCGTTGTGAGCTGTTGTGACCCATCAGTGATTGCCATTTCAGTCCATCCAACATTTATTGCAAGGGAAACAGTGAACGTCCGGTAGCTAACATAAACTTCCCTGAACTTGTCACACAGTTTGAAGATATACATTTCATTTTATAAATGTCCCAGCAAACAAACAAAAAATGTTTTCAAAACGTTATAAACGTGTTATAAACGCGTTATGGTTTTGGGTAAACGGTTTAATAACAAATATTCTTAAAAAGTTTGATAGGAAAAAACACTACAACAACATTCTAATAATGTTGCCAAAATGGCAAAAGGGCAAACATTTATACAAAATATTTGTCAATGCTTAATAACATTATGTTGGCAACAAGTTTTCAGAAATGTTTTCTGAATGTTATTAAAACGTTTTATACCCTTTATATAACCCGACATTTAAACATTTTCTGTAAACATGGTAAAACGTTTTGTGTTTGCTGCGTATTATCAAATCAACTATCAAAGATGATCCAATATATCATATAAAGGACTATATTATTATTATCTCTCTTAAGCTTCTTCATTCACTATAAACAAAATGAAAATGAGCATAAATTATATATAGTATAAAGGAACAAGTAGACACGCGGGATCCCATTATCCTTTTACAAAAAATAAAACAAAACAATACAACAACAAAAGTAAAACACAGATTCGCGCACACCCTCACCTACAAACATCCCCACAAACAGACAAACATTAGTAAGAGGTTAGCAGAGGATAGCATATATAGCAGAGGATACAAATGAATTGACAGACATGAGAGAACTTGCAATTTCCAAACGTACGTATCACACGCCCGTGATCTATTCAAAAATCACTCACGTACGTTTGGAAATCGCAAGCTCTCTATGATCATGATAATACGTCGTCAGAAATTTGATAGACTATGCTTTGATTTAGTATGGTTACTAATACAGACATAGAACATGAATTGTTTGAAACCATAATCTTTATGTCATGAAAATATAATACTTCCTGGAGTAAATTCAATTAAACAACATGATCAATAGGCAGATGTCTACATCTCAGCTTCATATAAGGAAAAAATAAACTTGAATCAATCAACCTGTTGTCACACATCAATACAAATCTCATCAATGAACTTTCACATTAAACATTGCACCACATGCAATTTTAGATAATGTAGCCCGTAGGTTTAGACAATTGCAGAAAGTAATTGCTTTGGTGAAACCATTTAACATAATTGGTATTGATCACAGCCTGAAGTGAGATAAAAGAATGATAGTTATTGGCAACATATTTTAATACCACGTGAATGTTGTGCCCCACCGTATCTCTGGCAAGGACTAATAGGTCTCCAGCTTTGTTCAATGAAATTGGTAGCACTTTCAAAACCCAAACAAAAATTAATTTCCATTCGTTGGCTGCAGACATCAGTGAGCTGCGCAACAATAACATAGTGGTCAAAATCGTCTGTAACTCATGTGCAATGAGGTCTCTGGTGCATCTGAAAAGGAGGAAAATGTAGCCTAGAATCGCCCATCAATTCCAATGTACCATTAACTGCATTTGATACGGGCCAGATGCAGTGGATGACACTGACTGAGGTACTGTCTGGCTATTTCACACGCTGACTTGGAGATTGTAAGAGACTGAATAATTTAGGCTGCTATCTGCATTAAATAAAAAAAACCGAAGTCGATGTATACAGACGAAAATCTATTGCTATTAACTATAAACAATATTACAAAAAAAATCATTGTGGCCCAATACACGCTTCCGTGTGTTACCACCAAACTACCATGTTTTTGGTCATAACGTCTACAGGTTACACTAAGCCCGATCCATTCCCGGATTCTCAAACACGGTATTTTCACCAGATCGCCATTATCACTCAATTTACTCAATTTAGATAATTTATCACTAGAATATTTGTTATCATTTGCTTTATCGAGGAGTTTGTAACTTTCAAACATAAATTCTTTCGCCCAGAAAAATTCGCAAATAGATGCACTGAAGCCGTGAATATATATAAACTCTTCAACAAAAGTTTGGAAAGTTTTTTCAAGCATCTATTAATTCAATCATATATTTTTTTCACTCATCAAATAACAAAAATAGAATACATACAAAAATCATAATACAAAATGCGAGAGTAAAGGAATCACAGGAAAGGCCAAGAAGAGGCCTGAAAGTCTGCGATCCCTTGTTTGGTTAATCCATCATTTGACATGACAGAAGATTGTAATTTCAATGAAGAAAGTAACAGTAAGCTGTCATATCTTGATATGAATTAACCTAAATACATTAAATATGGATAGCTACTTTATTCCCCTTTATAATGACACCACATTTGAAACAATCACCTTTTTCATGGCTGAGTACACGTCTTGTGAATGTAGTGGGGTCTCAAACAGAATGTCCCAAATTGACCATTATTCTGTGAAGCCAGCTGCAATCCCATATCTTCACAATCTGATACCTAATGCAATCCTCCAAGATAACAGCGCTTGCCCCCACAGAGCCATGGTAGTCAACGACTATGTACAGAATATGGAAGTAGAGACCCACTACATTCAAAAGACGTGTAATCAGGCGTGAAAAGGTGATTGTTTCAAATTTGGTGTCATTGTAAATGGGAATAAAGTAGCTATCCATCAACACGTTATGAACATGTCATAAATAATCTGATACTTGATCAGATGCTTGAAAATACTTTCCAAACTTTTGTTGAGGAGTTTATTAAGTCAAACACGTCATGGTATCAAGGACATTAAAGAACTATACAGTAATCGTTGTAAAAATGTAAAAGCCTTATTTTGTCTTTTAAGAAATGGCTTTCGGCTTTCTGAGACAATGACAATCTGAAAATCTGAATTTTTCCAATCGTCTTGATGAGCAAATCACTGTATTGGGCCTTCAACGATCAATATGACTGGTCTAGCCACAGTTTTTGTCGTCCATTATCTCGTCAATACGTAATTGGGGTTCTTTCTCATGGAGGGCAGCATAATTTCTAAAAATCTGTGAAAAGATTTATACTCTATTTAACTGATGCCTAAAACTTAGACAAGTCATTTCTACGCGCCCCATCGAAAATAGAGTGATTTACCTCACACCATAACCTAGTTTAAACTTAAACATTTGCCATTTCAACTGACAAACCTGACACCGTGGTGTCATAGAAAAACAAAAGTGAGAGATTAATAAGAGTTTCAAGTATATTCTGAAATTCAAATGGGGAAAATAAAGCTACAATGTATACCATGTATAAAATTAGATGTAATAGATTTTCTTAAGGATCTCAGAACATTTGATCGATAGCTTAAAAAGAAAACCAGGTCAATGTGAGGATACAAAGAGACTCGTGAACAAATCGAGCCGTCTGCTTCAAACAAGAAAAGATGAAAATGACACGATTTAATGCTCTAATAAAAACTGTTTCACATCGATATACCATTTTTCATTATGTGATTGCAATTCACTGCATTTTGAATAGGAAGCACATTAGAAAAGTGAGCCAGCAAAAAAGTAATTATTGCTCCTTAAGGGCACTGCTCCCAATGCACCCAAGAACAGAGTTAATATGAATGCATCTCGGTTGAATATTATTGAAACCATTGGCAGTGCCTTGAGTGTTGCTAATATTAACCATGTTGTATATTGATGATGCAAACATTGAGGTCTTCATTGAGGACTCTCACGATTCATTAATTTTCGATGGAATGTATCAAACTGGAATTGGTTCTTTGTCGTGAATTATTTTCATAAAAAATGATACCGTTTCAAAAATAATTGATTATCATTTAACGTACATTACTGTGGCTTCCATTTCCATTACTGTGGTTTCCATTTAACGTATTACTGTGGTTTCCAGCAGTTACATGAATAAATATAAAGTGAGTTTCAAAATTCATAATTTACTTGGTATTATTTCCATATCAGCATTATGCATTTTCACCTCAATTATTTTCTCTCTCTATAAATTAACATGGCATGCTGGTTTCTGTTCTTTGGAGTGCACCATTTCCACATTAACAAATGCTGGCTTAAGGGAGGTGTTATGAGCGAACCGTGGTTTGGATTCCAGAGGGAGGGTGTCTGTAAGAGGCACAGCCATCAGAAAATGAATAACTGAGATCGCGCGCCAAAAAAACTTACTGCAGTAATTTTCCAAGTCTTTAAAAAAAATAGACATAGGTGGGAATCGAACCCGGCACCTTCCGGTTCTGAATCAACAGATAGTATCACTAAGCCAACTTCCTATCTGCACTAAAACTTGTGATATTAATTCTTGATAATGTTTAACGGAAAAAATCAATACTAATGTACGATGTCATTCAAAATTAAATAGAAGTCCCACAACTAAAGTAGCAATCGATAAATCTGCTCACTCAATCATCAAATAATCAATCGAAAAATAAATAAAATAAATAAATAAATAAAACAAATAAATAAATAAATAAATAAATAAATAAATAAATAAATAAATAAATAAATAAATAAATAAATAAATAAATGTGTCCGTTCTCTCGAGCCCCAAAACGTCATTAAATAAATAAATAAAATAAATAAATAAATAAAATAAATAAATAAATAAATAAATAAATAAATAAATAAATAAATAAATAAATAAATAAATAAATAAATAAATAAATAAATAAATGTGTCCGTTCTCTCGAGCCCCAAAACGTCATTAAATAAATAAATAAAATAAAATAAATAAATAAAATAAATAAATAAATAAATAAATAAATAAATAAATAAATAAATAAATAAATAAATAAATAAATAAATAACTAATACAAAAAGAAATTATAAATTAGTTTTTCTAGGCCCTACGCTGGAAAAATAAAGCAGCATAAGAAAAGTAACAGACGCACGGTTTCGAACAAGCGACGCTCAGAACCACAACGCCTTAGACCGCTCGGCCATAGAAGCACACAGTATTCTCAATGTCAAAAAAATATATTAACCTTTAAAGTTACGCAATATTGGCACATGACACGGGCACATGTCTGCGGGTAAAGATACTGCATGATAGAAAAGTGTACAAAGGGTCTATCCCTGAAGTTAATGGTCATTGACATGTAACCAATTCTTTGTATACCAGCTACAGTCAACCTATACAAAGAAGTATATTATTAGGCGTTGACGCAATCATGAATGCGGGAAGTATAAAACCATAGTCGCCACTCGTGCACTTGTTTGAGTCCACAGGTATTCCGACAACAGCCTTCAACCCCGAATTCAGAGGTCCATTATGCAGTCATGTCTACAGCAGAATTCACCACGACCTTTGCAGGACTTAAACCCCATTACACCAAGATAAACCTAATTCAAAACAGCTCAACTATGTTAAATCAGGGATGTGTCTCATATCCCTGGTTAAATCCATAAACTTATGTGTCTGATTTACCTGTGCGATATCGCAATGTGCTGTGATGAAATAGGTGTTATAATTTCAGTTGGATGCACCATTACAAAGCAAACGCACATTTACAATACTGAGCGTGGCCTTTGTTTCCGAAATGAGAACAAAAGTCTGCATATTGTTATCCAGCCATGTTGATGGTACAACTCATGTCAAACATGTCACATTTATTGTGATCGTATCACACAAGTAAATGAGAAACATGTCGTTTTAGACTTAACACGGTTTGGAAAAAGTTTTTCCATCGGGCAGTCAGAACTCCATATTTGGGAGGGCTCGACAACAATCTTCCCAAAATCGCATTTTAATCATTTTTAGATGACCATAGAGGGAAAGAATTGAAGTTTTTTTACAGCTTCTATGGCGAAAATTGATCAAACCGATTACACGATGGTGCTCGCTCGAAGTTGGAGCTATCTCGAGTCAGCTGTTGAGCACAATTTGCCATTAAAATTACACGTCCGACTGCTATGAAATTTTGGAAGACTCTCTTCGGAAAACAGCTCGACAACAGCTTTCCCGTGACATTTTTTACTTCAAATTGTAGTATGTTAAGGATGAACATTATAATTCACATATGAGCCTCTATGGCTATTATTGGGTGAAGGGTTTTCCCTCCAGCCCTCTAACTAGTCTATTGCTTATACCTAAAGTACTGTGAGTGAGCTGAAGGTCAATCATCAATTGGAGCGCTGTGTGTGCACTGAATAGGAAAAACGGACAGTAACTGCATAATGCGATTTTGGGTTGTTACATGCAAATACAAACTAATTATATCATGAAAAAAACCACCAAGAGGACTACGATACTTATTCAGAGCCAATCTGCATTCTGTTATTTACAAAAGCCGACGATCAAAGTAAATTATAAAAGGAGCAAGACCAGATATCAACGTTAAATCACGGTAAGCCTAAAATCGCATCGAAAACGCCAAAATGCAGTCACAAAATGTATAATATTACTAAATCACCACAACGAATTGTAACGTAGGTATGCAGAAAAGAGTTGTATTAGCAATAACAAAGTATGTGCAAAACGATTTGTCTTTGGCATGTCGCTTGTTTGAAATATCGCCAAAAATATGAAATTTTGGAAAAACGCCCAAAATTTAAAACAAACACGAAATAAATATATATTAGCACTCGGCGGCCCAGTCACTACCTGTCGCTGTGATTTGGGGTAACTCGTTGCTTCCCTTCTCCAGATACCTGTACTTCAAGGTCGCTCGTACCCCATACCTTAAGTGCGACCAAACAAGTGGATTTTTGTACAGAATACGAGATGGTATTATCGTTTTGTCTAACCATGGGATACTGTAAAAGCGCAATATCTGTCATGTTAAGGGGTCGAGCTGTATTGTCTCAAATATCTCCGAAATGGGAGAAAACTGCCATGTTTGCTGTGAAATTTTGCCTAGCAATATCTATCTCAGGTGCAAAATTTATGGTGCACATTTAAGATTGAAGTCTTTAGATTAATATTTTAGCAATCTTAATATTATTAGTTGATAGGAAATTCTTCAAATATGCCTGTACATATAACGACGCATAACAGCCCACGCAGTTTTTTATAGGTGAACTCTTTTCGAGCAGTCCGTGTTGGACGATGACCCTATCTTTTTGCTGAGGTATTTACAGGACCTTGAAATAAGAATTATGATAGATATTTGCGACTTCAGAATGCAACGAAGGCATGTTCGAAGCTCGTCAATACACAAAATACTACCTGATTTTACACTCTCGTCGACCACTGTCTGGCGCATGTTATTTTGTTACTTTAAATTCAACAAAATTCCAAATTTTTAGGCAAAAAGACTTCTAGAGATACCATCCTGCATGTCCATGTTCGATTTATGGTAATACAATTAACCAATTTTTAAATATCAATTTGTTTAGATTCACGGAAGCCATATTTTGTGCATTTTCGACAGTAACGAGTTAACGCCAATTTTGGTACAAATTTGTCAGTTTTGCCAAAGTTATTTATCCGGTTAACTAACGAATACCAAGGTTCATAGGCGAGCTAATAGCGCTATGTTATTTAATTACTTTTACTTACGATTTTATCATGATTCCGTTTGAGAACAAATATAATTCCTTATGGGTCTCCAACTTTGTCTTCAAGCTTCTTCACACGACAAGCCATGTGTTGCCAGGCAAGTCAAAAGCAAATTGGGACAAATCGGCACTAAATATGGCCCGTAACTACATCAATATATCACCCAAATGTCCATGTTATTTAGGGTACAATGTTAATGTAAATAAATTGTAATATACAATTTTAAAACAATGTTTAAAATGTTCTAACGTGCGTATGCGCGATTCTTTTTCCCGTTTGAGTTTTAATGTATATACCTGTAATGTATTGACAATCAATTCATAAGAAGCCCAAAGTTAACACTGCAGCGCTGGAAACACGGTCAATTCTGTGAAAGGATTTGTGATGAAATCGTTCTGCTTGATTTATCAGGTCTATTAATGTGACAAAGGAACAGGTCTCTAGTTTGATTCCACAACCATTCAAACCGAGCTCATGTTTTATTGTATCATCGTGTATTAAAATCAGGAAGGCTATGTCGTAAATGGACCGGAACAATATAACAATTATACTGTCACCTGTGTTGAAGGACGGTTCTAAGATACAGGGTGTTCCAGAATGATCTATACCGTGTTTGAAAACATTAATCAACATTGTATTTAATTTGAGTACGGTACGTGAAATACAATGGCATAAATGTCACCTACTTATTGTGTTACTTTCATTGCAAAAACTTCATTCGTTTTGGCGTGATATTGATATTCTTAAAACCGGATGTTTTGCACGTGTAAAAATTGCATGTGTGTAACTTACAGCGCAAAGGCTTCATAAGCACAAGACATTGCTGCTTTATCACTATCGCATAGGCCTACTTTGCAATTATGTGTAGACATCATACAGTTGTCATAGGAGATACACCAAATTTGGCACAGATGTAGAGCTTGAAACACTGAATAATTCTTGATATTGGATTAAGTGACCTTTTCATGTGTGTTCAATATTACGAGGGCTCAGAGCAAGAACTAGCTATGTCCACAATTACATGTTACTCATTTCGGCAACAAATGGATGGTTAATTCTGCACTCCATAATAAATGCAAGTGACACCCTGTAGCTTAAGATGACAGCGAGACAGGTTTCAAGATCGATTTCACGACCAGCCATACCTATTACCTGTTTTATTGTTACCTTATGGAGGCCAGACTTTTATTTGAAAGATAATGGCTCTGTCACGCCGTATTGAATACCCTCTGTACGGAATGTTACATCACAATTCAGTATAATTATACAAGGTTGGTACGCGTGTCTGTCATCGACTTGACAACAGGCACACCCGGTACAAACATTTTGTAAATCGTGGAAAGTCGTATTTATGCAAAATGATCAAAAAATGATACTTTTAGGTGTTATTCTGTTAGTTTCTGTTTGGCAAATCATAAATGCGTACGTGTTTTGGTCAAAATGGCAATAATCTTACCAACCTGATATAGCTTTACACAACCCTTAAGGTGGCAAACAGGATCACTCAAAGTGGGAAATTTGAAACATTGTTTTGTATTGTATCTTTAAAAGTAATGAAGATAAAAGTATACATTTTCAGAAAGGAAATGACACAAGGATCCAACTCTGCAAAAATTAGCAATTTTTGAGAAAAGCGCCAAAATTGATTTTCCATGCCAATTTTTTTTCGGTCCGCCATAACAACTTCATAGGGCCTGCACTTTGGCTCGACATTTGAAAGGGGCGTGAATTCATTTTTGGATACGCCCCTATTATAATTAGGTAATACTCGACTCACACACATTCCCTATTATGTATATACATGTACCACATGTAGTAATTCTGTCTGCTTTATCTGTATTGTGCCGTTCTTAAGCAAATAGTTAAACACGATTTCATCAAACATTATAACAATAGCTCTTTTACAGTGTGCAATCATCCCGGGCAATAATTTGGCAATAATAGAGGATGTGCGTGAAATTATTGATTGGCTCCATACAAAGGATTTGAACCGGTGTCCTTCACCGTAATCATGGCGCAATGCAGTGCATTCAATCAAACGTTGTCGTCAACCTATTTGATCGTATAGTGCATTTGTTATGTGTGTGAGACGAGCTGTCGCGGTAGATTGCAATAGCTTGTAATCATGCTTTTGTTGAATGAATTTGAGTACTCCGCCATATTTACGGTATGCTACGTCATAATCTAGGTGATTATTTGCATTGGATGTCTTGAATACGCTGGCGAAGTTGTGTAATAATCGGACTAATGCTATAACATTAGGTGAATACAAGTATTGAATATAGGCCTATCACGTTGCAAAGCCCAATTCAGTGATCCCAGCGAAAGTGAAAAAAAAAAATCAAATTGTTACTTTTATAAAAAATTTAATGAAAAAATTGGCAAAAACCCAAGAAAACGGCAGTATCGACGAAGTTGAAGCCCCATTCAAATAGGCCTACATGTAGCTAATTTATATACTGTCTGTAATTACAGATTCACGTAAATGCATTATTTTTGTCTTAAATAGGCCTACACGGCTTTTGGCTGAACCACTAGCAGAAGACACCAAATTGATGTTTTATGACCTTTGACATTCTTTTGTGGCGAGTGACATGGTCAGTTCAATTCACGCCGAGTGTCCTTGACAGGTTTGACTCTGCTTCAGTGGTCATGAAAGAATTCAAAAGATAACCTCTGCCCCAACAATCCCAAGCAATTGTCTGAAACTGCTTTTCGGATGATGTATCATAAGAACTCAGTCGTCAAATGATGATAGTCATATAGGGGTAATGACCAAAAGATTATTACTGACTACTAGGCCTATATCATATCATTGAAGACTGAGTTCCGCAGTACAAAATCTGAATTTTGATGATTTTTACGATCGTCCGGATGAAAAAATCACTGAATGGGCCGTTAGTTCCCTCCTCTCCTTACCTTGGCAATATGAATCAAAGAAAAATAAAGAAAAAATAAATAAAAAAACAAGAGAAAAAAAAGACAAAGAGAAGAAACAATAAAAGAAAAACAAATATGAAAAGTTCGAACAATATTTGGTTTATAAAATTAATGTGACCGTGATGAGGCTCGAACTCACCACCTTCCGATTTAAAGTTCGAAGCGCTCGTGAACAAAATTCTGATGCCTTACCAAGTGAGCTGTGCTCCTGAGATACGAAATAAAAATAAAATAATGCACTGTATACCTGCTTGTGTCAGTAATTGATTTGCTCATATTCCATAATGGTACAGTGCAACAGAGCAAAAATGCCCATAATTTAAAAGCTATATAATTTATGAACAATATACACTACACATAAAAGGGCATTTCAACATAAGAATCCAAACAATTAAGTACCAACATGCACAGCTTTGTCCTTATATCACATTTGGGTTTTTAACAAAATGTTATCAAACCTCTACTGTGATTGGCAGCTGCACAAGGCATCTCTTTGATAGCTGATAATGGCCATCCATTCAGCAAGTGGCTACTAACTGACCTTGACAGGCTTGAATGAGCACTGTCATCTGCTACAAAAACCATCACACTCTAGGTTTGACAATGGAGTGAAAGACTATTATTATTGATTAGGCGCGGATTTAAAAAGTACAGCTCCTATGCGTGTATAGCAAAAAATTGGAATAGAATGTTTGGAGTCATGTAACTAAAATACTAAATGCATTCTGCAAAATGTGCTCTATCTGACCAATTTATAAAGCATTTCATTAGCTTTAATTTGACACATTGTTTGACATGTTTGGAATTATGGTAAATCATTAAATAAAATATTTATTAATTAATCAATTATGCATATTTTCTCTGACAGAATTGTAGGATTTGACAAGAGCCATTTTTCTTGTAAGTTTGATTCTTATAACATACCGGTATCGTATTGCGTCCCATTATAGTTACAGAAAAAATACGCGTGCAGGACACACATACGCACACCTACACACACACACCCCCCCCACACACACCCCAAAGGATCGTACCGTTTTACAATCGTATAACATTCTTTGGCGCTAGTAGTAGTAGTAGTAAATTCCAATTTTCTTTGCTTTACCTCACTTGTTCTGCTCAAAATTAAAAGGGGACATATCTGACAGTAAAAGCTTACATTTTATGGAAATTATGTTTAACTATTTGTTTAAACAGCACAAAACAGATAAAGCAAAATTACTATACATAGGACTATACATGTATGGTATACCAGGGACTGTTTAAGAATATATCATTAGATTTATGATATTTACTTCGAGGACTGTTATATATCAAAAATGTGAAAAATATCAAATTTTAATAATTTGTCATAAAATTTGTATTATATCATAAATTTCAATGAAATTTATTTGATATTAGAAAGACATTCTTCGTATTCAAAATGCAATTCGATATGTCTGATGTGCTCTCATGTCCCACAAAAATACTATCGAAACGCTCAAAACGCTCATTCCAGATCCCTTAAAGTCATAATGTACGATCTTATAATATGAATTTGGTTAATTTTTTTCAAACCTGATTTTTTAGCATATTTGTAATGTTTACAACTTGCACCTAAATGGAATCAGCCAAATTGCTTGTGTTTGTAGGTAAATAGAGCAAAGTTCGACATAAAGTCATAATGTCCTCCCATAGAACTGCGTGTCAAACGGCCAAAATAACAAGCAGTGTTTCTTTCACTTTACCTTATTATTTCAGCTCAAAATTAACAGAAACCATTCCCGATAATTATTACTAGTATTATTTCAGCATTTTGAGTATATAATGATCGTACATTAAGTCTTTAATTTGGTTAATTTTCTTTGTCCTTTTTTTTTCTTTTCTTGTTTTATTTATTTTTCTTTGATTTATATTGCCAGGGTAAGGAGAGGAGGGAAACTAAAGGAATATTCAGTGATTTTTTGATTTTTTTTCATCCCGACGATCGTAAAAATCATCAAAATTCAGATTTTGGATACTAGACTGCGGAACTCGGTCTTCAATGATAGTCAGTAATTTTTTTATTTTGGACATTACTATGACTATCATTTGAGGACTGACTTCTTATGATCCGAGGAGCAGTTTCAGACAATTGCTTGGGATTATTGGGGCAGAGGTTATCTTTTGAATTCTTTCATGACCACTGAAGCATAGTCAAACCTGTCAAGGACACTCGGCGTGAATTGAAAGACCATGTCACTCGCCACAAAAGAATGTCAAAGGTCATGAAACACCAATTTGGTCATTTGGTGTCTTCTGCTATCTAAAGGCCTTATATGGCTGATTTTGTACCTTTCGTCATTGTCATAGATGTGCTAACAAAGCTTTCTAGTGCAGTGGTTCAGCCGAAAGCCGTGTGTCTAAGGCAAAAAATAATGCATTTACGTGAGTCTGTAATTTATATACCGGTACTGACAGTATATAAATTAGCTACATGTATTTGAATGGGGCTTCAACTTCGTCAATACTGTCGTTTTCCTGTTTTGTTTTTTTTGCCATTTGTTTTCATTAAAAATTTATAAACGTAACAATTTGATTTTTTTTTGCACTTTCGCTGGGATCACTGAATGGGACTTTGTAGCGCGGATTATTCAAAACTTGTTTTTACCTACTGCTATAGGCCTATATATAGTATTAATCCGATTATTACATAACTTTGCCAGCGTATTCAAGACATAGGTTATGTAAGGGATAAACTGTACATGGGTATAGAGGCCCTGCATGCTTTTATTGATTGGCTCCAAACAAAGGATTTGAAAAGTGTCCTTCACCGTAAATCACGGCGCAGTAGCCTACAGTCCATTCAATCAAATGTTGTCAGTGTGCGAGACGAACGATGTATAAATCTGGAGGTCACATCATCACTTATCATGCTTATTGTAAAAAGTTTGTCCAATGCATATACTGTGTGTAGGCCTATTGTTCCCGGGTATTGTCAATGCAATCAAGCAAACAGGTATTATATTTTGAAAAGGCCGCTATAGTATATTCACATGGGTGTCTTGAATGGCCAATCATATGGGACATAATCAAATTGCAGTGACTGCTTCCTTTGTTACCACATGTCAGTCATCTTGTGATTATTGGACCATGTAAACCTGCAAAAAACGAGCCAAAGTGCAGGCCCTATGACCCTAAATATCAAAATTAGTGAAAATTTCATATTTGTGTTCTAAAGACACAAATCTAGAAAGTGTTTTCTTAAATTTTGAAATTTTCCACGTGATCCTGTGTGCCCCCTTAAATCTGTATTCGTTTCATCTGAGTAAGGCGCCAGAACAAAGTTTATTCGATTCTAAGTCTTGCTTCGATGCTTGTTATTAATGAAGTAACAACTAATTAATCATAATTAATGCTAAATTTATATTGGTCAATATCAATACAGGCAACGATTCCTTTGTTGTCGCAATTAACAATTGTCAATTAATTGATTTCAATAAGGAGCGACTAAATATCGATGTTCGATAGAAAACTAATTTGTTTCTGCTGCCTTGCCCATTGTCATTAACGTTTGCAGTGAAACACTGAGTGATATGTGTCTAAATGTTATCACATACATATTGGGGAACCTATTATTCTGAAACAGTTTTTATGCCTAAATATGTGACAAGGTCATTGCTAAGCCTCTGAATAATATCATTTCGTAATTATAAATAGTCGTGTAATAACATGTAGAAAATACAATCCAAATCCAATGCATTCTCTTCTTCATATGCTGATGGTTTTAGTAGACTTTACAATGAACAGGATACAAATTTAATCTAATTGTAACATACGGAGGAACAAATCCCAAAGTAAAATGAGCCTGAGACCCGGGCCTGAGACTAAAATAAACTTTAAAATGATTTGAATCCACTGAATCAATCGCTCACAAAATCAAATAAATTTATCAGTATCAAATTTACAATATAGTGGAGTGCTAACAACTGTTTGACAATTTCCTCTTTAAGTTGTGGTTCCAAGTATTACACCGGGAGCAAACGTTGCACTATACAATATCCTACTGAGAATCACTGGTTATACTATGTCAAAAGCAAATAAAGGCATTATCAATAGGTTCCACAAACCTGCTGATAGGCTTTTTATTGGCGAACTTCATAGTTGTTGAAGCTTCCCATTTAATTTACAAAACACAAACTAAAAACAATAACCAAAAACGTTAACCAATACCAGCTAGTTACTTTTTACTAGACATAATATAATTTCATGTAGATTTTCATAATGGACATTCAATACTGTCATGTTTTCATAAGAATATTTGTATGTTGAGGAGTTTGTTCACTTTGAGCTACTTTGAAGTGTTTTCAGCAAACCGCGGAGAGCATTTAACTACCGCTGATGGAATTCTGTTCCTAAAAGAATGATCGATTATGGCCGGCTGACCTATATAAAACATAGTATTCCAAATGCCTCGTCATGTTATTGGTCCTGCTGCCAGTAGTACAAACTCTGTTCCTTTTAATCAAAGCCAAAAAGAGCCTTGAAAGCTTGAAGTGTTTCTTAACGCTTGCAGTGCAGATTTCTGGGCAGATTGGCTATGGGCAGAAAAGTTGAATAATAATGACTGAATATATATATAATAGGAAAAGAGATTGAACAATGATGACATCTTCAATCGATTTTAATACGTGTTATAGATTCCAACTATGCCATGTTTTGATAGCATTCTTTGTCATCTTTAAATTATTTCAATTTTTTGCATTTTAACGGGACAATCAATGGACGGGCACAAGGCATTACACTAGAAAGTATTTGCGAATTTCACATGTTGCCCAGAAGGTTTGATGTGCTTGAAGAAACATTCTCTATTGGAATATATCGGTGAATTAGGTGACAATATCTCAGGATCACCTGGTTGTTATAGACTGGGATTAAGTGGGGTTGTGACAGCAATTTGTTATCTTCAATATTACGGGGATATTTATCCCGACGGATTAAAGGAGGAATAGTGGTGTTTTTACAGTCTTTTCCCTCTACAATATGTGCAAGAAGTTTTAGAATATGCTTTTACGACGGGAATTCATAAGTTTAGAACTGTTAAGCTTTCGTCATCACGTCAGGAGTAGTAATGACTTCTTCCGGACAAAGTGCCTAAGAATGAGACATGTACGCCGCCCCTTGCCTACTGATGGCTCTAAAAAGAGCTGTTTACTGAAGACTGCCCCCTGTCAACAGAGAAGAAGCAGATCTCGCATATCTGCTAATTTAAATCTTTGGTTGCTCTGAAAAGAGCCATTCACTGAAGACTCCCCTTGTCTACAGAAAACAAGCTACTCCTGACGAAGATTGTATTTGAACAACGGCCTATACCCGAACGGCCTATACCCTGGTTCAGCATTGTTTTGAGATATACCGTATTTGTAAATCAAAGATTCAATAGTAGTTAGCTAATAGAAAGTGCTACCATGATAGTGGTTTACATTCCGTTTAAATCAACCTCTGCGTATCTTGGCTGGAGACAACATATTCAGGAAGGGCATTCGACATGCCGACAGAATGAACAACTTCAGGGAATTTGTTACAAAGATTGCAGGTGTGCACTGAATCGCTCTCCTTGGAGAGTTATTAGGATAGCTTAGGGTGCTCCATACTATGATTATTGTCTTTATAGTAGGCTATAGCAAACTTGCATTTATGTGCAAAAGGTGATTCCGTGTTTGTAACGAATTGTAATACCCTGTTAAAACGCTGTTTACAAGTTTAAATAGCGTTGATTAACTGGTGAACTGAACAGCCAGTTGCTTAAAATATTGTTTATGCATTTATAGAAGATGTTTAAATTATTTTTTAACAAATTGGCTGTTCAGTTCAATTCACTCGTTTAATAAACCAGCACTGGTAAAAAAACCGAATGCAAACAAATCTCTTTTCGTGATCTAGATACTGTTCATGTACGTAGCGGTTGTCGAACCCTTTTTGCAATAAATAGTTTTCAAAAAGGTTACAATGTATTTAATGCATAGTTTAAACATACGCTATGATTGGGATTTCCACTTGAGATTGTTTTGCTCAATTTAAGAAAATATCCGTTCTGGAAAGAAAATATATGTGCGTGTTGAATCAAGACTTTATAATAACAAGATAGTACTATACGCGTGTGTATGATTAAAACTTGTATAACGGTAATATACCTCAAGTTCTGTCCGATAATGGGTTTGGATCAATTTATTCATCTGTTATGATAGTTATAGTTAACAGTGGATCAAAAAATGATTCCCCACCTATGCTTATTTCGCTTATAAGTTATACCCGCCAAGTTCGGGCTTTAATTTTGCCACGGGAATAATATAAAGTATATAAGATGAAATAATTGTTACAAAGGAGTGGCGATATTAGCACTACGTTTGTATTTACGGAAGCGTCTAAGTGCCCCGACTTGCCATGTCGATTATTATCAGCATTAAGTTAACATGTCAAGATAAATTATCACGCCAAATCAACTTAGCAAATAAATATCCATGTTACCATTGCAAGTTAAATAATCCCGCCAAGTGAACTTAGCAAAACACTTGACATGGTAAGATAAATCATCACGCCAAATACTGTTGGTGAAGGTTACATTTAGGTTATACTCTTGCTTTCTTTCCCTGCGGGGCCCTTCTATATTGGAACTATGGGAGTCTCTGACCTCGGGCCTGCCGGCCCTGCGGCCTTGGTGTATTTGTTGATACTGGGGCCAGTTCAGGGGACATCTCTAAAATGCGTTAAAGCACAGATGGTTAAAGTGAAAAAAATCTTTTGCAATTAGTGGTGGTTAATTTGTTTAGATTGAACGACAAGGCAAGATAATTATCTTGACAATTCGTGGCACTTAGGCGCTTCTGTATGCATAAAGTGAAATAAACAAACATATCAATCGTCACGTATTGAGTTCTATGCGGAATTTGGGCTAGTCTAGTCGTGATGATCATGTTGCAAGATAGATTCTAAAGCCATCGATGAGCCATTCAAGCAGAAGTAACAATTTCCGTATCTATAATGTATGAGTAAAGAACTTTGATTTGCCAAGGTGCGAAGTATCTATGTGAACACTTTGAAACGTAAATGGAGCGGTAACAATACATACAATTGGGGATATCGGTCAGCATAGTGGCATTTTGACAAGAACGAAAGGAAAAGATGGGTAAAATAAAATAAAATGAGTTCAGGAAATTGTACATTATGTATGTGTTTTATCGCACGAGTTGGGCACATCTCAGTGTCTAAGAATCCACATATAGCTGGTACAGCACAGTGCACTCAATTATATTGTTAACATAATTTTATCGCGACCATTGTATATTTAGATTTATGCTAATTGTATGCTAGAACATCTTAGACGAAAGATATATCAATGTTGATGTCTCTCAATAATATGACCATTAAAAATTACAGAAAAGCAATATCAAAGGTGTTAAGAACTTGCTATCTGTGATACATGTTTGAAATGCCAGTGCTGTTGGTGACCTTTGAAAACCGTTTACACTCTCACTATCACTGTTACATTACACAGCTATTCTAGTAAAGACAAATGTTAATGCGACAGGGTATTCTCAGAAGAAATTAAAAATATAATTGGTCTGAGGTCTCAAACCAGATGCACATGAATATAATATTAATATAAAGCTAAAAATGAATGCCCAACACGTATCAGAATATCCATTGCTTAATATTATTTCAGGTATATAAATATTACTTGCAATGTGAATGTTATTTTATAGGTTCGTTTAGGCTAAATTCATGTTTAAGATCAATATGGCCGTTTTTAATCCCACGACAACCCTGAAATCAGATTCAAGAGTCGTGATTGTATGGTCATATAGTGCAGAGCATTTGACCCCAATAACTTTAAAAAGGTAGAAACTAATTTTTGGGTACTTTCAAAAACAGACGTATTTCAGGAAAACGAACACATTTTACCATGTTCGTAAAATAGGTTGATATAATGGATCACGTAAAATCAAATGAACATTCATTTTGTGTAGTCTTGTATTCTAAATTATGTCCTATTATTGGTCAGCGACTAGAGAAAATCAGACCAAGACATTCACACAATATTTGTCGGTTTTTTTTTACAAATTCAAGCTACTACATCCGCCAGGCAATCGACACAAGCAATGTACATGATGTAAGCTCCCAGACCTGGCATCTTCATTACATAATAATATCCACCAATTCAGAATCAATCAACGCTGTGTATGACATCAATCACGTCAATGCGAGTAAGAAGTGTGCTTGTAACTTACAAAGAGACATGACAGAACCTTCAAGTGTACTGCCTTTTGGTTATAAACGGTGCACATGGTGCAGGTGTTGTGGTGATACTGCGACATGATCTACCCTCAATTATTGGGTAGGATGAAAGATGAAAGTTGTAAGCTTTTGTTTAAACAACAATTAAACAAAGGTGTATTTATATTTGTTTAAACAACAATTAAACAAAGGTGTATTTACCGATTTAATATTGCTTTCTTAAAAATGTTACAGTTAATATTATCCAGACCCTCTCGATCAATAATGCAGCAAAGGGCAAGGGGTAAGTTGCTCCTCCTGCCTCTAAATACCGGGACAAACTTAAACAAAATACTAATGTGTATCTTCCTTTGGTCCGATTTTAGGCCACAATTGTCCTAATTTCATGTCCGTATATTAAGGGGGGCTTTGGGGGCGAACCACAAGGTTGTGCATTACTTGCGCAAGCTGGCAGCAAGTGTGTACATGCTTTATGCAAGCTTCTTTTGTTGATTGCATTTTCGTAAGGGAATGGACATATACGAATCTGCCATTTCTGCCAAAATCAAACATCTAACTCTCAACTTGAGACGAGACACACTATAGTTAGCTATAAGATCGCACTGACAAGATCGCAAATTAAAAGCGGGTTCGCTTAGGGACCGATCGTTATTTACGGCAGGGGGGGAATGGGTGTTTTGGCAAAAATATCGACAAAACATTTCGCGTTCCCCCCCTCGCGTCCGCTCAAAATTTTCGCATTCCCCTTGTTTTCCCAATTTTCCATTTAAAATTTAACAATCCCCCTCCTGGTTCAACTAAAATGTCAGGTTCCCCCTCAAGACCACAAAAAATTTCGTGTTCCCCCTAAATTTACCCATTCCCCCCCTGCCATAAATAACGATCGCTCCCTTAATAGACATGCATTGTCCGGGCGTTCATCTGTAGCTCTGACCAGAAGACAGAGGAATGTCATCAATCACCATACTATGATTATTGTTTCAGTCTTGCCATTGATACTCAAAATGAGATTCTGTTAAAGCAATCCTTTATATAATTATGATGTGGTTCATATGAAAAGGTTTGCCTACAAAAATGATTCTCTTATAAATGCATCTACGCACAATTTCCAGCACAGCGAGTCTAGTCTCCACGCAGTCTGTGTTATACTAGCCTACACGTACGGTTGAGTGCATAGCATCATAACAGCTGTGTGAGATCTAGTGAATAATAGACGTCTGTGATTGGTTTTTGTCAAAACCTCAAGTGCTCCCTTCATCCAATCAGATATTTGTTGATATCGAACGAAAGCTAACACTTCCCCCTAAAAACATTAGGTCAACAGATATATAACGCAATTCAATTTTATAGCAACGCGAATGTGGTAAATCTGTTGAAAACTACCTATCCAAGCACATTTTATGACCAAGATCAAAACCTTTAGTGTTCTTTACAATTCTTTATATTGGCCATATACTAGCTTCATTAGATTGAATAATGGCCAATTCTCTTTAAATTGCAAATCTTGTGCAAAAAGTTACTGATTTCGCCTGTTTTGTCATACGGTTGTAAATCCAATGAACTATGACTTTACAAATTGATATGAAACTGTATTTCATATTGAAGATTATGCTCTAATTACAAATTAAACCAAGTAGAAGAAGATATCATTTAAATATAACATTTTTTGTATCGTAAATAACATGTACGTCAAATGTATATAATGGTATAACATTTTCTTTTTTATCCATTTATCCCTGCAAACAGAAGCAAACAATACAAGTCGGAAAGCATCAGTGCATTTTAAACCAGCATTCGTTTCAAAAAATTTCTACAGAGTGAACACTAAACACTATAAGAAGCTGCTAATGACGAAAAGCTAAACAGCTATATTACTCTCCTTTATTCGGATAACCGGCGTCAGAGTACATTAATTACATGTAATGGGATAAAAGCATCATATAAATGATTAACTACCTGATCGATCAACAAGCATGACATCAGTGTACAAAATACTATGTACCAAAATGTAGAGGCAAATTAATGGAGTGCCTGAGGCATGCTGGAACGAATATTCTATTCATTAAACCCATTACAGGATTGTCTAGTCTAATTGTTTTATTATTATTGTTATAAACCACTAACACCAGCAGAAGATTAAATATCTTCAGAGCACTAACAAGATTCTGTTAAATTCCTGACAAGAAAATCTCTTCATCATCGTTTTGACCTACATTTTATACCTTTGACAGTGTTAAATTTTGAATTACACGTTAAAAGGTATTTTTAAAACCATGATTAAATTGTGATTGTAGCCCTGAGTGCTCAGACTGTACCTTAAAGGTTTAAGACAGACTGAGTCGAGTCAGTCGACAGTGAATTGAAAAGATTTATTCGCAATCTCAACAGGCCTCTGTATGTACATTCTCTTAATATGTTACACATGGCTGGTTAGCGTCTTCTCTGAAAGACGGAACATTTTCATTGCTTATTATCCTGACCTTACATAAACTCTAGGGACTTTTTGCAACAAACAAAGGCGTGTCTTCACACTATAAAGTAGGCCATTCCTTTTGTCAGAATTTGAGGATTGCTCATAAAGACCATTGACAGATTGCGATTTCTCATCATGGCTTCTACCGTACGCCTTACGGCTTATGTCACGGAATCCTATAACAGATCATGTCACTACAAAGGTATTTCCAAACATTGGCGTAGCCGAGGAGACCTTCCTCTCCTCTGGGGCACCCCTTCTCTCTACCTCTCCTTGAAAGATGCTGGCTGCCATGAAATTATAGAATTTGACAATTTTCGTCCAATTTGGCTCCCTTTGAACATCACTTCCCCTCACCGGAAAACGTTCCCAATCAGACCCTCATAACAAAACGAAAAGTGCCCCATACAGCTCCATTCCAACCATTTCCAGTAAGCCAAAGGCACTCTGTTCATTTTCAAACCTTATTTATTAAATTATTAATTGTATCTGAAGCAGGTGATAGAAGTGCGGACAACAAAACATTAAAGCTGCTTATATTTTTCCTTGAAAGCGAGAAGCATCTGTGGCTTAAACACTTTATATTAACAGAACAATATAAACATGATATTAACGTAGAACCTTGTTCGAACCTTGTTCTCACATACTACCAAATATAAAATACGATTCGGAAAGATCAAGTTTATTTTGGCAAAAAAATCCTTCAAAGACAGCTCCAAAGTTCTAATTGTAAAGGTGGCGATGACGCTAGCAATCGGGACATCAACCTTTATACTATTTTATCCAGTAAAGGTTGACTCCTACTACATTTTTTAAGAAAGTAATTTGGGTGGTACAAATCGGATCATACTTCCTTAAGGTTACTTTATACAGTTACTTGACACTGCGTATCCCATTTTTAGCTTGTCTATAATATATTTCTTATGTGGGCTCCTAGCATTTGGATCTTATTTCCACTATTACTTCATGACTTACATGGAGATTCTTGAAGCTTTATTCTGCTCTATTATTAAAGCTCCTGCAAGCTGGTCTCAGTAGGTTTGAGTTGGATATGCCCTTTGGCATGTTTCCACTTATATTCACAGCTTACGCTTATTTATATGATCACTTCTCAAAATCCGATTTTGAATCCTATGAGTAGGTGGTGCTGAAAAATCATTCAATTATATAATTTGAGGAAACAACTCGAGGGAAATACAAATAAAATTATCAAGTTTCGTCTGAAGTATCTGTGTGTTTACTAACATATATTGAAATAAATATTACTAGTCTGTATCGGAGTGAGACGGAGAAAGTGCATCGCCTACCTACGCTATATGTTTTTGCAAAGATCATATTGTGTGTTTCCTTATTTTATAGCTTTTAGCGATACAGTTACAGGCTGTCGTTATATATCAGTGTGGCTCACTAGATGTTCTTTACAGATAAACGATAAAACTAAAAAACAAAATGAAGAGAAAAAAAGACGACTATAACTACAATTGACTTTTTACATGAAAACTACGTCATACTTACCTCAAGTCTCACCCACCCTCCCCGCCCACACCCATATAACCCGCAAATAACACCCTAATCCACACAAAGGACAAGTATTGTGACATATGCAAGTAGGCAAGCGAATAAATGTGGTAGTGTGCTTAGACTCAGAACTAAGCACGTTTTTGAGATGCGGCCCTTCGATTACTAATGACTTGATTGACTAGTCTCCAATTAGGTGACAAACAAGCAAGTCCGCCATTAGCATACAGCCCGGGGCAGGCATACAGTTGACTCCAGTAAAAGTACCGGAACTTATTTACACGGGGTCTTATTTCAGTACCTCAGGGAGAATGGTTAATCGATTAAGTGGGAGTACATAGTAATTATATGCATATCAGCAAAATAATACAAAATAAAATAAAAGATATGTCCTGAGGCAATAGCAAGATATGATATTGTGCCTCAGATATGATATTTGTTTAACCTGTTGTTATTGGTATGGTTAGATGGTCAGACAATGAGACATGCGAAAGTCCTGCAGGTGAATGAAGACTTTAAATTTGAATAATTATGATTTTGGTGTGTGCTGGAATTACTATAAGAGGGCAAACAAAAACAATACGAACTTCGTTTATCTTTATTTTGTGATAACCTAATCAAGAAGTATTAGCAAGAGAAACCCCGTGAGGTTTTTGTGATTAAGGCGTTAATATCATAAGCGGATTTCAGGGAATAGGAAAAACTTAGGTAGCAGAAATATCTTAATATTTCATATTACAGAGGTTTTCAAAATTGCTCAGATCTTATTGCTCTGATCATATTGATTCAGACAAAGTATGGTTTAACCTATCTAAGATGTATGGTTTTAGAATCATACGCAAAAAGGTCGAATGTTTCAATTTGGGTTCCATGGGGGTCAAACCTAACAGACGCTCTAGTTATTGTCTGTGATAATGTTAATGATTTTAAAAAAAACTTTATTAAAATATTTATGTTTTATGATCCTATTATTGCGTCTATTGCAGAACAGATTTTCATCTAGTATGGGCAACATTGTCAGTACTTCGCGTCGCTTAGGATTTGTTCATTGTATCTTTGTGAAATTTAGAGCATGACACATCAACTGAACTGGCGGTTTACACAGATTCTATCGAAAATTTCGTTCTCAGATACATGTTAGCCAATACCGTACCATTCCTTCGATTGACTGGTCACTTCGCTAGTTCAAGACTTCTTCGTGTGGACCTTGAGATTTCCTACGATAACACATTTCAGACGCATCACGCAAGGAACTTTGATATAGAAAGCGTTTTGTGTTTTACCGGTAACTTGTTTAAAGATTGGTACCAAAATGTGCGTATTTGGTTCAATTCGTCAATTCGTATGGCCTTGATAAATAACGGCTTAGTGAATTTTGATTTTAACCGTGCTATATGGATGACACAATAATATCAAACATCCAATTTCGTCATTTGATACATCACAAGCACAACATTTATCTGCTGTAAATAAATGTTACCGTGCCTCTATCACTCACGGAAGTTGTCGCTGTTCACAAGATGAAATCTGAACTTCAATCAACAATCTCATGTCGATAAAGTGCTTTGCATTTGCATTATGTTTTATTTTAAGTTATGAGAGCTATCAACAACCACTACACAGACACTACTTGTCTTGTGTTTTTGTTTGCTTAAATGTTTTCTTACGAAGCACGTATTTTCACTGTTTTACAGTAGACTTCGGTTGTATATATAAATGCGCATATATAAATGCGCACGTGACCAGATGGCTAGCGCCATATTTGCATTACATCACTGTCAATCACTGAAATGGCGATCATTGAAGGAGTGGCTACAGTTGTGACCTTGTTTCGTGGCTAGCACTGGCAAGGAACATTGGCTGGAGGTTCGATGCTATAAATTTGCAAGGATAAATCATGGATATCAAAGGATCATGATTATTGCACAGCACTCCCATGTACAAACATAACTAATGTTTATTTATTTATTTTTATTTATTTATTTTTATTTATTTATTTATTTATTTATTTATTTATTTATTTATTTATTTATTTATTTATTTATTTATTTATTTATTTATTTATTTATTTATTTATTTATTTATTTATTTATTTATTTATTCGACGAAAAACGAAAACCCTGTTCTATTTTGGGAAACAAATTTTTCCTGTACAAATGAATGCCGACCCCAAATTTCGGAAATTTCAGGACAATTTTTTTTTTTGTATTTTCTCAAATTGAAATTTATTTACAGATTTTTGTGATTTTTTGGGTTATTAAAATTTTTTTTTTTAAATACCAACCGACCGACCGACCCTACTTTAAAGGTCCGTTCGCCCGTAGAACAGGGTTTCTCTTCTTTCTCGCCTTACTTATAATTTTATAAATATTATTTGTCCCCCCTTCCCCAAAACCAACCCTCCCCCTTTTACACTCATAAATTAATTGTTTTTTTGCTAACTTTCACCTTCCGTGTAAAGTAAAACTTTATAAGCCGGTTGAATCAAACTGAACAAAATTGACGTATACAATTACAATATACCATGACAATAATGTGTATGATCTAGATCTAACTTACTAGCTGAATAAATCTCCAACCATGCATCACATACGTGATTGTACGTCATATTGTCATATAACGTATGAGCGTGATGTATAGTATACGACTTCCTCAACATCTTCCAGCCGGGATGATTAGATCATGTACAGTCATCTACGTGTTTATACTCTAAATTGTACGTCAAAGGGTGACAAAGGGCGTACAGATTACCGATTTAGCATGGGGGACACAAAAAGGTGCTTAAAAACAACGCACTGAATGGTCTATTGTTTCTATTGTGTCCGATTTGAGCGCTGACATATTGGAAAATGTTGCCAATCAATATTCATGAGAGTGTACATTCAACGTCCAATTTTCGAAATTGGGTGACTTGTGCTTTGCAGGTGTAAAATACATCTGACTGGGCGTTTTAAATACGTAACGCATAAAGGCATTGTCATCATCGAATGGCTGCCTATAGTGATGTTAGTGTTAGGCCTATGTGTGTGTGTGGGGGGGGAGGGCTGTGTTTAGTTTCTATAATAATTATTATAAAAGGCCTACATTTATTTGTCATTCATTTCTTTTCCTTTCTCTGTACTTGCTAAAGTATCACTCCCTCTTCTTATCTCCCTTTACTTCCATCCCCTCTTACGTTTTGTCCCTCTCATTCCTATCATTTTCCTTACCTTTCTATTTATTTACGTCTATTTATTTATTTCTCTTTATTTCTTCATCTTTCTCTCTTCCTCCAGTCCCTCTCATTCTTCATATCCCTCCTCCACCCTCATCCCTCCCAAGACCTCTCACAGAAGAGCTGCCCCCTTCAGTACGCCACTGTGATATTCCCCTTCTTAAAATAAAATAAAATAAAATCTCAATTTGTAAAACAACTTTTATATAGGCCTATACCGGTCTACTTATTATTATATTACATGTATACGTAGCTCCCGGGACGTAGCTATTTAATACCATTATTCTACTATTGACATGCAGACACATGGCAGCCTTGATGCGTAATCATTCAGCAAGCGCATTCAATTTATTTAAATGAAGCACCAAATGTCAGTGGGGTGACAACGAAATATGCATTAGCGGCTAATGTGTGCCTTTTGTGCTTACGGCTACTCAATCACACCCTTGGGTTTATGTATAACAATAGGTACTTTTCGTTCCATTAAGCGCTTTCACGCGACTTTCATTTGATCACTTATTGACAGTAGCCTGCTAGGTAAAGCGTTAATACACTGTCGGGTCAGCTTACTGATTTAATGGCGGAAGCCCTTTGTCCCAAACAAAAGGTACCTTTCGATGAATAGCTTGTCAGATTTCAAATCGGCACAAGGTTTCAATGCGTTACGTAATCTATTTCCTCTCCATCTTATAATAGCTCCATGCTTAAAAACACATTTTGAATTTGTTTTTTTGTCAATTTGCGAGCGAATGAGTAAGTTAGAATTGAGGAGGTCGGGCGGGGACATCTAGCCTATTAGTTTGACTGGGTCATTATACCGAAAAGGGCTAAAGTTATAGTTTCCTCAATTTACGTTATAATTAGAGTTAAAATTAGGGTCAGAGTTATGTTCATTGGCGGCACTACGGGGGATACTTATCTTGACTCCCAAATAAATAAATCCATGACCCCTTCCTTCCGAAGAAAATGACAGCCCTAAGTTCCCTACGTGCAAACATTATCAAATAACATCATCGGCAGGTACCCAGTTCTGACCTTAATGCCAGTAAGAATCACATTTCGTCATCAATATGGCCAATTGCCACGCCCATTTTGCACGGAAATAATGAAATATAACTTTTTAAATCAGCTATATCAAATAAAGAGTTTATGTTTCGGGTCAAATTATTTTGCCCTTTGCAATCAATGCCACTATTTTGCAAAGCCAATTTTCCTTGTAACCTGTCATTTTCACCTATACTTTTGCGTGTGGAATTTGTGCACATCCGGGTACCTTACATCGTTGAACACGGTATGGCGACTTGTAGATGTCACGTGCGCATTTATATATGCGCATTTATATATATACCCGAAGTCCACTGTTTTATGTCGCATATTTCTAAAACAAGAAATGTCTTTAAAAAAGACAATGCCTCCAAGATACCGGTGGGCACCTTTTGTTATTAGTTAAGGAGACACTTATAATGCTAGCTTTAAGGTAACGCTATTGGATATAGATTTTTGTCTGATTGAAATATATGAGCCCATTCTCTCCTGATTACAAAACTGAAATTTTTTATTTTAATCGGATATTCGGTTACCAAAATATGGCCTGTCAAAATGGCACGTAACCAAGAAGTTGGCAACAACTTTCTTTTATTTTTGTTATGCAATGTTGTCAGGTAGGCCTTATTTTCTAATTATATATGCAAGAATTATACAAAGTAAAATGTTCAGATCGGCTACAAATTAAAATGGATGCCTTTGGCAAATTTCCATTTGCATCATTAATTAGGGCCCTAATCAACTTTTCTAATAAGTGGCCCTAATTAATTATGCAAATTGAAATTTGCCAAAACGCAACCGTAATTTTGTAGTATAGTGTGTGTTCTACCCATGTACCATGCCTCAGTACCATAGCTCTTTTAATTGTATCTGATTATCTGAAATCTTTACTTTGCATAATTCAATCATGAATTAGAAAATCATTTGGCAACTGGACTTGTCAAAAATATAGAAAATAAAAAGAAAGTTGTTGCCAATTTTTTGTTTTGGTTTCGCGCCATTTTGACAGGCCATATCTCAAGAACCGAATGTAATCTACAGGGCATAAGTTTTAACATACTATAGTATTATTTAAATAGAAAGAAATCTAAATTTGTGCATTAGCCAATAGGGCCACGGTCACCTAAAGCCATCTTGCAATCTTGCAGATAATTCTTGCAAATAAAGGTGCCCACTGGTATCTTGGAGGCATTGTCTTTTTTAAAGACATTTCTTGTTTTATTTATCTTTCCTTCTTTCTGTATTATCATGTCCACTGGTTTCTGGCTCGCAAGTCGCGTGGCTCTGTGCGCGTGCCGTTTACGCGCGCATTGGCGTAGTGAGTATTACGTAGTAAAGATTATCTGAAATCTTTACTTTGCATAATTCATGCATGAATTAGAAAATCATCTGGCAACTGGACTTGTCAAAAATATAGAAAATAAAAAGAAAGTTGTTGCCAATTTTTTTTTTTTTTTCGCGCCATTTTGACAGGCCATATCTCAAGAACCGAATGTAATCTACAGGGCATAAGTTTTAACATACTATAGTATTATTTAAATAGAAAGAAAATCTAAATGTGTGCATTAGCCAATAGGGCCACGGTCACCTAAAGCCATCTTGCAATCTTGCAGATAATTCTGATGTATGAAATAAGACCTTCAAACTTCCAGATATGAAGAGTTCCAGATGCAGGCAGCCGTTTCTGTTTTTTAAATATAGGCCTAAGTTGTATCAAGAGTCATTTCTTGTGGATTTTTTGACTGAAAATTACGATTGTAACGTTTCAGAGTAACACATTTTTGTATCAGATTCTTTTATGCTTGTTTATTATATTTTGTATTCAGGACTAAAATAATATTAATATTATTATATTTAGGGGGAGTCTTTTCATAGGCCATTACTTTTTTTTTGTATATGTGTAATTGAATAAAAAATCAAAAACATTATTGTTTTGTTTTCTTTCCTTCATTTGTGCTTTGTTTTGCATCGAAAGGGTCAATATCAACACCTTGTTTGTAAGAAGTATTGTGTGGGGAAAGATGATTCTTGCATTTTATTTTATAAACAAAAAGCAAATTTCTCAGTCATAGTCTTGAAACGGTCATGGGTATATGCTAAAGCCAAGAATGTTCTGCTTTACAAATGCAAAATTCCGCTTTTCTCCGCTTTGTAATTTTAGCACATTTCTGACATAATAAAATTTCACAAGAATCTTGTGACGATCATTGAGATTTGCAAAGTTGGGATGGTTAATTGGGTATCATGGCTGCAATGGGGCGTTGTACGGTAAATCTATGACGGATTTTACTTTATTTTGATGAATTTTGAAGACCCATTTCATTTATTATTTTTATTTATTTCTTTTCAATTGTATTTTTTTCCTTTTTCTAGGTCATTTTTGCTTATTTTTTATATTTTTTTCTCAGAAATGCGTTTTCCGCTTTACCTCCGAATTCCGCGGAATTTCCGCAACGCGGAAAATTCTTGGCTTTAGTATATGCATGCAAAAATATTGCAACAGTACTCAGTAGAATGTAAAAAAACTGACATAGGCCTACATACCGCCAACATGACCAACCACGCATGGGAAAATACTTTAAAACGAATTATTCCGAATTATATCAACGCAATAAAATTGCAATACTTTAGTACAGCAATGAAGCCGGCCATAGGCGCGGCTAGGCGTATCATATCGTGTACATTGCAAACATCATCATGATCATGGCATGCCGTATGTACGTTGAACACGGCACTACAGCACATACATCTCGTATGCAGGGAAATCAAATAGCCAGCCGGTCTTTTCAATCCCATGATGTAGACACGCATGCACGATGATTGCGGCCTAGTCGAGCCTAGCATGCATGCCAGTCGGCCTGCTGACTCACCGCGTATTAAATGGCACAAAAATACCTCAAATTTTGCACAAAACAATCCATGATGTCAAATTATCACATCCAAAGTGTCGCCATGAACGTCAGCTTCAACTTCTCCAGCCAAAGTTTTTCCATTGATAATCAGATTTCATGTAATCATGAAATTAAACCTTGTTTGATGTGTATTCCCATTGTCACAGCATAACTGTTTTCCATCTTGCCTTCAACGATAAAGCTGGTGATGAGCGCTGAGGCTACAACCTATAATTAAAGACCGAATTAAAAAAGACTAGTTTGCGTCTGACGTCATGACAAAGGCGCGCCGTGATTGGTTGCTGGTTGACAGGACGGTATACGCAAGCTAGTCTTTTTAATTCGGTCTTCAATTACACAACATATGAGTTTGAAAAAATTCTAATGCATAATTCATGAACTTGATAGACCCGCACCATTGGCGCCACGTGCTAGGTGTTTCTAGAATCCCTATAGAATAAGATTAATTTTAATGCTAATTTATTGCACATGCCGAGGAAGCATGATTACCTTTTTGAACATTCGGAAATGGCGATAGGCGAAGTTATGTATGGCGCAGAGAGGTGGGGGATATATATTGGGCTCTCGATATTGGGCGGAAATTAGAGTACTTGTCAGAATATAAATTTGTACAATCGGCCTACATGCCGCGCAATGTGCGGCATTTTAGGTGTCAATTTCAAATCAAACTACCTCCTGGCGGAGGCAGAAAAACATCTAATTCTCGTTTCTCACAGGGGATAGGAATACAGTTGAAAGTAATCGAGTCATCGAGTGTACTGTGTGAGCTTTACATATATCACTGTTCCTATGAGTTGTAAAATACCTTATCTTGTCTAAAAGCACAATCTTTACCAAATACATAATATCCTTTCATGTATTCCATGCGATTTTGTTCCTCACCATTGGTCACCTATTTCGCAGAAATCGTATTGAGTTCCAGAAATCAAAAATAAAATGCTATATTTCGATTTATACCATAATATTATTTTCAAGGAGAGGGAAGTACTTTGGTTTGTATTACAGTGATTTACAATTTCACAGCCCAAGTATACAATCTGTGATATCAGGTGACGTCAAAACGAAAGAGCGAGTGATTGCTATGATACAACGGGCGTCGAAGATAAACATGACTAACGGGCGCCTTGATTTTCTGATCTATATATCATAATATCACTAAAGGACGTCGACTTTCTCTGTACAGAGCCAAAGTTTCAATGTCATAACTACAAAATAACAGCAGTAATACTGAAAATATATAGTAGAACTGGGTCAGTTCCCTGACTTCTGCGACCACAGAGCACTGAGTCGGTGCTAAAATTAGTAACATTTCTTGCAACCATCGTGGACGTAGTTTCAAGCACTTTATTTTATGCATTGTAGCAGTATGTTTGAAAATGTGAATTTTCCAACACAATTACACCAACATGACCGACAAATAGATTCTCAAGAACATACCTGCATCCGTACCAAACTCTCTGGGAGCTGATCCTGACTGTGGTGGTTCTGATATGCAGGGCACAGCACCTGTATAAATATGCGTCTCTGAATGATGCTAAATAGTTTATAAGGTGTGTCGTAGCCCAAAGTCATCAGCGGCATATCAATTTGTAAGCGCTCTTTATAGCAAAGGCATAGTTCATTGAATTTACAACGTATGACAAAACAGGCGAAAATAGTAACTTTTTGCACAAGATTTGCAATTTAAAGAGAATTGCCCATTGCTCATTGAAATTAAGCTAGTATATGGGCAATATAAGTGTGCTCTTTCGTTTAATGGCATAAAATGTGAAAAATATTGTAAGGAGGTTTTTGACTTTTAAAACCTACATTTTGGTCATAAATTGTGCTTCGATAGCTCGTTTTCAACATATTTACCACATTCGCCTTGCTATAAACATTGAATTGCGTTATCGGTTGACGTAATGAAAAGAAAATAGGGCGAAGTGTTAAATAGCTTTCATTCTGTATTAAAAAAATCTGATGGGATGAATGGAACACTTGAGGTTTTGACGAAAACCAATCACAGATGCCTATTTTCCACTAGATCTCACTCAGCTCTTATAATGCTATGCACTCAACAGTGTAGTATAAACACAGACTGCGTAGAGACTAGACTCGCTGTGCTTGGAAATATCTGTGTATTTGGGTGTATCGAGGTGGAAAATGTGCGTAGATGCATTTATAAGAGAATCGTTTTTGTAGTCAAACCTTTTCATATGCTTGACGTAGTTATCTTAGCTTGTAACTCTTATGATTATTACTTTGTACATTTACGTTGTTGAGAAGACGCACGCTATTGTATTGAAAAACATAATAAAATAATTGCATATCCATAAACACTTTTAGTGAAAACATAAAAGTAATGATAGGAATGATGCATTAGATTCCCGAAAAACATCGCTTTTAATGATGTTTATTTTGTTCAAGCCATTTTGGTTTTCATTTGTATCAAATTGCAGGGAAAGCGTATCTATAATTTATTGATGTTTTAAATAAATATCAAAGTAGTACATGTTGTATTCAGGTGATCCAATAAGCTGTTGATGACTATTTGCCATTAGAGCCTAATTGACCGATCACCATTGTATTTATGTACAATGTATGTGCCTTTTACTCTGCCAATCAATTACCATCTGGTCAGGAAAACCTTTTAAAGTAATGTGACCAAAATAGACAGAGAACAGGGTGCAGGACAAGTACAGAAGCTCAACTCACCGTTTTTAATGTGAATAAAATCCATCTCTCGGTCGCCTGCATGCTTAACTCTTTTATGTGGACACATTACGTCTGGTAGAATTTCAGCAGAAAATTTCAATTTTTCTAATCATTTTGGAAAGTTTATGTAAAAATGCTATCGGATGAGTAAGAAAATATATATAATAGTGATGCAATGGTTCATGTATTGATGAATGTGTAGATATTAAAATCAGAAAAAAGATCAAATTTGATCGGGAAACAGACCACGTGCAAATGATTACAGACAAGTGATAGCAAATATGCAAAATACATAGGACAGTATTGAGGCAGGTCACACGCCTCAGTGCGATATATTGCAGTTCCATAGGTGAGTTTCTCTCTTGGGATTGCTTTTCATTTTCCCAAGGGATATTACTTGTGACTCCAATACATAATGTCACTTTGATTATATTTTAGATTGCTTACTTTATCATGTTTCTCATATTTCGGTAGCATTATACATGTATAGCTACTAGCATTTTACTCCTTTATCTTACATTTGATCCCATCATTTTCATACACAATTTCTGTGATGCTCATTTTAATGAAATGGACACAAAATATCGTACTATCACAAACCGTAATATACACTCAATCAATCAATCCCTGAAACTTATATAGCGCCTAAAACCAAGAAAACTTGCACTAAGGCGCTGGACACATACAAAGAACATCATATGCAAACAAATGAAAAGAAATACATACATAATATCAATTCAAAATATACACAATTACAAAGAAAGTTAATGCTTATACGCAATTCCAAACAGGTGATGTTTAACCAGTTTCTTAAAAATGACAATGGATTCTGCATTTCTGATGTGTTTGGGCAGTTTGTTCCAGATGCGGGGTCCATAGCAAGAGAAAGACCTGTCCGCGAATGTTGAATGTTGAGTTCTTTGTTCAATGAAAAGTGTTGTTGATGTTGTGGAGCGAAGGCGTCTGCGACCAGTTTGTTCATGAAGCATATCAGAAATGTAATCCGGAGTTTGTTTGTGAGAAGATTTGTAAACGAGGACCAGGATTTTAAAATCAACTCGTTGCTTAATGGGTAACCAGTGCATGTCAATGAGATCATTTGTGATGGAGTCATACTTGCGTTTCCTGGTAATTAGGCGTGCAGCAGTACGCTGGATATTTTGAAGACGCTTGATAAGCGTTTCGCTGATGCCGACAAGTAAACTATTACAATAGTCGAGCCTTGAGGTGACAAGAGTATGAATGGCAAGTTTGGTAGATTCGGTGGTTAGCATTTTACGAGCACGTCCAATGTTAATCAGCTGGAAATTGGCAGATTTTGCAATATTAGCCACCTGCGCAGACATAGTCATGCTGCGGTCAAACATGACCCCAGGTTCTTTACGGGATTACCCAGAACAGGGATATCAATGCCAGCGATATTCACAGATGAAAGATTGAACTTGGCAAGCTGAGCGTGGAATCCAAACACAATGACTTCGGTTTTTTCGGCATTGAGTTTCAAGAAATTATGAGACATCCATGTCTGAACCTCGTTAACACATTGCTCAAGTGTTGCCACAGCACTCTTCACACCGTCAGCTGATGTTGGACAGATGGAAACATATATCTGAGTGTAGTTTCATGCCATACTTGCGAATGACCGAGCCAATGGGGAGAATGTAAATTAAAAATAGGAGCGGTCCGAGTACCGACCCTGTGGCACACCATAGCGGAGGAACTGTAGGTTGGAGAAAGTTCCATTAATGCACACGCGTTGGGTCCTATTTGACAAATATGACTTGAACCAGTCAAAAGGAACATTATTGATTCCGAGGATGTCTTGGAGTCTTGTGAGTAACACCATATGATCAATGGTGTCGAATGCACTACTGAGATCGAGCAGCAGAAGTATGGTGACACCTTGCATTTCCATAGCCCATAAGATATCATTGTGGACCTTAATCAAAGCTGTTTCTGTGCTGTGAAACTGTTTGTATGCTGACTGAAGGGGCTCGTGAAGGTGGTGTTTGGACATATGATCAGTCAACTGTTTTGCAACTACACGCTCAAGCGCTTTGGAAATGTAAGGAAGGTTACTCACAGGACGGTAGTGTTTAAGTATATTGTGGTCCAGATTGTGTTTCTTGAGCAAAGGTATTACGATAGCAGATTTCAGAGGATCTGGGACCACACCTTCCTGTAAGGACATGTTTATGATGGATGTTATTGCTGGCATAAGAGCATCCAACTGTTGCTTGACCAACCAAGAAGGGAGAGGGTCAAGCAGACAAGAAGGACATGGAGATTTGATAATTATCTCCTTAACGTGAGCTTCAGACACAGTGGTGAAATTGTTCCACAGTAAGTTCCTCTGCAGCTGATTGGAATTTGCAGCATCTGACCCACCAGATGGTAAATTAGATCTGATAGTCACAATCTTAGACATGAAGAAGTCCGCAAATTGGTTTACTAAGACACCTGGACAGTCATGATCAGGAAACTTAGAAGGTTGCTTATTGTGAAGGATGTCACCGATGATTGAGAACATAGTCTTGAAGTCATTGCCACAGTCCACAATCTTGTTGTTATAAAAAGTGCATTTGGCAAGATAGAGAGAACTGTTGTATTTATTTCGGATTGCTTTGAAGATCTCAAAGTCAACAGTTAAGCCACTTACAATCCACTTTCGTTCAGCCCTTCTTCGATCTCTTTTCATCTGGTGTAGAGAATCCGAAAACCAGGGCTGTTGAATTCTGGGCACCACAGATCGTGTACAGGGTGGTGCATGTTGGTCTAACAAACAGGAAAGTGTTTAATTATACTGGATAACAGCGTCAGTAACATTGGAAGCAGGAGAGGTAGATAAATCAGATATGACAATGTCCTCTTTGAAAGCGACCGGGTCAATTGATCTGAATTTCCTGGCTGTTATTAGTTTCTGGGATGGTTTTGGCTTATCAAGGTGCAGGATACAGGAAATGAGCGCATGATCAGATATTAAGTCATGGACGTGAGTGGATCTTACTAGATTGTCCATTTCGCGAGAAATGACAACATCAAGAGTGTGGCCACATCGGTGAGTGGGGCCAACAACAGACTGGATCAGACCCAGACTGTCAGTTAAGTCAACAAATCTCCGCGTATCATGGTCGTCACTCACATCAAGATGAAGGTTCAGGTCTCCAACAAGCACCAATTCGCCCTTGGAGATGGCATAGTCTTGAAGAAATGGTGAAAACTCCTCAAAGAACATTCCAGCAGTAAAACGATTTACGGGGGACGGGTAGGGTCTATAAATGGTAACCAGAGTGAAACATCTCGATCCACTGGTAAACACAATGTCACAGTACTCAAAACTCTTAATGCGACGATTGCTATTGTCAGATTTAGAAGCAACATTTAAGCCTTTCTTGAACACTACAGCGACCCCTCCATGGGGATCACCCCCTCCTCGGGGTACATTAAATATATCATAGCCAGGTGGAGTAAGTGTGGATACATAAAAGTCATCAGATTCATCACCAGCCATCCAGGTCTCTGTGAGAGCAAATATATCAATGTCATGCTCAACAAGCAAGTCAGTGACTATACCCTTAGTTGATTTAGTTTTGACAGACTGGCAGTTAAGGGAAAAGAGAGACAATCCATTTGAAGATGTATCTATAGGCCTTGATAGTTTATGCCTATACTTTTTGCCACCTTTCTTTCCTCTTCTTGTGGGTGTAAATCTTGAGATTCCCAATGAGAAAATAGTGTCAAACACAGGCTTTGGAAGTGAATGATGTTTAACACTTTCATTGATTGATAGGAGAAAGTCTCTTGAGTAGGCCATTGAGTTAATGGGTACTTGAGTAGATTGATCCATGATCCATGGGTGATCATTAGCAAGTTCTGTCCAAACAAGTAGTGATGCTATTATATGTAGGCAAATCCAAGCTCCAATACATACCAACACATGCATAGTGTTTAATGGTGGTACAGATGAAATACACAGTGATGAAAAATCCAAAATGAAAAATTAAATATTTGAAGCGTGATCACCCAAAACACAACACAAATATAGGTCCATAAAGTCTCTGATGAAACTGAAGCAAGATGATATAACTTTCAAACAGTGTATGTGTCTTGTGCCTGTTTAAATGATGGTAAAAGACAGAGCACATGAGAGTGCAGCCTCACAGCGCACATCATCAAAATCTCGAAGATGACTCAGGAGGTAAGGAAGCTATATTACAGAGCCACAAGGTCCTATGACTGCTTGCCACAGCTTAAGAGCCTGGGACTTAACTTTATTGGAATACTGAGTCCTAGGACGCGGGACGCTACCATGTGTGTCAAAATCCCAGGACCTCACAATACACTTCGGGGTCCTACAGGACTGTTAGAAATGTGTTTGTAAGAAATATTTGTCCAATTTTTCTCCCCTTGAAAGTCGCCTTGCCACCTATATTATTATTATTATTATTATTGTTATAATTATTATTATTATTATTGTTATTATTATTATTATTATTATTATTATTATTATTATTATTATTATTATTATTATTATTATTATTATTATTGTTATTATTATTATTATTATTATTATTATTATTATTATTATTATTTCAGAGAACTTATAAAGTGCATATCCGATGGACCAATGCGCTGTACATAGAAACAAAATATAAAATACATCAAAACTACACAGTATGACATACGTATAACAACACAAAAAAGATAGGAAAAATTACTCAATGGTGAATAAAATGGGAACAGTGCAACAACATAAGTCCAATGGAACTCAATATTCATTAAATATTTACTCAATTTGAGTAAAATTTAATCAACATTGAGCTCAACTCACTCATTTTTGTTGCTCTTTTCCCTTTCTACTCAACAGGGAATGAAATGAAATGAAGTGAAATGACAAGAGTGAAATGACATAAAGCCATCACTTTCATTATCGACAAACCCGGTTTCAAATAGTTATGTCAATCTTGTGTTCTGCAATAAGGTCAGTACCTGATTCTCTGAGTAGCTTTTGCTTTAGCTGATTGGCAATTCCAAGCAAACAGAGAAAGTCCATTTCTTGATTGAGAAAAGCGTGGTGGAAACACCTTTTTTTTCTTTCCTCTCCTACCTTTTTTCTTTCCTCTCCTATTTGGTTTAATCTTGGATAACCCCATAGAGCATATTGTTTATAACTAAGCTTCTGCAGAGTAGTCTATTTAACAATAATGCAAAGAAATAAGTGATACATCTTATGGATCACCACTGTACATCAGTCAGACCAAGGAACGTTTCAAATTAGACCTTCATAAAAGCAAAAGGTGCCTCATTCACACCATTTGCAGTAAGCCAAAGGCACTCTGTTCCTTTGCAAACCTTATTCATTAAATCATTAATAGACTTTGAAAGTGTGAAGCAGGTGATAGGAGTATGTAAATAGGAAAAACATCGTTGCGGACAACAAAACATTAAAGGTGCTTTTATTTTTTATTTGGTTAGCAAGAAGCATCTGAGGCTTTAACACCGTATGCTGACAGATTAAGCGTAGAAGTCAATTTCATTACAGCAATAATTTGTTGGGTAACATAGAAGGTGCCAACTGCCGCGGTATTAAGATATTGTACAAACGATATGTTTGTTATATAAAGTCGTTTACATGATAGTTAATATGTGCACAGGCTTACTATTAACAGGCTTACTTTAAACATGATTTACCAACCTTGTCTTCAAATACTATTTAAAATAAAATAAAATAAAATAAAATAAAATACATTAAAATAATTCCTAAACATAAAGTTTAAACTAGCAAAGAAATCTGTCAAGAGACTGATATGACGCACGTATTAAGCCATCCACCTTTTAACAGTTTTAACCAGTACACGTTAACCCCCTACTATAATTTAACGGGCCAAAGTAATTTGGGTGGTACCAATCGGACCACATACTCCTTTAAGGTTACTTTATACAGTTTCTTGACACTACGTATCCATTTTTAGTTTGTCTGTAATATATTTCTCATGTGGGCTACTGGCATTTAGATCTTATTTCCACTACAGGGAGAGTCTTGAAGCCTTATTCTGCTCTATTATTAAAGCTCCTGCAATCTGGTCTCAGTAGGTTGGAGTTGGATTTTGTCCTTTGGCATGTTTCCACTTACATCCACAAACCACGCGAAATTATATGATCACTTGAATCCTATGAGGAGGTGCTGATGAAGAATTATTAAATTAAATCAAAGGAAATAACTCGGGGGAAATACAAACAAAATTATCAAGTTTTGTCTTATTTATCTGTGTGCTTACTAACATATATCGTAACAAATACGAGTAGTGTACTAAAGAGTAAGATGATAAAATTGCATCACTAACCTATGCTATATCTGTTTGCCCAGATCAGATTGTGTGTTTCCTTATTTAACATTTAACGGCACAGTTGCATACTGCAGGAAAATATTATCTGATTTGTAACTCACTCAATGTTCCTCACAAATTATATAAAAGTTACATTCAACAAGGATAAAACAAATAAACAAAATAAATAGGAAAAATGATCGCTAACAATATTCTGATACCATTAAACTCATATACAAGTGTATATGCAAACCATGTTTATTATCAAGTAAGTGCTAAACTATGTATTACATTTTACACGAATTGCAGTGTAACACATGGTACACCCCACCCACACAAAGAACCAACACACCCATAACTCGTCTCATACAGATATCTACTGCACTACACCATGCAGTCCGACAAACTTCCAGATAGCCGTTGACTGAATCTTTGGTTTTAACAAATTATGTACACATGTTTTCTTCAAATTACACCAATCGGAGTATGATAACGTATTGATATTATACTTAAAATATTATCATGTAAAGGCATCGACTATTAATCTAAAAAAAGCCACAGATTTATATAACCCAATTACATAAGATCATTAGGTTTTGTATAAAGGCGTTGACCACTTTGGCCCAAGATACACCCTATAAACCAGTCATAGACCAGGACAATTATTAGTAAATTACTTGCCCAGAGGATTGTCAAGCTACCTCATTTTTCCACGAGAACAAAAATATTTTAGTACTACAATGCGAGGACTTGAACTTTGTACCGTCACGAATCTAGCACCTTTAACAATTGGGCTAATTGGACGCCATCTTCTAATTTGGGACAGACGTAAAAGTAAGTTGATTTACTAGCCCTGCGGGGCTCTTCTAAATTGGACCTACACCACAAGCAAGTCTTTACTATGGAAGTCTCCACGTCCGTCGCTGTCACTTCCTCACGCTTGGTTAAAGTACGAAACGAGTGCCGGGCTGTTTGTAATGGAATTTAGCATTTTTAACTGGACAAAACCTTGCGTAACCTTAATTTAACGACACTAAATACAACAGAGGACGATATCATTGCATTTAAGTGATCAATATTAGCACTATAATACTGTTGTAATACTTTAGTAGAGTAATCATGTTAGAGATAACACAAAAGTACAATTGTTTGTCAAATGTAAACTGCTGATTCCTGGCATTCCTAATTTTAATTACAATTATTTTGAAGTTTAATAACACTCTTGCTACTATCATGACTATTGCGATCAACTTATCATTATCAATTTTTCTATTTTTGAATTGTTATTTCTGTCAGTTGAATAATCTCAAAACAAAATTATATCAGCTAGACAGTCAAATCCATACTAAAGCTACAACTAGACAATCTATGTGATGTTTACATGCCCGACAAAAATGGTCTCAGTCACAGCCGGCATGCACTCCTTCAAACATGAGCACAGTCTAGCTTGGAATAGAGACTAGCGGTATGTACACACGTATGAACGCCTGCTCTGCGCAAGGCGTATGGAACATTGTAATCTCTCTACTATTTTCTCCTCAAACAGACCGAAAACAATTTTTACGTAAGCAAAACACATTTAGTGAAAGAATAATGAATAGTTTATATAGTCGACGCTTTGACATCGACTATCTTATTGGATAGGTATTTTATAGTCTGGTACCACAAACAATTATCCGGATATTTTAAAAGATATTGTTAAATGCCTCATTGTCTTATTTTGTATAAACATGTGCCATAAAAATTATTTGGTAACAACTGGTGAAAATCAGACCAAGACTGAAGTACATGTACCCTGGACATGTCCTGGTATTTCACAAATTGAAGATACTACTTTTACTATACAATCGACACAAGCAATGTAAGCTTCTAGGCCCGGCATCTTTATTACATATAATGTTCACCAATTCAGAATTAATCAACACGTGACGGTATATGACATCAATCAAGTCAATGGGAGTTAGAAGTGTGCTTGTAAGTTACAAAGAGATATAACCTACCAGTGTAACGATGCATTTGGGTATAAACGATGCAGGTGTTGTGATGATACTGCGACAAAATATACCCTTTATATTAGGTGGAAATGAAAGATCGAAGTTGCAAACTTTTGCTCCCATTTAGTATTGGTTTCTTTCGTTATAGTTTTGACCTTTAATATTGTAAATGGTACAGTTAATATCATTCAGACCCCTTGGTCAATAACGCAGCAAATGACCCCCGCGGATTGAACCCGGACTCTTGAGCTCTGACCGCTACGTCACGGGCTTCTAAACAGCCAAAAAATAGTGTGTGTTTCTAGCATTTACGTTTGTTTTTATAAACGCATTGCTAAGATTCACCTTTACTAAGATGTCCGTTCTTTGCAAAATAGAGAGAGTGTATGTGGGGGTGTGGGGTGTGGGTGTGGATGTGAGGGTGTGTGGGGGTGTGGGTGTGTGGGGATGTGGTGGGGTGTTTTGTGGGGGTGTGTGTGTGGGGATGGGGGTGTGGGTGTGTGTGTGTGTGAGGGGTAGAGAGAGAGACCATTTCACATACTTTAAGGGTATAAAATCAACACATACTGACAGTCATCAAGTAGACAATGATTAGAGTATGACAGAGAGTGCTTGCTTTATCCTTAATGCTCTACTACTAGTGCTAATATTGAACTTTATACATAACACAGTTAAGAAAAGGTAGGTAAAAAGAAGATTACTAGCTAGCACTGACAAAATTACAAATTAAAAGCGGGTTCGCTTAATCGACACTGGTCTGGTGTTCATCCGTAGCTCTGGCGTACGTTGATAGCAGTCCGTGAGAGGGCAAAGGAATGTCATCAATCACTCTACTTAATCATTGGTTCAGTTTTGGCATTCACACTTATTGTTACAGTAAAGTGAGAATCCGTTTTAAAGGTTTAAAGTAACCCTTTACACATGTTGTGGTTAAACTGTAGTCCATAGTGAAGATTCAGCCTTAACGTACAGTGTTTTGAGCCAAGTAGAAGAAGATAATAATGTAATTTTTTTCTGTATTGTAAATTCAGGTATGTCAAATGTAGATAATGGTTAATTTTACATTTTCTTGTTTTATTACTTTCTCACTGAAAAACAAAAGCAAATATCATGTAAGCGTATGTGTTATGACATGTTTTAGGGGAACACCCATTGGTTGCAATATTATATTCAGTCAAGGTGTATTAATAATCTTGGGAAAATCCCAAGATTCCATAATGTTCATTGCATTGAACAAGATCAGAAATCCCTGAGCTAAGGTAAGAGCAAATGAGCAGAATCATTGTAAATCATATTATACTTTTCATTAAAGATTCAGATTTTGTTAACTTAATCAAACAGTGTGTTATTGTTGTGCATTCGTGTGAGAACTGGAAAAGGGTGATTTTGGCCTTGAGTCATTATAGATCGTAACAAGCTGCTTATGATTAAATGTACATTATACTCTTTTCGTTGAATAACCGGCGTCGGAGTTAGGATAAAAGCAACATATAAATTATTAACTACTCGATGAACAGGCATGACACCAGCATGACCAGTGTGCAATATACTGACCAATTGAGCGGTACAATGTATCATCTAAATCTAAGTTCTTAAATAGGTTCCGTCAAATCGTCAAATTATACCCATATACGTATGTTTCCTTGCATTTACAGAAATGCATGAGTTAACAAAATTGTAAACAAATAAATACAGGATATTTCCAAAAATCCCCATGATGGTAGGCTGAATCCGCTAGTTCTTCAACAGCCACGCATGGCCATTTTGTTCCGTCCTGTATAATATACCGAGGGACTAAGGCTATTGACAATAGCCTGGTCACTGACCTCTGTAGATGTCAGTGAGACTGGTACGTCATCTGCTTTAGACTACCTCTACCAGTGGTCTCACTGCGCGTACGTGTACCGTGTTACGTTCTGTAACGCTGCAGGGTTGACGAATGAGGGCAGCGGTCACTTTTTTTTGTTCTGCCCATATAAAATCCGAATTTCTGTCATTTTTTTATATTTCAAAACTGACGGTTGTTTGTCAATACGCACGCTTACGACTTTTATGTTCTGTCAACACATATATTCAAGTGCAAGTATTGGTTTTTATAGAAAGTAAAAATTACGGGGGATATTCATCATTTCCTACCCCGGTATCCAAAGATCCATCGTCTGAATATCAAATAGCAGACACACCACTCTACGCTAGTGCTCAACACGGCTGCCCAATTCCCCTACATGTAGCCCACCTGAAAAGGACAAGAGCGCGAGCGGTTACTTACAATTATCTCATTGCCACCATGTGGCTCAATCGTTCAGGAATTCTATAGAGACGTTGAGACACTACTTATTTTATTGTCCCTCAACAATGTAGGATTTTTATTCTGTTTGGTCGTTCCTTACAATATGGTAGTTATCATTGATTAGGAGCGAATAGAAATGTCAACTCTATTTTGTATTTTGTTTTTCAAATGATCGTCGACTTTTCCTCCCAGCTACATACACTTTAAGTAGATATCATTAGATTTATCAAGTTTTCTTCAAGGACTGTTAAATATTCATCTTAATAATTTGCCATAAAATTTGTATTATATCATGAATTTCAAAAAATCCAAATTATTTGATATCAAAAAGACATTCTTCGTATTCAAAGTGCAATTCGATATGTCTGATGTACTCTAATTTCACACAAAAATACTGTACAAACGTTATTATCCGAGCCCTTAAGATATTATACAAAAGATACAGTTGATATATCGTTTACGCGACAATTAATATATACACAGGCTTACCATTAACGAACGTTTCAGTTTATGCTAGCAAAGAAACTTCCAAGTGGAGCTCAAAAGTTTATCGAACACTCACCTTTAACTTATTATATACAGTAAATGTCAACCCCTAATATACAGGGTGTCTCAATAAAAATATAGGCCCTGTGGATTGGGAGACGTAACTTAAAATGTCGGCATTAAAATGATTTTTTTTTTCAGATTCAGAAACCACGATGTTTCTTCTTTGCAATGGTGCACAAAGCATCAAAATCCGTTCACGCGTCACTGAGATAATAGGGATTTTACAAATAGACCCATTTTTGGACCATTCCAATGGGACAATACACATTAAACACTGATGTGCTGCATTGTAGTTTAGAATGCACAAAAAGAAATAAAGTAAAACTCTCCGTCTTGCTGGGTAAGCAAAGTTAACCAATCAAATAATCTCTCAAAGAATGTTTTTCACACCTTTCTGTTTGGGTTAACAATATGTGAAAATAATCTTCTAAAAATATAGTTCAAACATTTTTCGAGCAACACCGTTTTAGTTTCTTAGTATACTCAAATGTGACCAGAAAAACGCAAAAATGGTGGGTTTTTTTTTCAAGAATGAATCTCGCGAATGGCGTTTAGGTGGTCAAAAACGCTAGTTGATGCGCGACTAGTGAATTTCAAAACAGCCTAAACAGGATTTGCCCTTTTGAGCAAAAACACCCATGGAATTTAGCGCATTTTAACAACAAATAATTACATTTTCATCTCAAAGGTACGCTGGATTTAAAAGAATGCACCCTTTATGTTTATCATTTCCAATATTCATAAAGTTGGAGTGATGGTCATGATGCATATCAGTCGAGGAAACACGTTTTGCGAATTAACGGGACCAATAAAATGACTTAACGCATCAACTAGCGTTTTTGACCCCCTAAACGTGATTCTTTCTCTGATTTATTTTCTGGTCACCATGGTCACGCATGTGTACACTATGAAACATAACTGACCTGTTGTTTCTTGAGAAATGCATAGAAGGTATATTTTCACATATTGTTAATCCAAAGAGAAAGGTGTGAAAAACATTCTTTGAGAGATTGATTGGTTGGGTGGTTGACTGAGAGTTGCTTCATTCTAAACTACAATGCAGCACATCATGTGTATTGCCCCATTGGAACGGTCCAAAAGTGGGCCTATTTGTACAATCCCAATTATCTCAGTAATGCGTGAACCGATTTTGATGAATTTTGCACCATTTTAAGGAAGAAAGATCACGGTTCCTGAATCTACAAAGAAGTTTTGATTTTACTGCTGACATTTTATGTTACATCCCCTAATCCACAGGGCCTATTTTTATTGAGACACCCTGTATTTTCAAAGGACAAAGTAATTTGGGTGATACCAATATGACCATACTCCTTTAAGGTTTCTTTAATACAGTTTCTTGACACTGCGTATCCCATTTTTAGCTTTAGTCTATAATATATTTCTCATGTGGGCTCCTGGCATTTAGATCTTATTTCCACTATAATTTCATGACTTACAGCGAGAGTCTTGAAGCCTTATTCTGCTCTATTATTAAAGCTCCTGCAATCTGGTCTCAGTAGGTTTGAGTTGGATTTTGTCCTTTGGCATGTTTTCACTTACATCCACAGCCTACGCTTAATCATTATGATCACTTCTCAAATTCCGATTTTGAAACCTATGAGCTGGGGTTGATGAATTATTAAATTAAATAATTTGAGGGAACAACTCGGGGGAAATACAAACAAATTATGAAGTTTTGTCTTATTTATCTGTATGTTTACTAACATAAATTTATATTGAAATAAATTCTAAATTGAAATACTTCGGAGAAAGATGGGGAAATGCATCGCCAACCTATGCTTATTATGTTTGCCCAGAACAGATTGTGTGTTTACTTATATCACTTTAGCGGCACAGGTACATACTGCAGAAAAATTATTTTCTGATTTTGTGGCTCACTCAATGTTCCTGACATATTATGATAAAGTTACATTTAACATTTTACAATGATAAAACAAACAAAATAAAGAGGTGGCTATAATCCTTCAGATACAATTAAACTCATTTTGTAAAGCAAACCATGTTTACTAAGTAACAAACTATATATAACATTTAACACGAATTGCAGCTACGTCATACTCACCCCGAACAGCACCAACAGACATCCCCTCCCACACACACCCCCACACCCCCCACATACCTCCCCCCACCCCCACCCCCACACACACACTTATCTACCCCACTCACTTGACACAGGGCACATCTTTATGATTATTTCCCTGTACTTATTCTTGGTATTAACAAATATGTAAAAACTTTATTTTTCAAATTACACCAATCACGGTATGATAACGTATTGATATCAAGAGTTATACTTACAATATTATTATATAAAGTCGCTGACTTTGGCCCAAGATACAAAAGTAAAAGTTAGTCGTTAAGTACAGAGATTTTGTGTTTGTACACATGTTTTTGAGATACGGACCTTAGATTACTATGAGAGGTCTGATGACTTGATCGACTTTGTCAAAAATGTGGCAAACAAACATGCAAGTCAGATATTAGCATACAGTTGACTCTGGTATATGTACCGGAAGATCATTTACATCGGGGTCTTATTTCAGAACCTCGGGGAGAACGGTTATTCGATTATGTGGGAGTACAGAGTAATTATGTGCATATCAGCAAATACAAAATTAATTTGTCCAAGATATATGCCCTGGGGCATGTTTAGATATGATATTGCTTAACCTGTTATTCACATAGACAAACCATGAGATGTGAGTAAGGTACTGCAAGTGAATTAGACTCTGAATATGAATATTGTTGTTAAGGGCTGGAATTTTTTATTAGAGAGTAAAAAAAACTTCGTTTGTTTCATATTTGGCATAATCATGTCAGAGATAACACAAAGTATATATAGATGTTCCAAACGTGTTAAGTTTTTATTTGATTAATTTGAGGACATTGTTTGTCCACTGTAAGCTTGTTTTATCCACTGCACGTACTGCTGATTTCTGACATCCAAATTTTAATTACAATTATTTTGAAGTTTAATAACACTCTTGCTACTATCATGAATATTTACCATTATCAAACACGCTGATCATAACCTTCACAGCTATGTTTTTGTATTTTTGAATTGTTATTTCTGTCAATTGAATTATTTCAAAACAAAATCATTTCAGCTAGACTAGACAGTCAAATCCATACTAAAGCTATCACTACTAGACAATCTATTTCATGTTTACCTACCTGACAACAATGATAATGTAACGATTTGAAAGACTCAATGCTTATATTCCATTTTGATTCCATTATTTTTTTCCTCAGAACGGAATATTCAACCACTATTAAGGCGATTTAATACCCTGATTTTCATCAGTACCCATCTTCTTTTTTTTTTTTTGCAAATTTATAAAGTATATAAATATGTTCATCATCTCATGTCCTGAACTTATAAAATATCTCTACATAAAAAGTGGTTTTAAACCATTTTAGAAAATCATTTTAGCCCTATATATTTTTTTTGTTTACTGTATCCTGGTAACTGAGATGTGTGTTTCATAACAAACCATAATTTATCCTATTGAACATGTCCAAGTAGAATACATGAATAGAATACATTAAATCCTTTGTTATACTATCTATAGAAATATACTCACTGATTATAACACTGAATAAATTAAATAGGCCTAAATAATCTCTTCCACATAGACAATTTAATACTTCACCATGTATGTATCTTCTATAATATGTTGTTAGGAAAAGAGATTAAAAAAGGCTATAAGGTCATCAAAGGTCAGGTTATAGGTCAATTGGTTCAGGTCAAATTCAGGCATCAATTTTGAATACATGTGATAGTCTGTGATATCATACATGTCATAATGAGGCATCAATTTTGATATTTTGTCTGTTACTGGATATATAATGGAAATGTGTGAGGTTGATATACTAAAATACCTTGGGATGTAAATGGTGAGTACAATTTAGATTGCCTAGTTGAGTTGGATTGGGCAAATAAATATAAAATAGTTACCAAAATCACAAAAATGAAGCTTACGGAAAACTACCTAATATGGTGGTATAGGTGACAAAAAATACAATCTTTTTCAACATTGCTGTAGTGTGGTTGTGGTAACCTGTTACCTATGGCTTAATTAAGTTTCAGTGACATAGTGTTGCAAGTTCAAAATACAAAATATAGCTCGACATTGAAAATAGAAGCATTTTAACCACTTTGTTTTTTTTTTTTTTTTGAGCACCAAGTTGATGAAGTCATAAAAGAAATCAGGGACCACTTATTCCCATTTTACATATCAACATTATTTCCCTAATGTGTTAGCAACACATATCCAAAATTTTAACGAAATCCGTTGATAGTAAGCTTTCCAAAATGAAGTGAATTTAAATCATCAGTGATGACCTCCTTTTGTCTTCTATCTTCAAAAGCATGTAAGCTACATTGATACCGATGCCACCAATAAAACGAGAAGATTTGCCCCTTCATTTTGCATACCACTTTGTCCAATTTTTTTGTAATTTCTTCACAAAATGCAAAAAAATGCACAAAAAAAAATCAATGGGTGTAGTACCCCCTTAAACAGGGTTTTATTTTTTAACGTGTCAATGTCGCCCGGAGGGGGTTCTCCTGGTTGAAGGTATACGGGGATGTACCACGGTTTGGGGGTACCTTTCCAGCAATTTTGGTATATCGATGGGTGGGTTTTCAGTGGAGACCAATGAGCCCAATTGGGCGCATTTGGGCAAAAGTGTCTCAGTTAGGACAAATTTGGGTGCTTTTTTGGTGTTTTTTGTGGAAAATTGGTACACTGATAGGTGGCAAAATAAGCAAAAAGTAGGTATAGAGAAAGTCAGCATCCGAAAGTTTGCGTGGCACATCCCCGTAAATGTGTTTTCAAAGACCCCCCTGGCAATGACGGCCACCCGCAAATTTCGTTTTCAAATTATTTGCATTTTTACGCGTTGTTCGATATTATCGACTTGATTTGCATAATGTCGTGGGTTCCCTTGACATTCGGTCACTTGCAAAAACCTGATCGATCCACTAGTCTAGGATTTATTCGTGTGGACCTTGTGTTTCTCTATGATATATCCACACATTACACAGAACGTTGATACAGAGAGCTTTTATTTAGTCACTTAGATCAATGATGGTTTTAATTAAATTGGATTTTAAACGTTCCTTATGGACGACATCTCAAACATCATTTGATACATCACAAACACGACATTTATCGTAAATAAATGTTACGATGCTGCTGTTCACATGATGAAATGTGATGTTAACGTCAATTAACAGTATCATGCCGAGAAGTACTTTGCATTATGTTATATTTTACAACATGATGACAATAATATTTGTTTAGGTAGAAATGAAAGATCGAAGTTGTAAACTTTGGCTTGAACATGCTTCCCATTTAGTATTGGTTTCTTTCGTTAGAGTTTTGACCTTTAATATTGTTAATGTTACAATTAATATTATTCAGACCCCTTGGACAATAACGCAGCAAATGACTTCATTCGGATTGAACCCGGACTCTTGAGCTCTGACCGCTACGTTACGGGCTTTTAACAGCTAAAAAATAGTGTTTGTTTCTAGAATTTACGTTTGCTTTTATAAACGCATTGAAGAGATTCACCTTTACTAAGATGCCCGTTCTTTGCAAAATAGAGAGAGTGTGTAAGAGGGAGAGAGCAAAAATCACGTACTTTAAAATCAACACACCTGACACATACTGTGACAGTCATCAAGTAGATAATGATTAGAGTACGACAGAGAGTGCTTACTTTATCCTTAATGCTCTACTACTAGAGCTAATATTGAGCTTGATGAACAACATAGCTTCGAATAAATAAAAAGTAGATTTCTACTAGCTAGCACTGACAAGATCGCAAATTAAAAGCAGGTTCGCTGGTCTGGTGTTCATTCGTAGCTCAGGTGTACGTTGATAGCAGTCAATGAGAGGGCATGGGAATGGGCTCAATCACTCTACTTAATCATTGTTTCAGTCTTGTCATTCATATTTATTATATTGTCACACCAAAGCGAGAATCCGGTCAAAGGTTATAATGCAACCCTAGACACATGTTGGCTTAATATTTAGGTCATACTAAAGATTAGGATTTAACGTAACCCCCACACCCCTCCCCCCCCCCTTCATTTGCAAAAGTATATAAAAGGTCCCAAAATATAACAATTTGCGAACGTAGAGAGCAAAAACAATCAGGTTTTTAATGCTTTTTTGGTCAAAAAGTCCCCATTTTTGGAAGAAAATCCACTTTTCACAAAATCGCCTCCTCTTGATAAAGTCCATATTTCAAAATCAGCACCCCCCCAACAAATTCCGACGAACGGGCCTGCGAACAGTGTATTAAGCCAATTAGAAGAAGATAATAATATAACCTTTTTTGTATCGCGAATTCAGATATCTCAAATATAATATAATAGTTCATTTTACATTTTTTTATTTATTACTTTCTCAATCAAAAATAAAAGGAACCATAACAAGCAAAATGTGCATTTTAAACCAGTATTAGTTTCAAACATTCTCTTTTGCTGAACATTATCTTTTGCTGAGTGAACATCATAAGCAGAGGACATTAGTACCATGTAATGGTATAAAAGCATCATTTATAAATGATTAACTAACCGATGAACAGGCGTGACATCCGTGTATATCAAATATACACTTCCCTGAATATACTGACCAATTGAGAGGTAAAATACATCTACGACGTAAATCTAATTGCTTACATAAGTTAAAGGAAGGTGACCTGATATATTTGGAAAATCAAATTCTTTGAAACTTACGTATAACATAAAATGTCATCCCTTTCAAGCACTCATGCAAAAAGAACATGTAAATGTTTTTTGTAAATGTGACTAATTCCTAATGGAATTACCGACATTTATACAGCGTGATATTGGTAGTCTACGGTGTTTTTATAAATGATGATCGATCATCATGATCATGTAATATATTGATTTCAAGAGAAAGGCCCTATTTTTCTCCTACACATATTGAAATTAGAAGTGTATTTCCGAAGATATCATCAAAAAACTGCCTAATTAGTCTTAAATGTGGTATACCATATTTGAGACTAATTCGGTAGTTTTCGATGATTTCTTCGGAAATATACCGATTTGGAATGCCAAATTTCAATATGTTTATAAGAAAAATATGAGCTTTCATCTGATACCAAAATCAGCGTTTTGATGAGGTAAAGTGGGGGATGAGATTGTCAATCAGGTTACCCACCTTTAAGTATAGTACTTATCAAATTATACCCATTGACGTATGTTTACTGAAGGTTAGACAATTTGCCCCAATGCAAGTAAGTAGAGGTCCCGTCATTTATTTAAATCTAAGTAGTTTACTTAGTTTACTATGGCGTCCTTGAATTTACAGAAAAGCATCAGTTATGCAAACAAATAAATAGAAGATATTTCCCAATCAGACTATTATAGTAAGCCAAAGACACTCTATTCCTTTTCAAACCCTATTCATTAAATCATTAATAGTCTTTGAACGTCGGAAGCAGGTGATAGGAGTATGTAAATAGGGAAAACATCGCCGCGCCGCCGTGGACACAAAACATTAAAGGTGCTTCAATAGTCTTTTCCTAGGATGGCAAGAAGCATGTGAGGCTTAAACATGTTTTACGTTTGTGTTAAAATTGCTATGCGTGCTGCAGCTGACAGCATAAATATGAACATGATCAAAACGATTATACGATTTCATTACAGCTGTAATTCGTAACCTTACAAAAAAATCTGCACAGAGAAATTGAATAAGTCGCTGCAGCGCTATTGATATTGTACAAAATATATGCTTGTTACTTAATCGCGTACGACTAACGAGCTTTATTTTCGCTTTCACAAATTTTAAAACATTTTCTCAAATATCAAGTTTACAATGGCAAAAAAAGCTCTCTAAGTACAGTTCTGATTGTAGAAGAAGAGATGACGTTAGTAATCTGGCCATCAACCTTACTATTTTATCCAGTAAACGTTCAAAGGATAAAGTAATTAGAGTGGTTTCCATTGGACCATACTCCTTAAAGGTTTCTTTATACAGTTTCAGTTGACACTACGCATCCCATTTTAGTTTGTCTATAATGTATTTATATTCATATGGGCTTCTAGCATTTGGATCTTATTTCCACTATTATTCCATGACTAACATGGAGAATCTAGATGCCATATTCTGCTGAAAGTTCCTGCAATCAGTGGTTTTAGCTGGATTTGCCCTTTGGCATCTTTTCACTTATATCCACAGCCTACCCAGAGCTTATGCATGATCACTTCTTAAAATCTGACTTTAAATCCTTTGAGGATCTGCTGCTGAAGAATTATTATATTATCTAATTTGAGGAAATAGCTCGGGGGAAATACAAACAAAATTATCAAGTTTCGTCTTACGTATCTGTGTGTTTACTAACATATATTAAACTAAATACTAGTATTCTAAGACGGAGCACAGGACGGAGAAAGTGCATCGTGTACCTATGCTATTATGTTTTAGCAAAGATCAGATTGTGTGTTTCCTTATTTAGCCTTTAGAGGCACAGTTACTTGCTGCAGCGAAATATTATGCGGCTCACTCGATGTTCCTCGCAAATTATGTAAATGTGACATTTTACGATTATAAAAATAAAGAAAATAAAGAGGAAAAATATGACTAAAATCTTTTTGCAAATTCGGTTTAAAAGCGGAAGTCGTGTTTACCACTTAACCGAGCGCTAAACTATGTTTGACTTATTGCAACTAAGCATACTCAACCCGAGACTCAATCACATGCAACCCCCCTTCCCCACACACACATCCCTCCACTCCCACGCACTCCCGTCCCCACAAATAACACCCGCTATCACAAAGAACAGCCACACCCACACAACCTACCACGTGCAACCACCCCGCACCCCACCCACTCCTCGACTCGCCATCACAGCTGTGTGATGTATATAGAATTGGCTTCATTATTAACTAAATGCCAAATATAGATGGCGCTATTTATCCTAAACCATTATTTGCAAGGGTTATATGATTAATACCGCCATTAAAACAGCTGGGATAGGTGAAACAAGCAACAAGGAAATTTTATAAAGATATTTTATCAAACAATAAAATAAATTGTTTGTATTCAATGCTTGAAAGGGTAATTTCCAGTAACTAAATAGCGCCACCAATTTTGTCATTAATTCATACATTTTATATCCGAAAAAGTTTTAAAAAATACTATAAAAGCGAATAATTTGGTAAAAGAGGAGAAATTAAAGTTGGAAACGACTCAAAGGATCTGTATACATTAGCACGATATCACTTTTAGCTGTTTAAGCGTAAAATGTGGTTGTACATGATTATTTGTTTTAGAAACTAATAAATGATCCCATCAAGCAACCGTGCCATATACCAGTTTTAATCCAAATTTCAAGATCCCTAAATTTACCTACATAAATTGAAGGTCCATGGCTTATTGTACACTCCCATTGCAATATGGATATTAACTATAACACACCCCATTTATTGCTTTCGTTCGGTTTTGTTGCCTTAGACGAAGACTCCGGTTTTAACAAAACAGATCTCACATTGTTCGTCATGTAAAAATAAGCCAGATAAGGAATGGTTTGCATTGTCAATAATAATGCTTTGCTACTGAAATATATCATAAAGCAAGATTAAAATTTACTGCATTCAGTACCATCGATAACAACATATTAAAATGACATATAATTACTGTCATTTGATCAATCAGACATCTTGCAGAAGATTAAAGAAACAAAATGGAGATTGGCAGGTCACTATCAAGAACTGACGATAACAGGTGGACGAAGAGACTTACAGAATGGCAGCCAAGGACTTGAAAGAGGAGAAGAGGAAGACAAAAAAGACGCTGGAGAGATGACATCACCACCTTTATGTGTACAACAGCTTGGGCATCAGCGGCTAGGAACAGAAGGAGATGGAAAATGCTGGAGGAGGGCTTCACACAGCAGTGGGTGAAACAGCCTGATGAGTGAGTGATAAATCAATGTTTCCGCATATCGAGGTTTGAGAGCAAGAAAGCCTTAACTCACAATGAGCGGCTCCCATAGTAAAATGAGCATAAAACCGACTGGGCACTTTAGAAGGAAATATTGAATTTTGAAGACAAAATCTATCTTAACATATTTGATATGATTTTAAACAGTATAAAATGTGACCATCCTCCACAACTGAGCCCGGATGTCGCCAGAGCCAGTGCCACTATTGAGATATGCTCCATTGAACTTAACAATAAACAGTAGGAAACAAAGGATTTATTGACTGTTTTATTGATTTTTCACTACTTAAATGTCAAGTACTATAGACATGATATACATCATTTTAAAGCTAATTTCAAGCAGAACATTTTGGTTGAATATCTCAAAAATGATGATTGGCGACTTCAGGGCTCACCCAGCAAACACAAAACGTTTTCGACATCATTCGCAAAAGGTTATAAAAGGTTGTCAGATAACGTTTAAATGTCGGGTTATATAAAGGGTACATTAATGGTATAAAACGTTTTCATAACATTAAATAACATTTGTTGGTAATTTACTGCACAGCAAACACAAATGCTTTACAGAAAACGTTTAAATGTCGGGTTATATAAAGGGTATAAAAACGTTTTAATAACATTCCAAAAACATTCTTGAAAACTTGATACAAAACATTCTAAACAGAATGTTATTTTGGGAGTTGAAAAAATATTTTGCGAAAAATGTTTGCCCAAAATATTTGCAATAACGTTTTAAAAACGTTTTCGTGACCTTTATATAACCCGACATTTAAATGTTATTAAAAGGTTTTGAAAAAACATTTTAAGAACATTTCTGTGTTTGCTGGGTTCAAATATTTTAACATATTTTTTGGCAAAAATTTTTGCAAAAATAGTTTAAAATAACATTTTTTGAAAACATTTAAAAAATAATGTTGTAGAGTGTTTTCATACAAAACGTTTTAAAACGTTATCATGACCTTTATATAACCCGACATTTTAATGTTATTAAAACGTTTTTACCTAAACCAAAAGCCAAAATATAACTTATTTAAAACGTTTTTAAAACGTTTGTGTGTTTGCTGGGCAGTTGTGCTGGATGGTCACAAATAAGGATGTCAAGTTATTTTGTCAACTTTATGCTTATTTTGTGAGAGCAGGTCATTGTGAATTAGGCTTTGATATTGATAATACCAAGGTAAACGGCTTGTAGGAAACCACTACTGAGATTGTGAGCCACAAAGGTATTTTCTGATTTTTTTTATTACAAATGTAATTTGAACATCATTGTATAACACATTTCCAACTTTTTGCGCAATCGATTTGTCCACAGTAATCGCGGTAGGATCATGTATAGTATGGAGTGTTAAAAACATGATCTTGTAAAATTAAAGAAGGTGCCAATATCGGACGCCATCTTGGGTTTAGGAGTGACAGAAGTAAATAGACAAGAGCACATCAAGCAAATATTGTGCCATATGCAAATAAGCAAGAGAATAAAGTGTACTTAGTTTGTACATATGTTGCAATGGGACTCAAAGTCTAAGCACGTTTTTGAGATTAACCATCGATTTATATGAGAGGTCTGCTGACTTGTTTGACTTTGTCCAATTTGTTGCATAGCCAGTCAGCCGTTATATAATACAGATGACTCCAGTAAATGTACCAGAAGATAATTTACATCGGGGTCTTGTCTGTCCTCAGGAGAACAGTTAATCGATTATGTGGAAATACATAGTAATTATGTGAATATCAGTAAATGCAAAATTTAATTGTCCATTGTATGTCCTGCAGCATATTAGGGTGATATGATATTTTCTTAACTTGTTGACATAGACAGACCATGAAATATGCGTTAAGTCCAGACAAATAGACAATGATTTGGAGTACAGCTACAGAGAGTGTTTACCTTATCCTTACTGCTATACTACTTAAGCGAATATTGAACTTGATGAACAACATAGGTAAAAAGTAGATTACTAGTTAGCTCGGACAAAATCACAAGTTAAACGCTTAATGTGTTCATCCGTAGCTCTGGCGTACGTTGATTGCAGTCACTGAGAGGGCAGAGGAATGTCATTAATCACTCTACTTAATCATTGGTTTCAGTCTTGCCATTTATGCTTATTGTCAGAACAAACGAGATCCGGTCAAATCTTAAAACGACCCTTTTCAAACTCTATGGTTAAGCTATATTTCATACTGAAGATTAGGCTATATTTCAGTACAAGTAAAAAAGTTGCTTTACTTACTTGCTGAGGCCGACTTATCCACTTGGACTTCGCTGACAATGGCTGATGGCTCTCCAAACGACTCTGTTCATAGACCCTGGAAATAGATGCGGCTCCAAATGTCTTATCTCTCTAGTAGAGTGTCCTTGGTTTGTTGCTTGATGTAGTCCGTAGTTATCCTCTTGTTCTTTTCATTAGGCGGAAGCCAGTGGCGTAGCATGGGTCATCACATTGGGGTGGGGGGGGGGGGCACCGGATCTGATTGGGAGGCACAAGCCGTTTTTCGGCAATTTTCCTATGGGATTTTTAAAAATTTCAGATCGATTGGGGGGCACGTGCCCCCTCCCCCGTACCCCTATGACGCTACGCCACTGGCGGAGGCACCGCATTTAACGTTAGCTTTGGACATTTACTTATTTTCTTTATTTTACCCGGGTAAAAAATAAAGAAAATAATTAAATATTAAAGCTAACACTAAATACGACGCCTCCGCCTAATGTACCATTAGTAGACTGTCAGAGTAAAACCGGGCCTCGTAGAAGAACAGAGGATACCTTAAAATTGAGATCCTTATTGGTGGTATGTGATTGCCAGGTAACAGTTATAAGTGCTTTTATAACTGCTTTAATAACCGTCAAACACCTTCCTTAACTTCAATTGTCCAGGTTTCTGCACCATATACTAGTATCAGGACTGATTTAACTGTAGTGGTGAAAAGCTTGATTTTTAACTCTCTAGGCAGGCTGCTCTTCCAGACCCTGCTCATGCTGTTTTAGGATTTCCATGCCTGGGCTTTCCTGATATTATAGACTGTTACCCTGCTACCAATCCAAGGCCCAAGGTACTTGAAGTCGCCAACTATTGCGAGATCACTGCCATCAAGTCTTGTACTTGAATATCCTGTGCTAAATTTTTTGTTGTACCTGATCTTCCGTGAGTGTCTTGTCATTCGATCTTAAGCTCTTAGCTTAAGATACTCTTTGGAGTAACAACACAGTGATCAGATCCAATGATTGCGAATGAATTGTAGGTGCATTATTAAGAATGCTACTCCTTCCTTTCTGCGAATAAGGATGCAGTCTAGTCAGAATTAGATGGTCCAGACGAGATAGTAACGTACATGCCATAATCAGGACTCTTTCTAGCTCACATTTGTCTTTTAGCTTATTCTCAACGCCAGTATGTGAAGAAATTATAAATTTCTGTTCGTGGAATCATGGTAGGGGTACTTGTAGTGTTCTTTGTCGACTCTTGCATTATGGTCACACATTACCATAAGGAAGTTGTGAGCTGGAACATGCTTTATGGTCTTGTCTGGTAATTTATCAGATACATTACTTGGTCGATATGTGACATTATGGTGGTTTAGACTACCTGAAAAGGCTGCACATATTTTTCTTATCGAACCTTGTTTTCATGTTCTACTCAAAATAAAAACATAAAGTTTATGCTGGCAAAGATATGGGTTAAGGGAGCTCTAGAGTTCCTATTGTATAAGTTGAGATGACGCTAGCAATCGGACCAGTAAACAATTCAATAAACAATATACTCTACTATATTTTCAAATAGAAAGTAATTTGGGTGGTACCGATATGGCAATACTCCTTTAAGGTTTCATTAATACAGTTTCTTGACACTACGTATCCCATTTTTAGCTTGTCTATAATATATTTCTCATGTGGGCTCCTGGCATTTAGATCTTATTTCCACTATAATTTCATGACTTACAGGGAGAGTCTTGAAGCCTTATTCTGCTCTATTATTAAAGCTCCTGCAATCTGGTCTCAATAGATTTGAGTTGAATTTTGCCCTTTGGCATATTTCCACTTATACCCACAGCTTACGCTAAGTCATATTATAACTTCTCAAAATCCGATTTTGAATCCTATGAGGAGGTGGCGCTGAAGAATTATTAAATTAAATAATTTGAGGAAACAACTCGAGGGAAATACAAACAAAATTATCAGGTTTCTTCTTATGTATCTGTGTGTTTACTAACATATATTGAAATAAATACTAGTAGTCTACTTCAGAGTGAGACGGAGAAAGTGCATCGCTTACCTATGCTATTTGTTTTTGCAAAGATCAGATTGTGTGTTTCGTTATTTAGCTTTTAGCGGCACCGTTACATGCTGTAGTAAAATATTATCTTATTTGTAGCGCACTCGATGCTCCTCACATATTAACATTTTACAATTACAATAAAACAAATTAACAAAATAAAGAAACAAGAATGACAAAAAATATTCTTATATAAGTTAACCTATTTAAACCATGTTTACCAAGTGCCAAACTGTTATGACTTTTTACACATATACGTCGTACATCATACTTACTATAAGACTCACCCACAAGCAAATCCTCCCCACATATACACCTCCTTCAGCCACACATACCCAATCCACAAGAACACCGCCCACCTACACAAGAAACACCACTACACATCACACACATCTCACACATCCTATGACTCCCACTACTCGCCTCACAGAGATACTGACCGAATCCAAATATTACATTTCCCTCATTTTGCCTATTATACATCGAATATCCATGGCTAAATTGTACACTGCCATTACAACATGCATACTGACTATGCACACCACGTTTTATTCACTTTGGGTATTGCATATTGCTCTTGCCGTTTTTTACTTCTATCACCTCCAAGCTCAAGCCGAAGATGGATTTGACATCATCTGCGCTGGTGGAACGATTTTCGAAAGTGTGTGTGGCGGGCATTCAGTGGCGGTATTGGCGGATGTAGAACATGTAAATAATGGCCACAAAGCGCCATTGCGTCGCGATAAACTTTTGCAAAATGACGGTCCAATTGAAGCCATTTGGTGGACTATTTTTGGTACCATTATTGCGTAAAATGTTTGTTTGGAAAAGCCGAAATTGGTTACATGCCGCCATTCGTGGACAAGTTTTCATTATTATTGTATAAATTTTTGCTGTCCAAAGCAGAAACAAAAAGGGAGATTTGTTTATCCATACACAGTGGGGTTGGACAATTTTGTAAAATGAAGGACCAATTGAAGTCATTTGATGCATCATTATGACACTTTCTTTCAGGGTCTAGAATAGAGATTTGATTATTTATAATATGTTCAGAAAGAAAGAAACAAACATACGTACTTCGTTTGCCCTTGTTCATGTTGTTCTGTATTATTTCGGGGTCATTTGTGTACGTGATATAATACTGATATATGGAAAAATAGGAGCATTACACTCAATTGAGTTTACACAGACTCTATCCGTTCTCAAAATGTTCGCCATTTTCTTTACCATTCCTTTGGTTGCAAAGGCCTGGTCGCTCTAGTAGAGTAGAGTACCACAAAATGTGCGTATTTTATTATCAAATGCGTCAAAGCAAATGACTTAGATCTAAATGGTTTAGATGAATTTGGAATTGTAAGCGTGCCGTATGGATGACATAATGCATGGTCTCAAACATTCAATTGCATCATTTGACACACCACAAGCATAACATTATTGTCTGGTGTTATTAAATTTTACCGTGCCTCTATCACTCACGGAAGTTGTCGCTGTTCATAAGATGAAATCTGAACTTCTATCAACAGTCTCATGTCGATAAGTACTTTGCATTATGTTTTATATGACAACAAGACGACAATTTGTCTTTAAGGTTGAGAGAATTATCTGGTTTATCAAGAACCACTATATACAGATACTTTGTGTTTTTATTTGCATGTACTTTTTTCTTATAAAGTATTTGTTTGTTATGGATTTTGTGTAACTCCGCATACAATACATAATATAAAAGCATTAACATTTAGAAGGGACGAGCATATATTTTAGGGTACGCGTTCCCCCTGATTTCGCCGCCTATTGTGAACTTTCAAATCGTCTGCTTTCGTGGGGAGAAGGTGTTAAATGAAACATATATAATTATGAGCTGATTTAAATGATTTTAAGTTGCCAGGATCGCCAAGAAATTATCAGTTTGATTCAATTACATCCTTGTACATTAATAGGATTAAAAATGTGATAAAAGTTAAATGGTCGATTATGTCAAAAGGAGGACCTTGTTGATTAGAACATGTTTTTTACGACTAAAACTTCAACGATATCATTTTTTACACATTTTGTAGTCAGAAGAGCTACCCGCGCCAGCTTGTCTATGCCTTGCCATGCTATCACAGTACTAGTTTCTAGAACCATATCTACTGGCAGGACCTTCATCCACACTGCAGTTTATGTTTGGAATAGCCTTTGGAGTATTTTAACTGAACTTTTCATCTGCGCGAAAATTACTTGTGACGGTATAGTCGAATCCCCAGTCTGACAATTTCATGCCATTTAACCAGTGTCAGGTAAACGGTATTTGAAGACGCCTTCTGCCGTGTTTTAACAATATCTTGTTGCATCATTACAAAATTGTGGTGCTGCTTACAGCGTCAAAACGTCCCAAACCCTTTAAGTGCTTTAATATGGTTATATAGTTTGAAGGGTGCATTTGTGTTTGTAGATTATGCGTTCTTGAGAGCGGATATTGGTGAATTTGTTTCCATATTTTTGTTAATTGCAGCAATGGTTCAATATGTGAATCAGATCATTTCCAACACCATTACACCAAAACTATTAAAAATTTGATTGTTCTGAAAAGTGTCATTCTGTATTAATTGCTTACAACATAATTATTTAATGAAAACAATGAAAGTAATGATGAATAGGGAACTCAAATTACAACTCTATAAATGATGTTAATTTCGTTAAGCCAGTTTCGTTTTCAACAAATTACAGGAAATATAGGGTATGCAATGGGCTATTCCAGAAAATAGATGCACATCCCCTATAGAGGAGTTTGGATTTCCGGACCTTTTGTCCAGTCGTGATTGTTGGAAATCCAGACTTATAAAATGTCTTGAAGAATGTGACCATCCTCCACAACTGAGCCCGGATGTCGCCAGTGCCAGTGCCACTATTGAGATATGCTCCATTGAACTTAACAATAAACAGTAGGAAACAAAGGATTTATTGACTGTTTTATTGATTTTCACTACTTAAATGTCAAGTACTATAGACATGATATACATCATTTTAAAGCTAATTTCAAGCAGAACATTTTGGTTGAATATCTCAAAAATGATGATTGGCGACTTCAGGGCTCAGTTGTGCTGAGGGGTCACAAATAAGGATATCAAGTTATTTTGTCAACTTTATGATCATTTTGTGAGAGCAGGTCATTGTGAATTAAGCTTTGATATGGATAATACCACGGTAAACGGCTTGTAGGAAACCACTACTGAGATTGTGAGCCACAAAGGTATTTTCTGAATTTGTTTTATTACAAATGTAATTTGAACATCATTGTATAACACATTTCCAACTTTTTGCGCAATCGATTTGTCCACAGTACTCGCGGTAGGATCATGTATAGTATGGAGTGTTAAAAACATGATCTTGTAAAAATTAAAGAAGGCGCCAATATCGGACGCCATCTTGGATTTAGTAGTGACAGAAGTAAATAGACAAGAGCACATGAAGCAAATATTGTGCCATATGCAAATAAGCAAGAGAATAAAGTGTACTTAGTTTGTACATATGTTGCAATGGGACTGTAAGTCTAAGCACGTTTTTGAGATATTAACCATCTATTTCTATGAGAGGTCTGCTGACTTGATTGACTTTGTCCAATTTGTTGCATAGCCAGTCAGCCATTATATAATACAGATGACTCCGGTAAATATACCAGAAGATAATTTACATCGGGGTCTTGTCTGTCATAATCGATTATGTGGAAATACATAGTAATTATGTGAGTATCAGTAAATGCAAAATTAAATTGTCCATTGTATGTCCTGCAGCATATTAGGGTGATATGATATTTTCTTAACTTGTTGACATAGACAGACCATGAAATATGCGTTAAGTCCAGACAAATAGACAATGATTCGGAGTACAGCTACAGAGAGTGTTTACCTTATCCTTACTGCTATACTACTTAAGCGAATATTGAACTTGATGAACAACATAGGTAAAAAGTAGATTACTAGCTAGCTCGGACAAATTCGCAAGTTAAACGCTTAATGTGTTCATCCGTAGCTCTGGCGTACGTTGATTGCAGTCACTGAGAGGGAAGAGGAATGTCATCAATCACTCTACTTAATCATTGGTTTCAGTCTTGCCATTTATGCTTATTGTCAGAACAAACGAGATCCGGTCAAATCTTAATGCGACCCTTTTCAAACTCTGTGGTTAAGCTATATTTCAAACTGAAGATTAGGCTATATTTCATTACAAGTAAAAAAAGTTGCTTTACTTACTTGCTGAGGCCGACTTGTCCAGTCGGGCTACGCTGACAATGGATGATGGCTCTCCAAACGACTCTGTTCATAGACCCTGGAAATAGATGCGGCTCCAAATGTCTTGTCTCCCTAGTAGAGTGTCCTTGGTTTGTTGCTTGATGTAGTCCGTAGTTATTCTCTTGCTCTTTTCATTAGGCGGAGGCCAGTGGCGTAGCGTGGGTCATCACATTGGGGGGGGGGGCACCGACCATGATTGGGGGGGGGGGCACCGGGTCTGATTGGGGGGCACAAGCCGTTTTTCTGCAATTTTCCTATGGGATTTTTAAATTTTCAGATCGATTGGGGGGCACGTGCCCCCTCCCCCGTACCCCTATGACGCTACGCCACTGGCCAAGGCACCGCATTTAACATTAGCCTTTGACATTTAATTATTTTCTTTATTTTACCCGGGTAAAAAATAAAGAAAATAATTAAATATTTAACACTAAATACGACGCCTCCGCCTAATGTACCATTAGTAGACTGTCAGAGTAAAACCCCGGGCCTCATAGAAGAACAGAGGATACCTTAAAATTGAGATCCTTATTGGTGGTATGTGATTGCCAGGTAACATTTATAAGTGCTTTTATAACTGCTTTAATAACCGTCAAACACCTTCCTTAACTTCAATCGAATTGTCCAGGTTTCTGCACCATATACTAGTATCAGGACTGATTTGACTGACAGAACTGTAGTGTTGAAAAGCTTGATTTTTAACTCTGGGCAGGCTGCTCTTCCAGATCCTGCTCATGCTGTTTTAGGATTATCATGCTTGGACTTTCCTGATGGTAAAGACTGTTACCCTGCTACCAATCCAAGGCCCAAGGTACTTGAAGTCGCCAACTATTTCGAGATCACTGCCATCAAGTCTTGTACTTGAATATCCTTTGCTAAAATTTTGTTGTACCTGATCTTCCGTGAGTGTCTTGTCATTCGATCTTAAGCTAAGAGGTACTTTTGGAGTAACAACACAGTGATCAGATCCAATGATTGCAGCAAGGTGCAGCAATTATTAAGAATGCTACTCCTCCGCTTCCTACGAATAAGGATTCAGTCAAGTCAGAATTAGATGGTCCAGACCAGATAGTAACGTACATGTCCATAATCTGGACTCTTTCTAGCTCACATTTATTCTCAACGCCAGTATGTGAAGCAATTATAAATTCACCCCAAACATACATATGTATACAAGAAGTCATGTGTGCATACAGAACGTATGCATACAAGGCTCATTGTGCATAGTAGACACTCCTGTCTTACAGGAGATATATGCACACAAGATGTTTCGTATACCGCTGCATATAGCGTTGCCGGCAAGAAATCGTTACCCATTTCCAGGGAATAATAATTGTCATCATTTTAAAAGGGGGCGTCGAGCCAGCGCCTGGCTCCAGGTGGTATAGGACACGCGGCACATGACGTACAAGGTTGGCGAAAATCCAAGACTGACAACCTCATTCAAAATACGGTTTAACAGCTTAAAAGATACAAATTGTAGAACAACATAGGCCTTCCTACAGTGGGGTACTTTGTCGCACTTCACCGGTTTCAGAATATAACATAGGCTAACTTTGCTTTGACAAAATAAACAGATTTCTTTTTCTTCTCTTTTTGCTTTATTTTCTTTATTCTCTTTCTTTTCTATTCGGCCTGTTCTTTTTTTTTTGTGGGTGCTGATTTAAAAAAAGTGAACCTGTTTCCATGGGAAGGGCGATTTTGTGACTAAAGTGGACTTCTCAAAATGTGGACCTTTATGACCAAAAAGTGTATAGGCCCTACTGTAAAAAAACAGATTTTTTTGTTCACTAGGGCCTATGTTCGCAACTTATTTTTGGGACTTTACAGGTTATTTATTTATTTATTTATTTATTTATTTATTTATTTATTTATTTATTTATTTATTTATTTATTTATTTATTTATTTATTTATTTATTTATTTATTTATTTATTTATTTAATGATTTATTTATTAATTAATTAATTTATTTATTTATTTATTTATTTATTTATTTATTTATTTATTTATTTATTTATTTATTTATTTATTTATTTATTTATTTATTTATTTATTTATTTATTTAATGTTTTATTTATTTATTTATTTATTTATTTATTTATTTATTTATTTATTTATTTATTTATTTATTTATTTATCAGTTTTTTAATAGTTGTAACAACAACAAACATCTCCTTCTTCCCTCCTAGCTCCTCTTGTCCATCTCTCCTTTTTGTCATCAACTTATTCCGCAATACCCGAATGCGCACGAACACTTTTGTTGGTCATTCGGGGATTCGAGAGGCATTAAAACGTCAAAATTCGGGGAACTGAACAACCCCCACCACACCCACCCACCCACTTTCAGGTAGTTTGCGGTTACAAATCATCAAGTGGGCCTTTAATTACACTCTTTCCCTGCATGCAATCTGCACGCTATTGTTTAGGACCATTCTGCATGTGATTTGACTTTGTAGCGACATACAAATAAACTTGCGAGTGAGATTATTAGGGGCGATCGTGCTCTATCAGGGAAGAAATAAAGATTGGCTTGGCTCTATTCTTCTTCCATGATTGATTGGTCTGCGGAGATCGATCGAGAGTACACTGGTGGCCAGCAACGAATATTTCGGAGCTGTTTTGGAAATTTGTGAATGCATAAAAAGCAGCCAGAGACGACAAGATCGTCATGTCATAAAACGAAGATCATTCATCATGTTCCTTTACTGACTGTAACAGAGGTAAGCAAATGTAAACATTTGTAAAAAGTAACTTAGTTACTTACTACAAGTAAGCTTATTTATTGTCATGATTGTCGTGCTTCATGCATGCATGACATGGCTTTTAAGTTTTATTTTATGTAGTAGGTAAGCTTATTCGTGATCCTAGCAATCAGCATCCTCTTTTTTATGACATTTTTCAGTAGATCATACTAGATATCCACGAAAAAAGCTTATTTCCAAAATTTCAGTTGATTCAAAACTGTCAACAAAAAAAAACTACTGGTCCCGAGGTGTTGGATGATTTGACTACTTCCCAACGCGTAAAGCAATATAAGTCAAATCATCCAACACCGTGGTGTAGGGGAGAGCGGGGGAGGGTTCACCCTAGGGGCATGTTCGCCCACCATGCGATTCTCAGCACTATGGCCAGATGTCAGGGGATTTGGCGATGACAAAATTAGGTAAAGTCATTATAAACTACGCAACATACATACATGTATAGGAACGTGTTCATCGAACTGCAGCCAAAACAAAAAAATGCACCAAAACATAATTTTTTCTTGCATATAATGTTGTATTTATCATTGATACATAAATACAGATGTCAGAGGTTTAATTATATGTAAACAAATCCAGTAAACTACTCATGTCTTTAGCTTTCGCCATCTCGGATGATGGCTTTTTCAAAAGTGACTTGGTTCACTGCTTCTCCCGCGGAAACCGGCTGTAGCCTCATTCCCAGGGTGTGATGGTGCACCGAGCAGTGAGTCATATACATGATTTAGTGTGTATGAGCCTATGCCCCGGTTCATGGTGGCGGCCCCCTTTTTTCTGATCGATATGGCCTCCCTGACTTTTCTTTTGAATTGGTTTGCTTCTCTGTCAAGTATTGTAGCTCAGATCCCTGCAGTCAAATAGTCTCTGCCTACATTTAAGTCGATCTTAATGTCTGCTGAAGTTCCATGAAAACAGGGCAAGAAAGTTGTACTTCAGAACTCCTTCATTAAAATCATTACCGTAACCACTCGGGTATAAGCCCACCCCCCCCTAGATGGCAGATTTCAATTAAAAAATGGGGGTGGGCTTAACCGGGGAGGGGCTAGTACTTGAATTTTGAAATAAGAAAAATCATCCCCATTTGTATATATGCCCAATGTACCAGTAATTTCTATAATCTATGTCAATTTCTTAAAATTCTAAGTGTGGAATGTTAATTATCAACTGAGATTTTTTTATATTTGTTCTTAAATGTGAGAGAAAGCATTGATTTGATTTAAGAACTTGGCCAAAATTTAGTACTGGGCTTATAGCCGAGGTCACCCTTATTCCCAGAATGTTTTGAAAAATAGGGGGTGGGCTTATACCTGAAGGTGGGCTTATACTCGGGTGCTTACGGTATATATTTTAGTGAATATTTTGATGGAAACTGATACAGTTTTGTTTGCAAGAGGGGCAAAACTAAAGAAAACCAGCAAAGAAACAAGTCAGGAGTCAAAATTTCTCAATGTTTGGCCGTTGCGGACGTACATTTTTTTCGTTGCAGACCGCAACAATGAAATTGAATGATATAATTTCTGAACAGGGATGCACAATCAAGATGCCTCATGAAGAGAAAGTCAGTTATCAACTTTCAAAATATGCAAACTTTATTTGTTTGAAACCAAAAGAAGACTTTAAACAAGGTGGTTAAAGATGGTAGTTTTGGGAGTGAACTTCCGCAACAAGAGATCAATTTGCACATAATTTTGTACAGTAAGAAATAAATTTGCTTGAGTTTCTTGAAATTGACAGCAAATTGTTCCTATTCGTGGGGATTCAGAAAAAGAATAGTTTTAGTTATCTGCAATGTCAAATTACTGAGATATAAAAGAGTTTAAAATTGTGACCATTTGTGTGACATAATTTGGAACTACCCAAATTATAGGTACCCCGGTACCCCATGTTATTCTAATAGGGCCTATTTTAACATATTAGTCAAGTTTTGAGTGGCAGTTTTCCAAACATTTCACATTATATCTATTTAACAAAGAGACCAGTCTAGAATCCTGAATCAAAACATTTTCGGCCTATTTGCCATTGAAGTGGTGATGTACCGGTAGCAGGATTAATTACCATAGCAATAGATTCATACAAATTATAGGTTTTACATGAGTATCACTTGTTGAGAGTGAAATTGTACACAATAATGCACGCGTACTGAGATGTTGATGCGTCTAATGCACGAGCCCCGAAGGGGGGGAGTGCATTAGACGCATCAACATCTCAGTACAAGTATTATTTTGTACAATTTATCGAGCAATAAGTGATACGCATTATTAACCTATTTCATACACGAGAAAAAAATGCCGTGATTTTTGCTATTTTTATAACAAAATCGTCAATAAAAATGTTGACAAATACGAGCAAATATAAATGCATCAACCCGCAAGAATAATGAATCAATCTTCACGCGATCGCGAACGCTCATGAAAGCACTCTTGCGCGTAATCGCTGGAGTCTTGCGCATCCGTCTGAATTATACAATATTAATGCACTAAGCGTATTTTTCTAACGGCTTTTCTGATTGGCTATGTGGTTCTAAGAGTGTATGAATTTTGAATAGATCACCCTGCACTACATGTAACATACCACATTCATGCTGCTATGCATGGAACCATCTATCAAAGAAATGCTAATCACTCGCAGCTATGATTAGTATCATTGATAGCAGACATATGATAGCAGACATATGATAGCAGACATACACAGGTGACGAGTGCATCCTGCTTGTACGCCTTGTGCAGGGCGATCTATTAAAAATTGTATTATATCTAAATTGCTATAGCTAATTAATCCGATTATTACATAACTTCGACAGCGAATACAAGTACATGTAGTTGATTTTTTTTATTCACCATTGAAATGATTACCTTTAGAACTTGGGCCATGGTTGGTCATTGTAATCAAAGTTTAGTCAGATTGATTTTGAGCTGCGGGATTGTTTTAATCTTGTTTCTATTTACATTATTCAAATACCTTGGATGGCAATGTTGAGACAGATCATTACAATACAGGTGGATGCAATAAATATATGGGCCACGGTTAATTTCCAAATGGCATGCCAAAAATTGCCCCGTTCTGCAGGCCAATAATTGCTTCCCCCCCCCCCCCACTGGCCTGCCAAAACATCTTTGTCCGCCAAAATTTGGGGGTCCCAATTTATAAACCTTAAATGGTCATTATGTTGTGAGCAGGAAACTTTTTAGAGGCGCCTCATGAATATGTGCCAAAAAATTCGCATATATTTAAGCGTTTCCATTATGTTTTTAAAGCCTTTTAGAGGGTTTTATTTAAAAGCGCTACCGTTACATGAATGGTTGCCAAAATTGCTTGCCCCCTCTTGGCTTGCCAAAAGGTGCTTGCACCCCCCTGTTTGCCTTGCCAAAATGTATTCCTCCCCAGGGCTCATAATTATTTTTACAGCCCCTATAGATTTGAAACACATTTTGATTGTTCAAAAATGTTTGGGTGTCAAATATAACCCTCCTATTTTGGGTCTGTGACCCCCAATATATTTGTGACACCCCCCCTTCCAAAGAAAATGACAGCCTCCTTAGAGGAGCACCAGTGAGAAATCCAAACACCAGAAAACTGCATGGTAACTCTCATCAGCTGCTCTCAGTGCCACACGGTATACATGTATGTATGCTACATGCACACCTTAAATCCCTGTATAAAAAGCTTGATATTCATTATTAATTATTCACATCCACAGGTATTTAATTACAGCCATGGCTTCGCATAGTATGTCAGTCAAACGATTGAAATTGAAGGAAACAACGATTTATCCAAACTTGCAACAGGAGTCAAGACCATTTTCATTGTTTAAGGAGTCTGCATCCAATTCAGCACCACACCAACACATTGCCGAATTACCAACATGGCAGGAACAGCCAGTACAAGAAGATCAAACATACCAACAGAAGACATTAAATAATATATTGAACTGGGAGCGGTGCCGTAAAGAACTCATTGCAGCTCATTTTGAGTCAACAGTGCCAGCAAGTGGTCAGAAATGTCCTGCATGTAGTGAGCATATAGATAAAGACAAACACTTTCGCTGTTCAGATTGCAGTAAATATGCATTCTTTTGTTCAGCAAGTTGCCTAACCAAAAGTCATAATGGAAACCATCTGGCATTTCACCATCCACAGATCTGGAAGGTATGGAACATTGTTTTTGTGTCAATTTTTTCCCCTTGAATTAGTCTCTTTTAAATCGGTTAACCCTACTTGTGGATTATCTTGGAACCTGCATACAATATGTCAAATATCGTCCCCTATGCAAGTATGTGCAAGAACATTTTCAGGGTAAATGTGAATAATTAGTACAATTAGTACGTTGGCACACATGAATTGCATTCTGGTATGGCATCCCTGAAACAACATGTGCGCTCACATTCCCAGTTGTGCATCTCCGGATGGAAACAGAATGTTTCAGCATACCAAGTGACAACTATAATCAAATTAGGCAATTCTTGGCCAAACTGGAACATGCGCGTTGCGTCCATGTAATGTACTAAGCGTGTACGCAGTGTAAGGCGCGTATATAGGGCCTACTTTCTTCTGTACCGCGCTATATTCGCTTGTGTTTTGCTCCATCACTAGCCACTAGTGTTCAAAGTGTTCCAGTTTGGCCAAGAATTACTTAATTTGATTATAGTACACATTGACATTATGTCCACTACCGGTTTATGGGGGTCTGCTGATTTGGTGCTTTTTACAACATCAATACGGAATTTAAAGGTCCTTGACCCGATTGACAGCCTCGACCGTCCCCTGATTTTCTTCATCAAAATGAGATTTTTGTCTAGAAGAAAGCTCATATTTTTCTCATTCCAGTGAAATTTAACGCCAGAGATATTTTCTGTTTGAATGGTTTGCACAAAAACGTAGTGATTTGCAATGGTAACCACACCAAAAGTGTGTGCACTATCATAGGTAGGGCATTGTTCTTCTTTTTTTTAAAATCAAAACGGCTGTGATGGAGCAAAACAATTCAAAAGTTGGAAACTTATATTGGCCACAATCTAAGATATAGAAAACAGAACATGAAAAATCGGACCAAGCCTTATTAATTCCAATTATCCTAGTTTAATTCTAAATGCTCAGCGCGACCACATTTCCAAAAGCTGTATTTTTCACATGTGAGATTGTAGAATTTTTATTCAAATAGCGAGTACGCGTATTGCGTCGACGCACACGCGCTGTTCCGTGAGATATCGTGTCATATCACACGGGTAAAGCTGGGTAAGAACCAATAAGATTGCAGCCTGAACGTTCTCAAGTGTTTAAGAATAAATCATTTTAACTAGTACTAAAAACAACAGCAAAATTGTGATACGCTATTAATGTCGACTAATTATATAGAGAATTTTGTGTTTTTAATGCCACAGATATTTTTCTGTAGGCCATATTGCATGTGCGTTAGTTATAGCATGATGTGTTGACCTAAATGTAATATTACACTGCCAGTATCTAACAACCTTTTTTTTTCTCCAATACACTTTGCAGCCTGACGAGGGGAGATACCATACATTCAACATAGATGTACGCCTGACTCGGCCTAATCATCAATGTAATTCACAGTCTTATCGCTATGGGGTACGAGTGTTTGATCCGCAAGGTAACTATTAATGTATCATTTTGAAACACTTCTGTTGTATCCATATCCACAACCCCTTTTATTTTTTTATTTATTAGATCTTATTTTGCCTGGGGAAACCCAATCAGTGTGAACACTGTTTTTCATGGGTGCCCAGGGGTCAAACAAAATACATCAAAATGGTTAACAATTTACAAAAATAATAAATATTATATATTAAAATACATTCAAAATTACAAACTCTGGAACTAAAAGACACTTAGGTACAGAAAGCAAATATATATTACAATGTAAAAATATAAAAATAGCATTAAGATACAATTCTTTTAAAAGTTCCAAGCTTGGCTGGAAGTGGTGCTTTTAGCAGCAGTTGGAAGGTTGTTGAATGGCTTTTTCTGAAAAGCAAAAATGCAATGAGATACAATTTTGTTGTTGCATGCAGTTTGTAGGTGTTAAATTAATAAGTAAAAAAGGTTATTTATTTATTTGTATAGGAGGTTGTATGCAAACCCATTCTTGATTCCATGCATTCATGAGCAATTTAATGTCAAGATTTTGTAACAAAACCCTTAGTATAGCTGATTTACTGTCATATATATCCATCTGTACAATCCCATACAAATCACAAGTCATTTTTGACATAATTATTGGAAACCTAGAACAACTTGTCATGCCTTTTATTATGTATATCTTTTTACAGGTCACATTCATTCTATTAGTATAAAGGTTTGCTCTTGTGAGAAACAGGCTGCTACCTTTTTGCGTCATCAGGTATGGCCATCTACTGTGGAGTGCCCTTCACTTGGTTTTCATGTTGAACTGTTGAAATGGATTGAGAATATCATGCTTGAATCACGTGCATCTCTGCTGTCAATATGCCATGCTATTCGGTGGAAAAATAACCTATCTGCGGCTGAGGTAAGCCAAGATGAAATATCACTTCTGTATTCTACTTCCAGTTTGGTAGTGAATTTTAAAGTAATCTCTGTGCATGATGCAGTGTTTTGATTTTACCGCCTTTACATGCTTGGGTATCATTCTCTGATTTCAAGAAAACCATGCATGTTCACACTTTCCAAGCTTAACGGAGCAGTGACGTCACTGCTGAACTGAAAGTGGGATTCAGTTTACATACAAGTCATTTACGTGATCTCCAATTTATGTGTATATTGGTATTAAAGCTTGGCCCCCATATTGTCACTTTCACACAATGTGTATGTAGAATAAATTTTATAACAATCTATGCTTTGTAATTTCTCATTGTGTTGCCTGAAGAATTCAGTAAGGCACTTCCCAGTCATAAATTCTGTAATGTGTTGATGTGTATGTGGGTGTGGTGGATGTATGAAAAGAACATGTCCAATTGCATCCAAAGTTAGGTCATATCTGCACTATGGGAACCTTAGAGAAGGCACTGGTATCACCAAATTTTCACAGAGGCTTTTGGTGGAGGGGAAGGAAAAAAGAAGATGAAGAGAATTTTTATTTTCTCGGGTGCGGTTTTGAACCCTGACCTCTCATGTGCTATACAAATGGATGGCCATACCTTGCCACAGGGATCACCTTGGCTGACCAAGCTTTCTGTGCCCATGTGCTTTCGCATGATGACATAATCGCATACTCGAGTTAGGGTTAGATGCAACACTGAAATACACAGGAAAAGATGCATGTGTGGAAAGCGCTTTTGCATTGTAACATATTTCAGATATAAACCTAAAAATTATTCAATTTTCAAAGCCGGACATTGTTCAAATTTGCTCCAAAACATCATCTATGAGAAATAACAATTGAGGATTTTTTTTTTTTCTTTTTGTAGACACTTGTCGGAAGTTAGTGAGCTGAAAACTGCATTTTGCTGGTACCTGGTACCGTACAATGTACATAAAACGTAGTTGGAGTGATGGAGGGCCCTCTCTTTTGCTCAAGTTTTCAAAGTCATATTAATGAGGTCAACTTTTGAAATGGGCTGAAATGGAAAAAAATGCTCTCCCATGAACAGTTGAAATGCAATTGCAACCAAAACATGTGGTCACATGTGGATTAGGCCTATACATGAGACCCTTTATCTATTTGTTGCAGTCAAGGTCGTGTACGTAGGTCAAAGGTCATAAAATGCTTTCACATGAACAATTCAAACCCAGTTGGAAGTTAAAAGGGCATTTTGTGATCCACAGCATTATCCCCCCACTTTTCTCCAAAAAAGTTGAGATTTTCATATCACTGGAAACCTCAGGCTACCGGTACATAATGTTCATGTACAAAATATTTCTTGCAGATTAATTTGTTTAGCAAAGACGTTGTGAAATTTGAATTTCGTTCTGGTATTACAACACATTGTCTATGGAGCGATGTAATACAAATAATCATGCATACCTCGCAAACGCAAAATCGGAATCAACTGAAATTTGGGGAAAAAACTTCTTTTTTTTTCTGTGAATATCTACAGAAAAATGTCATAAAAAGAGCATGCTACAATCAAAGAATTTAATGTTGACACACTCTGGCATAATAACTGTAAATTGCTGCCCCTCTCCCCCAATTCAATGTTGATGAAAGCAATTTTGACATTGGGCTCTACAGTCCCCCAACATTGGTTGAGGGGGAACAGGGGAGGTTATACTAATTTCACTGAACTCTCAGAGCAGCAATGAAGAATTCCAACATATTGTCAAAGTGTGTCAACTATATATTTCTTTGATTGTAGGATCACTCCTTTACATTGTAAGTCATAGCTGCACAATGGGAATTTCATAATTATGGTATATATATCACAAGAATAAACAGTGCACGATCAGAGGTTACTGTTTCGAACTTGTGCCACTTTTTGTACATTACATTTACAATACTATATGTGCAGCCTGTAGTATGGTCCTCTATAATAAAACACATACCGTATGGAATAAAGCATAGTATCAACACATCCCTCAATAGCCTCAGATTGAGCATATGTTATGCACAATGCTTGTAGAACAGGTTTCTTGTTTTGTTGCCTAATGTATTATTATTATTTTAATTGCAAAAACAATTGTGTTTCAGTTTTTTTAATGTGCACTTCAATGCAAAAGCACACATGACCATACATAATCTTTCCAACGTTCCTCCCGTAGTGCCACAGTTACTTCCATTAAGATAAATTTACATTTTTATACTATGACACCATGTAGCATATCTACAAACAGTTTATTGTAGATGGAGGGTAATTGTACTCTTTTTTTCCCTGTACCGGTTATTTTTTTAACATTTTGGAAGAGTTGGCTTTAAGTTGAAGCCCTGCATGACAAAGTATAAAACATCTTACTTTTACAAGTCATGTGGAAGTTAACATCTTTCGAATTAGTATGGAATAGTACAAGTTACTCCCGATAATCTGAATGACTTGAATCGTTGCCATTTTTTAATGTCCAAGATGTCATCTTAAAAATGTTCTCATAAATGATGATATAAATAATTGATATTTATTATTTTTGTATTCCATGTTGATTACCATTTTATTTTGCCAATTTTCAGTGCAATACTCTATATCGTGGGCTGGTTGGAGAGACATTTGAGCAATTCCGACACTTTCAGTACAACCTAAGAACTATGGAATTTCTGTCGCCAACATTAGTTGATGATGTATCATGTCCAGCATGCCCAAAGGTAAAGTTACTTTTACTGCACCAAATATACCTTTTAAATTTGTTTCCTTCCCATGTCAAGAATTTGAAGTCCAGCCAGCAGGGGGCACTACCACTTTGGAGGTCACAAGTATGTAAGGCTGTTAAGGCCCCCTTTTCAGCATCGCTGTCACCCAAAGACCTCATATTTTTTCAAACACATGCTCTGTTGCCCAAAGACCCCTAACTTTTTCATTCCACTGTCACCAGACCCTTATTTTTCAATTTGAACAGCAACTTTCATTTTATGACTGATTTTGTTATTGAAATAACAAAGCCATTTAAAACCATTTACAACAAGAAATTCAATGTTCGGAGCTTATTTTGACTTTCACCCAAAGATGCCATTTAAATCAAAAAGGAATATTCTCACCCAATGCCCCCTATTTAGGTCCAATTGAATGGCCCGTTTCTCACTCAATGATCCCATATTTTGTACATTTGCTCTCACCTAATGCCAAAAATCGTGATCTCACACTCACTTAATGACCCATATATTTTTTTTATCTTTTGCTCTCACCGAATGCCCCTTAATGTCAAAGTGTCAGCCCTACACCTACATGTATATCCATTTTATATTGAAGTGAGCACCATGGGTGTCTAGCATGCACTCATTTTGGGGGCTGGTCAACATTTATCTCATGATGAAGAAATGTTCACAAATAAAAGTCAAAGTGAATTATGGAAGGAGGCATATCATGATTTTATACTGTAGGGCAGTTCCATTAAGTTCCCTTAATTGATGTTGTAGTACTCTTTCCCTCTCTCTCATCTCCCCTTCCTGTTTTTCATACAAATTCCAATGTTTCTTTCTTACATTCATTCATTCTTAATTTGATTGATTTCTCTTGAAGGATACTGGAAGCAAGTTCATCAGCTTGGATGCCAACTTTGGACTGGTCAGAAAAGTGAATTCTGGAAGCAGCCCTGTTGAGCCAAAACATGCTGGGAAAATATTTGTGGATTCAGCAGTCAATGAAAGGGTTTCCAACAACAATGATGACAAAATTGACAAAAAAAATGTAAGTGAAGTTAAATTTGTTTAACCTGCACAGGCAAAACTCATTGCAGTGTGGTTTTATATCAAATTTGTATTGGGCATAGTATGAGGGGGTATCAAAAAGTTTTAGAAATCGCCAAGAAGTGAAAGAGCTACTATATCAATGAAATTTTGACAGTGCAATCACTGGTCCTTATGTACATTATGGTGCAAAAATGGTCTCATGTTTACTTTTTTTTACAGGTGGCTCTAGATGTCAATAACCTGCTGCCCCAGTTACTGCGCATAAACTGCAAGATTGAGAAAATTGAGGCAAGCAGCGTTATTAAGATCCTGCTTTTGAAGGGATGCAGTGCTTAGAAAATTGTTGATGAAATGAAAGTTATCTTCGGTGGTGATTGTGATATGTCACTGTCGCTTGTTGGAAAAGGAATTTTTATTTCATCACAGATTTTCTGGGCACTGTAACCCTCAAATGGAACTTAATCATGCTGCATGCCTCAATTTTCTCCATTTTGCTGGTTATGCGGTTACATAGGCAGGTAGTGACATCTAGCTCCTGTAAAAAAAGTAAAAATACCAAATGAGAACATTTTTGCACCATAGTGTACATAAGGACCAGTGATTGCACTGACAAAATTTCATTGATATAGCTCTTTCACTTCTGGGCGATTTCTAAAACTTTTGATACCCCCTCGTACATAGCATTGTTTGATGTTAGTTGTGTTATTTTTTTTATGTCCCGGGCCTATTGACAATTAATTTTATGTACTATGTTCTGATATCGGAACATTCATTTCAAAATGCCCAAAGGTTCCATGGTGGTACACAACTGATTTTGATTCATTAGGTCTCAGAGATAATTTAAAAACACCAAAATTATTGTGTAGATGCTACATTCAGGTCATACTTTTAGCAGCTAAAAGTTGAATATAAGCTTTTGTCAAAACACATAACAAGATGATAAGTCACATTCATTCTGACACAAAATATGAAGTTACCTTAAGCCGAAAGTTATATGACGGTAACTCCCTGAAACTCTCATTACATGTATGCAATTTTGAAAACTATTTGGTTGTTTCATTCACACCATGATAGTAGATAAAGACAATAACATACCAGCCAAGTTATAGTTGGAAATTGGTATCTACAATAAGTATTTGAGAATAAGAGTTCAATGTGATGCAGCTTGAAGTCATTACATGATTTTGTATTCATTTTGCTCTCTAATAATAATTGTGATTTAAATGTTTTTCATTCACCCCGACCCCTCCCATTCCTTGCAAGGTAAATAAAGCATTGTAAGTTAAAAGCATTTTTAACATATTCTCTTTATAATGATGCAATGTGTTTCTAATACATCACAGGAATGCAGCAATTTTCAGGCTGGGAATGCAGTGAGGTCTAAAAACAAGACTGCTAATTTAGATGTCACTGGTGTCTTCGGAAGCTGTTGTAGGCATGGGGTGCCGCACACGTTTCTGAACATAGATAGAGGGGAAAAGTAAGTAAATTTTATTGATCACTTAGGCATATTGCAGGAATGGTATACAAAAAATTAATGTTTATGAGTACAATGATAAGAATATTTCATTAAGTGAAATACAGTATTATTGTGTTTGCCCAAGCTTAGTTTTGTTAGCACTAACTAGCAATGAAAAGCAAATCCTAAATGAGTATTTTGTGATTCTACCATCCCCTTTTTGTGAAATTTTCAATACATATTCAATGAAACATTATGCAGCCAGAGGATTTCTAGTGGAATTAAAATCACAATATTTTTTTTGAGAAAAGTGGGGATGATACTGTTGATCACAAAGTGCTCCTTTATTATATTTGTGTGTGTAAAGGCCAAAAAACATGGCAATATTGTATTCCTTGTGCAAGTGAGTTGTTGTGTGCATTATGTTAGTGTGCTGTGGATGTGAGCCATGTGTAATACTAATAAAGTGACATAACCATTTTTGTTTTCAGACTTTGCTATGCTATCCATGTACTGGACACACTTTTAGGAGGCACAGAGAGTGGTGTAAAACTTCACGTCTTGTATGACATTGCATGTATGCTTGACAGGCACATTGTGGTGAGTTTGCTTGGCATACATTAATTGTTTAAAAGAACAAAGTTAATGTGTACTCAAACATTTTAAGACTAGTTTATTCATACATTCATTCATTCATTCATTCATTCATTCATTCATTCATTCATTCATTCATTCATATATTATTGTATCAATGATTATCAAATTACATTTGACACATGCAGCTTTTAAAACAAAATAATGTAAAAAAACAAGAACATTAACTAGACATTGTGCTCACAGAGCACAGCCCTTAGCCAGTGATATTGATCTTTTTATGACCTTTGACCTAGAGTTGTTCATGCGACATTTATACCACCAGCCTATGGTTCATGGTGGTGACGACATTGTAGGCCTACTATGTAATTTACGGGAGCAGCAGCATTTTGAAAGTATTTGGTAAAGAAAGAAGAGGAATCGGATAGAAAAACAGGATATGTCATGTCAGAACATGTTCGCTTTACACATGCTTTTAGAAAGATAGTTCCTCAAGTCCCTGCCTTACGACTCTGGCAGTGTGAGGTGAAGCCCTATCTTGGAAGAACTGAACACCTGGGATGAATCCATTCTGTAACTGCCCATATCAAATGTTGAAACATTGCAAGTTATAGCATGTTTGCATGGGATACGCCTTGCTCTTGGAACTGTCTTCTAAATCTTCCCTGCACTTCTCCATAGCTTCGTGTCAACCAGTGATTCTTAACTATGAATGCACACTGAAGTGTGGAATACTGTGGAGCCATTCCAATAACTTTTACCTTGTTCTAAACTAACCAACACTGTCTGCAGTCTATGGCCATTCTACCACACCATCTACTTAGTAATCTCAATATTACAATTTAAATTACCGCCCTGGAATGTGTTAATACACAAACTTCTTTCACCCCACCTAAAATATGCAAGTTAATAATATTACTCCCAACCAATAAATATTGATTCGAACATTATTATATTATTAATGAAAAAATAGGCAAGGAAAGTATTAAACATTTCCATGATTTTCAACATATCATTCTCACAAGGTATTTACAGTAAAATATAGCTTTGAAAGTGATTCTACTTTCCTTTAGAATCATGTAACTTCTGAACAGAATGTGCTATCTTTATGATCTAAAATTCTTAGAGAAGATAAAACTACTATAATTACAAATATTTAAACAATTAACCCCAAACTGACACAAAAAAATGGCAAAAATTTGGAAAAAAATGAGAAATCTTCGGTACGAATCATTTTGATACATACTGTATTTATAGAGTGTCCGTCCGTCCATCTGTCCGCGCGCTATCGCATGCACATGGAGTGCTATCGCTGAGTGTCAACGAGCGTGTGTGAGGAGCGTGGGTGCAGTGCACGCATCGGAAAGCATTACAGGATTACATTGTGACTAATAGGTGTATCTCATCGCACCAATAGGCTTGTTTCAATACGGAACACATGCATAGGCCTATTTCAGCAGAACATGACTATTTCCGTGGTCCTCAAGAATGGTCAACATAAAAATAATTACTTATGGTAACCCGTTATATTAGGCCAAATTGGGTTCACATTTGATTTCATTACTTTAGTAACAGCCTACATTAAATTATGTACCAATGTATGGACAAATAATTGAGTGATCACTGATACAGAGAAAAAATCTGCACAGACATTTATAAGGCAAAAAAAAGTTTTTTCTCATATTCCCTTTGTGCATTTGATTTATGCTACGCGTTTGCTCAAGCAAAATTGCAGAAATTTTATTTTGTATTTGTTGCATTTTAACAAAATTTGAGTCAAATCGGCTGTAAAATCAATGTTCGTTTTCATTTTGTTACTGTTTGCACTGCAACTCGATCTGAAATTGTAATGCTAGATGCCGCATGTATTTCAGCTAAACATAGCCATGATATAGAATTGTATTTACAAATATTTTGATATTATAAAATACCCAAAATTGGTGTTGTTCAATTGATAAAAAATGAAATATAAATCACATACTGCATTAGATTTCAAACTCCTGAGGCAAAACTGTTATTTTGTTTGGCCCCGGGTTTGGCCTAAAGTCTACTATTATTAAGATGGAATTATGAAAGTTTCCACATACATAAATGAGAGCCGGTGAAAACATTTCACTGGATCACCGAACCGATACTCTAACCAACTGAGCCACTGAGTTAGATGGAGATGACTCAGATGAGTAGTTATTATGTATAGGCCTTCAGTTCAATACCATTATTGCCCTGATGTGGCAATGATGTCAACGCATTGAGGCAGCTGTTTCATGCACACATGTAAGTTTTGGGGGTGCCTGTGTATACCAGTGCTTTGAGTGAATGCTAACAATTTGAAGCTATGCTCAATGAATTAGTAAGAAGAGAGGAAAAGGGAGGATCAAGTCAAATAAGGAATTATAATTATAGGTGCATGTTCAAGTAACTCTATTTTGAAGAAGAAAGAGTGAATGTAAGTTGGTGGTAATTTGGAAACATTTGGTAAACATTGTAGTGAAACCCTTCCCTGATGAAGTGTTTAAAGCTGACCACACACATGTAGGAGAAAACGTTTTGGAAATAACAACCCAATTTGAAGTGGAGTAGCCTAGGCTATGATTTCAAACTTGATTTTAAAATGTCCATTTGAATGGGTTCCATGGTCACTAAACAAATACATAGTATTTGTATACATAGTTTAGGCAACTAGCTTATTATCTATTTTGATTTTAATCATTCCCAATAATATCTACTTTGATTTTTAATTGTGTAATATTGTCTTTGAAATTCACTATGTTTATATGATTTGTTTTCAGTGCAAAAATATTGCGCACAAATATGAGAACATAGTGCTTGCTGTACCGATTTTCCATGCGTATGGACACAAGATGTCATGCCAGGTATGTATATTTATATATTAATTATTATCAGGTTGAGCATGCTGTTGAACTGAATTTCATGGATGGAACATAAATGAATGTAATATATGCCATTCACAGTCATAGCCATGGGCATGGCTCCTATACTGTATCCTGGTTTTACATGTAAGGTGCATGTGTGTTCTGGAAGTACTGTTCACGCTTAAGTGCGTCACTGCATCACAGCTGCATTTTGATGGCAGTGGCGCATTGGCTTTACAACATGTTACATTATTGCGTCCACCTGAGCACAATAGTTTTTGGTCAAAAAGCGTTTTTCAAGCATTATTGTGCAATTAATACTGACTTACAGTAATCTCATAAATAGGCAAACAGATCGCTGGTCAGATAGCTTAGTGTGCGTATAGTATTGTAATTTCCCTTGTGGATTTAATAAAGTTTTACTTGACTTGACTTGACTTGACTTGATTGTTTGGAACCTGGATTTATATTTTGGGCTGTTTTTGCTTATTTTTTTACTTAATTTGATATGATTGAAAAATGAGGTGAATATGTAGTGTAACTCGGTATATTGCAAGATTACAGTTATCAAGTAGTTCCTGATCTTCCATGAGCCCCAAATTCTGCAAAGAAAGCTTTACTGATTTGATCTCTTCATCAAAACAAACCATACATGCACATTCCTTGGATGTAGTCTATCACATAGAGGTAGATGTGTATTATTATAAAATAGGCACTACTTCAATTTGGCATCGAACGGAATGGGGGAAATTGGTATAAACGTTGAGAGTATGTAGTGTAACTTTGTCATTGTAATTGTATTATTTCTGTAGGTTTTTATTAAGTTTGATATCAAAATGTGTTGATATATTAAATTGGCTAGAATTATTCAAAACTCTGAGGTCCGTATGCACACGGTCTAAGTGGAATTTAGATCCATCAGGAATAGTCTGTACTCTTATTTCCTTCTTAGAGTAGCTAGCAAATTCTAAAGATTTAAATCCAAAGTTCAAAAATAATACAAATGTAAGGAAAATGTCCTTTCTCCTGGGACTAAAGTCCACTTATACCAGGTGTAAATTTAGACCCAGTATAACTTGTTTATGCATACGGACCTTATACTCTTGGACAATATCTACTAGTGTAAGTTATATTAATTGACTATAAAGATTTTAAGATAGTTAATTTAATAGTTTAGTTCGATCACATTTCATATTTTCCTCATAATTGCTTCTTAATGTCAATTCATTAAAACAATTGACAGGAGCAAATTTTCCACCTTTTTATCAATCCAGGTAAAGTACAGTACCAGATGGCTACCTGGCCTAGGATTGACTGATGGAGAAGAGATGGAAAGAATATGGGCTTACTTGCGGCGTTTCTCTTTCATCACAAAGGAAATGACCCCATCTCACCGCATCGACCTCCTAACAGATGGCCTTCTTCACTATAAAAGGAAAAAAATCCAAGACATGGGTGTGTATTATATTTTTAAGTGTCAACATGTGGTGAAGAAAAATGTTTTTTTATTTTTATTTTCATGAGCAATGATTTTTAAGTAAATATGTGGTGATACGTATATATGTTTGCGGAAAATCATACCTTGCTATATCTTTCGAACCATATATTTTTTCCTTCATAAAATCCATGTTAACCTGGTCAAAAAAGCAAATTTATTTTTCCTCAATTAAAGGTCCTTGACCCGATTGACAACCTCATCACCCATTTTTCATCATCAAAATGTAGATTTTGGTTCAAGCATAAAGCTTGTATTTTTTCTCATTATCCCAGAGAAATTTAACACTGAGATATTTTTTCATTTAAATGGTGTGACCAAATATGTAGTGCTTTGTGGTAATCACACCGGAAGTGTATCCTATGGGACATCATATCAAAACTGCTGGAGCAATACATGTATAACTCCAAATTGGGAATCATTGTTTTAAGCCTCAATCTAAGATAGAAAACAGAAAATGACAAATTGGACTACACCTCTTTAACGTGCTTTAACTTTAAATAAAGGCTCGTTATCTGTATTTTGTATTTAATGATGTTTAAGTTTAATGAACTTTGATTGATTTTAACTACCAATAACAGAAGTGCGAATCACAATCTATGTAAATATGGTAGCGTGCAATCCAGATATGGCGGCCAGGGCACACTGTTTGTTTTGACACACAACACAGCATGCGCATGGGTTTCTAATATTTACGCTGACGGTCCGGAGATCCACTGTTGAATATTAGTAACTGTGTTTGTGTTTTGACAAATAAACAAAAGTGTTTGGATTCAGGTCTGTATAGAAAAGTACACAAAAAGTCCCAAAATTCCAGAATTTGCGAGTGCAGCGAGCAAAAATAAAAGTCCACTTTTCACAAAATTGTCCCCCCCCCCTTGGGGAAAAAGTTCACTTCATTTTCAAAATCAGCACCCCTAAATGAAATCCTGCGTACGGGCCTGATTGGGTTGCATGTATCACATTTATTCATGAGGTTATGAATCAAATAGAAGCCTTTCTAGGGTCTGTATGGACCTACAACGGAACTCAAGTGAGACACAGAAAATTGAAAACATTCCACCCTACATCAAATTTCAAACAAAATGTAGGCTTACCTGCCTAGATTATTTGTTATCTCCAACCTACGTAAGTACTTTATGGCACTTGTGCAATCAAATATACATGAATTGTTTTGCTGCTTATCCCTTGTTCAAATGATTTTTGTTCTTCACACATTTTACTATTTAATTCAAGATGATGTTTTTCACATATGTTATTTATTGCACTTGGTTAAAACTAGAGATGCATGGATAGAATTTCTTTTTGTTTAACATACTTTTTTTCATATCACATACACAGATTGTAACCTAGCCAGAAATATGGAAAAGGCAAATTTTGTTTTAGGAAGTACACAAAGTGATCTTCAAGAAGCCTGTAAGCAGTGTAAGTAGATTCAGGTTTTAGGGTTAATGTAGATCAAATTGATTGTCAGCTTTGAAATTTCAATTGATTTTAAGCTTAGATCTTAACTTTCTGCATCATCATAAATCTGTAGCATATGTGTGCTATTTTTCATTTGTATGTACTATATAATCTGTAAATATTTGCAAACTTCAATAGAGAAAGTGATACCATTCAGTTGTTCTGCAAATGTAGATAAACTTGTGACATTACCCACTTTATAAGCTGTATAGCCACAGTATCGATTAAAACAAACTGTGGATTTGTATACCAAATGAACGATCCATAAATATCAGCATTTCTGCCAGATCACTACTGGTTGCAAATATGTTGCAAGTCCAAATTTGAGAGAAATATGTTGGTATCATGTGCCTACATCAACTCTATGTCGATACTTAAAACAACATTTCTAAAATGGAAACGGTGTAGTATGTTTTGTAGTTGTTAGGACACACACAAAGTATATTGAGAGATATTGGTAGCTAGTTTAAAACATTGCGCACAGCTAAATTTGTTCACTTATGTGAGCTTTCAACCAGGAGGATGAGAGTTCACAAAGGTGATGTCAGGGACTAAAGTTCACAGTCATGCATATTCACGATATACCACCAACAGCCATTTTGTTCATTATAACGAATGGTTCCTGTTCTAACTAATCCCAGTCGGACGGTCTGTGGTCTGCGCAGATATAATGATTGACATGCTTGATACCTGTCAATCGACTCCACCCATACCATATTCTGGCTCATCAAGATATTTAATATACCATATTTACAATATGCCTACCAGTCCCATCGTATAACCAATTTGCTATAGAATACTTGTTATACCATGTTTACTAAATTTATATTTATCGTATAATAAAATTTGAGCAAATGTATGTGTGTAAATAGTGTGCGGATCACAAGAATAATATCATCTACGGACTTGGCTACTAAGCATGGAAGGAAGGATATTGCCGTATGCTGGCCCACTCCTCTTCGCCAAATGCAAAGAGTTTCTAGAATGCTGTTAAAATAAGAACATTTTTAATGCTAATTTATTGCACATTCTAGGGAAGCGTGGTTACCTTTTTGAAATAGCCGAGTGAAAGGGTTTTCAATTATTTTTGTGTCAAAACTGAAGCATCCTATGTATAAAAGAGTTTGTTTGACCTTGAGTCAGAAGCATTTCTCGATAGGTAGTAAGTTCCCTGTTTCAACACATCAGCTGTGCGTTTTTTAAAGTGATGTTATTGTTATATTATGATATTTGGTGTTACAGTAGGTGTGAGCATTGGTGATATTGATAAATGGGTACAAGAAGAGAAGGAAAAGTTCACTGCCACATCAGATGGTAAGTTTAACTACTTCATTTTTGTTTTGTTACATTAAATTTCTATGGTATAAAGTGAAAGTTTTATATGTATTTTCAAAACAATTTGCGCAAAAAGCATTGATTCTTCTAGGTTCATGTTCATAGTATCAATTTACAATGTTTTTTCTAAAATACAGTGCTTCATTAAGCGCCTGTATTTTTCCTGTTATTCCTATATTTTTACATAAACTTCTCTGTCATGACAAAAGGAAGCAATGACTAATCTTTAAAAATTATTCTATATTCCTCCTTGGTAAAGGTTAGGTTCAGTTAGCCAAGTAAATCTAATATCGATATATCACCTGATGCGACGTGCATTTTAGCCAGTTTTTGCAGGACTAACACAAACAGCAAAAATAAAAATGAATAGATTCGAAGAAAGGATCAACAAATTCAATAGGTTAAAAATGTTGTATTAGGTTCGTTGGGATTGTCAACACTATTGATGGGAATTCATACTATCAAATCCATGTTGACATACCTTGTTACAGCCTCATGCTGCCATGTAGCACTACATCAGACCAGCAACCCTACTTCCTCTTCCTTCCCGAAACCCCTGCAGGCAGCGACGCTAGAAAAATATGCGGCAAGAAACAAGTCCCCCCTGTATCCCCTCATGGCGCCCCACCCTTGCCTCCCGATCCAGACCGCCCCTCCAATCCATCCCCAGTTCCCGCCGGCGTCCCCGATCTGTATTTGTATATTTGGAATTATATTTGTTAATAACCCAGGTCGCATTGCTCAACTTTTCATGGTGGATTTCTTCATTTGATTTAATTTGTAATTCTTATTTTTAAAACTTTGGCATAACCCAGTACTGTGGGTTTTTGTGAGTATATAAAAGTATACATTTTCAGAAAGGAAATATGCAAGCTATCTAACTAGCATAGCAGGTTAATGCAAAAAGGAGCAGTTTTTGAGAAAAGTGCACTGAAAAGTCTTACTGAATATAGTACATTTTTTAAAGGAGTATTTTGTGATCCTAGCATCCTCTTTTTATTTCATTTTTCAGTAGATATTAAAAAAAAAGAACTTTTTCTCAAATGTCTAGTTGATTCCAATTTTGCATTGGCAAGTTATGCATGATTATGTGTATGACACTGCTTCATAGGTCAGTGTTGTAATTTTGTTCTGGTACACTATAACATCATTCAAATATGACAATATTTTTGCTAAACAAATTAATCTGCCAGAAATTTTTGTGCAGATGAACATTATGGTAGCCAGAGATTTCCAGTGGTATCAAAACCTCAAAAGTGGGGCGACGAGGCTGTGGATCACATAATGCCTCTTTAAGCTTTGAACACAAATTTAAAGCAGTGTTATTCAATGCAGATCAAATATAACTATGTTACACTTCCATGTTTCATTAAATCGTCTATCAATGTTGAAACTTATTTATGTTAATGTCTAAAATGTTTTCAGTGTTTGCCAATTTTATGTAACTGGTATTCATTAGAGTTTATTGTTATAGGGCTCTCATCAAAAGCAGTACATTTGTACTGACAAGACTACTCAGTAGAAATATAGCTCTCATTTGTACTGACAAGACTACTCAGTAGAAATAAACTGTTGTTAACAAAAATGCTAAAATAAATAAATAAAATTTGACGGTCACATGGACTTTGGAAAAGTAACAAAGAGGTAAAATCAAGAAAACACATTTTGTGTTATAAATGAACAATATCTATCTTCATTTTTTTTGCAGACAACACAATTACTGAAGAAGAAAAGTATGTCCAGGTGCTTCTTGCATTAGACAATGTCATGTAAGTAATTTTATTTTATTACGGGTGGTTGACTGCAAAATCCAAGATGTGTGCCGTTTTCCTTGATTTCAAATCAGTTTTAGCTTTTTTTCAATATGGCATTGCATTCATTTTCCCATAAAATTTTTCTGTTTATGCAGGGTTCAGATAGAAATTGCTCGTTTTGCCAATTTTAACCCAGGTAATGTTTTTAAACAGATATTTAAGTAACAGGTACTCAATTATTTACTTTATTTATTGCATTACCTTTGCTTCTTAAATATTAAGTCCCTCTTTCCAAGTAATTTGAGCATTTTTCCAAGTCACAACAAATTTCTGATAAAAGTGATATCATATTCTCAAATTGTTATTTTTCAAATGAATGCAGTGCACATTGATAAGCAATGGTTTAAACTATGATCAACATGAAAATCAAAAGTGCTATAATTTTGATAAAATGCTAGACTCTCCATTGGGTCCATGTATAATGACTGTTAATGTAGGCTATACCATTATTTCTCAACCCCGAACATGGACTTTTTTGAAAATGTAGACATTTTACCGTCCACTTCCCATAAGTTCAAGGGAAGTTCTCTTATTTTATTTAATCACATCCGTTTTCTCACTGTTTTGCCTTTGCTACTTAATGTAAACGGCTACTTAGCCTGACCAATAAAAGCAGCTTTGAGCTTGCGAGGCGATTATTTGAAGAGGCTTTCATCGACAGTCTATTAATAATATTAATATGTCTTTAGAGTTTGGTTTACCACAAGGGTCTATTTTAGGACCACTTGGCTTTACTTTGTATGTTCTGCCACTTGGTCGTATAGTTAGATCTTTTGATTTGAATTTTCACATGTATGCAGATGACATACAATTGTACACAAATTTTAACCCCAAGGACCCTTCTTCCATTGTGGTTGCTCTGAATAACCTGTCTTGCTGTGTTGATGCGCTCAGAAAATGGATGCGGAAGAATATGCTTAAGCTCAATGACAGCAAGACAGAGTTCTTTGTAGCCACTCCGTCCCACTTGAAACATATTGTGGGTCCTGTGTCATTCTGTGTTGGTGATATGTTAATCAATCCATCTGATAACATCCGCAATTTAGGTATTATATTTGATTCTTCCATGTAAAGGACACAGAACCATGGTGGGGAATGGTACTATTACTTTTTCATTTCTTAAATGTAAATGGAACAGTTCAAGGGGAGGGGGGACTTGGGAAGTGGCGAGTCTCACACCTTCAATGGGCCTTATAGGATATTTTGAGGGTTCAGTGTTCTGAAGAATCAATATCAATTATTTAGATGTGATGATTTAGGTTGAAATGGAAAATGAATCAAATTGAAGAAACAGAAACACTTGTGTGAATCTGTTGACTGTTGTAATGAATTTCAATTAAAAATGTTAAAGTAGAAAATACAGTAGAACCTCAATAAAAAGTCATCCAGGGATATTATTTTAGTGTGTTATGAGGTTATTATAAAATAAGTATAATATACTATAAAAACAATTCAAGTTATCTGGTATTGTATGTTGCCTTGAATTTATGTAACCAAGTTTCTACTGTATTCTGCAATAATGAGGAAAGTAAATGCTGTATGAACTAAAGCTTTTCTTTCTTTTTTTCATATATATAATATAGTGATACCTTTTCTATGTGCGATGACCTGGAAGCTCAAGCAAAATTGCGAATCCAACACTCAAGGTGAGATAAACGGTTGTATTTGTAATGTACTTAGCATTCAACACCATTACAATCATATGGGCAATAATCCAAAATACAGGTCCAATAGTGTATTTACAGTTCTTTGGTATATGAAAACATACTACAACTTTCTAATTCATGTATTCATTTTTATTATTCTGTAGAAGTCGATGAGTTCTACTCAGAACAGTTTGCTATAATTACTATAGCATTACCAGGTTCATATAAACACTACGAGATTGTCCAAAAACAATCATGTTTCCGCAGCTCTAGCTGCAATTTTTACACTACTAGGATTATTTCAGAATTTCAAAGTTTTGTGGTATTTCAAGAAGTAAACATACAGTTTTTAGCATCAAACATACTCGCTACAAAAATCCTGTAGTCTATGTTGTCCGCTTGCCTTTTTTGTGAGAACAAAAGGGGTAACAATTTTTGTCCTTTAGTGAACATGATTCAATTATATTCAGATAAACTTTACTGAAGGAATTTACTTTGGTAATCTTATGAAATGAAGACCAGTTTCTTCCTTGCTTTTTAATAGTGCAGCCATGCCGGGGGTGAAGTATGTGCGCAAGTCATGGGATATCGCGCAAGTCAAGTTGCGCAGATACGCACATGTTAGGACCACACAGGTAATACAGGAGATATTACATGTGTGTATATTATTAATGAAGAGTACATTACGTATACGGATTTGTATCCAAGTGGTATTTGACAAATACAGATTTTTTTTATCAACTAAAGGGTAAAAAATATATTGCACTCGATAGAAAAATATTGCACTCATCTTCGACTTGTGCAGCATCTTTCTATTTCGTGCAATATATCCTTGTATTGCATTCAAAGCCATTCAATATTTTTATACATTTACAATTTATTTTCCTGTGAATTGAAACAATGGTTTTAGGAAAGGGGTGATCTTAATTTTCATGGAAAGGTCTCATCTTGGTCTTGCTCTTGCATGGTGTGGTCTTCGTGGTAAATAAAGTTAGACAGGCCAGTTCACTAACATTTAAGACAAGGAATGTGATTGTTTTAATAGTAAAATGTATCCATTATATACTGGGCACATTAGGCAATACAATACATGGTAAATTATGTTCTGTGTATTTTGCTTCCTCATTCGGCATGGTTATTTTCCTAAATTATGCCAATTTGAATTAGAAAAGAGCATGTCAAAAGTGACAAAATTTACATAGACTTTTCTCTCCACACACGCTAATATGATGAGCGGGGGAGTGAGTGTTAATCATTCATACTATAATGAGCCTGTTAGAATAGCTGGTAGGAATTGCCCTGAAGGAGGAATATAGTCCATATTTGTTACTTTTGAAATGCTCTCTCTTCCATTCAATTTGGTGCGACTTTGGGGAAACAAAGTTGCATTGTTTTAAATGAGGTGTCAAAATACGCAGAACAAATTTATCCATCTGTTGATTACTTAATTTTGTCATTGAGTGTCTTTAAGATATTTGCTTTTGCAGTGTTTTTATACATTTTGTGTGCAGTATACATTAAATTGCCACACCATTTATTCGATTTTAGATACTATGAGTACAATTCAAGGGTTGACAAAGAGAAGGCCTTAACTCAAAAATGCCTTTTTGAGAAAAATGAGTAAAATAATATTTTTGCATTGAGATGTGACCAAGTATTATTGTGCTATAGATGCAATAGGAAGTTGACTTGAGTTAAGGCTTGTGATTTTAAGAATCTGTGGGTATTACAGATTATTTTGGTACCAAAATCTCAACATGGCCAAAAAGTGAGTTAAGACCTTCTGTTTGACGTTAAAGTATTTGATGACACCATTAATCATTTGTTTTATACACATTGTAGATTGGAGAAGGAAGCCAAGGACATTCAGGGCACTCAAAAAATCAAGAAAAGATGGAGAAAAACAGATGCAAAATTCAAAAGGTGCAAGGCGTCCATTGAAAGGAAGAAAAAGACATTTTTAATTGGTCGGCTACATAAGCAAGCTATGGAATACAAGTTTATTCAGAACTTGCAAAAGAAGTACAGTGGTAAGTAATATAATTATGTACATGTATATCTAAAATATTAATTTTGATTTTCAGCTCTTTCTGCACTTGTTGATATGAAACCAGCTACACTTTGCAAATTAAAAGAAAAGTCACCAATTCTCCTTCAAATGAACATAACTTTTATTCTATACATCCACTTGACATGGAGTACACATTTAAAAAGCTATACTCTATAAGAAGAAAAAATATGTTAACACCAAATGTTATTATACAGGGTGTATGGTATGAATTACGAGGAGCGGTCAAAAAGTTTGTAGAACAAGGTATGCTACTTTGTCGCACGGTAATGAATATGGTCTCATATGAAAGCTTACTCCTTCAAAACATAACTGCAAAAATATTTTATTTTTGCATCACTGTATAATGGGTAGGACACAATGCAGAGGAAGCCGATCTCCTTGAATTCACAGGTACGACCAGAAGTTAACACAGGGCCATGTGTAAATTGCCCCCGGTGGTGGTAAAAACTCAAATGAAATTTAAGAATATACAGTTGCTGTAAATGGAATGGTCCTTCGAATAGACATCCTGGAAGATCATCCATGGTCCAAAAGGCTTGCTCATGTCACCACCAATGATAATTACGTGCTGGCACAGTGACATTGATAATGAATAAAGAACCAAACAAGGAAGATGAGATAGCCACAAAATATGGCAACTCTGTTTTCAGATGGGGTCCCCAAATCTTCATGTACAAAATTGGTACCAGTTGACACAATGTGGTCCACACCTTCTATACACTTAGAATGAGGAACAAGGCACGTTTTATCCATTTTTAGCTAAAGGTGATAAGACATAAATTAATCCCTAGAATTATGAGTCCATTCAGTGGAAGCATCTGACACTTCCACTCCTAAGAAGATCATCATGTGTACACCTTAGTGCATGGTCTTTTTCCGCTGTTTTTTTTAGATTCAGGAAGAGTGTTGATGACATTTGGCAAATGAAAGTTCAACCACAGGCTTATATAATACAATTTTGATAGCAAAATTGAGGCAAGCCATCAAGTAAAGAAGGTTGGAACTTGGTGGTAGGAATGTGACTGTTCTTGGATGTTGTTCTGTACACTATTCTTAGTTTGTCAAGCTGCCATTCACAATCGATGGGCCAAATAACTAAAGCAACCATATTGTGGTCCAGGCATGGCCTCCAGTTAGTGAAACCTATTTTAAAATTATAAGTCCTACCCTCATAATATCAGGTTTGCTGGTGATATATGCTGGTGAGCCTTTACGGAAGAGTGGCTCATGGAGCAATCATTTTGTTGAAATAGAAAGTTTTTTAAAAAAATGCGAAGGGTACATTAAGGTATGCAGTGACTATATTCAAGAGTCGGATATAAATAATTTGACTAATACTCTTTCAAGCACCTTGTTCTACGAACTTATTGACAGTTCCTCGTATACAGGGTGTAACATATAAAAATCACATTTTTTTCTAATTTGAACATACTCAGGTTATTTTTTTCTCTGGACGTATTTGATTGCAGTAAGAAGGCATGATATAGGGTTATGAGTATTTAAAAACAGAACAGCCTTCCAATCATCCCTCTTAAAAAAATATACAGGGCAGCCAAAATCATGTGTATTAAATAATGGAAAAGAAGGGTTTAATTAATTGGCACCTAATTAATGATTTAATTAGATCTTTGGTCACAATAATGTTTCATTAATTTAATGTGTTATTGATTGCAATACCTGTGGCTTTTGACCAAAGAGTTGGACTTTCCCGATAGGAGTGTCATTTAAAAAGTTCTACCTCCATCGTCACATTTCTGTTACCTTACATGCCAGAATATTTGAAATTACTTATGGTTATACCGTATTGTTTGTAATAAACGCCTTGGGGCGTTGCATTTTTCCAAAAGGGGGGCGTTTATTGGAAGTGAATTGTCAGTGAAAAAAGCTTAAAAATCATGTTCAGTTTCCCGATGGTGCTCCTATTAAAAGGAGGGATTTACACTATACATGATGGCGGCGCCCACGGAAAATGATATTTTCGTGGGGAATACAACTAAATTACACCTGTAAGTGCATGGAATTAGTGAAATTCTACCATAATTAGGCAATGAAATGGATGGGAGTTGAGTCATAATAGGTTTTGTCCATTCAATTTAGCGATCGTGACTGACATGACTGATGCAAGTTTTAAGCTTACCTACACGATATGTCATGGAAATGTTCGCATTTTTGTCAATTTTTCACAGAAACATTGGAGGGGGCGTTTATTAGAGGGGGAGCGTTTATTACAAACAATACGGTATGCTCAAATATTAGGCCCTAAATCAAGCCAAAAAGTTATAGTTTGGTTCAGAAAAATCCTGTTACATGATAACTTAGTCTTTTTTCAGTATTTGGTGGCTATTTTGGGCACCACTGACTGTTGGGAATTCTTTTTCTTTTAATTCTTTATAGCAACTGAGTTTATGCTGGGCTCTTTAATTAAGCTAAAAAGGTTTTAGTTTGATTCAGAAATAGTAGTCATATATGGTCATTTATAGTGATTACCTGCATTTGTGGGCCATTTTGGATGCCATCTCGGAAAAACCCACTTGGGCCAGTTTATATTTTTGGGAACATCCTGATTATGTTTTGGGGTCATCTCAGGAACCTAAAAAGTTGGTTTGGTTTCGTCCTGGGGGATGCACAGGATGTGCCTTTAGCTCCTCGAGTAATAGATGGCTGCTTTGTGTGTAAACTCTATGGGTGATTAGCACTAATTAGCACTTTGACCTACAAAATTAATTAATGAGATCTATGGGTACAAATATTTCATTAGTTAAATGTGTTATTGATTGCAATACCTATGAGACCCCCAATAGTTAAACCTTTCCAGATATGACTCTTTAAAAGAGGCATCATTTGGACCAATTGGTATTTAATCTGTATGGCTGCTCCACCACTGACTGCTTTTTTATTGGTCGTCCAAATGAACTTTAAAAAAAATTATTTAAAAGAAGATAGTAATAACAATAAAATGGTACCTTCTTTCTGTCAATAGGTGCAAAAGTACTTCCAAATTAAATTGATGTCTTAATACAAAAAAAAATACATTATTGTGTAACTATTCCACCTTTTTTGATGTCACCAATTCATGACATGTATGGCCACTTGCACTGTACAAAACTATATGAGCATTTCAAATTACAGATTTTTTCAGACGTTTCTGTTTTCAGCTGATATCTGTATCTGATTTAACACCTAATATTTTTAAATAGCTTGAAACGGTGATCAAAACCTGAAAAGTGGGTACAAAATCAAAAGTTGCATTATTGTCCTAATCAATGGAAAGCCAATGCTAGTTCACTTGTTCTAGCAGGCTTTGTATCTTAATTAATCATACAGCATCCCAGTATAAAAAATGGAGCAATCTGCAACTTTTGAATTTTCAGCTTCCTTGAATATTAACATTATCTGTTTCCTTTCAGAAAATACATGGTCAGATGTAACTGGTACCTTATTTCTTGTGTACAATGTATTGGACCCAACTTCCTTATTGTGGTCACTAAGGGCTATGATGATGAGATTTGGTTGGGATAGCATAATTACTATGGGTTCCACCTGATTAAATTTTCAGCTCAGTCAGTAAGGATATCTATCCTAGGGTCATTCAAGATGAAATCGTCATAGATTGTTCGATTTGAAAGAAATTTGATGAGAACATGCAACCACTGAAACAAAACAAGAAATGCTGAGGAGGCCATTTCTAGCTCAATTGGCATCACCCAAGATCAACTTGCCAGGAATTGTTTGATTTTCATGAAATTTGTTGGGAAAAAACTACTGACACAAGAGAAAAATGTCAAAGTCAGTTCATTCAATGTCAAATTTCCATAGATTGTTTGATTTTCATGAAATTTGGTGAGAACAGCCATTGCAAGGAGAAAGATAGGCTACTTTTTCATTTGGATGTCATGAAACAATCGGACACTCAGAATAGCAGGATTTGCCTCTATGCATGTTAACCTCTTCCTTGAATCAATATGTGAATGCTAAATGCAAAATATAAGCTTACAGTATATTATTTTTCATATATGGTATCTGATGTTTCTTTTAAATTTTAGATGGCCAATCAGTGGCAGCAAGACTGTCCAAATCTTTGCAACGTGTTACAAAGGGCATGAAGACGACATTGGGACAGTATAACAATGCCGGGTTTGAAAACAACTCTGGAGGGCTCCCTAATGTTCTTACATGGACTGAGGTGGCAGATCCCTCCTGTGGAATCTTTAAGAACATAGATGCACCTGCGGAAAATTCAGATGTAAGCAAGTATTTCAGTAGCCATGTTGTTCATCCTGTGTATTTCTTGTAATAGTCGGAATGTGTCCATCTGATTTCCTTATGATTCACTTTGCAAAATAGATTTCCTTTTTGTAATTTCAAGCACATAATTTATACAGGGTGATTCAGAATGAAGTAAACTCATGTTTGTGAGGCTTTTGTAACAAAATGTAGAAGCAAACTGCTGTAAATGAAAATATCTTTGAAAGGAACAGATTCTGAAGTCTAAGTATTAAAAAAAGAATTGTTGTATTTGCTTACACCAAATCTGACTTTTACTAACCATAATTTGGTTTCACTTAACCATGTGTGTAGTGTATTGATTGGTATGGCACTACATGTACCTTTTATGTTCAAATGCAAAATCCACGATGGTGCTGCAGTTTGTATGGATATCTCCTTGTATTGCTATGATAACTCTTATAACTTGTGTAATTCATAGTCTTCTAGATGGTCCGCTTGGGAATTGTTGAAGGCGTTTGCGCGGAATTGCGCCTTGAGCTGCTTATCTTTGGGTTTACTTTTTTATTTGCAACGCATGCCTAACTTGAGCAATGTTTACTTGTGATCTTGGAGTTTGCTGGCTTCCATCCAGACCATGAGGCTTCAGACTGTCGGATCATTACAGTCACATGCTTCAAAGCTTGCCTACATTCTTATTTTGCTTACTTACACGTACTTGATATTCGATCAGCTGTAAGAAACTGAAGATGAAAGAGACGATGAACTTCACATGGAATACTAGTTTCATGAAACTTTGACGCCATAATTGAAGTGCCATAATTTATTGTACTTGACTTGTTTCTTTGTTTGCAGTGCAATATGATGAAATTGAAATTGAAAAATTAAAAAGAACTCTTGAGGCCCATCATTTTTGATCGAAACCACTCATGCCACACAAACTTTATTTTGCATTTGAATATCGCGCTATACCAGTCAACACACTACCATGATCATGACATATGCTTGGGAAGAGAAACCGTATGCAAATACAAAAATGGGTGGTTTAATTCAAATGAGTAGGTTTGCTCAGGTCTAAGCAAATACAACAATACATTTTTTAATTTAGATGTTCTGATTCTGCTCTTTTTGATAATATTTTCATTTACAGCAGATTCCTTCTAGATTTCTAACAATAGCGTCACAAACTTGAATTTACTTCATTTTAAATCAACAAGGTTGTTGAAAATTTGACAACATGGCTTAGTAGTATAGCACCCTTGGGAAAAGCTCACAGGAATACAACTAAAACTTACATTTTCTAACTATATACATGCAAGCCTGAAAATAAAGGGTACTGGTCTATGAGCTACACATTTGGAAAAAAGTGGCTTGTGGTCCTGTGATTATCTAGTGAACAAGGTGCTATTTTTAAGAGGTGGAGTCATATTTCAGAAAGGATCAAAATGCTTATTTTTTATTCCATGCTCTGACCTCAGAAGAAAATTCCTACAGTATTAATCTTGCTATTTGAAAATATTTTCATTGTGACCGGTAGCAAGTATTAAGAAATACTATTATGAAATCTAAAAGGAGCAATTTCTATTACTTTTATTTCTTACTTTTTTGTATAATATTTAGATTGGTGAGCAAGTACCACATACTGAAAAGCAGCGATTGGTTAATGTCAGAAATATGAACAACAGAGCACAAGAGGAGAAGGATCTGGTTGCAGTTGAAATGCAGTCAGCACTTCAGTTCTTGGCTTGGCAGCACAACAAGCTTGCTGAAGAGGCCTTGAACAAACAACACAGTGAAGGTGTGCTTATAGCACTAAGGGAAAAAACAGAAGCGGCAAGAGAAGTGTATGTTCAAGCTCACAAGATTTTTACAAAATACATACAATCTCCTCCAGTACCACAAGTTATAAGAACTGGAGATTTACAGACAGCCATTGATGAAACTTCCATAGTGAATGAGTATGTGATAATGGACATGGATGCAGATAATGATGAAATTGATGATGAATAACTGCTTTTGTACCAAGATCTGTTTTGTAGTCATACACAAGGAAAGAAGTACCCCATGCATCTATAAGGCCCTTCGCACTTGATTATTAGTTTCCTGTTTGCCGCCCGCATCCAAAATTGAAAATCTCAAAATAATTAAGGGGTGGGGAATGAACGTTTGGACAGTATTTATTGTGGGACATTAGAGCACATCAGACATTGTATTCTGAATACGAAGAATGTCCTTCTGATATCAAATAATTTTGATTTTTTGAAATTCGCAATGTAATACACATTTGATTGCAAATGATTAAAAATTGATATTTTTGATATTTAACAATACTCGAAGTAAACTTGATAAATCTGATGATTTATACTTAGAGTGTATGTAGGTGGGATGAAAAGCCGACGATCAATTGAAAATTTTGACCTTTCGTATTGAAGATATGGATTTTTTCCCCAAAACTCCATATCTTCAATATGAAAGGTCAACATTTTCAATTGATCGTCGGCTTTTCCTCCAAGCTACATACACTTTAAGAATATGTCATTAGATTTATGAAATGGACTGTTATATGTGACCCGGCAGCACAAACGAGCCGTAAATTCCCTAAATTGTATTCGAGTTATGGTGTAAAATGTGTACGAAGGTCGTATTCATCGGTCACTTAAGCTGGCGCGATATCTGTCTTATTTGGATAGTCACAACACCAATCAATAATCCTATTATTGAAGTGGATAATAAGCTTCTACCTTAGATGGCTATAGAACTTTTAATAGCTCTGGTCTTTGTTTGCTTTTGATAAATCCTTTTCAAGTGGTGGGTTATTTGTATAGGTATGCATAACCAACAATTAACAATGAGAGAACCTTCTTAGACCTCGTTGACTTGGGGATGATTTGAAATGACCGCCAATTATGACTGTTTGATATTTATTGCCAGCAATGTGGAAAAAGAGACACACATAGAAACCAAAAAAGCTGTAATTTTGTTGAAGGAGCAAAGTTTAACTAACCATAACTCCGCTTCTGGATATCGTTTGAAGTCAAATGATATACCATTTTTAAGTTTATGATGTTTATTTTTTAAACACGAAATAAAACCAAATTGACCGGGGGGAGGAATTTACGGCTCATTCGCCGTGGACGGTCACATATATCAAAAATGTGAAAAATATCAAATTTTAATAATTTGTCATAGAATTTGTATTATAATCGTGATTTTCAAAAAATGAAAATTATTTGATATCAGAAAGACATTCTTCGTATTCAGAATGCAATTCGATATGTCTGATGTGCTCTCATGATCCACAAAAAATACTGTCGAAACGCTCATTCCAGATCCCTTAATTATTTTATTTTTATATCTAATTTTCTCGTTTAAAATAACTTTCAACTACAACAAATTTTGTTGTGAACTAATTAAATGCCCGCTCTAGTCAAAACAAGTCAATAGTTACTTGTAATAGTTATAATTGTAATAACTAAATAAAGAAAATAAAAGATAATTAATAATTAAAAGTCACCTCGTCCCTTTTTCAAAATCTTTAACAGGAAACTACCGGTAATAATCAAGTGCGAAGGGCCTAACATGTATTTAAACATTAAATTTTATGCAAATGGAAACATTACATGCAAAGGCTGATAAGCCAGAGAAAAAACTCCTGACACATCTGCCTTGTAAGGGTGCATAATGCATAATTATCAGACTCGAGACCTGTTTATCAGGCTCATCATCTGTGTTACTCAGTGCTAAAAGCATCGGTCTCACTAAAGGTCTGGGCTCAAGTCCATGTAGAGTAGAAGCAGATATTGTCAACCAGATGGTTTATTTTCAGAGAGCATAGACAAAATACATGCTTTGTCTTATCGCCTTTGCTCATTTCATTCAATTCAAATTTGAGCCAGTTTACTTTATAATAATATGTGACCAGCTCCAACAAAACCCGGAACAAGTCGCCAGGCATGTTTTTGAGTTATAGCCTTTAAAGATGACTTTCCAATAAAATTTAAAAAAATCAAATTTTGAAAATTTTAATTTAATGGTATTTGAATGCGGGACTAAGAAGACTTTAAAATCCTTGAAAGTACTTATTAAAACAAGGTTTATTTATTCAATAATTAACAATTGAACTATGATCATCCCTATTCAATCCTGTGTAAGGCAGGAAACTATTTTGCCCATTACTTAGAGTAGCAATTTGGCACAAATATGAAGGTATCATTTATAAAATCATCCATACCCTGAAAAGTGTGGATGCTATGTATATAATTCCGGTATCAGTTTAAAGCTTATTGTCTAGTGCTTGCATTTTTATTCAAATTATGAAATGTCAATTTGTTCCTGGTTTTGTCAGAACAGGTCACATATGCAGCACATCAAAAGAGTGGACTTTGCAGGTTAAATAGTTATGTCGAGGTGCTCCTTGTCTAATTGATAGTTGAGAATGAAAGTCTAGGTCTTTCTTTTATAGCTTTCTTTTTTTTAGCAAGTACAAGCACATTGGAAGATAATCAATATCTTTTGCATCAAAATTGCATGTTCTTAAGTTATAATAGAAAATCACATCTTGACTGCTCAGTACCAGAAGTGGGTTAGTGCAATAGCATCCATGTGTAGTTGCCATGTGTAGATGAGTACAATACTGTGTGTAAATTGACAAATGTTCCCAGGGCAACTACTGCACTTACCCACTTCTGGCACTGAGCAGTCGATCTTCCGTTAGTGCTTCATAATCAACATGGCCAAGGCCGTAAGTGAAAGTGATATACTATTTATTACCCATCTATGAGAAATGTTTCAAATTTGCACTATATAAGATCTATTTTTTGCAAACACCCTCTTGTAGATCAGGTTGAAGAGTGAAATTGCAAACTATTTCACAATAATTCAAAACATGAAACACGCATAAATTTCAGTGCCATGCACAAAGGTGATTTTCCTGACAAGTTCTAACACATGGTAGTGCACATCAACAAATTTGGTAACAACATAATTAAATTATGATTGCAAGTTCTCAGAGAAGATGGGAAGTAGCATTGCAAAGATGCAAGGGGTGTTAATTAATGTTCCTTGACATTTTGTGTTCAAGATATATTTGCCCCCAAAAGATGTAAAAAAATTTTAGGTCTTCAATAAGAAAAGTCAACAAATGGTGGCCGACCTCTCATCCCAGCTACATATTTACTTTAAGTACATATCATTTGATTTGTTAAGTTTACTTCAAGGACTGTTAAATATCACAAATAAGAAAATATACATTTTTGATAATTTGACATAAAATTAGTATTCGATACCAGAAGAACATTCCTAGTATTCAGAATGCAATTCAATATGTCCAATGTGCTCTCATGACCCACAAAAAAAACGTGCAAACATTGTTATCCGATCCCTTGAATGCTAAATGATTTTTTTTACTCCAGACTGATTTTTGTGCATGTTATTACCAAAAAAAATTGGGCCAAAAGTGCATTTTTTTATCTTTTTCAAAAAAACTGAATATTTTTGTTTAAATTTAATGTTTTGTTTTTTACCTACTTTTTGAAAACTTTTTGGTTTTTTTCTGGAGTACAAATAGTATCATGTGCAATTAATTACATGCTGTCTATTTGTTCCTTTGTTCTTTGCTTGGTTTGTGATAATTTTCTTCATGGTTGCTCCTGGCAAATTGCACAGTATGAGCTTGGAATGATGTGTCTTTTTTTTCAATCTGTTGTACCTTATTATTTTACCATTGTATACATTTCATTGTATATTTTGCTAAGAAGTGCTATTTTTATGCTCTTTGGCCATTCTGCAGAAAATGACACTATTTTGTAAAATATCAAATTCTAGTTATCATTTTTGTGAGAAGTACAGTTCATGCAAAATTAATTGCCAATTACTATCATTTGCATACTGATTAAATCATCCATTAAACCTTCCTAAATGTCATTTATTCTGGTTAATTTTCAGTAATTAATGTGTGTGACAAGTTTGGTAGGGTATGTGACATACAAGTCCCCCATGGAATTCCATAAAATGCACCCTATTTATGTTGAATTTTGTTATCAATATATATAGATATAACGGGTCTCCTCTATCCACTGACACCAAAATAAGTTCCAACATTCTCCACACCTTACTGCAATGATATCATTTTGTGGTTTTGCCCTCACAAATGTTAGAAAATCTTGCTTTGCACACCAAAGATAATGGTGTTATATTTATAAAGCAGGCACAGGAGAATTGCCAGAAAATTGCTGTGAAATACCATAGTTATGTCGCACACATCACCAAGAATGGTCCTCCTTAAATTCAGGTTTTTTTACTGTAGCTTAATTAATTACAATTTTAGATTAGTATCTTTGTTTATCTTGTAAAGAATTTTGTTGTTTTGTGCTATATAAGACACTTCATAATTGCACATATTTATTATTATTACCATGTGAGTTGTGGATTTTATGAAGTTCTCCAGATGCTAGCTTCAAATCAAGATACATTTTCAATGGAGAATTATGTTACAATGTTCTTTAACTGCTCTGCAAGATCTGCTTTCTGTAAAAACTTCGTATCAGCGCTCATCAGCTCATGATTGAAAAGGGTTGTTATTCCGGTTACGGTTCGCTATCTCTAAGGTTCGCTATCTCTAAGGTTCGTTATCACTAATTACGAAAAAGGTCCGCTATACCTAAGGTTCGATATCACTAATTTTGAAAAAGGTTCGGTATTTCTAAGGTTCGATATCACTAATTTTAAATAAGGTTCGCTATCTCTAATTTTAAATAAGGTCCGCTATCACTAATTTATTGAAGGTTCGCTATCTCTAAGGTTCGCTATCTCTAATTTTAAATAAGGTCCGCTATCACTAATTTATTGAAGGTTCGCTATCTCTAAGGTTCGCTATCACTAATTTCAAATAAGGTTCGCTATCTCTAATTTTAAATAAGGTTCGCTATCTCTAATTTTAAATAAGGTTCGCTATCTCTATCTCTTCAAATAAGGTTAAGCTATAGCGGTCCCAAATTAGTGATAACGAACCTTAGAGATAGCGAACCTTAATTAATTAGGATAGCTAACCTTAAACAAAATTAGTGATAGCGAACCTTAGGTATAGCGGACCTTTATTGGAATTAGTGATAACTAACCTTAGAGATAGCGAACCTTCAATAAATTAGTGATAGCGGACCTTATTCAAAATTAGTGATAGCGAACCTTATTTTAAATTAGTGATAGCGAACCTTATTTAAAATTAGTGATATCGAACCTTAGAACTAGCGAACCTTATTCTAAATTAGTGATATCGAACCTTAGAAGTAGCGGACCTTTTTTTAGGTATAGCGAACCTTTTTCTCTATTAGAGATAGCGGATTCTGATCTCCATAGACTTTACACGTTAGTGATAGCGAACCTTAGAGATAGCGAACCTTAGAGATAGCGGACCTTAGAGATAGCGGGATGTCACCGTTATTCCTCACCAAAAAATCCTCCTGAAGATCGTCTTTGTACTTTTTGTGAGCTTCACGAGGTTGAAGATGAATTCCATTTTGTTATGCGTTGTTCGTTTATAATAACTGAATAAACTTGCATGTTAATTTGTTTGATAAATTTAGTGCTATATTTGATTTCAATTCAATGTTTGTTAATAACAAATTTCATTTAATTATGAATGTTAACGATCATGATACAGTTCATGTTGTTGCTAATTATGTTAAATCTGCAGTTGATCTATGATCATCAATAAATTGATTTAGTTTTTCAAGTGTTTTCATTTCTTGTTCACATAGAGCGGTTTCTTTTGATGACACACTGAAACTTTCAATTTTTTGCTTCTCGTATTTTTAAGTAATTAGTTTTCAATGTTACGTTATTATTGTGCTACTTTAAAAATTTGTATTACCGGTAGTTGTAGTATTTAGTGTTGTTTTGTATTTTGACCATGGTGAATGTCAATAAATTCTGATTCTATACATGATTGTATATGGTCCACAACAGTATTGTAAGTGCCTCTCCTAATACTTTTTTCAATAAATCAAAAAATATTTTACGTAATGTAAAATAGTATAAAAAGGTATGTGTAGTGTTTATAAACGAATCCAATGAGCCAAGTTATGGTCAGAATTCAGTCGGCCATTACTGGATTCAGTCGGCCATTACTGGATCTCATCTGTACCAAACTGGTGTTGTTACTGCATGCTGATTTGGGTGGATTAAATTCGCTTAAAAATCAATGTTGAATTGTATTGTGTTGTAAACTTTCATTCTTTTGTCTACGTGATGGAATGCAGTTTAATATCCCCGTCAAGGCCACATCATTTCACATTTTAGGTGGGATAGACCTAAGTGGGGACCCAGCTATGGCTGCCATTGATGAGGTGTAGGAATGCGTGAACATGGATTCGTCAAGAACCTTATTTGTTTTACACCGTACATGACGTCACATGTCATTGCATTCAGTCACAATGCTTCATTTATGTAAAAAAAAATAGAGAGACTGTTTTAAACAGTGTGAGTTGCATCCGAGTCCTGGGTCCACAAAGCCACAAAAGTCAACCCGGCTCATATAATACAGTATATAGACCAGGCCTATTCACATGGCTTTGTGTGCCATTGTTAAGACTGCTACGTACAGACACAATTTTACCATATAGTGACTGAACGCAGTGATTTATGATGCTATGGGGCTGTGCTGGGGGAGGGTACAATTGAGGGGGTGAGAAATTTTTTGGCAAGCCGAAGGGGGGGGGGGGGCAATTTTTGGCAAGCCGAGAGGGGTGAAAAGCAATTTTTGTCACACATTTATGGGGGGACTTTTTGAATAAAACATGCAAAAAAGGCTTAGGAAAACGGTACGGAAACCCTTAAATATGCAAATGTTCATGCTCGCTGTAGTCGCAACATGTATCAAGTCCATTCAAGGTTTGTAAATTGGGATCCCAAAAATTTGGCATGTGCAAGGGGAGGGGGGGGGGCAAAGAATTTTTGGCAGGCTGAGAGGAGGGGGAAAGCGATTTTGGTGGGCGAGAGGGGGGGCAAGCGATTTTTGGCAAGCCGTTTGGAAATTTTACCCCCGGGTTTATAATTATTGCACAGCCCCTAATTTGATCCATGTGTGCAAAACAAAAAATAATATTTTTCGATTTATTTCAAAGTGTATTAATACTGTTGAGGTACTGTGTACATTTTACATTGGACTTTAGGCTCACCAGTTAAAGTTGTTATAATAGACCCTTAATGCTCCTGGAGTGGAGCTTATTTGGTGATCCATGAAGCGCCATGACATTCATTTTATTTCAGCTAGGCCTACATCTACTGGGGGGTAAGGTCAAATTCGTCAATTTTGTGTTGTCATTTGACTATCTTGTCCCGGCCCTTGGCTGATTGATACCGTACATTATTTATATCCCGTGCCACTGCTTCAGGAGCGATTACGATGACTCAATTTTGCCTCTAGACTAGTTAGTGGTTAGCATGCATATGGCATGGCGGGACAATTACAAACAATCTTGACAACTTTATTGAAGAAATATGATAAACTTCACTCATTGTGAGCAACTTGTCCACCGGGCTTGTCCAGTACATGTTAGGCCGTATAAAATTAATGTTTTGGTTCTCGTCCAGAGGATTTTCATGAATTGATGAGGGAGGGAGGTGTTTTTTTTTTTTTTTTTTTTTCAATGTAAAATTAGCATTGTCAGTAGTTTTCGGTCTTCTCCAACAGTGCTCGAGGAAACGATGAGGCCCTTTTTTTTTTTTTTCAAATGTGAGATTCTGAGGGATAAACCCCCTAGAGTACCACAAAAAGACTTGGAAGTGATGCTTGTTCTCTAATAAACTTATTTATATGTATGAAGATTTCATATCAAGTCTAAAAAAATTGAAAAATCTAAAAAAAAAAAAAAAAATCTGACAAATCCCAGAAATTGATGAGGGAGGGGACGAGAACCAAAATATTAATTTTACACGGCCTTAGAAGGGATTATAAAATTATAATTTACTACACCATATCCATTATATACCGCCCAATCCTAATTCCCACGATTCGCTAACAAGAAGCATTGTACGATGCAATTAGTACGCAAAGTTAACACTTCACGATGAATCATAACAACTTCTAATAGGTTTCGACGGTACGTAGGCTATTATGGGAATTTCCCGCATGCCGCAGTATTTATATTGCCAGTCGTTTTAATACCGAGCTAAAATGCAATGATCTGTTTTTGTTCTTGACATAGGGCCTAATGTGTCATCCCCCGGGTGTCATCCAAAATAAAAGTGTTAAGGGATTATAAAAATTATAATTATTTACTACATGATGCGTCATGGATATGACGTGATACCGTAGCCATCATAAATAGTAAGTCCAGTTGAATAGAATTATAATTTAGTCAACTATTTACTACACCATATCCATTATATACCGCCCAATCCTAATTCCTACGATTCGCCAACAAAAGCATTGTACGATGCAATTAGTACGCAAAGTTAACACTTCACGATGAATCATAACAACTTATAATAGGTTTCGACGGTACGTAGGCTATTATGGGAATTTCCCGCATGCCGCAGTATTTATATTGCCAGTCGTTTTAATACCGAGATAAAATGCAATGCTCTGTTTATGTTCTTTTTGTTCTTGGGGCCTAATGTGTCATCCAAAATAAAAGTGTTAAGGAATATAAGGGCACACAAAATGCAGTTTTTGGTCGTTGTCCAGAGGATTTTCCTGAATTGTTTTTGGTAAACTAGTCTTTTCCAGAAGTGATCGAAGAAAAAGAGCATTAATGGAAAACACGAAAGGCCTAATTTGGTACTGCTAAAAACGTTAGTGATGATAATAGGCCTATAAACGTAGGTCGATATCACATTCAAACATATGCTACATAGCCTACATAGGCAAAACAAAAACAATTTGCCTATACTTAATTGCTTTCTATATTATCATGTTATAGTAATATTATTGTATTTTGTGTATAATTATCATGTTGTATTATGTGTAAGTTTAAGTTATTTTTGGTAGTTTTTTAAGGTTTTGCATTGTTTTCTCTGTAAAGCGCCTTGAGGCTTTTCTGCATAGGGCGCTATATTAAATCTTTGTTTATTATTATTATTATTATTATTATTATTACTCTACTGACGCTAGGCCTATGAACCTTTTCTACCGACCCGTGACTAACACTACACTATATTTCTTCCTTCATTTCTTTTTCTTTTGTAAAACCTAATCACAGATCATAGCTAGGCCTATAGCAGCATAGTAACTTGCGATATATACATACACGTAGGCCTATACACGTAGGCCTACCTTTTTTCGTTCTTTCTTTTTTCCTTCATTGAGTTCATTCTTTCTTACAACCCCATCACACACCCACCCACTACCACACTCACATTCTCTCTCGATGCATCTTTCTTTTTTTTTCTTTCTTACCCCCCCACACACACACACACACACCCCCCACACACCCCAGCCCCATGGCCCCACACATTTATCTTTCTTTCTTTTCAGTTTCTTTCTTTCCTTCATTTTCTTTCTTTCTTTAGGCAATCTTTCTTTCTAAAACCTAATGATCATGTAGGGTCCTACTTGCTATAGGCCTACTTACCTATACCAATTATACTACTTAGCTTTCTTTCTTCATTTCTTTCTGTCTGCATTTTTTTCTTTCAGTGTTTCTTTCATATGGTAATCTATCTATCTTTCTTTCTAAAACCTAATAATCACAGCACGCAAAAGGCCTATTATAATCACAATCATATATACGGTAGCTAGTACTGTAGCTATATATCACATACACCTATACCACTCACACACCTCCTTTCGATGCCCCTTTTCTATTTTCCAATAGGCCTACATAATAATAATACAATATACCGTACTTACCTATGTTTAGGCATATACTTATTATATCCTTCTCTCCTACTTTCTTTCTTTCTAAAACTAATGATCACATTCACAGAGCTATCACAACATGCAATAGCATGTACTATTATACATTATCTTGACGATACCCTACTACCACACTGCACTCTCGATGCCCCTTTTTTATTTTCACATACCTATATACTATACTTACCTATATCTATGACTTATTATAGTACTATATCCACATATAAACATATTATTATATATTGTATATTAACGTCATGAACAGTAATATTATATATTACATAGATTATGTATTCAAGTTATATTAACCATCACAAATTATTATCAATATATCTTTTTGTTAATATTATTGCAATTTACTCTTATTATTAATTGTTATTATATTTATTAAACTATATCTACTGTACTCAATGTTATTATTATATATGCTATGCTATGTATGATATTGATTGATAAAATAAATTTGAACTTTGAACTTTGAACTACCTGTATTTCTTTTTTATCGTTCCTTCCTTCCCTTGGGCAAACTTTCTTTTCTCACATCTCTTTCTTTCTTTTCAGTATTTATAATTGTATGAGGGCCTGCTTGGAAAGCAGTGCTTGACACTGAAGTGGAATTCCCCTCAATAGAGAAAGATTATTATTATTATTATTATTATTATTTTCAGTTTCTTTCTTTCCTTCATTTTCTTTCTTTCTTTAGACATCTTGCTTTAACCCTAACATGCCTAATGATCATAGCATGGCTAGCAGCACAGTAACTTGACGATACCACACTCTGTCTGCCCCCTCTCTCTCTATATGTCCCTTTGTATTTTCCTATATGTAGGGGCCTACTTGCTATACTTACCTATACCAATTATACTAGGCCTACTAATTTCTTTCTTCATAAGGTAATCTATCTTTCAGCTTCTTTCTTTCTTAAACCTGATAATCACAGCAAGCAGAAGGCCTGTATAATATTACATATATAGCTAGTACTGTAGCTATATTTATCACATACACCTTCACTACACATTTGCTATATATACTACCACTCACACACCTCCTTTCGATGCCACCTATGTGTTTAGGTCTATAGGCCTACTTATTATATACTTCTCTCCTACTTTCTTTCTTTCTAAAACTGATGATCACATTCACAGAGCTGTCACAACATGCAATAGCATACTATTATACATTATCTTGACGATATCCTATACTACCACACTGCACTCTCGATGCCCCTTTTCTATTTTCACATACCTATATACTATACTTACCTATATCTATGACTTATTATAGTAGGCCCCTACTTCCTGTATTTCTTTCTTTCTTATCGTTCCTTGAACTTCCTTCCTTCCCTTGGGCAAACTTTCTTTTCTTTCAGAGTAAAACCCATCATCTGAATCTGATCAAATGTCCTGATCAAACGAGGCTCCAAAATTATGTCTCTTTCTCAGACCTACTCTACCTAACAACTAACATATACACATACATATACCTATTTCTTTTTTCATTTCTTTTTCTAAACCTAACACGGCATGCAGCAGCATAGCTACCTATCTAGCAGCACGTAGGTATAACTTGACGATATACCGTAGCTAGCTAGCTAACATCACTTACCTAACTTGATAATAATATACACATACAACCACTCTCTCGATGTCTCTTTTCCCATACCTATAGTATTATACTTACCTAATTATACTACATATCTTTCTTTCTCGCTTGTTCCTTTGGTTGTTTATCCTTTCTTAAGGCTACCTTTCTTCTAAAAACCCAATGACCATCTGAACAGCATTACTATAATATATGCAGTACTGTTACCTAACTTGATGGATGATAATACCTAGAGGTTATCCGTGTTCTTATAAGCTGCATATCCTATAGGCATATAGCGACTGCTATACCTTGTTTAGGACTGACTTTCAAATGAAGTACCTATATGGGCAACCATGACTGCTTCAAAATAGCCCGCCAAAGTCATGTAGGTAACTCCGATGTCGTGCATTGAATTGGTTTGAATGAGGAATACTCCGGGGGAATACTACGGGAACATGCGCCTTTTGTTATAAGTCACACATGAGTAACGTGGATAACCTCTCTAAACACAGCAGCACTGCATACCTTAAAAACAGTGGAGTAGTCTGGAGAAAGGGGCAGCTTCCCCTGGAGAAGTCTTTCCGCCAAGGATGCTTCCCCCCTGATATTGAAAGTTGCCTTTCCCAAACTTTGCACCCCATAAGTCAACCAAGCCATCAGGTTCAGCTGTCATTGTTAAACCAAAGTCAACCAGGCCCACAACTTCATTTTAGAGCTCTTGTAAAACCGAACTCAACCAGCCCCCCCCCAACTTCAGTTTAGAGTCCTTGTAAAACCTAAGTCAACCAGGCCCCCCCCAACTTCAGTTTAGGGCCCTTGTAAAACATAAGTCAACCAGGCCCCCCAACTTCAGTTTAGAGCCACTGTTAAACCCAAGTCAACCAGGCTCCCAACTTCAGTTTAGAACCACTGTTAAACTGAAGTCAACCAGGCTCCCAACTTCAGTTTAGAGCCGCTGTTAAACTTAAGTCAACCAGGCCCCCCAACTTCAGTTTAGAGCCACTGTTAAACCCAAGTCAACCAGGCTCCCAACTTCAGTTTAGAGCCGATGTTAAACTTAAGTCAACCAGGCCCCCCAACTTCAGTTTAGAGCCACTGTTAAACCCAAGTCAACCAGGCTCCCAACTTCAGTTTAGAACCACTGTTAAACTTAAGTCAACCAGGCTCCCAACTTCAGTTTAGAGCCGCTGTTAAACTTAAGTCAACCAGGCCCCCCAACTTCAGTTTAGAGCCACTGTTAAACCCAAGTCAACCAGGCTCCCAACTTCAGTTTAGAACCACTGTTAAACTGAAGTCAACCAGGCTCCCAGCTTCAGTATAGGGCCACCTTAAGTCAACCAGGTCTCAATTTGAGTTTAGAGTTCCCGTTTTAAAATCCGATATCATCCAGAGGTTTATGCATGCTCCATTGAAACCAGGCCGTCAAGAGCTACCAGGTTCAGTACATAATTACAATAAGGTAATCACTTTTCATGTTGATACATGGATAGAAGCATGGCCCCTTATTCAATTCAAACTGGGAAAAAAAATCACACAATGTTATTTTCATCAAGCTACTGCAAAGTGTTTATTTCTTTTATTTGTTTACATATGTTGTATATTTATAAGCATACAGCAATATCACATTGTACATTAAAGTACCATCTTAAAAATTTGGAATACTATTATACAAAATATTTCATTCTACATGTATACCTCTCATGTGTTCACAAGTTTGTTTTCTTACACCTTATACATATTAATCTGAGAATTATTCCAACAACTTGGCAGAACTACTTGTATGGCCTATCTTAGGGATGAAATCAAAACTCAATCGCCGGTTGACTGGCGGATACGAGTGGTTGAACCATGTTTTATTGTTTAGAACAATAGAAACCATCTCGAACTAGACAGAACTGCCTAGAATCGGCAGTCGACCACAGGTTGACTTTTGATTTCATCCCTTACTTGTCGATACTATTCCCTAGTATATCATCATCCATATCCACTTGTAAGGGTTTGTCGTACATGGAATTGGCGAATGGAGGTAGTATGTTAATTATTATGTTGCATGGTGCACATTCATAACAACTTACATTAATGGCAGATTCCACAAAAATAACTCCTCGCAGGCACTGACCGAAACAGAAATCAAAGAGCTAATTTCTCAAAAGGATGGCCAAACCCAGAGTATGCAGCCTGAAAGTGCAAATTCCACTCCAGCTAATGGCGATCTTTGAAATTCAATGTTTCGAATTGTGTCACTCATAAATTTATGTACGAGATGTAATAAAACAAATATGTTACTAATTATGGTATTTTCATCGTAGTGTCGCTTTTCACCCTCGGTACTGGGTACAGGCCTACCATCCCTTAAAGCCATTTTATAACATTTGCTGAGAAGAACGCCCTCAAAATTTTTTTTAAATTCTGGTTTTTACATGAATGTAATGTACTTTAGTAAACAAAGATAATCTGCAAAAACTTAAGCCTTAGGTGCTGTAGTTTTGTCAAAATCCGAGATTTTGAATAAAACGCCGGAACCGTCATTTTATTATTACGATGGAAATATTAGTCGAACACGTATGCGGTGTTCATAACACAGTGTGTGTATGTGTGTCCCGCACGCCGTGTACGTACATCAGAGGATCGCGCCTTATTACAACAGCCGGAGTAACATGCATTGGCGCTAGTAGTAAATTCCAATTTTCTTCGCTTTACCTCACTTGTTCGACTCAAAAGTAAAAGTGGACATATCTGACATTAAAAGCTAACATTTCATGGAAAATGTTATATGGCTTTAAAGGAGGATTTTGTGATCCTAGCATCCTCTTTTTATGACATTTTTCATTAGATATCCATGAAAAAAGCTTATTCCCAAAATTTCAGTTGATTTGATTTTGCGTTTGCAAGTTATGCATGATAATGTGTATTACACTGCTCCATAGGCCACTGTTGTAATTTCGTTCTGGTATACCAGAACAAAATTCAAATTTGACAATATTTTTGCTAAATGAATTAATCTGCAAGAAATTTTGGGTACATAAACATTATGTAGCCAGAGGTTTCCAGTGGTATAAAAATCTCAACTTTTTTTGAGAAAAGTGGGAGATGAGGCTGTGGATAACGAAATGCCCTTTTAACCTCCGATTTCGAGTTTTAGGCCTGCAGGTGATATTATTTGTACTTCATATGAATTTGTAAATGTTTATTTTTCTCTGTTTTTCATAACTTTTAACCAAAATAAAGCAAAACTCACGGAAAAAAGGAGAAAGATTGACTGAAAAATCAATTACCACATGCATTACAAATATGACCTACATTGTACTACAAAATACCGCGACCTGCAGTCAGAGCTTGTCAGTACTGAGGGAATAATGGTTTCCCCTCCAAACATGTAGTATTTCTATATTGTTCCCCTCTGATTGTTCCCTCATATCTGTTCTTAATTACACGTTGATACAAAGTACACTTTCATGGAACACATATAGTAGAGTCTGGCGTTACGTTGAAAAACACATTGTACGGTAGAAATGAGTTTTTTGCTACTTCACAGGAAAGACACAATACATACAGATTAAATCTAACCCCTTAACTGTTAATTTTTTTTAAAATACTACATGTTTTCAAACCATTATTTTTGAACATGCTCAGACTAGAGCCTTCATTTACAAAAGCCTGTAACGTTTCATATTCATACCAATAAAGGTAAACAGTAAACCAATTAAAAAAACAGTAAAAAAAGAGCAATCTGAAATACATGCAACAAGACACTCTTGTAATATAATCTTACATATGTCTATATATCTGTCATTCCTAAGTGTGAATTTGTAGCTAATGACTATCTTTGCATAATTATATATTACTATGTCTATTTACCTGTCATCATGTATTTAATACCAATTCAAAAACATGGATCAGAAATGTCTGTCAAACAATGACATGCGCAAGATGTAGCTTAATTCCTGCTGAACTACATGTAAGTTGATACAGCTTATATTATGCAACTTAAGACAGCATTCACCAACATCCACCTTTGTTACAAAGTCAGTAAGTCACTTTGTGAGGAGAAGGAATTTGGATGGAATAATTAATTGTGAAGTAGTCAAGTAGTGTCCGACTCTCCGTTAAACAATCTAATCCTTGCGTATGTCATTATGTTAGTTCTGACGGACAAAATGTATTTAAAAGATAAAGAATTCAGTTAATGTTTGTATTATTGTGATAGTAAAAGTGGATTTTAGTAGTTTACAACCTGGTTTATGCTCTGGCTAATGATGTTCATCAATGTGATGTTTTAGCTGACTTTTCAATTCATATATTGTATTTGATGGACATTTTGCGTATGTTATGTCTTGACGCACATAGTTAAATTTAATTAATTACCCTCACAGGTTCTACTTAACTCAATTTACAGTCTTAATAGTTTTTTGAAACATTTACTTATGCGTTCACTTTCATAACATGTTAGCATATTTTGACTCACTACTGTTACTGATATGCACACAAATTACATTTTTCACACCATAATTTCAGATACAAACTACATTATAGGGCAGAAAAATTGCTTCCATCACCGCATGAAGAGTGCAATACGGTCCCAGAATGCGGTTTATGCCACCCTTTTCCTTTTCTCTTTTTTAATCAGAATAAGAAACTTAATTGCGTACATGTAAAGGTAAAAACATAAAAACACTGGCCGGGACCGTGTATTGAAGGGACTTGAAATGACTTATTGACGACCATTGTTATCGGATTATATTTGATTTCTTAATATTTACTCATGTTGACCTTCAAATGCCAAAAGAATCATCAAGATATTCCAATATTTTCTCAAGTTATGCCAAATTGTGTAAAAAATCCCTGATTTTTCACACAAAATTTCTGTGTAGCGAGAATCATATAGGATTTTGGAGACAAAATGTTCAAATTTTAGGGAAATATAGAATGCTAGAACAAACAAATTAATCATTTTCCTGGACACTATCTGTTCCTATCGATTTTGTTACTGAAATAATTCTTCAAATAACGTTCTATGATGATTTATGTTGGCATTTCCAGAGCCTCTAGCTCTACATTTTATATGTGCTTGCTCAACCGAGGATAATTTGTACACCAGCAACTTGCATATAGTACAATGAATTAAAGTCATTTCCAGTCCCTTCATACACGGAACCTGGTTATATGTAGAGGCACTGTTTGAAGCTACTAGCAAACCTGAGGTGGGATGTGTTTAATCAATAACTGTTACATACGCAGACACAAATGCAGGTTCTTGAAAAGTTTATGAGCGTGTTTTTTGCCGTAGCCAAAAGTACGCTTTACAACGACCGTGTTATGTGACATGTTATTTAAGCAGACGCTGACTGCAATGGACATTGCATGATTGCCCGCTAGTGGTATTTCCTTACTTGGCTATTTGATTTATTTTGGAAATGAAAGATACAGTTCAAATGGTTTTATTTTCAAATTAAAAGAAGAAAATGTGCCATAAATTGAATTTAAAAAAAAGTGACGGTTATGAATGAGGTTAATCGTCGGTTAATGACTTTCCATCAGTTATTTTTCGGATATTGTGAAATATATAAAGATTGGACCTCAGAATATCGGGATATTCCTCGGTTCCAAAGCACAATGTTTAGATATTTCACAAAACCCTTAAAATTAATAACTGAGGTGCAGAAATTACACTAAACTCTTAAACAACGGTAAATTGCATATCTTGACCAATAAGGTAAATTTGTCTGCATATATCATACATGTTTGGTCTACTTAAAAAAGAGTCTTGCATGCATTGATCTGCAAGACTTCGGACTCTGGACGAGATATCATTCTGCACAGCCACATGTTGGATGGTTTGACCAAATGCATACACATCAGTAACTTTGCTTGGATGAGTTGCTCGCTTTAGTAGTACAGGGTCTAAGAAGTTATGTTCTAGTGAACTGAGAGAAAATACCTGAATCTCTGTTAGCTTGCGTGAGTACTTCTCCATGCAAGACAAAGACATGTCTATAAGCTCTGCACGAATTTTCTTCTTGTTACCTCTTCTCTTATACACAAGCTGGATATTGTCAGGTCGCACTTGATTGTGGATAAAACCATTGTCATGAAGCCCTTGAAGGGCTTTGGCAGTATCCATAAAAATCTGCAACCATTGTTCCTTAGATACATCAATACCCTTCTGTGCCGAAATGTTGGAGGCTGTAACCATCGTGTCATCTTTCATTGGAATATTTGGTGAAGTTGTCACCAAGCAATGAACATGGCACGCATCCTCCTTTCTGTATAAACCAACCGGCCTCTGAATACCTTCAACATCCGTGTTCATTTTTAGAACTTTGAATTCCAGTGTCGCTTTGTTGAACCGGTTGGTGTAATCTATAACATACAATGTGGGATTATTACTAGGTATTATATATACACTACTATCATCACTACTTCTAAATAATTGTTTCTTTCTAAAATCTACATCTAAATCAGCAACCCCTTCATGGTCTACCTCATCAAGTTCTGGCTGCATGTAGCAGTACCCAGAACTTAATATAGTTACTGCTTCAACCATGGTCATGGTCCTGCTCAACACTGCCGGCCTTATTCTTTCATGCACACAGTGGGCATGCCGTTCCTTCAGGTCAACCAAGTCTGCAGTGACAGTTGACAGTTGCCTCTGTAGTACTTGGTTGTGTTCTTGCTCTTTTTTTAAATATGTCTCCATCTTTTCCTGTGGATTGGTCTGTGGTGGGGCTTGTTTTGCTGTTGTTATCTTTTGATGAGGCCACATAAACTGACTTTGCTGAAATGCAATAAAAAATATGCTTTGAATTACATGCTTATAGTACTCTAGAGATGAAATTTTCTAGACACCTGTATATTCACCAGATCTGGTGAATACCGATATACATGCATGAGGGGGTTTGAATTTTTTTTTAATCACCCAGAAGTGAAGCAGTTATATATTAATGAAATTTGTTCTGTGTATATTAATCACTGGTCCTTATGCTCATTATGATGCGAAAAATAATGGGGTTTGAATTTTTTTTTTTAAATCACCCAGAAGTGAAGCAGTTATATATTAATGAAATTTTGTCTGTATATATTAATCACTGGTCCTTATGCTCATTATAGTGCGAAAAATAATGGTCTCATACATATGTTTACTTTCTGTCTAAGGTGAAGATTGCCCGTCAATGGCACTATTGCTTTTTGGAAAAGGAATTTCCAAACTGGTCACATCATCCTTAAAGATCCATTCAGTGATCCCAGCACAAGTGTATAAAATTATTTATAGATTGCTTAAAAGTGAAGGATAAGTCATTCAAATTAACATATAATGAACCACTTGTCTTGAATCACTGATATTTCAGTGAAGTAATTGGATTCCTTGCCCCTATAATATACATAACTTTTGTTACCAGTGTGTAGTTATTTTGTGAGAAAAATGCAAAATTAGTCACATAATTTATCAGGGGGTGTAGTACCACCTTAAGAGTGATACACAGGGTGTTATCTAAATAAAGTATACAGTTTGAAAAATGCCGCTATAGATTAAAAAGTATGAGGCCTTGGTCAAAATTCTCTAGTTGATAACTTAATCAACATCTTGTCCTCGTACAGCTAAAAAATCACTAGCACATGACCATATGGATTTGGTGGCTACTTTTGTGAGTACAAAAAGCAGTTGCACGAAGGGGGAACTCAAAGTTTGGCATTCTTTCCCATCCATTTACTAACCTTGTTTTTTTCCACTGCAACTTCTTTGTTTCCCTTATCATTGATCTCTGTCTGGGAAAGGTCATTATTTGATGTACTAGTAGATGGCTCATGCAGGTTACGCTTCTATGTATCAAAAACAAGTGAAAAAAACCAAGTGTTACATATTTTATACTTGCATATTTTATTTTGATTCAGGATTTTAGATTGACATAGACCCGACACACTTTACACATCAAATTGAGATGATACTAACAGAAAGCTCATCATCTTTGCAAACTGTGAGATCAAAGAGATGTTTCTTCAACATGCTTCAAGTATATATGAAAACGAGTCAAAGCCTTGTCCCAAAATGTGGTTGAAAAGTTGATGTTCTATATCGGCCAATGTGTTATTGTTTTGTTTCTAATATAGGACAATCTCATTTCAGTGGGGACCTCAAGGTTGGCATTTAAGTCACAAGTTTTGTGGGTTGATACTTTCAGACTGAAAATCAACATGAACATCCATATACTAACCTTGTTTTTTTCCACTGCAACTTCTTTGTTTCCCTCATCATTGATCTCTGTCTGGGAAAGGTCATTATTTGATGTACTAGTAGATGGCTCATGCAGGTTACGCTTCTATGTATCAAAAACAAATGAAAAAACCAAGTGTTACATATTTTATACTTGCATATTTTATTTTGATTCAGGATTTTAGATTGACATAGACCCGACACACTTTACACATCAAATTGAGATGATACTAACAGAAAGCTCATCATCTTTGCAAACTGTGAGATCAAAGAGATGTTTCTTCAACATGCTTCAAGTATATATATGAAAACGAGTCAAAGCCTTGTCCCAAAATGTGGTTGAAAAGTTGATGTTCTATATCGGCCAATGTGTTATTGTTTTGTTTCTAATATAGGACAATCTCATTTCAGTGGGGACCTCAAGGTTGGCATTTAAGTCACAAGTTTTGTGGGTTGATACTTTCAGACTGAAAATCAACATGAACATCCATATACTAACCTTGTTTTTTCCACTGCAACTTCTTTTGTTTCCCTCATCATTGATCTCTGTCTGGGAAAGGTCATTATTTGATGTACTAGTAGATGGCTCATGCTGGTTACGCTTCTATGTATCAAAAAACAAGTAAAAAAATCCCAAGTGTTACATTTTTTTTACGATTCATAAATATGATGCATGTACGTCTTCCGTTAATTCAATGCGTGGCATTTGTAACAGACACGTTTCAGGACAAACATTTTGTGAAATTCCAAACAATGCCTTTCCAGAGTTATATCCAGCTAGCATCAACAAAAGTTATTCGCTGTCCCAAAAGGTTTTCGGGTGTCCTACTACCCTACTACCTGAAAGGTATCCATATGTGTACATCCATATCAAAACGATGCACTTGTCGGCTCCTATGTGTCTCATTTCAAAGAATAGCTAGGAATAAATACCAGACTCATCTCAAGTGGAGGTCACGTCAAATCATCCCAAGTCACATGGTTTATGAATACAGAGAACATTCCTTAAACATGTGACTTGGGGATGATTTGAAGTGACCTCCACTTGAGATGAGTCTGGTATTTATTCCTACATTGTAGCTATTCTTTGAAATGAGACACATGTAGCAGCCGGCAAGTGCATCGTTTTGATATGGATGTACACATATTAGGTATCGAGGGTGCATACTTTCTAGATCATGCAGCTGATCTTGATGTTTAAATCTAGGAAAGAACTTGAAAAAATTCACATTTTATCAGCTAAAACGGAGCCATTTGACCGTATCTGTGAGTTAACAAATTGTGCGACTACAAAACACGATGTGTTTTAGCGCACGTGTACCCCGATGGTACAACAAAGATTTTTTCCTTTAAAATTGCGGAAACGAGTGAAATAGTGAAACAAAATCCATGAAATAGAGCAGTTAGAGTTAACAAATCTGGATTTTCTTTCCTTGTATTTATAAAAAACATGACAAAGTAAATACATTTCCAAACAGCTTAATTTCGCGATAGAAACAATGTCTAGAGTACACAGCCGCGTTAAACAGAACAAAATTACAGCATATTGGCCAACACGTATGGAGCAATATGCATTTTATTTGCATAACTCGCAAACACATTTAGGGATTAACTTTTTACATGGATTCTCTACTCGTATACAGTTGCACCTGCTGTACATGTACCGGTACCAGAGAATATAGATATTAATTTAATATTGAGTATTTTAATGGCCATACAGTACATGTAGCTCATTGAGCACCCAGAGGATGATTTAAGGAAGCCCCATCATGCACTGTAAAAGTGTTATCACTAGAGTTTCAACTGCCACTTTACTTTTCAAATCCCATTGAACTCTGTGCAAAAGATGTTGTTTTAGAATTGCCCGTGTGTCATTATTACTTGGTCGATTTCAGATTTAAAGTGATGTATGCATGAAGGATAATTCACACCTTCTGTAGATAACATAAAATGTGAAATCGACCAACTTTTTGAAGGTGTTTTTATTGTAAATATATCTGTCCAAATTCAAATTTAACCATGCACGCATGGCAGTGGTGTCATGTTCACTCACACAGCTGTGCTAACCGCAAGACTTGCTGGGAAGTGCTTAAATCATCCTCTGTTGAGCACCGTTCCTTTATATTTGGCCTGAGCGGCAAAAGTACCATAATGTGGCCGAACAGAATTTTGTGATCAATTTTATTTAATTTGTACAGGTCTCTTATACATGTAGGCCTACTGTTGCTTTTATAGTTGGTTAATGCTATGTTATAAGCTATGCACAATGATTTGTTGTCACTCACATTCACAACATTATAAATCTATAGACCTACCTCTTCCCTCTCCTTCTGTCTTGCTTGCCTACGTTTTTCAGTCTTCCAATTCTTACTCTTTCTTTTGTAGGAGTCATTCTTCTTCTTCTTCCTCTTCTTTTGCATGCTGACACCTTCCTTAAATGGGAAAACAAAAATAATAAATTCAGATGTGTAAAATGGTACATCAATGTATCGGTAATCAACATTTCAGCAGTGATGAGCAGTATTTGAAGCAAAATATATCAAATTTCTATTTAGTATTTATCTAAGAAATACTTACATGCACTTGCTCATTCGAGTCATTGTTTGGTGTAGGTGGAAATATATCACAGTCAGAAGATGATGACATAATGATGGTCACATAACAACATCAACCTAAAATGCAAGTAAAAAACACAAATATTTGGTATCACAACACTATTTTATCTTAGGGAACAACCCAAAAGTTCTATGAAGCCCTATAAACGAGAGTCCTTTCGTTAGGGGGTCAGAAAGTCCGATTATGTTTGTAAAAAATGTAACATCGATAAAATAAAACCTTTTTTAATAGTTTTTTATATATATATTTTTCAATTTTTTTGTGTTTTCTAAAGTTCAATATTCATGCTTCAAAGTACTTGCTTCAATATAATTATAGTTGGTATAATTGATTCGGTTTGTATACAAAACTTTCAGTGTCCAGAGGACAGCGTGTGGTGTATATCTAAGTTTTAATTGGAAGACAACTATGATTTCAACATGTATCAGTATCATTTGTGGTTGGGTTCTGATTGGCTAATTGAATAACCTCATTTGCTCGGTCAGGTTGTTCCATTTATGTGCACTAAAAGTACTTACATGTACCATGGTTTGTACAGGACCTTCAGTTGAAAATATACATTTCTGTATGATTTTGGGACAAAATAGCCATCTCATTTGACCTTTGTGAACTTTGCAATATGGTATCACTGCCAGCATTAACATATAAAAACATATTTTGACAGTTCAGAAATAATGTTTGAAACATGATTGTTCAAAATTGAGAACCATGTAAGATTGAAGAAATTTATGTTGAAAATTCGATCAAAAAATGTCCTCTCCGAAATTGACCCAAGACTAAAAAATTATATTTTCTTGAAAAACACTAAGGCCAAGTGAAATGAAAAACAATTTACATGTTTCACGTCCTTCTGAAAAAAAAAGGAGGAAGAGGGGGCTTTTATTTTTTATCGCTAAATCTGTGTAAATACCCATAATTAGAGCTGTGTTAGCGCACACAATAATGCCTAGAAAAAGAAGTAGGCCTCTTTTTATTTGTTGTTCTGAAAGATAGGCCCCTTCTAATGATCACAAAATATAGTATTTTTTTGTTTGTGGTATGGTATATTATAAAGGTCCTCTGTATAGACAATTTCAGCACTAAAAAATGTCAGTGGACTTTGCAAAAATAAAGAAATAATTAAAATATGGGTTAAACAAGTCATCTTGTCTAAGTAAGTCAAGTCATTTTGCAAAAGTTGCAAGTCAAGTCACAAGTCCCAAAAATCTAGTTCACCACGTAAACTTGTATGGTTCAAAATTCGGACCGCTCGCCATTAAGTTGACTGATTTCTGTGTTTTGAAATTTGTTGACGTTTTAATGATTCCTGATTTCCATGCATGACGCTGGTGGGTACCAGCAACAGCCAAACTTCAGAAGAAAAAAAACACGATGGCCGATAACGATGTGATAAGGGACTTTACACAGAGATATTTCTTGCCAAAATTTGAAATTTCTAGGCAAGTTGGCCCTACTTTGTCTGCATTATGTGAAAAAGGACAGTCTTAATTAAGTATACATGTACGTGCAACGCTTTTGATGTTTTGATGTTTTGGGAGCCTGGGAGGGATCCAAATAAAAAATGACAGAGCATATACTTGACTGTGTATATAATTCCTTCACCACGCTGCCGGCTGCCGTACGGAAAAGTCGGTAATAGTCTTATACGATGGACAGATAGTATCAGTTTGTGAATGAGGATTAGGGGTCATTCATATGATTTATTTTCATGACTAAACGGTTGTTTATGCCCGAGGGCGAGGGCATAAACAACCGTTTAGTCATGAAAATATATGAATGAAACCTGTTCATACATACCAGAACATTTTGTGATTCTTATTTCATCAAAATAATAACAAAAAAGTTACTAAAATACACGATTTTCTTGCACTTTCCCTACCCGGCGATCTAACATCCGGGACACCGGGCATAAACGCTATTTATGCCCGGCTCTCGACCAATCACGCGCGCTGTTACATATACATTCCTAATAGCGTGTATGTATGAACACAGACACGACTCAGCTCAAGTCTACATCTCTGCAATAAATTCACAATCAAATCACATCATCCATGCATGACATGTTTGAAAGTTGGAATAGTTCAGTCATCGTCAAAATGTGTCCTCTCCGAAAAATTGGACATACACTGTTACAGACATACAATCACCAATGTACATCATTATAGACACATTTCTGGCATAACTTGAAAATCTGAACACTTGACGCCTAAATTTTTTACAAATTTCCTATTTGAGTTGACCAACTTGCAACACAAGACAAGTCACATGGTCATGTTTTTAGACAAGCGGCTAGGGGACGCAGGGGCCGGGCGAAGGGGTAACCGTCCTTGTCAATCAAATATTTCATCTATTGTGTCCAATACTCATTGTACTTAACCCGATAAGTGATCGATGTATATCGATAAAAATAGGGTCAAGATCGTGGATGAGCTATGGCGGCATGCTTTTTTTTTAAACTTTACATTTTTCATTGTTATCATTATTAATTTTTTATTTCATTTCAAATTGTAATATTTTATATTTAACTTTTATTCCATGCAAGTTTATGTTATGTGCGCACGAGTTAAACTTGGTCAATTTTGCACAGTCGTGCTCTACCGTGACGGTGATGCAGTCGATTTAACCAAGGATTCTCGAGTACTAATATACTTTGGTGGGATAATTGCCTATCGATTGGATTGATTATGATGGATAAACCCATGAACCATGGTTAGGGACAGGCACATCTGAGCGAGGGTGCTATTTATTTTACTTGATAATAAAGCCCTATGTAAATCTGTGCCATTTTGTGCCACTGAAAACACCATTTTTGGAGAAAATGATGAATAAAACCAAAATTAATCTGTTTCAGATGCTCTAGTTTGCATTGACAACAGATTCAATGCTTTAGGAAGCAGAATATTTTTTTTTTTTATTTATTCCTTGGTGAAAATCACCGTTTTAGTCAAAAAGGGGTCAAAAAGGGGCATTTTTGGGAAAAAATTCTATTTTGACCCAAAATTCATCTTCTGACAAAAGGGAAACATAGTATAAAAAAAACTTTCATCCTTTTCACATAACAATTCCAGTTTACTTATTTGCTGGGAGAAAGCACTTTTTGTTATCGCTGGGAAAAATCATTGTTTTTGCCTAAAATGGGCCCAAAATGGCGAAAAATGGCAAAATTTGACCAAAATTAGCACAAAATCACTTTTTACCACCTTAAAATTTGAATTTTCATACAAAATTTCACAGATGTGTTGAAAATGATAACATACATAATATTCAACAAAAATTAGATTAAATTACAGTGAAAACACGGTGGCCCAATATTAATGGTTAGGGCGCGAGCACGAGCACAGTGGGAAGCACGGTGGCCCATTGGTTAGGGCGCGAGCTTCATGATCGGAAGGTTGCGGGTTCGAGCCCCACCACGGCCAGTGTGTTGCGTCCTTGAGCAAGATAGCTTAATTCCCAATTGCTTCACTCCACCCAGGACAGGTGTAAAATGGGGAGCTGCTGGGGGTAATTACAATCTAAGTCGCTGAGAGTACCTGCGCATCAGTTGCGGACTTGGTGAAGCGGAAATGATTCTGATATATCCTTATGGCAGCGGAATAATTGTTGAAGTGTGCTGATAATTGGGGTATGCCTAGCTGAAGCGCACGTTAAATCAAACAACATTTATTTTTTTTTTTTTTTTTAAACAAAAAATTGACAGGGGGGCACAAAAATTATCAAGTCCCCCCATGCACTCCTATGGTATTAAGTTTATCAGAGAAAATGGCCCAATTGGCCAATGGTCGCATGTCACAAGTTGGTACCCCAAAAAGGTGGAGGTGTTACAATTTTTCGAATGTAGGTGAATGATTTATGTCATTTTGAACCAACCCCTTGTCCTATTGAGCTACTTTGGGTCTCATTTTAAAGCTAAAGAACAGGGCTAAAACTGTGTAAACTAGTACTGAAAAGTGAGTCAAACTAAATAAATGGCATCAGCTGGAATTGAAAATTGATGGGGTGGAGGAGCAGGTGGGTGAGGAGCAGGTGGGTGAGGAGTATGTATTAGCATAGGAAAATGTAAGATTTCCATAGTGTTGGTTTGAATAAATTATTGTATCTTCATAACTCCTTGTCATATTGAGCTTTTCAATGTCTCATTTTAGAGGCAATTACTCAAAGAAACAAGATTGACTTCAAAATTGATCAATTTCATATTCCATATTAGTTTCTCATTACATTTTGTATCACAGGTTGCCTCTAAATGCACAGAAGTCAATGCAATCACGTGCAAAAACTGCAAAGGTCCATATCTCCTTTAATATTCATTGTATCATGATAAATGTATGCATTTTCTGAAAGGAAATTGCACAAGGAAACTAATTTTTGCATTATGAAAATGGTAGGAAGTAGTGTTGGGAAAATATGAATGATTAATTAAATTTTAATTAAAAAATATAAACTTTTTTGACGCACCCTGTATATCGTGAACGCGATTACATAAAATTTTTTTAAAGGGTGAGACTGATGCATCACTATGTTGTGAACATATCCTGGAACATTGGACAAAATCCAACTTCAGACATTTGTTGTGGGGTATTTTATGTGAATAAGGTCCAATTTGAGAAAAACGCATTTGAACATTTTGATTTACATTGCGGCCTATGGGCTAATTAGTTATTAATTAGGCAATTACGCCAAAACGATAAACATTTTTGAAGTAAAAATGGTATGAGATGTTGCAGTTTTACAATATCTATAACATATTAAAAAATAATTTTTTGGACCATTTTGACCATGTAACACAAAATGGACCACCTCATGACATGCGACCCAATGTTCCGACAGTAATTTCATCATAACTTCACTTAGGAATACAGTAGAAGATTGGTTTTGGTGTCAAATTGTTTCCGAGAAGTTCTCTCTTCCAATAAACAACAATTCATGTTAATAGAATTAATTTTAAATTTTTATGCCTGTCCCTACCATGGTCGAGGTATTTATTTATAATTATATACCTATCGGTGATATGTCACTGGCTATAAACTTTGGCGGACAATAGAATAACCACTGATTGACAAGGTTACCCCTGCGTCCCCTAGCCGCTTGTGTTTTTAGTACGGTACATTACTGTTGTCTACAGTAAGCTTATTTCATGTACATCATGTACATGTGATGTGTACACAACATCATGAACATGATGTATTTAGATTTAAATTTATTTAAAAAGTACTCACACACACGCTGCAGTATCACCACGGTTTTCACTCAGGGATCACACTCCTGACGGATTAGTATTGAATCTCGTGATGTCAGATCAGTCTGCGGTTATCCAAACCCATGAAATTAAATCGTGAAAACGAACAAATTCGTTTCATAGAAATTGCCGGGAGAAATTGGAAATGAGCGGGCATCAGCAGTATTTTTCTGATTCCGGATCCGGTTCTGATTCCTGATTGAATCCAAGATCCAAGTTCTGTCATATGTTCATGAATTTGTGATAAATTTTGCTCAGGGTTACCAAATAATTTCAGCCCGAATGGCGGGTCAAGTAAACAAAAACAAGCCCAAATTTTCTCTGAACTCATAAACTACTATGCTATGGATACAGGAAACTACTGAAATCGTAGTAGCCAAAGTTGACAAGTCAGAAGACGTAAATTGTTTTTAAACAACTTCTTTTCTATGAATCAATAACTGAAAGAAGTTGTTAAAAGACGCTATAAAATCTTCAAAAGTAGCCCAATTGTGATACCAAACCACGGATTTGGTAAACCTGATTGCGTTCGGGCAAAAAACTTTTATCGGGAGCCACCAACTTGTGCGGCTTTGTGATTTGGGCCAATCAGAACACAGACTCACAAATAGGCATATCCCATCATGCATATGATGGCACATATTGATTGGTATTCTGGTATTGTACATTGTATTGATAACTACGTACTGATTTTAGTTCTGATTTCTTGCCTCCCAGGCTCCCGACCGAAAAGAAAGTCATCTAATTTCTATCTTTCTTGCACCGTTGTGGCGTTGACAACAATTTTGACACGTTACGTGTGTGTGTGTGTTCATGATGTCTACTGATCGTGGTACTACTGTCACTGACGACGAAGAAGGTCAAACTCAAAGCCAACATCTTCAAGCGGAAGCTCAAGTTGGAACTTCACGGTAAATATTATTATATACTAGTCCGAATAATCAGACCCAGAACAAAATATTAATTTCTGACATGATCATGTACTGGGTCTGAACTGTTTCCATATGAAATCTTGATGGCAAATTGGACAATAGAAGCACATGGTTCTACGTGACAGCTTTTTAATCCCTATTCATGTTACGTGAATCACGCTATTGTGGACCATCCTTCTGATACTTGAGTGTTTGGACAAGCGGAACGGTCTTTTGTCTACCTCTCTGTTTGTAAACAAACCAGGAGGTCGAAATCGTCCTCCTCGCCGAATACGAAAGTCAGCGTAATAGTACGGCACTAATTATATACATGATCATGTGATAAATCCATGAAATCACTCAACATGTCATTCATCATGTTCATCATGTTCATTCAGGTGCATTTATCATGTTTATGGAATACATGCGTTGCATCAAAGTTCATGTCAATTCATTGTTATTTTTTGTGATTATCATGCATGCATGTTCAAGTCAGATGTTGCTCGAGAAGTCTAGCCAAGTCAGAATTTCATTTGCTCACCGCAGCCGCAGGCCTGGCTCACCATAGCTTCAAATAGGCTAGAGCCCGGGGCTACATGTAGAGTAGATACAGACTTTAAGGTACATATTTCGAGGTGCATAACAGACACAAAATTTGTCACATAACAAACACCAAATTGGTGTCGATGACCTGACATGCATGCATTCTTTTGTGATGGTCTTTCAATTTGTGCCGAGTGTCCTTGGCAGTCTTGACTATGCTTCAGTGGTCATGAAAGGATTCAATAGATAACCTCTGCCCCACTAATCCCCAGCTATTGTCTGAAATTGCACCTCGGAAGATATATTATAACAACTCAGTCCCTCAAATGATAGTCATATAAGTAACGACCAAAAGATAAATGACTGACTATCATTGAGGACTGAGTTCCGCAGTCTACATGTAGAGTTGGATTCGCTGAAGCATGAGTGATGACCAGGGCCCCAGGGTTCGAATTCGTTTAAAAAATTTGTGTAGCAGTTTTTGGCTAATTCATCATAATCAGGATACGAAACTTTCAATACCGGGTACTATTTAAAAAAGCACTATAAAAAGTGCTATCTATACAAATGCAAAACTGGGTAGCAGTTACTTCAAAATCTGCCTGCTATGCGATACAGCCGAATTCGAACCCTGGCCTGGTGATGACACCGTGTACATCATGTAGTGCCGTACTATTACGCTGCGGACTTTTGTATTCGGCGAGGAGGACGATTTCGACCCCGGGGGGGTTCTTCGAAAAAATTTACGGGGATGTGCCACGCAGATTTTCGGATGCTGACTTTCTCTATACCTACTTTTTGCTGTTTTTGCCACCCATCAGTATACCAATTTTTCGCAAAATACACCCAAAAAGCACCCAAAATTTGCCCTAATTGATCGCTTTTAGGGGCATTTTTGCCCAAATGCGCCCAAGTGGGCGCATTGGTCTACCAAAATTGCTGAAAAGGTACCCCAAAACCGTGGCACATCCCCGTACACCTTCAACCAGGGAGAACCCCCTCCGGGATTTCGACCTACTGGTTTGTTTACAAACAGAGAGGTAGACAAAAGACCGTTCCGCTTGTCCAAACACTCAAGTATCAGAAGGATGGTCCACAATATTAGCGTGATTCACGTAACATGAATAGAGATTAAAAACCTGTCATGTAGAACCATGTGCTTCTATTGTCCAATTTGCCATCAAGATTTCACATATGGAAACAGTTCAGACCCAGTACACGATCATGTCAGAAATTAATATTTTGTTCTGGGTCTGATTATTCGGACTATTAATACATCATGCACATTCATGACAGTGAGTGTCACACAGCATCATCATCCTATATCTTTTGTGTCAAAAATGGCAATGGAAGTTCAGAAGTTAACACAGCCGATCACAGAAAATACTATAAGGCAAATCTTCCTCAAAAGATACAGTTGACTCATCGAAATAACTGTTATCCAAATTTCCACATTAACAGAATAAATAAAATGACCTCTGGTGCAAAAAAATTGCACCGGTGTCCTACCGAAAAGCAATAAAAGCAACGCACTCTATCAAATGCGTAACTACCGTGTGCAAATTTGAAGCTAGAGTTCTCGAATAAATGTCATGCTGACTATAATTCTCTTGTCTCTTGTACATGTGAGGTCACACGTTGTAAACACAGCTTGACCGGCGAATGAAGTGCCGATGTTATGATGAGGTGATTCAATGAGACAATCAGAACCACACTTCCGTATGCGCCATAAAGTTATAAACTGCGTCAAGTGGCAGACCGCTGAAGTAACTTTCTCTGCTGAAAACTATAGTTAGTAGAATCAAGATTTTGGATTCAATCATGATCATGTTTATGGTTGTGCAAAATTGTTCATAACAGTTTTTAAAACAACAATTCGTCCACATCGTCAGCATGGTTTTGCGAGGGCAGCTTTAACCACATGCACACACAGGAGTTGTTATTAAACGGTTGTAAAGAACCATTGGTATTGCAAATGTGAAACATTAGATTGAAATGAACTCAACGACAACAAGCTCTTCAGATGAAGATTGTCTACATTTCCAATTCACATGATTAGTTTTATCATAAATATCCAGTTAAGTATTTAACAATTAATAATTCGCTCTACAAGAAAATTGATGATTATTTTGCTGATGCATGTATATCATCAATATCAGTAGTATTCAGTACAGTCCAAAATATAACGGCAATGTTTATAGCGGCCGGGTTAGCTGCTTCTTACTTGAGAACTCTAGTTTCGGATTTGCACACAATAGTTTTTAGTAGTTATGTATTTGATGCTAGAGTTTATCATTGCGTTCGGTTTTCGGTCAGACAGTGTTGACATTTTTTGCAACGGATGTTATCTATCCTGTTTATTGTTGATATTTGGATCATGAGTCAACTGTATCTTTTGAGTAAAAGAACAGTCTAAAATTGTGTTGAAGTGCAATTTTAGTACCTTTTTTGATGTGATTGCCCATCGTGATCGGCTGTGTTTACTTCTGAGATTCAATTGTTTTGCACAGTGTCATGCTTCAGCAAATCAGACTAGATTTTGAATGCAAAGGTCTCTACTAGCCTCGAATGTGAAGCTATCAGTGAGCAAATTTGTGGCTAGACTTCTCGAGCAAGTCGCTTCCTCCAAAATATTAATGAATTCAATATGTAATTGCGTAATAATGCACACAAGTTCCAGGCATTGTAAATCTTATGTGCTAATGCTTAATGCATGCTTCTGTTAACTAACTTGCGTTTGCATACTTACAAAGAGTTGTTTAAATGCAGATTACAGCATATACATGTATTATCAGAACCGAACCGGGGATTGCCTCCCTTTTCAAATAGCTCTGATAATGACAAGTTAACATTCACAGGGTTTGACTCTTCCTGTACACATTGATTCGCTTCAAATTCTGTATTTTTTTTTACTAATCATGATTATTGAGATAAAATATGTGTATCTTGTTGTCTATCGGACAAGTGCATACATGTACATGTAGCTAATCATAGTTGTCCCCAGTGATTTTTGGACAACAGGATAAGTGACTAAGGTGAACCAAAGTGAATAGGCCTATTATATGTAGGCCTTCTTGGGAGCAGAAGACACTAAATTGGTGTTTTATGATTATGACATTTGACATTCTTTTGTGGCAAGTGACATGGTCTTCCAATTCACGCCGAGTGGTCATGAAAGAATTCAAAAGATAACCTCTGCCCCAATAATCCCAAGCTATTGTTTCAAACTGCACCAAGATGGATGTATCATAAGAACTCAGTCCTCCATAACAACTGATTATCATATGAAGACTGAGTTCCGCAGTCTTGCCTACAATGTATAATACCATATTCCAGAGAACAAATGTAACCCTGAATGATCAGCTGCTGATGTGGCAGTGACTGGGTTCCCGCTTCACCAAGTCTTTGGGTCTTCGCACATTGAAATCTTGAATCTTCATTAACTTTGTCAAATTTTGAAAATTATGGGGTCCACCTGGATCATATATATCCCATCAATTGAGACTAAAACATGATTTTATAAGCATGTCAGAATTTAGGTCCAAAGCCCCCATAGTTTTAAAATTGGACCCCATAATATTTGGACCTAGTAGGAACCATGCTGGGCTTAGTTTCTAATCGCTAGCTTAAATTAAACACATGTGTCCATTGTACATGTCACATGTGGGTTATGGGATTAAAGATGCCACATAGATGCACACGCAAAACAGAGCGATGCGTTGATGTCACTGCCACATCAGCCTGAAAAATGGTATAAAGCTAAATAAATCATGCTAGCCTACATTCATGCTTATCATAATGCAGGGCCAGGGGTAGAATTTCAGTTCACCATGCGAGAATCCACTTTTGTCAACAGCATTTCACAAATATTTATGGATTCTCCTCCCCCCCCCATTTACTTGCTCGAGAAGTCTAGCCATGTGATTAATTACTCAACAATATATCTGCATTGCATTAGAATGTAAACATAATATTTGCCATGTTTTTATAGACATTTTTATGTGTAAACTTGTGTGAAACAGAGTGATATGTTGGTTGGCATATGTGTGACATATTGTAATTGTGCGCACACCCCGCACACTGTCGCCAACAAACTCTCAAACAGCTGTTTCTTGTGTAGCAAAACTTTGGTGAAGAAAGGTGTTAATGTTTCTTTTTATAATACAGATTTCGACTGCAGATGGATCATAAAACAATCCTTGAAGAGTTGTGGAACAAAGGATTAACAAACACCAGCTCTGACAAGGCGAAGAAGTTAATGGAAGAGGCTAGACAGAGGACCAACAATGAACTGACCAAAAAACAGATACAGGTACATGTACTTATAATTTATATGGAAAATATAATCTGCAGTGATTCCTGTTTCAATAATTTATCCTCAATTTACTTATTTGATGTATGCATAGACATTGTGACTTCCAGATAATTTAAAATGTACAAGTCATAGTCATTGCATGTTGTACGTACCTTTCCAGTTTTGTTTGCTACATGTACCTGTCCAAGTATGTAATATTTTATTGTAAGTATTGGAAGTTGGCACTTGGCATGGGTACAATATGTTAAAGGAAGGTGACCTGATATTTTTGGAAACTCAAATTCTTTAAAACTTATGTATAACGTAAACTGTTGTCCCTTTCAATCATTCATGCAAATGTTCCTTGTAAATGCGTAATTCTTTATGGAATTACTGACATTAAACACAGCATAAAAATGGTAGTCTACAGTGTTTTTGTTAAAGATAATTATCATAATCATGTAATAAATTTATATATTTAAATGAAAGATCCTATTTTTATCATTAACATACTGAAATTAGGAGTTCCAAATTGTGTGTATTTCCGAAAATATCATCAGAAAACTGCTGAATTAGTCGAAAATGTTGTATGCCACATTTGAGATTTTTCGACAATTTTTTGTCGATATCTTCAGAACTATACCAATTTGGAATGCCTAATTTCGATATGTATGTTAATGAGAAAAATATGAACTTTCACCTGATACCAAAATCTGCATTTTGATAGGGTAAAGTTGGGGATGAGGTTGTCAATTTAAACTTTGCATGTATCAACGTTAATGCTCTCCTGCAAATTCCAAAAGAGGTGTTGTGGTCTAGAATATGCATGATTTTCAGAGAATCCAAGTTTGATCTTCTGAAACTAAACTTTGAAGAATCATTGCAAGTGCCGGTATTGATTTTCTGATTCCCTCAGAAAATATTGTTAAAAGGGCTTTTTGTGATACATACATTGTAGCCTCATTCCCCACACTTATCTCAAATAAAGTAGAGATTTTTATACCACTGGAAACATTTTCTCGCAGATTAATTCGTTTAGCAAAAATATTGCCAAATTTTAATTGTGTTCCAAAATTTCAACAGTGGCCTATCATGGACCAGTGTAATACACATAATCGCCCATAACTCAGAAATGCAAAATTGGCATCAACTGAACTTTTCGGGAATAGGCTTTTTTGTGTGGATACCAGCTGAAATTTTTATAAAAAGGATGCTAGGATCACAAAATATTACTAAAAAATTCAGGAGAATTCCTAAAAATGCTTGATTTCGGGTAAGTGTGGTTAATTACCATAGAATGATTTTTATGATATCTTCAGATATATACAATGTACCAATATCTCATTTTAGAATACATGTATAGTCGGAAAAAATATGATAGACTATTACTATTAGACTATCATATAATACCAAAATTTAACCAATAACAAGGTTAGGGGGTAATGCTGTAAATTCGGTTACCAACCTTTAACTGGTTTTCCATCTTCATTTGTTTATTTTATTTTATAACATCGCTAGAATTGGATCGGAGGGAAAAACCGCTCACATCGGGAAGATGAAGATAGGGCTACACGACCAAAACCTTTTAATTTAACAAATGCCCTTAAAAAGAAGGCAGGGAAAGAGCCAACTGAAATGCAGAAGATGCATGCTGAAAAAAAAAAAAAATACATGAATGGCAAAGGTAAGAAAGTTGCTTTGTATAAGGCCAAGTAAAAATAAAAATATGTTTCTCGTCCGGGTTTTTGAAAATTAGGAGGACAAGGGTTTTTTTATTTTCTATTTTTTTTATTGGAAAACGACACTAAATGCAGGTATTTGGCACCATATTGTGGGTATTCGACATAAAGATTGATATCGGAGAAAAGGAGGAGGCCCTTTTTAATTTATTGTTTTGAGAGGTAGGCCCCTCTAGTGATCACAAAACTTCTTAAATGATGTATTTTGTATTTACGAAGCTGTAAAATAAGTTTCACGTTCTGAAACATCTTTTTCAACAAGTTATAACTGTAAATTTACAAAATAAAAAAAAAATTTGAAAAATCTTCAAAAAAGGAGGAGGGCGCGGACGAGAAACATGTATTTTTTTACTCAGCCTAAGTCAAAAATGTAGGAAATCAATAAGCCTTGTTTTAAAACTATGCATTGTCTATGTCTGTACTTGGCTTATGATATTGACTTTTGAAACCTTTATGCAGTAATTTATCTTCTGTACTTTTATGAACATGATGAAGGTAGGGGCATTTACTACTCCAATTAATCAGTAAATAGATCATGGATACCAGTCAAAAGATTCGCTTCTGTATAAAAACTTTACAAGCAACATTCTTGTAAATTGAAATAAACTAGCGGGACATCCGTGCTTTTCTTTGTTTACCTAGGATAGCAACAGACCACATTTTCACTGATTTTGAGGCCAATTCTTGACCATTTTCCACCAAATTAATAACAGGATATTCCCGTATATTCCCGATCTCCCGTAGCCTTTTCACTTTCATACATAGATAGATAGATAGATAGATAGTCACAACATTAGCCTATTTATAGTAAGATATGAATGACAGACATACTGATTCTTGTTTTTGTTTTGTTTTAGTTTTTCACATAGTACCAACCCCCTTTCAGATTTTTTATGTGTCATTAAAAAGGGCATACGTTTGCACTCAAATGACCTAAGCTAAGGGAGCAGCGTGCTATCTACGGCGACCCCCTTCGTTCACCAGGTCACTTGTGCCTGGCCGAAGTTTCGTCAGCGTTATCTGCTAGATTTCAGCTGTTAATGCCTAGATATGCCCGACATAAAAAATAAATAAATAATAATCATAGATTCATCCTTTGCACTCTATTTTGGTAATATTTACCCCAGCACTTAACCTGGATGTTGCACACGTTGACACTGCTCGTTGCCACTGCTACAATGATTACTTTTGCTCTCGTAAAATATATTCCACTTACACGAAATACAAGTCTTTTAATACTCCACAACATAAAAATTTGATACTGTTCACCACTGTCTAACTTAGCTGCTGCTATTACACATAGACATCGTCACCGCTGGATACTCTGCTACATTTCTAAAAATATGATGCACTATCACAGAAATGCCACTTCACTCGACAGCAAAATACTTAACTTCTTTACTGACACTGACCAATATAAAATACTCCTCCTCTGCTACCTGGCTTGGATACTGCAAACAAAGCCACTGATGCATACACTGCTATAATAAGTTTTTTTGGTACATCACAAAAATGTATTGCACTGGATCACTCAACAGCAAAAGCATAACTTCTTAATTGACAAACACCATATATTAAACTCCTTCTCTGCTGCCTGGCTTGGATACTGTAGACACTGCTGGATACCCTGCTACAATAAGTACTTCACAAAAATATATTGCACAATTTATACGAAATTGTCACTTCACTCAACAGCAATTTGAGGAGACCCATATGATCCTGTGCCATATACTGGGGTACCCAAAAAGGTGGCTTTGTTACATTTTGATGTGCAGTTTGGATTTCAAAACACTGTCTCTTGAGTATTCCTTCACTTAGAAGATTCAATTAGGTCTTAAATTGAGGCTAATTTATTCTATATTACTCATGTTTTTATCCTGTTTTAAAATATTTTTTAATTATTTTCTTATGAAGATTGAAATGAAATGTGCCAAGGGTGGCTGAGGATTAGGGGGAGGAGGATTAGGGGAGGGATTCATATTGTAAATTTGACTTAAAACTCCCTTTAAAAATTTGAATCTAGTAAAAAAATGTCTAAATGAACTCCCAGAAATCTAAACCAAGTATATAAATACAGAAGTTTATTTAAAAGACCAATACTTGCTCAGAATGATTGTAAATGTGGAAAAAAGAGGTGGGGTTACATCCTCCCTACTTTGTGATTGTTTTTGCCCGCACTCTCTCATTTTTTAACCGATTTCCATAAAAAAGGTGTCAAAATGCTCAGAAGAATGAACCACTTCAAATGAGATGTGTAGGTAAAATGTTTGAACCATTTCATTTTTTTACTATGTAACACAAAGGTACCCCAGGTTGTGACACAGGACCATATCTAGACATTGGTACCAAATATAATGGTACTATATGACTTTTATAATTGAAAATTAGGGGGTTGCAACATGCCCCCCCCCCCTCTTCGTAGTCTGTGTAACAAAAATATTCCTACAACTTTTATGAAAGTCATTGATCATTTTGTTCAGTTCAGTTTATTTCACCATTTAAGTACAAGTTAACCAAAGTTGTAGTAAGTGTGTGTTACCATTACATAATATTAGGGTCACAAGGTGAGGATATGACTTTCATCACACAGACAATTTAAGTCCCAGGAGTTGAAGTATCTGAATAAAAAACTAGAACCACAGGCTGAAACAAACATGTATAGGGAGTACAATAGTACATTGAAAAGGGAGTATAAAGGGTTGAGCAAGGAATTTGATTGTAATTATGTATTTCATGAGATGGTCCCATACAAACTTGCATGTTATTAGGTTTGAAATTCAGACTTCCCAGCAAACTAATTGAATGAGAGTATAACTGGTAATAGTGTATCTCTTACATTACAGAACAGAAATCTGAGGAAGACAAAAGGCAATTGTTTTCAGAAATGCATGAAGCTTGGGCTGAGGCCAAAGAAGACCTGGACACAATGGCAACATTGAGGGCATCTGTCCAGAACAGAGAGGAGGAATTGCCTACTCCAATTGATCCTTCAAGGAGAAGAACAATTGCTATTCATGTTACAAGACAAATTTCGAAATTGGTATGTAGAAACTGTGTCAATATACTGTTTTGTTTGAAGGCCCTCCCTGTCAGACACCTAAGCTGGAAATGTTGAAATTATGAGCGGTGATAAATATGTAATGAAGTTTGGCCATTGACCCAATGGCAGATGATACAGAATTAACAAGACCAGACATCAAAAATTGTTTGCTGGATAAAACAGTTTGTAAAATATATATATGGGAGTCCGACTACAAGAGTCGACCTAAGCAAGAAATTAAGCATTGACCCAATATATGGATTGTTTTGACAAAAATTCTTAATGAACACATAAAGACTGAACATTTGTCTTCAAACCAAGCCTGTGTAAATGATACCACATACTTGATAACATAATATTCTTAGTCAGTGGGAGTGGCCTTGTTCGAAGACATATAATCTGATTGGACAATTTCATGGTTTCAGGCTGTAGACGACCATGTCATCATTAGTGTTCAGATTGCGTAATACCAAACTTGTATAAATTGACCCTATCTTATCCATTAACCTGTCATGTCACACCCACTCTCCCCGTCTTACAGTGCTCATTTTTAAAGGAGGAGTTGGACTATGAGTCCTACTTTATAGCGGCTCATGAGAAAGATGGGAATTCGTATGCAGGAAGTATGCTTGGACTGGAGTATTTGAAAGAGGATGACAAAGGGAAGATCAGGGAGTTTCAGTATAAGGTTGGAGGCAGAGGTATGTAGCAAAAGAAAAGCTTGTTTAGACCTGTCATTGTTTTGAACTTGGTAAGCATTTTAGAAAAAAATGTTGGTTTCACTGCACTACCTACTATAAGAAACATGTGTTGCTGATGTGACAGAAGTACATAATTAAACATGAAGATGATGATGCTACATTTTATTTTGTATTTTGAAGGATCAAAATAACTCATTTGGGCATGATGGGTGATCTATAATGTATTTGCAATAATGTTGCAGTTCCTTATAATGTTTGCAAGTCAGAAGCAATTAATGGTCATGTTGTTAAATATGAAGGTCATACTCTTTTATGAGTATTTCAGTTTGCTACATTTATGACATGAAGCTATATTTGTGAAGTATGATATGGTGTACAACAATATTTTGTATTACAATAGCTTTTATTATTTCAACAGAAGGTGTATCTGGTAAAGGGTTGAGAGCAGAGTTGATTACGTCAGTGCAGGATATATTTAATGAACATTATGGTATGTACATTGTGAAATGTTCTTTTAAGAAACTATATACGTAATTATGTTAGGCCAAAAAAATGGATTTGTCTTATGTCCCCTGCACCGTCTGCACGCATTGGATTTCATGATTTCATATTTCACAATTGTTATTTTATTAAATAAACATAATAAAGTGACCGCTTATGGGTTCGAATTTCAACCTGGGGTCCTGTCGATCATGCCACTGTTTTTCCATAGTTATTTTATTTTAAAAAAAACATGAAAAATGAAGACAAATTGCCATTGGCAAAACATATTGGGCCAAAACTGGTTAGTTTTCAAAGGGGTAACCCCCCTGAGCACCTGATTTATTGATAAAATGAAAATATAAAAATGCATACCGCATTGGAATTGTAATCGCTCAGGGGTCATGAGGCAGACTTTTTTTTTGGCCTTACACAGTTATTTATGATGAAAATTGATGGTAAAGTAAAGTTTGGCTTTACTCAAACATGTAGGAAGCAATTTACATGTAAGACATGATAGCACTGTTTTTTGTTTTTTTTTTGTTTTTTTTGTTATTTTCTTGTGGAACAACCCAATGTTCCACCTTGTCAATGTTATCCCTCTAATTCTATTTTTGTACATTTTTTCCCCACAGACAAGCACACAGGGAAGAAGCATGTGCAGTATAGTGCAATACAAGAGGGAAGAGTGCATGTCGAAGTGGAGGGTTTTCCACCCGATGTGGAATTTAAGAAGCCCTGCTTCTACAATAACAAAACATTGGCAGATATAGTAGCTGTTAAAGGCAGACTTAAGTTTCATGGTAAGCCTCTTCAATACATCATTGTAATGATTTTATTACTAGTACACAGAGATCCATAGTGATAACAAAAATATCGTGAATATATTCTCAGTCACCAGTCATTTAAGTTGAATTAAATCTTTATTGGAGCCTACTTTTACAACTTCCTACATTGCGTCTGATACATCAGACTTCATCAGGCAACTGACCCTCCACCTTAAAGACATTGGTCATGATACTGACACCAAGTTCTCAGTGATTCTTGATAAGGTGGAGCAGGAGAGGCATCAAGGAAGATCTTTCTTGTAAAAATCTTTTAATTTTTCAACCTTAATTTTGTTAAAAGCCCTGAACTCCAACAGTGACCTTGTTCCCCATTGGATAAGCTTGCACTTTGTGCTTCACATTTCATTGGGTTGTACAGTTTGATCCAGTAAAAAACTTGCTTAGAATACGTTTTTGACTAAATTAGCACCCAGAGTGCTCAAGAAAGTTAAGAAATTTCTTGAAAAATTGGTAAAGATATACATTCTCAGTGGCACACGACTACCAAAATCAAACTTATCATTGTGTCACAAAAAGTGGTTCATTTTGACACTAATTATTTAAGCTACATTTTGCATCATAAATGATGTAATTGTTACATCTTTAAGTAATAAAGGGTCTCACTGCACCATATACCATGTGCAAGTGTGTGAATGGTGTTTATATGGGGATGTGATTTTGAATTAGATTTGATTTGACTTGCTCAGGTTTAACAACCCTGGATAATCCAAGAAAGTCTCTTATGAAACATATTTCTATTTGAACACTGCGAGGGTTTAACACCCTACTCTTCTCAAAACTTACTTGAGGTACATGTATGGCTCTCTTATCAGGGGTGTAAGTTTGTAGGGTTAATCCTGAATTCAGGATTTTTTTATGTCCAAATTTCCACACTTTTATTTATTATCAGCTGGTTTGGGGGCTCCTTAGCCCAAATTCATGTGCCTTTTCAGGATTTTTTCCAGATTTTCAGGATTTTTACTTACATCCTTGTCTTATACATGAGACGACTGCTTAACATCCCCTTACAAAGACGGAATTCTGGCATGGTTCATTTACCCAACTCTAAATGCACTATGGGGAGAGTGGAAGTCTGAATTTAAGGCTGCAGATATGTTACCATTTACATTCAGGTTCTACTGTTTCATGACCTTTGACCTTTCAAATGCACTGCCTAGCCTTGCATTATTCACAAAGTATGCATTACACCGTCCACACAGTTTTGTATTGAGAGCGTATAGGAGTCGCAAAGGCCTGTGTGTACCATGTGATGTGTAACTCGTACATATCGAGGGCTTAGAGTAAGAACTAGCTATGTCCACAATTACATGTTACTAATTTCGGCAACAAATGGATGGTTAATTCTGCCTTCCATAATAAATGCAAGTGACTTTGGGGTATATGGATGGTTAAACAGTTAGCATGGTTAGTTAGACGCAAGTGACCATGTACATACCCCCAAAGTGAAGTCACTTAATTATATTATAGAGGGTAGAATTAACTGTCCATTTGTTGCCGAAATGAGTAACATTTAATTGTGGACATAGCTAGTTCTTGCTCTAAGCCCTCGATATAGCCATATAATATGTGAGGTTACTAAACAAAAACTTTATATTTAATTTATATCCAATCCATCTAGTCACAAGAAATGATGAAGAAGTTCCACGCACCAGAAGTAGTAGTAGTTATGAATTTGAAGACCTCACAGGTTTGTTTTCTGATTAAATTTACATTTATTCTCTTTAATTATCTGGTACAGCTTGACAATATTCAACTAAAAAAAGAACAATATTCAACAAAGTGGGATATAAACCTAGTACCTCCACATTGGAAATCATTGTTTCCCAGGAAGACAGAAGCCATACCATGGCCAGATGGTAACATGAGTAGGTTTATTTTACCACAAAGCCATGGATAGTCTTGCAAATATGGGCTAACTTTCTGCTAGGCCATTCAATATGCCATTCATCAGTAGCACTACAACTGGTGTCTACTCTAAGTATACATATTTAATTGGATTTCAAGGAAACCAAACTAGTATGTTATGTATCTTGTACATGTAGTAAGTATAGATTATGTGAGGTTGCTAAATAAAAAACTTCAATTTAATTGATATCCAATCCATCTAGGCTCAACAACTACTGAAGACGATCCACACAGCAGTACTCTTAGCAGTAGTGAGACCCAACGTAGCCGAGATGAAGTTGAAGACCTCACAGGTTTGTTTTCTGATTAAATTTACATTAATTCTCTTTATTTATCTGATACAGCTTAAAGTGGAAGCCCTGTCAGAGCAGTTCTTCTGGGGTGAACTAAACCTGCCTGGTTATCAAAATAATCAGTGATACAGTTATCAAATTTGTCAGGGGCTCATTGATGCAATAATATGAAAACCTAATTAAAACCTGTCAAATTCAGAGATAACCTTGTCACTGATTAATTTGATAACCAGGCAAGTTTGGTTCACCCCAGATGAACTGCTCTATAGCGGGGCTTCCTCTTTTTAACAATATTCAACTAAAAAAGAACAATATGCAACATTAAAAAAAATTAACACCATATGGAGGACTCCAGAAAGTGAGCTATAAACCTCCACATTAGAAATCATTGTTTCCCAGGAAGACAAGCCACGAGTAGGTTTATTTTACCACAAAGCCATGGATAGTCTTTAAGGGCTAGTTGTGGAATTCGCAGCATGTTATATTTAGTGTATATGGCGAGTGGAAAAATGTTACGGATATTTCAATGAATTCTGGACACGATCTATTTTTCCCCCCGAAAGGTCATCATAAACGCTTCTCGTCAGCAGTTTGACATAGCGCAGTCAATAAAGTTTCCCCAAGTAGGTCTCTCTCTCAAAAGTTCAGTCGCTTTCTTTATGGTCTCTTTTTGAATTACTGATATCCACATAGTTTTTGGTTTATGTGTCGTTCATCTTCTTGTAGAGCTAGCTTTGCTGGGGTATCATCTGGTAGTCGCAAGTTAGTTAGGTGTCCTAACAAAAGGAGCCGCCTCTCCTTGGTTTTATTACGCCACTTTGTTTCCTTGGTTTTCACGTGAAGTTCTTGATTTGACAGAAAATTGTTTCCAGAGTAGTTTTTTGTAGCAATTGAGTGTCCATCAACATATGTCATTGATGGGCAGCAACCTGCATTTACTTCGTGTGTGGTTGATACCATCTACAAAGGTATACAATGTACACATTGCTACATGTAAAGTTTGAAATGGTACCTTTTTCAAAAGTATAATAAAATTACTTGATGATGTTGGCAATATTCTGTACTTGTGTGCTGTAACTGCTGTTTGTGAAGAAATGCCATTTTTGTTTTGTTTTGAATAAATATTACACTTTGATAATGTATATATCTGTGTTCTCTTTAAATTAGGTGAGGAGAATCAGGACCCAGATGATATGGAGTTTCAAGTTGAAAGTCTAGGTATGTAACTATGTATGATATTAAATTGTTTATTAAACTTTCAAGAACAAAAGGCAATGCATTGTTAAATACAAATAAGTTACATGTTTTGTAATGTGCATTGCGAGGTTGTTCCACAATCAGAGTACAATATTCTCAAGTGTGTAAATTTTGCACATAACCTTCATATACTGATTGTGTTGTGATGAAAATGACAATTTTAAGTCAATTCACAAGCCCTTTAATTTTTGTAACAAAATTAAAGCATGACCCCAAAGGGGCGTGCATTGTGATGGGAAAAATTTGAAGAGCCCTTGAACACCCAACTGTTTATTAGATATAATGTGGTAACTCATTTTTTCTAATGCAGTTTTATTTTTCATATTTTAGGTGTGTGTTATGAAGAAGTCCCAAATATATAAATATGTATATAAAATGTTATCTAGAAGTTGTTGTCATACACTGTCGAAGTTACGTAATAATCAGATTAACTACCATAGCAATAGAGGAACACAATTTTTGTATAGATCGCCCTGCACTACAAGCAGATTGCACTAATCACATGTGTATGTCTGCAAACATAGATTGAATACAATACCGCTCTTTGCAAAAATGCTAATCTTACAGGTGCGAGTGATCAGCCTTTCTTTGACATCTATATGGTTCAATGCATAGGTACCTTGTGAAGGTTGTAGTGCTGGACGATCTATTCAAAAATTGTATTCCTCTATTGCTATGGTAATTAATCCTGTTACATCATCACTTCGACAGTGTATAGCCAAACTGGTTAGAGAATTAAAAAAAGAAAGAAAATGTATTTTAATGAAGAGCATTTGTGTACCAAACCAATGTTTGTGTCATTTGATTTTTCTTGGGAGGGAGAAAATGGTAAACTGGAAAGATAAGGCTCCTGCCATCCCACTCGCCTATGCATAACCTGGTTATGTATGCAACTATAAAACATGTTTTTGTTGTTGCTCCCATTATGCTACATTACATTGATTTTAATTTTTGTTTTTAATTATGTTTCAATTTTCCAAACAACAGACCCAACAACTATTTTAGAAAGAATCAACTACAGTTTGGCAAGTGGATCAGGTAATGCATTCTATGATTTCCTTTTAGAAATATTGATATGATTACTAATATCGTAACTGCTCGCTTGTGTCCTAGAAATGTATGCAAATTATGTGGTATTGGAATTCAATTTCAGTTAGAATTTTAAACATCATTGATTTTGGTAAATGTAACATCAATCCAAATAGATCAAATACTTCATATTCCTTATTTGCATAGTGTTGTACTTCTTATTCAAGGAAAATATAGCACTAAATTTTGGGAAATAAAAAGATGTTATTTGTTTTGCCAAATGGAACATAGCTAAATCCTAATCCTTCAGTTAGTTCTTACTGGTAACATACATGTAGGTCAAATTTGAATATTTTTAAAATTTCAGGGACAATGGGCCAAAACATAACTGTTGCACGTTTCTTACAACTTGGCATGTGATACCAAACACGCACATAATCACATTATTTTACATCATCTCATTGTGGACTCATTATTTTCCGTCAATTTGCTTTTATCTTGACCCATGTGACTTGAGTTGGAAAGAGTAAAATAATGAGTTTATATTAAGAAAAGGTCGGCGGATATATGAAGAGTTGTATTTTATCTGTTACAAGTAAAACTAGTGGCAAATGGTGGTCTTAGACCACAAACCTAGCTGGGGTATGTTGGTGTTTTGGGGGTATCTGACCACTGCAAAATGTTCCAAAAATGTTCCCCTGGTTATAAGAAAGAAGAAAGAAAGAAAGGTCGGATAGCAAAACAGTACCTGGCTCGATATCTTAGTGATTACCCGGGGTGATTATAAGAATTAAGAAATCCCCCGGCTTGTTCATGACGGGCGTGCATGGCATGGACACCACAAACCCTACCTATATTGTGCAATGTTTACTCTCTCTGGAAATGGGTGCGCCAAATGAAACATTTCCTTCCCAAACTGGCCCAATTTTGGCTCAGTAATTCCTCAAATTGAGACATACAGCCTCTGAGTAAACACTGATATTGTACACCCTTTTCTTTGCAGTTAGATGCTATATACAATACTAATGTATCCGCTTTGCACAGGGTGCTGTTAGTTCTTAGGCTAGTGCTGTCAGGGAAAGCAGCATCTGGCCCCCACTCATGTGCACACCACTGAAGTGAAAAACCAATAGTTAGCAAGCTGAAGTTCAATGACATCCAAATTATAGTTATCAAAGACTTATCTTTGTACCACTTGTGACAACTAAATGTACATAATTATTATTAGGGTGCCATGTGAAAATTTGAAATCTACCCCTGGAATTTCTTTTCTTGCCAGGATTGTTTCTTCTGCAAAAGATTAAAAAAGCCGTTTGAATCACCAGAATCGGACAATCCGTTTGCAAAGATACAGCCTTCTAAAGATCCACAAAATTGACAATTTTTACCCCATTTTTAAGATAAATCCTATTTTACCATAGATTTGCATATTAACGAAGCAATAAACATGAAAATACATGAGATGTATGATTGTTATTTGTTTATTTACTGTTATTTTATGTAAATATTAATAATGCAGGGTCATAAGGGTGATATTTTCTATTTTACAACACTTTGAAAATGGCTGAACTCACAAATATAACACTTTTGGAGGTAATACAGGGTGATTTAAAATGAACTGTACCCAATTTCAAAAATTAAAATAAAATACTTACCGACATTTAAATAATTTGGGTTTGAAAACTGTAACAGGATAGTATGTTTCCTATTATTGGTGAAAAAATCATGTCTTTACCTCTAACGGTTTGAAGAAAAGTACATTCTTAGAAAACGCACCAAAAACGATGTTGCACACGGATGAGTATTTTATTCAAACTATCTGTTCTACAGCATTTTGCTCACTCAACTGCCCTCAGACACTTTCATTTCGACATAAATTACACGTGTTTTTTTTTAAATGAAAAAATAAGATGAATTGATAAATAAATAGAATTAAAATTAAATACTTACCGACATTTAAATAATTTTATATTGCAAGCTGTAATATGGTAGTAGGTTATGTTTCCTATTATTGGTGAAAAAATCAGGTCTCAATTACGAGGGATATTGCACCAGCACAATTTCTATTTGAATTCAAATTTCCCTCTACAATTTCAAGTCAAAGGGTCCTTTGTTCTACATGTATTATTTAACATGTAATCTTTGCAAACCTGACATTGTAATTGAATATCAATATTATTGATTTAATAATGCGAAATAACATTTGTCTTGGTTTTGCTGTACATGTACCGGTACGTAGTCATGGTAGTTGAATTTTGTTAATGCGGTAGAGAACACGGATAAACTTAGTTCCGTGTGTTGGTCTAAAAATGGGATGATAACTTGAAAATACGATATCTTCTGACTAAAACCACTTATTATCAAAATTCAAAATTTCTACTACAGAACACTTATTACTGCTTTCAATGATAGTTTTTTGATATGTACAATCTCCGCAAATATATATATAAAAATTGGGTGAAGTTGGGTACAGTTCATTTTAAATCACCCTGTATGTGTGATTATTGCTGTTGCGGGCGTTCTGTTGTGCCAAATATGACCTTTAAATGCTTGTATTTCCCAAACCGCACCACCAAATTGTCTGATTTTTGCACAGTATTTTGCTCTGAGGGTCGAGATTTAAAAAATTAATACAGCATAATTATAAAACTTTGGGAAAATAGATTTATTTGATGTGTACAAAACTGCTGTATGGAAATTATAAGAAAAATATTTTCTATCCACTTCAGTGGTCAGGTGTGCACCGAAGTTATTGGGAGACAAAATTTAATGAATTGGTTTTCCAATTACTGCAGATTTTGTTGCATTTCCAACATATGTCATGAGTATACACAGTAGCATAGCATTGTGGCCATCCTAATATTATGTCATAATACTTTTACTTTTAGCACTTCCAGCTGCAGCGATGCCAATTTTAAGAATAGATAAGGTATCTATGGCGAGTGGAAAATCGCTTCAAAGCTACGAGGAAGATCAAAACAGAAAGGCAAAGAAGGTATGTTCCTGAATCATCAGTGTTTTGCTGATATCAGATTTGAGCATTTTTAGTAGAAGCACTGGTGCACTAAATATAATGTGCAAGTGGTTCAGCCAAAATTGGTGTATTAAAGATAAAATGAAACAACATGCCGTTTTATGGTTTCTTCATATTAATGGAATGGGATTTATAAGCATGCCATTCAGGTTTTAATAAATCATGAGTTTGTTCAGATTTGCATTCTTGAAAAGTTCCAGCAGAATCAGATTTGTTGATTTTTGTAGAGGCTTGCGTATCCTAATATAGCCTGCAAGTGGTTTAGCGGAAAACAGTTCATTAGAGAAAATAGGACGTCTTAAGTTTGAATAAAGCAGAGAGTGTGTGTGGGTTATTCAAACTCATGTTCAAAAGAGGCTAAACATGACCTACATGAATGCAAATGCTCAAATGCAGCCATTTATGCTTGTGCTGACATAAGCAGCTTTGTGTATGATTTTTTGCTGCAAAATGTAAATTCAAATTCAAATTTTCTCCAGTGGTTTTACTACTCATCCACGTTTTAATTTTCTGTTTGAGTTTGAACACCATCCCTGTAAATTATTTAGAGAATCAAAGTATTTCTTGAGACCTAGCTGTGAATCTAGCACCTGATATATTAGGAAACTGCATTTTTTAAGTGGAATTGTTCCATGCAAAAAAAATGCTATCTTGTGTTGTATCAATTATCATTCTGAAATAGATCAATAACATAGCCTTCATTGGCTCAAAGTACTACACTTAATGTTGCGCAACACATGTTTCTATGCAGATAGTCTGATACTACGCATAATCTGAAACCGTACTCAATTGTCTAATATTACACAACAAACCTATGAAATTGCAGGAAATTAAGAACTAGGTTTATTATTCCTCATCTGCATTTACCTAACAAGGGATGTTTGGACTGTAAATGTGAAAATAAATATATTCTTCAAAGCAAGTCACTGATAATCCCTATAACTCATAGGCTATAGCTAAGTATTACCTAGGTGTATTACTGTGACGCAATCTGTAGCACCCCAAAACAACAAAAAACCTTTTGAATTAAAATGGAACATGGTACAACACTAATGTTTATTGCATGTTCTGATGGGTTACCCTACTATCATGAATTAGAGTATACAAATTTAACTTCCATCTTTAATAATAATATTGAAAGTGATAATAAGATTGAAGAGATATTTTGTTTATTACAGGGACTTTCTTGCTAACAGGCAGCAAGGTTGATCGGTGACTTTATTTTTTTATATTCATTGCAGGTCAAGACAGAAGGAAAAGGACGCACATTGAAAGGCAGAAAAAATGGTTCAAAGAGCAGTCTGAATAAGTGAAGAAATCAGGTGTAGCTGACACTTCACAAAAACAGCACAAAAGTTGTAAAAATGGTGATATATTGGTATTCCATAAACTGTATTATGCTGGATTTTTAATTGATGAGATTCACTGTAGCTATTGTGTTGTGTAACATAATGAACCACAAGTTTTAATCAACCTTTTTGTATGAATAAATTAACTATAAAATAAATGATCACAGAAATTCAGTTAATCATGGAGCAGCATTGTGCTATTCAATTTGAAATCCATAAACAAGAGGAATACTTTACCTTAACTTCCCAAAAAGGCAGTGAAATCTATACTCCCAGTGTAAAAGTTTGAGATCCAAGTCCATAGGGGTGTATGAATTTCAAATGGGATACCCCAATCTGCCCTCATTGCATATAAAAATCTCTCTGAATTGTTCCATAGTTTTGGATATTTTTGTCTTTTTCGTATATATTATTTTCATTGCCTAATGAGATAGCTTATGACTGGTTCCGTCCGGGACCTGCCATAGATTTAATTTTAATAGATTTCAGGTTTTTAAATACGATGACAATTGTAGTTAATAATGAAGCTAACTGATCATCTTCTCCAGGCCTGTAGCCAGGATTTATTTTGGAGTGGGTCGTTTTTCAAATATCACAAGCATCATAATTTTAGGTTTAGTAAATGGAATAAAATGTTTCTTTAACAAATGATTTTTTAATGGATTGTCACATTTTTGAATTGGGGATCTGCATATTGATATTTTTAATCGGGGGGCCTATTAATGATAATTACAAAATTGTTTACAAATGCTATTGTAAGGTGGATTGTTTTTTGTACTGTCTTCAAAAATTTGCACTTTTATTTGGAAATACAGTCCAGTAGTTATGTATACTTGTAGCAAAGGGCTAACAATTATCATGAAGTGAAAGTAAGTAAAGAGGTGTCAAGCAAATTACATCGACACGTGATTAATCAATGTTTTCCCAAGCTAGTTGTTTATAATTACTGGTTACCGCATGCAGTTGTTGTGCACCGCACTTTTGCTAGTTGCACTTGACGTTGTGAGTGTCACTGTTATTCCCTAGTTATGTGAATATGAAGTGTATAAAAAATGCTTTCCGATGTTGATTTGAAAATGATTATACCACTTTTATTTCATCTTGAATCATTAAATGATGGGTGTGTTTAAATATAATATGTAATAGTTGAGGGGTATTGTTGTCAGAAATTGGGATAATTTCTTTAACAACATCTTTTACCCTATCATGAGTGCAGAGTCTTTCTAATATGTATTGAGTATTAAGGGGACTTGTTAGACATAAAAATAATCTTGGAAAATTAATGTTGGCATTTCCCACTCTTTCACATTATTTCCTTTGTTATTTACAATACTGAATGCAAAACTTCAGATGTTTTTTAACCTATTAAGTGTGCTTTTCTGTGGACCGTTTACAAGCCTGACATTGGGCAGAAGTGCGAAGATACAATTTCACCATCGAAAGCAATGAATACATGTTATCATCTTTGATATAATATGGTATATGTCCTCTTTGCATGTTGTCCAGATTTGAATAGCAACACTCGGTCCATTAGAGTACATAAAAAGGGTGTATATGGCGCCGTTTACAGAGCCTACCGTTGACTTTATTCAAATTTGAACTTGAATTTGTATATAACAAGAGTGTTGCATTTTGAATTTGACTACAGGAATCAACTTCTTATGATGACCCAGAGCAACTTTTTGTTGATTCAAACTCAATTTTTGCAGTGTAAATGAACACTCAGTTAGAAGCGGAGTTCATAATGGTTATTTTAAGCACGAGCAAGTGATGACGTTAAAGTCAAATTCACAATTTGTTAAGTCAACTACCATGCAAACATATTGTCAACAAAATGATAATGCTAGTCCTTTAGGAACAATCTTCTCTGTGTGTAAACAGGATCTAAGATATAATTGTAATAGGCTAGGAATATTATGTTTAATCTGTATCTGTGCAAGGTACACAGTGCTTAAATGGTGTGGTGATGAATATAATAAAAATTGTAATCAAGTTAATTTTTCATTTTTGTGATTATTTTAGTGTTATAAGACAGCCATCCATCTTCCCTGATTGGCAAGATGGGGTAGGAAATTATTTGTAACACATGGTTTCAAGTGTTCTGGAATTATAGTCTGTATGTCTTTCTTAAGGCAGACATTCAGACATTGTTTTTATTGTATCTCAGAAGGAATGATGATAAGTTTGTAATGGAATTGGAATGCTTTTTCAGAACGGTAATGATGCAAGCAATCCAACTACCATGACAGATTCCGGCAAAAAAGGAATTTTTTGAGAAAATCAATTTTTTTTAAATTTTACTTGACTGCCTGGGGGAAGGCATACAGAATAGCAAATTTTCAGAAGGGGATCACATTTGAAGCTACTTGTACTATGTAAAGAACAGATTAGTGTCTACAAGAACCACATCATGAACAGTGGTGTACCGTGGCTGCTTCGGGGTGATGTAAATTTTGCTTCCTCTTAATCAACAGCCCGATCACAATAATCCAAATTTTGAGGAAATGACACAAGAAATCCAACTAGCAGTTTTTGAGAAAAGCACCAAAATTGATTTTCCATGCCAATTTTTTTCGGTCCACCATAACAACTTACCCTAAATATCAAAATTGACAAAAATGTCATATCTGTGTTCTAAAGACACAAATCTAGAAAGTTTTTTCTCAAAATAACCAGCAAGATTTATTTCACTTTACCTTGTTGTTTCCGCTTAAAATGGACAGCAACACTTTCTGGCAGTTAGACCTATTAGTAATATTATTTCAACATTTTGAATAAAGAATAACAAAATTATAAGTTGACGGAAATCGTACAGTTTTAACACGCGTGTATTAAAACATCGGCGAAAATATCTTAATTTTGGGAACAAACCAAAAGATCGATGACGTCCTATAAACGCCTAGTTTCGTTTAGGGGAGGGAGGGGGTAACAATACTCGATAACGATTGTACAAAAACATCGGTCTGAAGAATGTGTTATTATTATTATGTCAAATTTTCAACATTTCTCGGTCGGCTGAGAAACGAAACTAGCAACGTTTATAGGACGTCATCGATCTTTTGGTTTGTTCCCTTACTAAGACCCACTGAAGCTTCAGTCCCACCCCACACAATTTCCAAGTGCATGCCGCTGAAAATAGGAATAACGCCGGGCTCATCAATGAACAGTGGCGACGCTACAGGGGGGGGGGGCATTTCCCTTCCGCCAAATAAGTTCAGTGAGTCGGCCCCTAGCTAGCAGTGGCTTAGGAAGATTTTGAACATGGGGGAGGGGGAGCTGACAAGAAATGAACATTTGTTGATGACCCATTGTGGGGATGTCCGGGAGGTTTCCCTGAGTGTCTTTGCAAAAAATATATACATCAAAAACACCAATTTTCAAGTCCTGGGGAGGGGAAAGGGTAAGCCTATTCGAGCACCGAAATTATACTATGGGGCTCAACCTGTTTTTTTAGCCACCATGTTGACGGAAGTGTGGAATTGTACACTATTTTAGTAGGCCTGTTGAATATCAAAATCCTATATTAAATCAGTGAATGGTATACTAAGCCTATGTAGTAAAAAGGGCTAAAAACATGGGTCCCGCTTTCAAACTGATCGTAGAATCCAAGTTTACGATTGTAGCCTATTTTTGGTTCCTCCGGGACCTTCCTCTTCACTATATGTTTGAATGTATCAAATTGATCCCTCAGTCGGAATATGGATTCGTACATCAATCTGTTATGCTGTAATGGGTTTAAGAGAAAAATACTGTCACTATCCCGTAGAAAAAAAAAGTAGATTTTACGTGCTTTTCGATGGACAAGTTTTGGTGATCTACGCCCTTATGCTGTATCACATGGCTTTCATTGTACGAAGTAATCTCCACAGCAGCCAGTTTGGTTCCGCTCCCTCCACACAAACATTGTGAATGGAGCGTAACCAACCAACCAACCACTGGCTGCAGAGGAGACTATGTATGATGTACGCGTTAGACTCTGACACATGTAAAAATTGCGATGATAATATTTTATAATGTAAGATCAGGGGTGTGAGAGAGACCATTTTCACGCATGTGATAAAGGCTAAATGGAAACTTTAAATTTAAAGGCACACTATACTAATTGTTTAGTGTCCGTTAATAATATTCTAACACAACCCCAGTTTGATTGCGGTTGTATTACGATTCCCGGGGTTGCGATTGTAATATAGCGGGCGCGGGCGGGGGGCATAAAATAATTCAAGTTGTGAGGTCCTATAGAGTCAATAGGCCTAGTAGATCTTTAAAAAAAAATCGAAAAGAAAATGATTAACCTACGCATATAGGATGATTATGATCAATCATTCAAATCAACCATAAAACAAATCATTAAATAATTATAGGGCCTAAAAATTAATTAAAGGCGGGATGACACGTTTATTTGTTTTCATCTTGATTGAATGACCTTGACCCACAATCCCCGTCCGTGAAGTTTCACGTCGGTAAATTCAATTTGGAGATCATGGCTAAAACGTGGTTCTTTAGATTCTAAAGGAATTAATTCTAGAATCGTTGGCCCCACAGAATACTGTGTAATATATATTGATGGTCGAATAACACTGAGGGGCACATTTTTGCTCATATAAACATCTAAAGTAAAAGGCTCTCAGCACTAAGATTTCACATTAATGAGAAAAATATCTTTTTTTTTTTTTTTTTTTTTTTTTTTAAATTTATAGTCAAAATAAAACTGATTTTACAAGAAAACAATATCACAAAACGCAAACTCTGGGTGGGTCGGGCCTGTAAAACCGTTGTTGTTGTTGTTGTAAAGCCACGATTTCTCCGTGTTAGAAAATTTAATATCCGTGTTACAAATTGGACTATTTCCGTGATTTTCTGTTTACCACTATAAAGCACTGAAAAATTTAAAACGAACATGTTTTAAAAGCGTAATTTGTCTTACCTTTTACTGTAGTTAGTGTAGTATGGCCATAATCTTGCATTGTAGGCCTAGAATTGATGCTAGAATATATTGTTTAATGGTTGACTTCTGATAAATAATTACTTTTCTTTGCAAATCAACACAAAAGTTAGACATTTTACACAGTTTTTCACTATTTTGTGGCATTTTCAAATTTCCGTGAGCAAACCCCGAATTCCGTGAATTTGTCGGTTTAGTTCCGTATCACGGAGAAATCGTGGCTTTATAATATACTGATAACGCAGACATTAAAAGATGAGGACAAAGGAAAAAAGTTAGAAAAAAGTTAGATAGCTAGATATCTGTCAAAAGTTAGATAGCATGTAAGATATCTGTCATTCCCGAATAACCTTTTTAGAATAAAGGCCTATGCTATGTCAGCACAAAATTCCAAAATTAGAGAGGAAATTTGAGAATTAAAATTATTATTAGTGTTGTTGTTGTTGTTATTGCTTTATTATTATTATTATTATTATTATTATTATTATTATTATTATTATTATTATTATTATTATTATTATTATTATTATTATTATTATTATTATTATTATTATTATTATTATTATTATTATAATACAGGTATTTTTTTTCAATTCCCACCTATCTCTCTACCGGAGAATTGGTCCCGGGATTTGGTCATTCATTTTCTAGCGTTTTCCTGTCCAATTTGGCAACACGGGACTGCATACAACGTGTATGTGGACGGCACTATTGTGTGCTAGACATGATGTGTGCATACAATCTCCTGTAAGACAGGAGTGTCTACTATGCACAATGAGCCTTGTATGCATACGTTCTGTATGCACACATGACTTCTTGTATACATATGTATGCACGGGGTGATAAATTTATGTTCGTGGAATCATGGTAGGGGTACTTGTATAAAGTGTTCTTTGTCGACTCTTGCATTATGGTCACACATTACCATAAGGAAGTTGTGAGCTGGAACATGCTTTATGGTCTTGTCTAGTAATTTATTGTGTTCTTCTGACTCTTTCACATCAGATACATTACTTGGTCGATATGTGACATTATGGTGGTTTAGACTACCTGAAAAGGCTGCACATATTTTTCTTATCGAATCTTGTTTTCATGTTCTACCCAAAATAAAACATAAAGTTTATGCTGGAAAAGATATGGGTTAAGGGAGCTCTAGAGTTCCTATTGTATAAGTTCAGATGACGCTAGCAATCGGACCAGTAAACAATTCAGTAAACAATATAACCTCTACTATATTTTCATATAGAAAGTAATTTGCGTGGTACCGATATGGCCATACTCCTTTAAGGTTTCATTAATACAGTTTCTTGACACTACGTATCCCATTTTTAGCTTGTCTATAATATATTTCTCATGTGGGCTCCTGGCATTTAGATCTTATTTCCACTATAATTTCATCTATTATTAAAGCTCCTGCAATCTGGTCTCAATAGATTTGAGTTGGATTTTGCCCTTTGGCATATTTCCACTTATACCCACAGCTTACGCTAAGTCATATAATAACTTCTCAAAATCCGATTTTGAATCCTATGAGGAGGTGGCGCTGAAGAATTATTAAATTAAATAATTTGAGGAAACAACTCGAGGGAAATACAAACAAAATTAACAGGTTTCTTCTTATGTATCTGTGTGTTTACTAACATATATTGAAATAAATACTAGTAGTCTACTTCAGAGTGAGACGGAGAAAGTGCATCGCTTACCTATGCTATATGTTTTTGCAAAGATCAGATTGTGTGTTTCGTTATTTAGCTTTTAGCGGCACAGTTACATGCTGTAGTAAAATATTATCTTATTTGTAGCGCACTCGATGCTCCTCACATATTAACATATTACAGTTACAATAAAACAAATTAACAAAATAAAGAAACAAGAATGACCAAAAATATTCTTATATAATTTAACCCATTTAAACCATGTTTGCCAAGTGCCAAACTATATATGACTTTTTACACCTGAAAAATAATACTTGTTATATGACTTTTTACAGATATACACCATACTTACTGTTAGACTCACCCACAAATCCTCCCCACATATATATGGTCAATTCCAGCGAAAGCGGGACAAAATTCTCTCTATGTTAACTTACCACTTTAAAATGTCATTAATAAAGGAAATCACGTTATTGATGGAGCATATCATGTCACGTCCAATGTGCTCTCTTTGTGCATATAGGCCTTTACTAGCAAGTCATACCAGGGGACAAGTTATGATGGCTTAAATGAATTGGCGTTACCCACGAATTCAAAGATAAAGCACCATATATGTCATTGAATGTCCTTCAATCAAAATGAAATTATTACCGTTAGAAAGACGTTTGCGTGATCTCTCATCATATGTAAAACGATTGAATTCCACCAAAGTGTGTGGATTCTAGAGGCCATTAAGTCAATTTGGCTAATAATTTTGTTATCCGCGTATCAAAAATAAAATGATCGTTCTGAAAAATGTTAAGTGAATATGCCATAAATGACGAAGTTTCGTTCTATAATTCTGAGGTCCAAGTGATTATTTTATGCAAATACGTTTTACCCATAAAATTCCATAAAATCAAATTTGACGTTACCCACGTATCAACTGTTACCCACGAGTCCAGCAAATATAATTGCCATAACTTAAATTAACATTTAATGACTTTGGACACTGAATTTAGTTTGACAAGCGCTTAAAATTGTAAATCGTAAAAATACGTTCACCGCTTTAAAAAAGAATCTACGACGGTTTAAACTTTTGTTACCCACGAATCCCGAATAGATGCTAACCTTGAAAAACAAGGTGATTGTTTATTTTAAGTTTAAATCAGCACATATTCAAGCCATGGGTATGCTATAATTTTTACAGTACTTACAGTTTATGCACCTAAGAAACGCAAACCCCAAACGGTACTATAGTACTTATAGCTTTACCCACGAATTCGGCGTTACCCACGAATCCAAGGATTTACTCGTAAATTATATGTTTCTTATGCATCTTAACATTTTGAAAACATGCGAAATAGGTTCCAAAACAGTCCTGTTTAATAGCGTCCTCTTGAAGGTATACTGAAGCTGTATCATGAGGTTTTGATTGATTATCCTAAATTACAATTTTTTGGGTAAATGCAATTGGTTAGAGAAACGGGAATCATTGAAACACAATGGAGGAATAACCGCATGATGGTTTCCAACCTTCTGTAATATTTTTTATTTTGCCGCCTACCAATACATACCAAATATGTGTTACCCACGAACATTTTGGTTACCCACGAATCCCTACTTAAATTATAGTTAACAATGTATTGATAGTGTTTTAGTTCAAAGGAACTGTCAAACACGAGTTAATAGAATATTGCTGCATGAAAATATGGAATGATTTTACTAAAATAATAATATAAAACTGTTTGCTCTGTCTATTTGAATTTGGGAACTTCATTATTCTCAAAATTGTTATACCCAAAATGCCATAATGATCCATTCTAAATATTCCATGTAGTTTGTATTTTGATTAAAATTCATTTTAGTGCCATTGCAGCCTGAATTATTGACATGCGGAAAAGTATTTTTTATTTTTTTTAAAAAAATACTAGGACATGCTATTTTCCAGACGCTGTTACCCACGAATCCATCCGAGATCCTCATCCTGCGACGAGATACAAAATCTAACTTTATATTTATATGACGCATTTATTCTAATCTTTCGAAATAATAGAGTAATGTTAAATGACAGCCACTTTGGAAAGAGTTCGAAGAATTGACACAATCTTAACTGTACACCTGGTTCTTTCTTTAAATTTGTAATAACCAAAATATTTCTTTGTAGATATATGTAATAAAATTCTATTTTACGTTCAAAGTCTTCACCGATTTCTAGTGTATATGAGTCACACATAAAATATTGAAAGATATTAAAGAAAGTGAAATTTTATGGCGTACAACAGGTGAAAAAGGCTTGAATTCGTGGGTAACATGCATATGCGCATTTAACACTTTATTTGGTCTAGCAAGAAAAGTTATTTTTCATTCCGATGGCACTTCCACCTGATGATTCACTAGATATGATCGTCTCATTTGATATGTCTAGAATTGAAAAGGAAAACATTTTCAAAATGGCCCCCAGAGAGAATTTTGTCCCGCTTTGGCTGGAATTGACCATATACACCTCCTTCAGCCCCACATACCCAATCCACAAGAACACCGCCCACCTACACAAGAAACACCACTACACTTCACACACATCTCACACACCCTATGACTCCCACTACTCGCCTTACAGAGATATTGCACCACACCCTGCAGTCAGAAAATTGTCCAGATAGCAGTTAACCATGACCGAATCCAAATATTCAATTTCCCTCATTTTGCCTATTATACATCGAATATCCATGGCTAAATTGTACACTGCCATTACAACATGCATACTGACTATGCACACCACATTTTATTCACTTTGGGTATTGCATATTGCTCTTGCCGTTTTTTACTTCTGTCACCTCCAAGCACAAGCCCAAGATGGATTTGACATCATCTGCGCTGGCGGAACGATTTTCGAAAGTGTGTGTGGCGGGCATTCAGTGGCGGTATTGGCGGATGTAGAACATGTAAATAATGGCCACAAAGCGCCATTGCGTCGCGATAAACTTTTGCAAAATGACGGTCCAATTGAAGCCATTTGGTGGAATATTTTTGGTACCATTATTGCGTAAATTGTTTGTTTGGAAAAGCCGAAATTGGTTACATGCCGCCATTCGTGGACAAGTTTTCATTATTATTGTATAATTTTTTGCTGTCCAAAGCAGAAACAAAAAGGGAGATTTGTTTATCCATACACAGTGGGGTTGGACAATTTTGTAAAATGAAGGACCAATTGAAGTCATTTGATGCATCATTATGACACTTTCTTTCAGGGTCTAGAATAGAGATTTGATTATTTATAATATGTTCAGAAAGAAAGAAAGAAACAAACAAACAAACAAACAAACAAACAAAAAATACGTACTTCGTTTGCCCTTGTTCATGTTGTTCTGTATTATTTCGGGGTCATTTGTGTACGTGATATAATACTGATAAATGGAAAAATAGGAGCATTACACTCAACTGAGTTTACACAGACTCTATCCAACATTACGTTCTCAAAATGTTCGCCATTTTCTTTACCATTCCTTTGGTTGCAAAGGCCTGGTCGCTCTAGTAGAGTAGAGTACCACAAAATGTGCGTATTTTATTATCAAATGCGTCAAAGCATATGACTTAGATCTAAATGGTTTAGATGAATTTGGAATTGTAAGCGTGCCGTATGGATGACATAATGCATGGTCTCAAACATTCAATTGCATCATTTGACACACCACAAGCATAACATTATTGTCTGGTGTTATTAAATGTTACCGTGCCTCTATCACTCACGGAAGTTGTCGCTGTTCATAAGATGAAATCTGAACTTCTATCAACAGTCTCATGTCGATAAGTACTTTGCATTATGTTTTATATGACAACAAGACGACAATTTGTCTTTAAGGTTGAGAGAATTATCTAGGTTTATCAAGAACCACTATATACAGATACTTTGTGTTTTTATTTGCATGTACTTTTTTCTTATAAAGTATTTGTTTGTTATGGATTTTGTGTAACTCCGCATACAATACATAATATAAAAGCATTAACATTTAGAAGGGACGAGCATATATTTAAGGGTACGCGTTCCCCCTGATTTCGCCGCCTATTGCGAACTTTCAAATCGTCTGCTTTCGTGGGGGAGAAGGGGTTGAATGAAACATATATAATTATGAGCTGATTTTAAGTTGCCAGGATCGCCAAGAAATTATCAGTTTGATTCAATTACATCCTTGTACATTAATAGGATTAAAAATGTGATAAAAGTTAAATGGTCGATTATGTCAAAAGGAGGACCTTGTTGATTAGAACATGTTTTTTACGACTAAAACTTCAACGATATCATTTTTTACACATTTTGTAGTCAGTAGAGCTACCCGCGCCAGCTTGTCCATGCTATCACAGTACTAGTTTCTAGAACCATATCTACTGGCAGGACCTTCATCCACACTGCAGTTTATGTTTGGAATAGCCTTTGGAGTATTAGGAGACATATCTGACAACGGTGCACCATTCTTCAAGAGCAGAGTGCATTAGCATCTTATGTCACGTGTCTCATGCTTTACTGTACCCGTTCACTCTTTTTGTTCCTAAGCTGCTGTGAACCACGGATTGGCCCATGTGGTTGTCCTTTATAGTGCCTAGGTGCCTATATAAGCTCTTGACCTGTGTCACTCCTCATGGACTATTCTTCACTCAAGTATTTTATATAAACAAACAATGATCAGTGGATAGAATCCTTGTGTTTTGCGTATCTAGTCTGCTTACGTGGAGTGGAATACAGATGAAATTATTCTTGTGCCAGTTTTATCACTGTTCATGTAAGTTGTAGAATACCGTTATCTTGTATATTCTTAAAAGCGCAATCTTTAATAATGATATCCTTATTTTACATGTAATTCAATGCGATTTGCCATTTTGTTCCTCGCCATTTGGTCCAAAAAATTATGAGTCAAAAATAAAATGCTACATTTCGATTTGAAACTCAAGCAGATGGAAGTACTCGTAGTTTGTATGTATTACAACCATAACACATTTTCTCTACCAGTTTTACAGCTCAAGTATTACATCTGTGACACCAAGTGACGTCAAAACGTAAGACTGAGTGATTACTATGATGCGACAGGCGAAGAAGATAATGGGCGTTTTGGTTTATTAATAAGGTATATTTACATACGCATTTTAAATATACATTGCATTAGAAAAGTATGCAAAACACTTTCTGCAAAAAATCAAAGACCACATGACCAGTTGTTATACTACGAATTTATACCCGAGGTTTCTACTCGATTCAATGCGAATTACATGAAAAATTATAATGAAAGAAAATTTATGATATTTTAACTGAACTTTTCATCTGCGCGAAAATTACTTGTGACGGTATAGTCGAATCCCCAGTCTGACAATTTCATGCCATTTAACCAGTGTCAGGTAAACGGAATTTGAAGACGCCTTCTGCCGTGTTTTAACAATATCTTGTTGCATCACTTACAAAATTGTGGTGTTGCTTACAGCGTCAAAACGTCCCAAACCCTTTAAGTATTTTAATATGGTTATATAGTTTGAAGGGTGCATTTGTGTTTGTAGATTATGCGTTCTTGAGAGCGGATATTGGTGAATTTGTTTCCATATTTTTGTTAATTGCAGCAATGGTTCAATATGTGAATCAGATCATTTCCAACACCATTACACCAAAACTATTAAAAATGTCATTCTGTATTAATTACTTACAACATAATTATTTAATGAAAATAATGAAAGTAATGATGAATAGGAAACTCAAAATTACAACTCTGTAAATTTCGTTTAGCCAGTTTCGTTTTCAACAAATTACAGGAAATGCTTGCCCATACCGCTGTAGTATTCAGGTCATCCAACAAGCTATAGAGGGTATGCAATTCGACGTCACTCATGATAAGAATCATCCTCATCTAAATAAAATTCTGTCCTCCATAAGGTACCACCGGCAATTCATATGATAATACAATAAAACAGGGGATAGGTATGAATGGTTGTGGAATCGATCTAGAGACCTGTCCCTCTGTCATCTTAAGCTATCTTAGAACTGGCCTCCAACATGACTGCCATTTCATTTATAATACCGTTCCGGTTGGTTTATTGCATACACTCTATAGTGACTATTTGCCATTTTTAAATGCCCAATTGACCGATCAGCATTGTATTCTGTACGTACGCTTTACTCTGCCATTGTATGATTTGTATCAATTACCATCTGGTCAGGAAACCTGTAATGTGACCAAAATAGATAGAAAACGAGATAAGTATAAATGCTGCTCAACTTTTTTAATGTGAATAAAATCCTCGTCTCGGTCGTCTGCATGTGTTAACTCTTTCACGTGGAAACTATTTGCAGACGAATATGTATTGTAAATCTGCAGTAGAAGTTGAAGATTTTAAACCATTTTGGAAAGTTTATGTACAAATGCTGTTAGATACGTAAGAAAATTCAGATAATGGTGTTGCAGTGATTCATGTATTGATGAAGTTGTGGATATTGAAACAGAAGAAAAGGACCCATTTGAACAGGAAACTGACCACGTGCAAATGATTACAGACAGGTGATAGCAATATGCAGGTCACACGCCTCAGTGCTACATATTTCAGTTTCATAGGTGAGCCTTTCTCTTGGGGATTACTTTTCATTTTTCCAAGTTTGATTATTATAGCTTCTTTACTTTCTCATGTTTCTCATATCAGTTTGTTTTAACAAATCTTGTTCTTCTTTTCTCCCGGTCTTTTCTTTAGCAGCTAACATTTTAAGCAGGCCTGTGATATAATCATCATAACAGAGAGCCTGGAAGATATTGAGAGATGAGAGATGAACATGCAGGGGGAAAAATAATAACAGGCCCCTCGTTCAGCAAAGAATAGTCATTGTCAATGAATGCAACATAGAAATAGTCAATGATTATATATACCTGAGACAGCAGTTCAGTCTAAAGGTAGAAGGACAAGAGCAAGAAATAAAGAGAAGAATCAAGCTTGGATGAAGGCAATATGGCAAACTTAGCAATATCATGATGAGAAGAGATATACCAATTTGTGAGAAAAGAAAAGTGTTCAACCAATGTAAAATTCCAACTATTAGATATGGGGCTGAGGACGCTTACAGTAAAAATGGAAAGGAAGCTACAACCGGCACAGCACAACATGGAACGAAACATGTTAGGGGTCACCTACAAAGACAGGAAGACCAACAAAATAGGTTATAGAACAAACAAAGACTCAAGACATCTCAGACACAGCTAAACACAAGAAATGGAATTGAGCAGGGCAACAGATGGACAACATAAACTGTATGGAGACCTATGGTGGACAACTGGAACCCAGGATCAGTAATCCTATATGACTGTTAGACTTTCTTACCGCATGTCATAACGTTCAGTTTACAGTCACACTTGGTCCCGTATTATGTTAGGCCTACAGTAAAATATCTCCTTCACTTTCTTTAAGCTTTCTCTAGTAACTGGCTGTAAGTGAGTGCTCAAGTAGTGTCCATGTGTTATATTGTCCCTCCATCTTCATATCTGTTTCCATCTCCTTATATTAAGGACAAGGAAAACCCTAAACAAAAACATCTGGTCCGATGGTGAAGTTGTTGTTTCTAACTTCCATCAAATGCATCACCAACGCTACTATATTTATTTATTTCACTGTGAGTACATTTTTAAACGTCTATCATTTACCTTGAAGATCCGCTTACAGTAACATAAAGATGATCAAATGTATATTTTTTAACATGATGTGTTAGTTAGTTTATAGAAGTATCAAGTTCAGCCTGGTCTTCCAACTAAACTGCCGATATAGTCAGTTAGTAACACATGGCTCTAAACTGCACTATATAGAGCAGTTTAGGATGTCTATATTGACGCCCTCTGTTGGTCAATGTTACATTAAGGTTTCTCTCGCTTACTTGCCCTGTCATGCCTGTGGGCACAATATATTGGAATTCCATTTGTAGCAAGTCCCAAATGCCGCAAGCCCAATAGGGCTGAGGCCAGAAACTCCCACAGTAATAATTTGTATTTTACCCATTAATTTCCCTCATTCTTCATGCCCTGCCCTCTATCGGGGGCCAAATTATAGTTTCAGATTGGTCGCTATTGTTTTTGAGCGCCAATTGTTTCCTTGTAGCCCTGCGGGACAGCCTTGAACAATGTTGTTTTTGAGCGCTACCTCCCCAACCTTTGTCATACCTCACAGAGGAATTTTACTTATCAAATTACTCGTATGCTATTCAACAGAGAGTGCTATTACTCTTTAGGTGTCTTAAACTGGTGTTTTATGATAAGTTTAAGACATAGGCGTCGGAAAGGAGGACTTCCCCCTAAAATCATAACAGAAGAAAAAATAAAACAATAATTGCCCTATACATTTGTCTTTTTAATACCAAAAACACCGTGTTTAGGTCCAAATGCGCGCACACTGGCACCACAAAATAGCAAAACATTTGGGGCCAAAATAGTCTGAAACTGAAAATTTTGCATCTGAAAATCGTCACAGTAAAACCGGAACAACTCGTACCCCGACCCCCTCTAAATTGTAATGCTTCTGCCACCACTGCTTTAAGATGTTTTTCAATTTGTAAACTGACTATATACGGCAGTTTAGTTGGGAGACCAGGTTGAAGACACACACTAACAAAACTTGATCAATTAGAAATGATTCGTCAGTTAGAAACTGCTTTTATAATGTTTATCTATTTCAATGGTTCCTGTAGGTCAAAGACACAATGCAAACTGCATATTATATCCAATTATAACTAATGAACATGAATGTACTCTCACTAAAGTATCAAGTGATTTTGGAGACTAATGCTCATCACCGCTAAATAAACTAATACAAAAACTACACTCTGAATCGTAGACATGAACATCCCGGGATCCAAATACCCCGAAAACTAAAGGTCGTATTCATTGTGAAGTTAGATGGTGTTGCTTAAGTTTTGATCGACAGATCTTATTCGTACACTTATATTTTTGTTTTCATTATTTTATAGAATACAATGCACCCGACAATGCAAATGAAGTGCTATCTCAAGCACTTCTGTAAAAACAAGCGCGGTGCTGATGACCTGATTTTCTGGTACAAGAGGTCACCTTTTTATACAGGTTCTAGAATTTAATTTATTTTTTGAATGAAATCACACGATCTGTCAACATAACCTCATTTCTGCATTGATTTCTGCATTGAGAATATTCACTGTATGACTTCCCAACCAGTTGCGATCACAGCAATGTCCAGCTCATTCGTCATGAAAACATGCTTGCCTGTACATCATTCGTCATTATATTTGACTGCGGAGCAGGTGACTACAAAGCTTTTCCAAGCTTATATCCATAGCTATTAATGCTATTATGTCTAGTTGTTCACTTAAATGGAAAAACAAGTATAGCCAGCCAAGTTAAAGCATTATGGAGTTAAATAGGGATCCATCAAAAGTAACAACCTTCACAAGTCCTCCTCGTCTAGGTACTCCCTGTATAAAAGTACATTATTGAAGTTGAACTGAAACATATTGATTACGAGACCTGGCAAAGTATTTTAGCACCTGATTTGTCCAGGGAGAAGCAAAATTGTATCTTTTGCCGGCCTCAAGCACTTAACTGAAGTCCATTGAAACATTAGCTGTCTCCATAAGTTTATACATTGGCGTTCATTCTAGTCGATGGCTATACATATTAGTGGACACTACGACTAAATGGAAAGAGGATACGTGGGGTGTTACCAGGAAATTGTTGAATAAGAGGAGACGTTGGAAGGTCTCATTTTTGTATGTTTACCTTTAATATGTTTAAAACTATGCGAAGACAGGAAATAAACAACTGTTCTTGTGATTAGAGTTGGTTAGACCTGTTTTTAATCTTAAATTTGATTTTCAAAAGAAAATTTGCACCTTTTCAAAACGTCGGGTTTTAAATTTTGTTTATACCTTTTTGTTATTCCCCATTAAATGTTGCATTACATTTACCTTGGTTTTACTTTTATCCTTTGCTAGTGTGATACAGTTTTATCACGGACATTATACAGGGTGTCCCAGAATGATTTATACCGAGAAAGATAGAATTATTTAGGTATGAACGGCATTTCTATTGGTCACATTGTTTTCCATTTTAAGTTCTACATATATTTAGCTTTCTCAGATTTTTTAGATTTTAAAAATTGGACGTTTCTAGTAGAAGTTATAGAGGATTGCGTAAACATGGTGAATTCCAAGTTTGACAAAGCAACCTATTTTGAAAATCTGTAAACTTACTAACCGTTCAGCACAAAGTAATGTTATGCAGTATATTGCTGCGTCCTGTTCTTACTTCTACTAAATAGTCGATATCTATCGTTTATTTATGATGTTACGAAGCAATCATTGTATGGAATAAAGGATTTGCTGCGCTTGAGTTACCATAAAATATTCTTTCTTTGGCGGCAGTTTTGAAGACAATTATTGAGGTGTGTGAGTTTCATCACTTGAAATGCCGGCAGAGATGGATTTTCATAAAAGTATAGAGAAGGTTCGTCCTTAGTGTCACAACATGCATTTATGTCCACAGTATATGGGCAACTCCACAGCTACGTAACGAAGAAGATTAAAATTTACTTTGGTGGATCCTTGAGGAACTTATATCCTCTGTAATAATAACATTTTTGGGTAAAGATTGTGGTAAAATCACATAAAAAGTATGTTTTTCAACCTAAATATCTGATGTCATATTGAAATGTTTCACTTAATCCCATATCAAGAATTATTTAGCATTGTAAGTTCTACTTCTGTGCCAAATTTGGTGTATTTCCTATCAAAGAATGTAGGATTTCTCCAATATATTGCACAGTGCAGCTGGACGATGGTGATAAAGGATCCATGTGTTATGATGCCTTTGCATTGCAAATTACACACATGCAGTTTTCGTCAATTTTCAGTAATAGCAATGTAACGCCAAAACGAATCAAGCTATTTCCATGAAAGTCACAGAATAAGTAGGAGACAAGTGTGGCATTGTATTGCACTTATTAAAATTAGATACACTGTTGTCTATATATTTTTGATATTTTGTTCAAACACGGTATAAATCATTCTGGGACACCCTGTATTAGACATCAATAACAATGATTTTCGTTTAAAAACTGACATTTAGCGAGAATCAATTAAACTCTAATCTAAAACTTGGACTTCACCCACAATGTTTAAAACGCTTTGTTCCTGATATAGCTTATCTATAATGGATGTATAACGGGGTGGATACAAATGGGTTGAACATCAGTCCTAGAAACACCAAATCTTTTCTCTTTTGTTTTCATTCACTGCTATTCGTCTTTTGTTGGATATCGATATTCATTGGGAACAAAGTATTCAACCTTCTTACCAAACCTTACATAATTTTCCGGGTACACTAAAATGCTCCAATGACTTGAACTAATCCTTGCGCTATTTTGACCTACACCTTAACTGAGGGAAAACCGACCGAACTTCGAAGGTAAGGGGGTGATTCATTTTAAATTTCGAATAAAGACATTAGAATAGTGATTCCTGTCACATTTAGATTCGAATGGCGATTCCTTTCATATTTTGACAAAAATGCAGTGAAAATCACTTGTTTGTACGATTACGGTGTGTTTTTGACAGGGAGCGCAGGTGGTATGAAAGGCGCGAGTTAAGGAAACGATATATGTCAAAATTGAACAGCCCTCATTCAACAGGGGAATCAAAAAGCATCCCTAAGAAGTTTGACTCGAAACCAACGACCTCTAGCAACACCATCTTGTCACAGGACAGAGACCAATTACCGCCAGATCAACAGACGGCCTGAAGTCTACTTTATACATGGCTAGAATTTCCCAATATTATGACACCACAGGATAGTACATGTACGTTTCATATAGAAATCCAGAAGGGGTAATACCCCTTCTTTGTGATAAGATGTATCTCTCGGTGGCCGAGTATTAACTGTATAGTATTGTATCACTCCATAAGCGTGAAAGCTACAAGTACTTTGGTGAGACGAGGGTTACAATATCGTCGTCGCATAATGTATATTTTACCTGAAACATTTGAACACCTAAAACTTAGATAAAGCTCTTTAAATGGCAAAAGTGAAATACCTTGTATATCGTCATCCCACTCACGTCACGTATATTAAAAACTCAATTTAAATGCACGAGATAGATATAGTGGATAAAAAATCTATAAACAAAAGTTGATTTACTTTTAAATGAATATCTTTTCATGAATATTGATAATAATACACTGTTAACATTTGAAAGGTTAAGGAGAATGAAACATACTTCTAAAAGCAAACCCTGGAGTGATTTGTAAACTACATGAACTTGAAGGGAAGACAAGATATGTTAAATAAAACATTAGTTTTTCCTTTCAGTTTATGTGTACGCAGTTGCAACACATGTTTGACATTGATACATTCATTATTCCTCATTTCCTACTGCACCTTGTCTTTACGTCTTAACATCTCTCTTTCTACCCCTCTCTCTTATCCTGCTTTTTCTTTCTATGCATTTTATTGATCTTTCTGTCCATATCTTCTTCTATATTCTATTCGTTTCTTTCTTTCTTCTTTCCTTCTTTCTTTCTTCCTTCCTTTCTTTTATTCTTCCTTTCTTTCTTTCTTTCTTTCTCTCTCGACAAAAACATATGTTCGTCGATGAGTCTCTCGGCCACCCCTCTTAGTTGACTGAACGTTCCATGATAAAGCAAAGCAGAAAGAAAGTAGAGATGGTATAGAAGTAAAGATTCAGCTGTCCCGGTACAAGGTAAACGTAACAGGGTCAAAAAATTGTGATTGATACTTGAGGGTATTCCAATTTCAGGTATGCTCTACTAGAACAAGTCTCTCAAACCTTCTTTCTAAACACATTTGGTTAGATATGGTACTCTTGCAGGTGCAGCTTTAGAATGCATTCTAGTCGTAACCCGCAATGGCCTCTTATAAGTATGATATGATAGCTGAAAAAGATGCACCTTCAATCTGAGCTTTACACATGAAAACATCCGATACTGCTTGTAAGAAATGCTTGGGTATAAATATTCATAACCCACTGAACATGCTTAAGATAACAAAGTGAAATGTATGTAGTCAAATTTATGGGATGAATTTATTCCATGTATTTGTATTACTTTCATTGTTATTTCAATCCAACTGTGAGAATATATATCCGACATTGGAAGATTTACATCCAAATGGAGTCTCATGTGAGAATGATAGGAGATTGGAATATTTGCTATCTTGTCTAATGCTGATTAGTATGGGAAGCGATTTTTATCTGTTCGTTTGTACTACTCAATATTGATAAGGTAGAGATTTTATGTGACGGGGTACGGCATTATAAATTGTGACCTTAGATCTTTTCAAACCGATACCATCCGATGAAACCCGAAGCATGAAATAATTCCGATCGCGCGCACATAAAAATACCTCTTCAGCATCATGTACAATGCCAAGTTCCAATATATAGCAGCCATCATAACCACGATGAAATTTTGAAGGTCAGTTATGGATGAGAGAGGAACTTTTGCCAGGGATACTCAATGTGCAATCAAGCGTGCGGTGCTATGTCTTGTGTTAGAGACTGATTTGTGGAAGAGGTGGTGCATATTTTTTCGTTCTGTTAAAAAATATCAACTGAGGAAAAATAACGAATGCTTGATCATTTCTTTCCATTAGTATCATATTGTGAAGAACCAAGTAGCTGAGGTGTTAGATCAATATGCTAGAAAAATATTTTTAAATATTTTTAAAAACCGATGACCCGCGCAAATGGGTAATTCAAGGCATTTCTTGTCCGCCAATTCGACCCCATAGGTTACTAAATAAATAGCGCAGTTTCCCCCGGGTTTTTCGAACTTTTCCGATCTTGATTTTAAATGGTATATTGCAATCAATATTGGTATAAAGAAAGTTAAATATTACTCAATTATCACGCATATGGTATGTAATAATATACCTTTATTATTTAATTCGGAGGGAATTGGTTTGTCTGTTAGTCGACCATGGTAATTCATGATGATATAACAATTATGTAAAGATTACTATGCTCGACCCAATTGAACTATTATTCTTACTATCTTTACCCGTACCATGAGCAAGGTAAATACGGCATGTTATGATAGTTTATAGTTCGTTAGCTTTACATCGTAAACAGCCTTAGGTATAGAAGCAAAACAATACGTTGACGATCATTTACAGAGTCTAATTTTGAAAATGCAATTTGTGCACAAATTCTCTAGGGGTATTTCAACCTTTAAAAACAAGAGATATTGCTTGTTTCTTTTATCTCTTTTTGTTCAAATGAGCAATCCAAGAAATTTTTCTTCAACTTAAAAACAACAAAGCATACCAGACTAAAATAAGAGTGCAATATTTGAATTCCTCGGCAACAATGAATTGGAAAGTATTCACAAATATGATACGAGAAACAAGACTGAATACAGACTCGAAATACACAAAATTAAATCTGTATTAACTTTGGGACCGAAACTTTGGAACTCGTTCCCCCATGATATTAAAGCGGCTCGAAATTTAAATTCTTTTAAAAGCGCTTGTCGTCTTTTCTCATGGAGAAAAATCTAAGCATATAATATATCTTTGTTGTAAATTATGTATCAGTATTTGGTACATGTATATAATTGGTTTAGGATTTTTTGAAACTATTTTTCTTATCACATCCGTAATTCTGACTTATTGATCAAATGATTTATTTTTGTGAGTTATTTTCCTACATTACTTTGCTTTTGTTGCTTGAGACTTCTGTTTGTGTGTGTAAATGTATGTATCTGTATTTGAGTGTAATTCTAGTATTATATTAATTAGCCTATAATATTTCTTTTAAGGTGGTGTAACGCTCAATTTAGGCTTTTGCCTTTTGTTACATCTCCGCCATCTTTTTTTAAATTCTATTTTGCCGTTTTGTTAAATTTGCTTGCATGTATTTTGATATGATGGAAATAAATAAAATATGTAGATGTAAATGTCTGACATTTTTTAATCAATTGTCAAAGAAGCTGAATGGGTAATATTATGTTCAGCACATAATTATGATAAAGATAATGCACGTAACAAAGTCAAATTTGGTTAGTGGCCTGAGCTTTCGATCCTAGCAGGACCTTATCAAAGACAGATTTAACTACATAGGCTATTTTAGTGGATAAGCAGATTCCTACAGCTCGTTTTCACTTCATTTAAGAAAGAACTATGAGCATCATATTTCGTATTGTCGTTTTTCAAAACCAAGACCATCTCGATCTCTGTTCCAACCCACCTCAATATCACAAAATACTACGTAACAGACATGGCACCAGCACTCCTCCCCCCACTTCCCACCATCACCACCGCCACCATTCCGGGGTTCGGGTTAATCATCAGGTCCACACATAGGCGACGGCAGCAGGGGGACGTCCCCCTAAAATCATAACAGAAGAAAAATAAAGCAATAATTGCCCTGTACATTTACCTTTTAGTACGAAAATACCGATTTTGGGTCCAAATAGGGTAGTATTGTGTACCCCATTGTGTAAAATTGAAAATTTGCCTAGTAAAGTCAAAATGTCCCCTTTATTTTGGGCTAAAACAGTGTATAATTGACCAGTTTTTCGCAATTGTCAAAATAACACAGGGCCAAATATGATGCCCACCTAGAAATTGTTAATCTTTACCTCATAAGACAACTGACCTTGATACGCCACTGAACATGTAAAATACTTGGAGCCCCAACAAAGACCACACATTACATGTCACCCAAAGACCTTTTACTTTTCCATTTGGTCTGTCAAACACACTTTCATCAGCACCTTTCATTTATGAATTTTTGAAATAAAATAGTATTTTGAAGTCATTTAGAACTATAACAATTCAATGTTCGATGCTTCTGTGGGACTGTTTGGCTCTCACGAAAAGATCCCATTTACGGAAAATGTAATTTTCTCATCCAATGCCCCCCTCCACTCCCCACCCCCAAAAAATATATAGGTCCAAACGGTCCATCTCTCATCCCAATATTTTTTACATTTTGCTCTCACCGAATGCAAAAATGATGCTTTCAACCCAATGACTCCATATGATGATATATATATTGTTCTCACAGAATGCCCCTTGCTGTAAAAGTGTCAGAACTACACCTATATCCATTTCATATTGAAGTGAGCCCCCGGCTATAAAGTATAGTTTATTTTGTTCCTCTTTCCACAGATATATAGTTTCTGTTATACATATTACACCTAACAAGCTATAATGTTACTCTACATAACCTAAATACAAATAATCCTTGTTGGAATCCTCATCATAGAAACATTAGCCCACATTAGCAATTCACGTAACCTAACAGTCTCTTGAGTACACGCGGATCGATTACAAAATAGACATCCCAAAAAGTCGACCAAGCTAATAGAAAAAACCCATTAGCCAGGCAGATCCCTAGCTAGTGGAATGAATTCAAAGTAAGGTAACACAAATTTGAAATAGTTAGCATGTTGTTTTAGTATCTCGTGTCAGTAACGATTTCATGACTTAGAATATTCTTATTCATATTCCGAATAATATCTAAATACTTTCAGTAGTTTAGCACATTCAGACATATTTTGAGCTATATATAAATGCCGCATCGTGTTTACCATGTTTACAAGGGGAAAAGAGTGAAGAGAATTAAAGAAAACCGTGAAATAATACAGCATTGGATTTTCAAACCAAGGTATTAGTACAAGAGTATGTTACATCTGGCAAAACAGAATATTTTTGATCAGTGCATTTTTCTGATAACAAAGGCAGTCTTTATAAATGTAGCGATTTGCAACAAGAAACCCTGCCTTTATGTAATCGTAGTAATTGATACAGGCTGTATCAAAATGATAGGTACCCATCAGTTTTGGGTGTTTATTGACAGTTCTTCAATATATGCAAAATTTACAGTTTTATGGCTTTTTATAACGTACGTCTATAAATAAGGCAGCTCCTATGTTGTATTTTGATGTGTCATCCTGTCTATAATCACTGGAAAGTGATGGGTGCCAATCATTTTGATACCGACTGTATGGTAATGGGCGTGATATGTATTTCAACAACTCTTCCTATACCTTTGTACAGGAGCCAACCGTTGTTAATCCGTGCACAAGTTTTAGGAGTGTTCATTTTATTTGGCCTATCTTCACCCACGCCTCACTACACACATATGATTGACACCTACATTGAAGACTAAGAAGCCACATTTGCATAATGCTCACTTGACTGTGAAACAACTTGTTGCTAAGTTGCCAGTTCTGAAGTCATGCTTACTATGTGGTCAATAAGAACTTTTTGTGATCAATAATTTATCCGGTACACTGAACTTGATAACAATAGAATGTGGAAAGATCAATATTGATCCCGATATTGATTTTTACACTAGCAAACACACAAGATGTCCATAATATTGCTTTATTAACTTTTCACAGACCTATATAGAGGCCCTGCATTCTTTTATCGATTGGCTCCAAACAAAGGATTTGAACCGGTGTCCTTCACCATAGTTATGGCGGAGTGCAGTCCATTCAATCAAATGTTGTCATCAACCTATTCGATCGTAGTGCAGGGTTATATGAGCGAGACGAACTGTCACGGTAGATTGCAATCATGCTTTTGTTGAATGTATTTGAGTAGTCCGCCATATTTACGGGATGATACGTCACATGCAAGGCCTCTATTGCTGCATGATAGTTTTGCTACACTCAGTTATTTCCTTTCTTTGCACTTTCTCATATTATTTTTATTTTGATTAAAATAAATATATGAATAATGAAAATCTCATGAGTAAGAAAGCATTTTCTACATTTTTAATTTCTGCATTTGTCACAGCTTGCGTCAAATAATTATATGGGTAAAAACAAGGCCTATGATGTTTCATCTGACACAAAAATGAAAGACAAAAGAAACAATGGCATTTTTACTCAAAGCACCAACAAAAACATGTATTATATATATATTTAAACACAAAAATACAGAATATTTACAATGTCCCACTTTTTACGTCTTCTCTGTGTAACACATTGTGTTAAATCAATTTAAAAAAACTTGTCTACAGCCAATACAGTCAATCAATACATTTGACATGTGATAATAATTCATAATGCAATAATAAGAATAAGAATAAGAATAAGAATAAGAATAAGAATAAGAATAAGAATAAGAAGAATAAGAATAAGAATGCAAGCAAGTTGTGGGTAGTTCAATGCACATAAATCAATAACTAGTTTTAAAATATAAAATTTAAAGTAGGCCTAATTAGAAATGTCTCATAAAATTCATGTAGGGTCATGGCCTACTAGTACTACATGTATACAGCAGCAACGTGTCTGTGAATAAACATTGACCTCAAATTCGCCAGCGAAGTGATTACGTAACTCCCTGGTAACTGGATCACGCACCTTTTGAAATTAATAGTATAATGCTATTGACTCGACTTTGTGTTACGATCATTTCGATCGTGTTGTAGAAATCAAAAGCGTGATCCAGTTGACAAGGTGATAATCGGATTACACGTAACACTTCGCTGGCATTCATAATTGGAAATATTTCCAATGTTTCTATAGAGAATTTGTTGAAAATTATGAAACGCGTGTGTTAAGGACCTGCTGCTTGGATGGGATACCACATGTGGATAATACAAGAAAGAAATCGAGTGTTGTAAAATATCCCACCAAATCTGCCGTTTTTTGTAAATATATAAATTTCTAAAGAAGACATTTTTAGGATTTGTTACAGAGGTGATGATTGTTGATTATTTCCATTTTATTTTTTTAATGTATGTTCCTGTCATTTCCTGCAAACCTAGTAAAGATATTCTGATAATTGAAAACATTCTCTATCATAAATAATAGAGGCTGAAAGTGGCAACTAGCAGCAAAAGTTATAATTTGCCATGGAACTTCAGTCATATTTTATCTGAAATCTGACTAGATGACAGGGTCTGCATGCATGGTATGCATGGCATGACGACAAGCACGCACTGACATATCCCTAAAATCAGTTAGCTGCAACTTGTGTATCACACCCATCCCAGGTTCAAACCCCATTGTGGTATTCTATTGTATAAGCGGCTAAATAGGGTGATCATCATTTACTTTGAATGAGCCGTCTCACACATATTTTGTTTGAGGATAGCTGGATCAACCTCCTCTTTATTACATCTTCTCTGGTACACATGTACATGCTACACAAGTCAATCCATAAATCAATCAACACAATTTAACACAGCATTTAGTCAACACCTACCTCTGACAATGTTTGACACTAACTTTTTACGCTTATTTCGTGCTAAAATCAGTTAATAACAGAAAACAAAAGTAAAACCAACTTGTATTTGTCATAGTTTTGCTTTCTGCAAGCATGTAGCTTGATAATCATGATAATGAAGTACGCTTAAAACTATTTACTGTACACAATCATACGTTGCTATGCAAAACTGGTTCATCATGGTGTCGATAAGACTTTCGAAATGAAATGATTTCAGAAAAACTGCTGCACCCATTTTCACAAACATGGTATCATTCTGCTCTTGAATAATCAAAGAAACTCCATGAATATAAGTTGACTTAATATTTCAAATCAAAATGGAGAAATAATAAGTTTATTTTCATGTTATTTGCCACATGAAACTTCGACGTCCTCCTACTCAGCACTCCAGTACATCAGCGTCACCAAAACTGTTCAGGGAGCTAGATCAGAGTTCACATGAACCAAACATGCCATCAAACAAACTTTCCCATTCGCTAATTCTCTTAAACAATATCATTAATGAATATATCCAAATTACCAATATCAAACTTTCTACTATGCGTTCAACATAGGGACATTTAGTGGGCGGGGCCTAAAATTGGACACTCAAGTGGGCCCATTGAATGTCAATTTGGGTTGCTGTAAATTGATTTTCCTCACAGTATTACCATAGAACCTAATGAAGCCAATATATTAAGTGGTACCACCTTTCTCCACAGCTGTTTGATGGGATCATTTATTAGTTTTTCAAACAAAACATCATGTACAACCCAATTGTTAGGCTTAAACAGCTTAAAGCTGTATCATGCTAATGTATACAGATGCATTTGAGTAATTTTCAACTTTAATTTCCCCTTATTTACAACATTATTCACTTTCACAGCATTTTTAAAGCTTTTTCGGATATAAAATGTATCTATTTATGACAAGATAGGTGGCGCTATTTAGATACTGGAAATTACTCTTTAAGGCTTTTAATAAAAATAATTCCTTTTATTTTTTGATGAAATATGCTTATAAAATTTCTTTGTTGCTTGTTTCACCTATTCCACCTGTTTAAATGGCAGTATTGATTGCCTACCCCTTGCAAATTAAGAAATATGACTTATGATAAATAGCGCCATCTATAGTTTGTATTTTCTTAATAATGAAGCCACTTCTATATACATCAAACAACCGTGTCTCTGTGTGGTGGCGCTCTAACATGGTTCTAATAATGAGCAAAATTATTTGTTTGTTAAACTTGTGCGTGATGAATCCACACTTTTACTGTAGCGTATACGCGAACGCGAGCGAGACTACGCGTTACGCGAGAGCGCGTAAAATTCGTCATGCTTGGAACCTTTTTGCGTATGCACGCTTACAAGTTGAATTCAATATTTTTCAGATAGCGGCTAAATTTTGCCGTTTTATTCTGTAGTTTTATTGATGATATTAACAGAGAAATCATCGAATTTTTTGTAAGGCTTACTTGATTAACTGACATTTCCCCGTGAAATAATCGTGAATTATACGATCTTTAGCTTCTTTTCGTTGTTGAAAGGGATTCAATCATGTATCACCGTTGTTCATCACCGTTTAACAACTCGCGTCCGGCGCGTCTGCGTGGTTTACTTCGCTAAAGCTGCCCTCGCGAAGTAAACCACGCAGACGACGCGGCCGCATCGTTGTTAAACGGTGATGAACAACGGTGAAACATGATTGAATCCCTAAGTAAAAGTGGTATTTCGGTGGCCTCTTTTTTTCTTACGCTAACAGAACCGTTTAATTGAACTCATTTTAAAGGATATAGCTGCTGATTTTTAAGGTCATTTGCAGTTTTTCATCTTAGAATTGATACTTACTATGATCATGAGAGAACTGTCGCAATATAAAGAACAAGGCACTCGTATCGATCTTGTGCTGAAAATATGTGCCAATGTGCTCCCTAAAAAGCACTCACATTTACAAAGGTAAATATAACTTTCAGTCTATAATAATTCTCAGTCTGTTATAACAGAGATCTTCTAAAGACTATTGGCCTCTTGTACAATAAAGCTGATTGACGGTAATGGCTCTATTTACACTATGCTTTGGAATCCGAACCAATCTAGATCTTTGTATCTATCGACTACTACATCAAATTATACTCCACTATGTTTGCTTGTCACTTGTCAATAACCATAACATTTCTCAAAGAGCATAGGCTAATTAAATGTTGGTATTATACTATTTTGACCAAAGGCGTGAACAATTATTAGTACAATATCTAATCCTTCCGATTTTGACGTGATAGACTTTTCGCGAAATTGGTGGTAGTCTATAGTACTCAATGTTGATTAATCTATATGATATGCTTGTGATGGGCTTGCTTGAAATCCTTGCCAAGCGCATGTTTCTAAATTCGAAAAATATTGTCACCTGTAGTTCTTTTAAAACGTGGATATGCACCACGGTTGTGGACTTCGTTAAAGCGAAATGATCTTATAAAATGTATTTCATTTTCATTTCATTTCGTATTCATTCAAAATAACATCGTGGCTAAATAGCCCAAACAAAAATCGACCGTTTTGCGCCAAAAACATCGTTTTGGTGCAACCATAGGTAGAACATGTATATTTTGAGAGAATTGGGGAACGCAAAATGCAAAAGCTGTTCCCATGGCAGTGCCTGTACGTTGGATAAGTGACGGTTGTTGAAATTGTTCAACGTGAGGACCAGCTCCATGAGGCGGACCAGGTGATCAGTGGGGAATTCTGAACAGCACACTTGTTCAGAAGACCGATTTGGCAAGCGTGAAGATCGTCACTGGTGAACAAGAATGATACATCAGCTATGCACAGCCTGGTGTTGGGTGGCCTGCTTGTGATTATGGATCTGGGGAAATGAGAAGTCCCGTATATAGGCCAGGAGTCTTAAGTGGATGTGAGACCTAGCTGGTGGGACACACGCAGCTGGATACAGTAGGGTAGGACGGCCAGGAGTGTTGACCTTATGAATATTGGGTAACAGGCACAGATTAGTTTACAACCATGTTTGTACGTATCTGCTGCTTTTCTCTTTTTCTCTCCTCTCCTCGATTTGACTAGATTGGTGCACAAGTGGTTAAGCATAAGCATATATTTCTTCTCGGGCTTCAAGGCTTTTCGGTTTCATCAAACGTCTTGTCTGCTGTAGTGACACCCCCCATTCTTGAATACGGAGAAAATGTTCAGAAGCGCGAGAAAAGATTTAAGTATCTTACCATTGCATGCGTTACCAAGTGTCTCTGTGGTGTGTACGATGTCAAATATATCAATATTAATATACGCCATGCAGACACTCTTAAATTTCATGATTCATTATGATACCAGAGATGACAGTTCTTGACAGATTCACAGTTTTTGACAGATATCCTGTCTATTTTGACAATTGTGACGCGATCAAGTAAAATCAGTCGGAACTCGGCAATATTGATTTTGAGATATAGCCAAACAAAGCGAATATTTCCTTTTGTTTCCTCTTGTTTTGGAAACACTTTAATTGCTAATATCTTTGGAACTGGTTGCCCAATTTCAATGGGTTTTTCTGCAAAAGCAGATTTGTAAATGCTATTTAGTAGCCAATAATAAACTGAAAATTTAATATTTCCGAGTTCCGACTGATTTTGCTTGATCGCATCACAATTTACTCTCTCATGTTAGGGACAACTTTTGATGAATCTCTCTAGGTTTTTTTAGAGGTACTAAACAGCGTTTTAACTGTATGCATATTGTTTAAGAGCCATGCGGTTAGCCATTTGTGACTCTTTGTCATTATTTGGCTTTCCCAGCCAAGGTTCTCTTGTTTTAGTCCAGTCCTGTTTTGTCTTTTAGTTTTGCTGCAACTGTGTGTATATTATTAACCCTAACTCAAGAACCCGCATGCATAAATGCAAATATTGGCTTTCTTAATAATAAGATCAATATTAAGAAGTACACTGAAGCTTTTAAAGAGTGGTGGTCCGATTGTTCATGGCTTGTTTTCTATCTTAACTCAAGGCATACCATTAAAACAATACGTTTCCAAATTTTGATTTGTATTGCTCCAGCGGTTTTGATATGAGAAGCAATAACGTGTATAACAATGCTCATAGGATAGTACATATACCCTTCTGGTGTGGTTACCACAAAACACTACGTTTTTGTTCACATTATTAAAAAGCAAACTATCTCGGGCGTTAAATTTCACTGAGATTAATGAGAAAAATATGAGCTTTCTTCTAATACCAAAATCTTAATTTTGATGGGAAATGAGGCTGTCGATCTGGTCAAGGACCTTTAAGTTAAATGGCTGAAACGGGAAAACATAACTCCTGCCATCCCACTCGCCTTGAAATCGCAAATTATTGTTACTTAGCTCTAGTAATATTCAGTTGAATAACAGTAGTAGGTAACCTGTAAGTAACATCGTAGCTATTTGCCTTTGAAAGTAGGTTCGTAGAAAGACCCTGTGCTGACGTACTCGTTGTTGTTAAATACCTACGAGTCGCCTACAATGATTTAGCTCCACAATTTCCACAAGACTCGATTGTAGTCGGTATGTCGTTGGCAACGGGTGTGGACCAGTTTACCATATTGATGATTCTCTAAACAGTTATTCAGTTAGTGTCGACACATCTTTCGGAAATTAACATTTGTGATTCGATCAAGCAAGATCAGTCGGAACTCGAAAATATTAAATTTTTTATAGGATAGTAAAAAGCATTTACAAAGCTGTATTTTGTAGAAAACCCCATTGAAATTGAACAACCAGTTCTTAATATATGAGCAATTAAAGAGTTTACAAAACAACAGGAAACAAAAGGAAATATTTCCTTTTTGGCTATTATCTCAAAATCAATATTTCCGAGTTCCGACTGATTTTGCTTGATCACATCACATTTTTGTTTGTATTTTATAGAATGTAGTGAAAAATTAATGAAGTGTTATCCATATCAAAAACACTTAATGATAAAACAAGAGAGCAAGCCGAGTTAAAGCATCATGCATGTAGTCAAAAGGGGTCTCTCAAAAGTAGTAACCTTCTCAAGTCCTCTGGGGTACTCTTTGTTTAAAACTACTTTGTTGAGGTTGAACTGAAATATATTGATTATGAGACCTGGTAAAGTATTTTGCGCAACTGATTTGTCCAGGGAGAAGCAAAATTGTATCTTTTGCCGGCCTCAAGCACTTAACTCGAGTACATTGAAACATTAGCTGTCTCAATAAGTTTATTACATTGTCGTTCACTCTGCTCGATAACTACAGTATACACTGTGATCCTAAATGGAAAGAGGATACGTGGGGTGTTACAAGGAAATGGTTCAACGAATTAGAAGATATGTTTGAAGGTCTCATTTAAGTCAATACTTTTACCCTAGTCCTACGAAGGGGGTTGATAAAATACATGCGTGTTATGCGAAAATGTCTTAAGACTATCCTTTGCGCTCATTAAAGTTATACACTTTTTATCCGGGTGTAAGACAGACCATCAAAATATGACCATGGGGTGGTGAGGCCCAACACAGGTTTTAAAAATGAAATCCGTGACTTTCATTTTGCTTTTGTAAAATTATTGCAAGAGATGTACTTTTTAGTTAGGTTGAAATAGTAATTTCCAGCCATATTTAGGAGAAAATCAATTTAATGGGATCGATTTATTATTTGCATTACTTTCATTGTTATTTCAATCCAACTTTGAGAATATAAATCCGACGTTGAAAGCTTTACGTGAGAGTTATAGGATACGGTATTCAAATAGTAGCTATCTCTGATCTTGTCTCATTCTGATTAGTATGGCAAGCGAGTTAGTTGTTATTTGCTCAGTGTTCTATCAGGTAGTTTACACCATATATTAAAGCCATTATGTTTCAAACCTGATTTTTTATACCATATTTGTAATGTTTATACATTGATTCAACATCAGAAAGTGATGAACAGTCGGCGTTGGCAATTCAACGTTGGCCCAATTTGGGGATAGGTTAATAACTTTAGGGCAACATTGGTTCAATGTCAGAAAGTGCTGCAATCGGCATTAACAGTCAAACGTTTGGCCAATCTATAAAGAAATGCTAAATAAATAAATAAATAAATAAATAAATAAATAAATAAATAAATAAATAAATAAATAAATAAATAAATAAATAAATAAATAAATAAATATTCAGCGTAAGTGAAAAACTGCCAGGAGAAAGTGCTCAATTCTTTATTGAAGAGCGTTCTAGTAGTTGTACAGAAAATGACAGTTAAAATGTTACATGTTTTTAGCAGTAACTGGCAGTTTCATGCTGCACACGTCCATATTCGCCACTTGCACGGTTCCGCCATTATGCACTATATGGGGAGAGCCTCGAACTGGCAGCATACATGAAAGGAAGAATTACGTAACCTTACACAGAATGTTATATGACTGGTTCAATTCCCATTCATGTATGCTGCCAGTTCGAGGCTCTCCCGCACATAGTGCATAATGGCGGAACCGTGCAAGTGGCGAATAGGATGGCAACAATCATCAGACTGATAAAACAAGTTCATTTTACAACAAAAAAACATTATTGATCAAGAGAATACATAAGAATACATAAAATCAATTATTGATTGCAACAAATCAGTTCTGTGCTGGAGGTGTTGCCAGGTGAAAAGTTGCTAGGTGATGCTGAATTGTTCCAGTTTGTGCTTATTTCTGTGCCTGCAATTGGAGATGAGTTCGGAGCGCTTGTTAAGAGTTAAGTTTCTTGGTATATCAGTCTGATGATTGTTGCCATCCTATATGGACGTGTGCAGCATGAAACTGCCAGTTACTGCTAAAAACATGTAACATTTTAACTGTCATTTTCTGTACAACTACTAAATAAATAAATAAATATATAAATAAATAATTTATTTTATTTTATTAAGGAAATACTAATAATGTATAATGATACTACTACTTGTAGTAAGTAAAGATACTTATTCATTTATTGCGCTATAATTTTTGATAAATTATTTGGTCGATATCCCTTAAAAAATTGGGCGTTGCCAAGTTTCGGCATCAACATAATTCCTTAACTTAAAACACTTCATCAAATGTATTAGTTCTAATAGCTCTAAATGTAGAGCAGCAGACTGCCAATCGAGAGGTTCCTGGTTCGATTCTCGGTAAGTTCATTAAAGTAAGTGACTTTAACCAGATAATTTTTGTTCGAAGTAAAATAGATAGCGAGGGAGTGTAAAACTTAATGCAATCACAGTATACATTAACAGCAAATATTTGTAACATTTTGGTCAATTTTGATACAGCCTGGCAGGGAAACCCCGATCGACATTGTCCAATATTGGTTCATTATTATGTTTTGATGAATCCAATTGTGTGAAAATATTGGTTCCAACTCATAATAATGATACAATTGGATGCTTTACGCTCAATATTTATTGGTCTCGCTATGAGTTATAAAATATTGGACTCGACTACGTCTCGTCTAATATTTTAAAACTCATAGCGAGACCGATAAATATGGGCTCAATCGATCCAATTTTATATCAATGTTGGCCCTACATTGGGGTTGCAGCGTTGGGTCAACATTAGCCTACTCAGACAAAATGATGTTGGTCCTACATTGGTTGTCAACATCAAACCTTTATGCTTTATGGTTGAGCTCTGGGCTTTAGGGTTAATACGTCAAAGATGTTGAAACTTGTGTTGAAATACAAAATTTATTGAACATTCAGAGTACTGACAAGTTAAATAAAAAACACATTCGTAAAGCAGTTTTGATCAGCTTGTAATTGGAATACACTAATAACGAAATAATATTCATATTTTATCAACTCAAAACTACATCAAATGAAATCAAATCAAATTTATGATGTATAGTTTATTTTTCCACTTTCCACAGAAAACTACATTATACCGTACAGTTTATTTTCCACAGACTGATATAGAGATACATATTACACATATGTCCATTTGTTCACCTGACAAGCTATATTGTTACTCTACATAAACTGAATACAAACATTACCTGTTGAAATCGTTATCGCAGAAACATTAGCCCACATTAGCAATTCATACAACCTCACAGTCTCTTGAGTACACGCGGATCGATTACAAAATAGACATCCAAAAAATTGACAAAGCTAATAGAAGAAACCCATTAGTCAGGCAGATCCCTAGCTAGTGGAATGGCTTTAAAGGAAAATAACCAAACGAAAGTAACCAAATAATGCAATCGTTATCATGTTGTTTTAGTATGTAATCATGTTAGGAACGATCTCATGATTTAGAACTTTATCATATTCCGAATAATATTTAAATGTATTCAATAGTTTAGCGAAATCAGGTATTTTTGAGCTATAATGCCGCACCGTGTTTACATAGGCGGAAAAAGAGAGCAAAGAAAGACAGATTTTCCATCTGGCAAAACAGTTATGTTTTTTGTTCAGTGTGTTTTTCTGATATCGGTAGTAGCGAAATGCAACAAGAATCCCATTAATCGTTTTTATGCATTTACGCGTCTTACGCCAAGAGGAAATGTTTATGAATCTCACTTTAAAAGGATATTGTGACAGCCGATTTTCCAAGTAGAATTTGTACTTATTATGAAAGAATCCCACAATATGAAGTCAATCGTATCGAGCTTGTGCCAAAATGTGTGCCAAGGTCCTCCTTAAACCGCACATACATTTACAAAGACAAATATTGCCTTCAGTCTATTCTTAGTCTGTTATAACATGTATAAAGTTGTAAAAGAGATCTCCCAAAGACTCTTGTTCAACACAGCTGATTGACGATAATGGCCCTATTTGCACTGTGCTTTGATTTCCAAGCAAATTCGTGATAGCTTTATCTAAATTTTGTCCATTATGGATCAAATGTTACTTACACTAATCTTCTAGAAAAAAAATGCCGGATACGTGCAAGCTGGGGAACTTTACTTGTGAACTGCTGAGCTTGACCACTATGTAAATCAGTGGCGCACTGTCTGATGTATTGTTTCGCCTCGGTAAAGATTTCGTTATCAATGGCTTTTTTTGTTTGTTTGGTATAGGGAGATATATTGGTTAATATGTGCTTGAACCGTTCGGTAAAGGGCGCATGCAATTACCAACTTGAGAAATATATTATCTAACGCAGAACCAATAGACAAGATCGATTTTAATGCTTTTTCTGCATTCGTCATTAAACGAATAAATAGTGACATGCAAGATTATCAAGAGTGACGTTCGAGCTCCCCTTCTTAAAGTGTGTAGCTATTTTGATTAGGTCATTACATCTATACGTTAATACACTCTGCAACATATATATCATTCAGTATGTGAAAGGTACCATTCAATGACGTCAAAAGAAAGCGCAGTGAACGATAACCGTAACACGCTTTAGAATTAAGATTAATTGCTACTACATTTCCTCGTAAAGGTATTTACTTTGAATGACTTTAGGCGAGACATCAAACTAGCAGGCAATGCCTCATTTCAAATATTGAGTTTTAGTTTTGGTTTTGGTTTTGGTCACGTGGTTTCCTATTGTCCTGCCTAACCACTTGAATCACAAGATATCGAACTCATTGTTTCTACCTTTTGTTTAAAACTAAACATTTGTGACAGGTAGTTTCGGTTTTGGTTTCAGTTTCTTATAAGTGGTGTGACGAATAAAATTACAGGATTTTCGAGTTACCTGATCTAAGTATACAAAAGAAATGTTTAAATTTCGCAGTGCAATATTCACGAGCAGAGAAGTCGAACAAAGCAGTCTACATTTGAAAGCATTGATTTAGTTTGAAAGCATTGACTTGAGACTACGAAATAGCCTAAGTTGATTTCACTGTGAAAATATATAGACCATCGAAATATTTCCACAGACATTACAACAGACACTTGACAGATTATGACTTCAGTGATATAAACACTATTATACACAACTCTATTTATGTGCATGTCGCATGACGGAAGATCAATATCATAGAAATCTGGTTTAAACTGACTTTTATTCAATTTATTTATTTGGGAAGAGAGAGAGAAAAGAGATCGACAGGGAAAGAGGGTGTGTGTGTGGGGGAGGGGTAAGGGTAAGGGAGAAAGAGAAACAGAGGGGAGAGAGCATTGGAAGTGGGAAGGGAGGAGGGGAGAGGGGGGCTCAAGAGTGGAGTGGAATAATAGGGAAGAGTCGATATCGAGTGTGGGGAGGGGGGAGGGAGGAGGTTATATATAGGTGGCGGATGGAACATAGGTAAGAGGTATGGGTTGTGCTTTCCGGGGAATAATCTAATTCATAATCAAATCATCATGCATCGTTTATATTTCAGACAAATAAACAAAACACTCCCCCCCCCCCACCCCTCAATATATGCACATGATTTCTACATGTAGGCCTAGGCCTCGTATATATCCATCCTTTATGTCTCAACGATGTCTATGCATAACTTATCAAACGAATCTCGGAACTCGGGTGTAATTTTATGGTGTCATGGAAGTGTGCCACCTACGGCAGAGAGCATCAAAAGTCGCCCGCGTTGATAGATATCGATAATGAAAATGTTAGCACAATAGGCTATTATATACGTATGGTTATAGGCCATTATACTTTTGATTATATATACCCTCTTGTGTCCTCCCAGCACAATAGTGTTATGATTGCATACCCGTTCATCTCGACATTTTAATCCCTTGATTTTTGGTTTCTGAACAATAGAGAAACCAAAACTATATATTTGAAATGAGGGAATGTACCCACTGATACGTTTAAACCGAGTATGCAATCACAGCCTTTTACTGTTATTTGATGCATAATAGAATCAATCAAAAAGTACTATACTGCTGATCTTTACTACTGATATATTTTGCAAGCGTTTACATATTTCACATAGCTAATTAGTGAACTGATAGGTCATCGAAGATGGAAATGTTAAAAATGTGAAGTGTTATTCCATGGACTACTTCGACGATACATGTTTGGCATTTTCAAAGCATTTTTCTTGGAAATATGATTCTGGGTTTTGTGTACCTTTATGCATCTTCTGGGAGAACAAACTTAACTACAAATTTCTTGATGAAATAAATAATTTACCAAAGAAAAATGGATTGGGCGTTTATTCAACAATTTAGTGCCCAAGGTTGTTGGGGACAAGAACACTGGTGTAGGATCCTAACGCCGTGGTGAGCGCAGGGGTGTGGGGTGAGTTTGAAGAAAGGTATTGGAGTATTGGAAGAACTTATGAAAGAAAAACCGAGAAAACGTGAATGCGGGTGTGAGGGGAGGGTGAGTGTTGGTGTAATATGTTTGATCATTATGGTGTATCACTATTTTGGACTAAGAGAGTGAGGCAAACAGAATATGCCTTGCTGACTTTTGTATTATATTACCCCATATCATAAACGCTGAATTTCCAATCACTGGGTGTCACAGAAAAAATCACCTTCATCCTTTATAATAATTATTGTCACTGGTTGTAGGAAGCCTTGTGTAAGCGGCTTCCATCCGGTTCAATATTGTGATACATAAACTAATACAAAAACTACAATCTGCGTATGGCATCAACATCTCGGGATCCACATACTCATTCACTCATACTATAAAGGTCGTATATCATTGTGAAGTTAGATGATGTCCTTAGATTTTTGATCAAAAGATCTTATTCGGACACTTCAGTACATTTGTTTTTTTCATTTATAGAATGCAATGCAAATGAATTGCAATCTCAGGTACGTGCTGATGACCTGATCGTCTGGTAGAGGTCACCTTTTTTACAAGTTTTTATACAAGAATGTGTGTTTCATTTGTAATCAATGTCATCTCATGTTTATCTGTACATCATTAGTTCATGTCATTTGACTGCGGAATAGGTGACTACAAAGCTTTTCCAAGCACCACGATCCATAGCTTGCAATGCTATTATGTCTAGTTTGTCTGTACACTTAAAAGGTAAATAAACAAGCACTTAACTGAAGTCCATTGAAACATTAGCTGTCTCCATAAGTTTATGCATTGGCGTTTAATATAGTCGATGGCTACACATAGTGGACACTGCGACTAAATGGAAGGAGGATACGTGGGATGTTACCAGGAAATTGTTGAGGAGACGTTGGAAGGTCTTATTTTTGTAAATTTACCTTTAACATATTTAAGGCGATGCAAAGACATGAAATAAACAACTGTTTTTATGATTAGAGTTGGTGTTAACCTGTTTTGTATAGAAAAAGAAAAGTTTAATAACTTGTTTTTACTTTTCTCCTTTGCTGGGGAATTTTAGTAAGAATCAATTAAACTCTATTCTATTACCCCCACGACCCATTATTCAAAATCGCACACTGTGATTTGTTGAAACGCGTCACGTGAAAGACCATTAATTAGCAATAAAGTGGCCAGGGCAACGAACTTTATGTTCTTCTCGCATCACGGCGCACAGCAATGCGCGATGCAGTATATTAGCGTCGTTACGCATTCTACGCATTCTACGCAGAGTATTACGCTTGGTTACGCGTTCTGCAATATCGCTATCACTTACGCTTTGGCTACGCGTAGGCGCTCAAACAAGGTAAACAACTTGTAATATTTGGGCAAAAAATGTGATATTTTCTCTTTAAATCGCACTATTTTGTGGTAATAGAATAGAAATAAAGGGTGCAGCATTATCCTTTACACGCAAATAATGTGTCCTCGGCAGTAAAAACGTTTAAATAATGGGTTCGGCTGCGCCTCATTATTTACGTTTTTACTGCCTCGGACACATTCTTTTCGTGTAAAGGATAATGCATTACCCTTTATTTCTTAAATCCAAAACTTGGACTTCAACCACAATGTTTATTGTTATGTGGTGCGATGTATCTCTCGGTGGCCAACTATTGTATCACTCCATGATAATAAGCGTGAAAGCTACATACAAGGGTTACAATATATCGTCATCGCATAATGTTTATTTTACCTGAACACCTAAAACTTAGATAAAGCTCTTTAAATGGCAAAAGTGAAATGCCCTGTATATAATAGGTATCGTCGTCCCACTCACGTCACGTATATTAAAAACTCAATTTAAATGCACGAGATAGATATAGTGGATAAAAAAATCTATAAACAAAAGTTGATTTACTTGTAAATGAATATCTTTTCATGAATATTGATAATAATACACTGCTAACATTTGAAAGGTTAAGGAGAATGAAACATACTTCTAAAAGCAAACCCTGGAGTGATTTGTAAAATACATGAACTTGAAGGGAAGACAAGATATGTTAAATAAAACATTAGTTTTTCCTTTCAGTTTATGTGTACGCAGTTGCAACACATGTTTGACATTGATACATTCATTATTCCCCATTTCTTACTGCACCTTGTCTTTACGTCTTAACATCTCTCTTTCTACCCTCTCTCTTACCCTGCATTTTCTTTCTCTGATTTTTATTGATCTTTCTGTCCATATCTTCTTCTATATTCTAATCGTTTCTTTCTTTCACACTTTTTTCTTTCTTTCTTTCTTTTTTTCATTCTTTCTTTCTTTTTCATTTTTACTTTCTTTCTTTCTTTTTTCTTGCTTTCTTTATTTTTTCTTTCTTTCTTTATTTTTTCTTTCTTTCTTTCTTTCTTTCTTTCTTTCTTTCTTTTCTTTCTTTCTTTCTTTCTTTCTTTCTTTCTTTCTTTCTTTCTTTCTTTTTCATATGTTCGTCGATGAGTCTCTCGGTCACCCCTCTTAGTTGACTGTATGTTACATGATAAAGCAAAGCAGGAATAAAGTAGAGATGGTAGATAGGATAAGATTCAGCTGTCCCGGTACAAGGTAAACGTAACAGGGTCAAAACAAATTGTGATTGATACTTGAGGGTATTCCAATTTCAGGTATGCTCGACTCGAACAAGGCTCTCAAACCTTCTTTCACTTGGTTAGATTTGGTAATCTTGCAGGTGCAGCTTTAGAATACATTCTAGTCGTAACCCGCAATGGCCTCTTATAAGTATGATATGGTAGCTGAAAAATATGCACCTTAAATCTGAGCTTTACACATGAAAACATCCGATACTGCTTGTAAGAAATGCTTTTAATATTCAAAGCCACTGAATTTGTTAAGATAACAAAGTTAAATGTATGAAGTCAAAGTTATGGGATGAATTTATTGCATGTATTTGTATTAGTTTCATTGTTATTTCAATCCAACTGTGAGAATATATCCGACATTGGAAGATTTACATCCAAATGGAATCTCATGTGAGAATGATAGGAGATTCGAATATTTGCTATCTTGTCTAATGCTAATTAGTACTCTCTTGGTCGGGCTGACGTCACAAAGGGGAAATAGCCTTGTAAAACCAGTGTACGCATGTGCAGTTCCCCTTCCTCGAGCTGGTTGCTATGCGAGCGCTTGTGCAAAGGGGACGAAGGGGAAAATGTTCCCGGATGTCCGATCGAACGAATGGGAAGCGATTTTTATCGGTTCATTTGTACCACTCAATATTTATTAGGTAAATATTTTATGTGACGGGGTACGGCATTATAATAATTGTGGCCTTATTGCCATCAATATTTGTATAAAGAAATGATTAAACAGATTCATCAGGATCGGTATAGTAAACTGGTTAACAAAGTTCCTTGTATCTGATCCAGAAAGTTCACTTACTTGTGTACGTTTCAACAACACCTGTTGTCTTTATCAACACTTGATTGGTAGTGACTGCTACTGACAACCGACGCTAGAAGTAGTTCCAGCGTTGATCTTAGAGTTGCCAGTTGATTTTCCTCCAAGGGATTTTTTAGGTCCCTGTTTCAGAAAGTCATCATATATGTGAGATAGTTGGTACAACTATACTCAACACCATGTTAAGAATTCCAAGCAATTGTCGGAAGATCTTGCTAAAGTGGTTATAGATGAGGAAGACATTCTCAACTCCCACGATGTGGTGAGCTTATTCACCAACACACCCATAGACCAAGTGTTAGACATTGTTCAAAGTAGACTGGAGAAAGAAAACGTGTTGCGAGTTTACAACAAAGAGACAGGGTTTAAGTTAACAAGTGAGGATGTGGTAGAACTTCTTGAGTTCATACTAACTACCACATATTTTACCTTTAGAGGTAAAATTTACCGCCAGCTGTTTGCAACTGCGATGGGCAGCCCGGTATCTCCGATTGCAGCTAACATTTTCATGGAAGCTCTTGAACAGCAGGCGATCGCTACGGCACCCTTAGATTGTAGACCAAAGCTATGGTTGCGTTATGTGGATGACGTGTTAGAGGTTATTAACAAAGATTGCGTCCAACAACTTACCGACCACAACAACCAAGTTGACAAATCGGGGTCAATAAAGTTTACTTTTGAACAAGAATCCCAAGGTAGCCTCCCGTTCCTAGACACGCTGATAGTGAAAAAGGACGACGGCACTGTAAAGCTACTGGTCTATCGTAAGCCAACACATACAGACCAATACCTGAACTATCAGTCTCATCACCCGTTACATCAAAAACTTGGTGTGATACGCACATTGTACAACAGGAAAGACAGCGTTGTGACTGAAGAGGAAGACAAAGTGGAAGAAGAAGAGAAAGTCAACGAAGCCCTTAGAACATGCGGGTACCCTGATTGGACCGTTAAGAAGGTCAAAGATCAGTTACAGTGTGTCAAACCCAAGAAAGTTAACAAAAAGACTGATGACAAGACCAGAAGTAAAGGCATGGTTGTGCTTCCCTATGTTAAGGGTGTTACTGAAAGAATTTCTAGAGTCATGAAGAGTTACAACATTTCTACTGCGATGAAACCGCATGACACTCTCAGAAAACAGCTGGTACATCTTAAAGACAAACGCGATCCTAACAACACCACGGATGCGGTATATAAGATACCCTGCAAGAACTGCGATTTGTCTTACATAGGTGAAACAGGTAGGAAGTTTGGCACAAGACTAGAAGAGCACAGAAGTGAGGCAGAGAAAATGAGCAAAACGGTTACCACCAGAGCAGGTAGAAAGGAATCGCCGTCAGCTACACACAAGTCGGCCATCACTGACCATGTCGTCGACAAGAATCACATCATTGGATGGGGGGAAGCTGAGGTCATCGGCACGGAGCAAAATAGATACACTCGCTGGATAAAGGAGGCTATAGAAATAAGAAAGAGGAGGGGCACCACCATGAACAGAGATGAAGGACAGTACCAACTATCTCACATATATGATGACTTTCTGAAACAGGGACCTAAAAAATCTCTTGGAGGAAAATCAACTGGCAACTCTAAGATCAACGCTGGAACTACTTCTAGCGTCGGTTGTCAGTAGCAGTCACTACCAATCAAGTGTTGATAAAGACAACAGGTGTTGTTGAAACGTACACAAGTAAGTGAACTTTCTGGATCAGATACAAGGAACTTTGTTAACCTGGTATAAAGAAAGTTAAATATAACTCAATCATGACGCATATGGTATGTAATAATATACCTTTATTATTTAATTTGGAGGGAATTGGTTCTCTTTATCTGTTAGTCGACCATGACAATTCATCATATAACAATTATGTAAAGATTACTATGCTCGACCCAATTGAACTATTATTCTTATTATCTTTACCCGTACCATGAGCAAGGTAAATACGGCATGTTATGATAGTTTATAGTTTGTTAGCTTTACATCGTAAACAGCCTTAGGTATAGAAGCAAAACAATACGTTGACGATCATTTACAGAGTCTAATTATTTTGAAACTGCAATTTGTGCACAAATTCTCTAGGGGCATTTCAACCTTTAAAAACAAGAGATGTTGCTTGTTTCTTTTTTCTCTTTTTGTTCAAATGAGCAATGTCAGAAATTTTTCTTCAACTTCAAAACAACAAAGCATACCAGACTAAAATAAGAGTGTAATATTTGAATTTGGCAAATTTCTCTCCAACAATGTTTCTGACATTTTTCTTAATCAATTGTCAGGCTGAATGGGTAATTATGTTCAGCACATAATTATGGTAAACGTAATGCAATATTAACAAAGTCAAATTTGGTGGATATTGGTGGTATTATACGGGCATTTTAGCCGTAAACTGGGGAGTTAAATCTAAATCTCGACATCGTAATGTAAAAACGCGATGGTTCCGATACCGGGCCAATTTCTTCTCACAGTGAGATTCCATGCCTCAACTGCGACAAAACATACATTGGAGAAACCGCTAGACTTTTTGGAACTCAAAGAACATAAAACCGAAGCAGAAAAAAGCTTCAAAGAAAGCATATACCAGATCTAAAAGACATGCATCCATTACAGGGGTGGACAACAAGTCCACAATAACAGATCATGTCGCAGAGGACAATCATGTAATTGGATGGGAAGAATCACAAATCAGAGACAGAGAACAGAACAGAAAGAGAAGACATATACAGAAAGCCATCTGGATAAGAAAGAGGGGGCCCAAAACACTCAACAGAGACGAGGGGAACTACTTTCTACCGTATATCTACGACCAACTTCTAACAGCGCCACTAACGTCAACTCCAACCGGAATCAGCCGTCAAGGTGCAGAACGGTCCATCTCTCATCCCAATATTTTTTACATTTTGCTCTCACCGAATGCAAAAATGATGCTTTCAACCCAATGACTCCATATGATTATATATATATTGTTCTCCCAGAATGCCCCTAGCTGTTAAAGTGTCAGCACTACACCTATATCCATTTCATATTGAAGTGAGCCCCCGGCTATAAAGTATAGTTTATTTTGTTCCTCTTTCCACAGATATATAGTTTCTGTTATACATATTACACCTAACAAGCTATAATGTTACTCTACATAACCTAAATACAAATATTACCTTGTTGGAATTCTCATCATAGAAACATTAGCCCACATTAGCAATTCACGTAACCTAACAGTCTCTTGAGTACACGCGGATCGATTACAAAATAGACATCCAAAAAGTCGACCAAGCTAATAGAAGAAACCCATTAGTCAGGCAGATCCCTGGCTAGTGGAATGAATTCAAAGTAAGGTAACACAAATTTGAAATAGTTAGCATGTTATTTTAGTATCTCGTGTCAGTAACGATTTCATGACTTAGAATATTCTTATTCATATTCCGAATAATATCTAAATAATTTCAGTAGTTTAGCGCATTCAGACATATTTTGAGCTATATATAAATGCCGCATCGTGTTTAACATGTTTACAAGGGGAAAAGAGTGAAGAGAATTAAAGAAAACCGTGAAATAATACAGCATTGGATTTTCAAACCAAGGTATTAGTACAAGAGTATGTTACATCTGGCAAAACAGAATGTTTTTGATCAGTGCATTTTTCAAATAACAAAGACAGTCCTTGGAAATTTAGCGATTTGCAACAAGAAACCTTGCCTTTATGTAATTGATACAGGCTGTATCAAAATGATGGGTACCCGTCGGTTTTTGGTGTTTATTGACAGTCCTGCCTCTTCAATTTAATATGCAAAATTATGCAAAATTTACAGTTTTATGACTATTTATAACAAAATAGGGTAGCTCCTATGTTGCATTTGGATGTGTCAGTCCTGATACAGATACAGATGGTGTGGTAATGGGCGTGATATTTATGTAAAAGTGTTTTTTTCTTACGCTAACCGGGCCGTTTAATTGAACTCATTTTAAAGGATATAATGGCTGCTGATTTGTGTTTAAGTCATTTGAGTTTTTCAGAAAAATGCAAAAATAGTCACAAATTTATCAAGGGGGTGTAGTACCACCTTAAAAGGCACTTACATTTACAAAGGTAAATATAGCCTTCAGTCTATAATTCTCAGTCTGATATAACTGAGGTCGTCTAAGGGGCGCACCATTAGATTTCCAGGGGGGGCATGGGAGTTTTTTGAAAAAAAAAAAACTTCGCCCACTAGTGAGACGAAAAAAAAAAAACTTTGCCCACTAGTGAGACGAAAAAAAATTTTTGCCTCACTGATAAGTAAAAAAAAATTTCCCCCCCAACTTTATATAAAAATTTACATTAAAATTGAAGAAAAAAAAACTTCGCCGCCAAAGGCGGCGAAAAAAAAAAAATTTGGTGCTCTCAGATTCTGCCTGACCCAAAATCCCATGCCCCCCCCCCCTGAGAATCTAATGGTGCGTCCCCTCTTGTACAATAAAGCTGATTGACGGTAATGGCCCTATTTACACTATGCTTTAGAATCCGAACCAATCTAGATCCACTACTACATCAAATTATACTCCACTATGTTTGCTGGTCACTACTTGCGAATAACCTGAACATTTCCCAAATCTTGAGCAAATGTTGGTATTACCCTATTTTGACTACAGGCGTGAACAATAATTATTAGTATAAGATCTAACCACTCCGATTTTGACGTGAGAGACTTTTCGCGAAATTGGTGATAGTCAATAGGACTCAATGTTGATTAATCTATATTTGTGATACCTAGGCAACAAAATATTCTAAATAGTGTACCAATCAAATAATGGGGTGCTTGAAATCCTTGCCAAGAGCAAATTTCTAAATTTGACAAATATTGTCACCTGTAGTCATGGTAGTTCTTTTAAAACATGGTTATCATGGTTACTGGTATATGAAAACAAAATAGAGATAGGGAAATATGATCAATTATTATGATCATGAGAGTGGTGAGAGAATATGCACCACGGTTGTGGACTTCGTTAAAGCGAAACGATTTTTATGTATTTCATTTTCATTTCATTTCAAATTTATTCAAAATAACATCGTGGCAATTAACCATATAGCCAAAAACAACTTGAAAATCGACCGTTTTGGCGCAAAACACAACGTTTTGGTGCAACCATACTAGTATAACATGTACAAAATGTATATTTTGAGAGAATTTTTTGAGAGAATTAGGGAACGGTTTCAAGTGGGCGGAAGAGAGGACGTGTTGTTCAAGATAACCCCTGAAAAATTACCATAAGATGGATGCAAAAGCTGTTCCCAAAGCAGTGCCTGTACGTTGGATGAATGACTGTTGTTGAAATTGTTCAACGTGAGGACCAGCTCCATGAGGCGGACCAGGTGGTCAGTGGGCGATTCTGAACAGTACGCTTGTTCAGACCGAATTGGCAAGCATGCGGATCGTCACTGTGAACGATACTGGTGAACAAGGATGATACATCAGCGATGAACAGTCTGGTGTTGGGTGGCCTGCTTGTGATTATGGATCTGGGGAAATTAGTAGTGTCACGTGCATAGGCCAGGTGATTTTGGGCAAGGGGTCTTAGGTGGATGTGAGACCTAGCTGGTGGGACACGCGCAACTGGATACAGTATAGTAGGACGGCCAGGAGTGTTGACCTTATGAATATTGGGTAACAGGCACTGATTAGTTTACAACCATGTTTGTTCGTATCTGCTGGTTTGATCTTTCTCTCCTTCTCGGTTTGACTAGATTGGTCCACAACTGGTTAAGCATACGCATATATTACTTCCCGAGCTTCAAGGCTTCTCGGTTTCATCAAACGTCTTGTCTGCTGTAGTGCCCCCCCCCTTCTATTTGAATACGGAGAAAATATTCAGAAGCGCGAGAAAAGTATCTTACCATTTCTTACGTTACCAAGTGTCTCTGTGGTATGTACGATGTCAAATATATCAATATTAATATACGCCATGCAGACATTCTTAAATTTCATGATTCATTATGATACCAGATATGACAGTTCTTGACAGATTCACAGTTTTTGACAGATCTCCTGTCTATTTTGACAATTTACTGTCTCATGTTAGGGACAACTTTTGATGAATCTCTCTAGGTTTTTTAAGAGATATTAAACTCCATGATCCAGCGTTTTAACTGTATGCATATTGTTCAAGAGCCATGTGGTAATAGCCACTTGTGACTCTTTGTCATTATTTGGCTTTCCCAGCCAAGGTTCTCTTGTTTTAGTCCAGTCCTGCTTTGTCTTTTTGTTTTGCTGCAACTGTGTGTATATTATATATTAACCCTAACTCAAGAACCCGCATGCATAAATGCAAATATTGGCTTTCTTAATAATAAGATCAATATTAAGAAGTACACTGAAGCTTTTAAAGAGGGGTGGTCCGATTGTTCATGGCTTGTTTTCTATCTTAACTCAAGGCATACCATTAAAACAATACGTTTCCAAATTTTGATTTGTATTGCTAAAGCGGTTTTGATATGAGAAGCAAAAACATGTATAACAACGCTCATAGGATTATACCCTTCTGGTGTGGTTACCACAAACCACTACGTTTTTGTTCACACTATTAAAAAGCAAACTATCTCGGGCGTTAAATTTCACTGAGATAACGAGAATAATATGAGCTTTCTTTTGATACCAAAATCTTAATTTTGATGGGAAATGAGGCTGTCGATCTGGTCAAGGACCTTTAAGTTAAATGGCTGAAACGGGAAAACATAACTCCTGCCATCCCACTCGTCTTGAAATCGCAAATTATTGTTACTTAGCTCTAGTAATATTCAGTTGAATAACAGTAGTAGGTAACCTGTAAGTAACATCGTAGCTATTTGCCTTTGAAAGTAGGTTCGTAGAAAGACCCTGTGCTGACGCACTCGTTGTTGTTAGATACCTACGAGTCGCCTACAATCCCAGCAAACACAAAACGTTTTCGACATCATTCGCAAAAAGGTTATAAGAGGTTGTCAGAAAACGTTTAAATGTCGGGTTATATAAAGGGTACATTAATGGTATAAAACGTTTTCATAACATTAAATAACATTTGGTGGTAATTTACTGCACAGCAAACACAAATGTTTTACAGAAAACATTTTAATGTCGGGTTATATAAAGGGTATAAAAACGTTTTAATAACATTCCAAAAACATTTTTTTAAACTTAGTACAAATCATTCTAAACAGAATGTTATTTTGGGGTTGAAAAATATTTTGCAAAAAATGTTTGCCCAAAATATTTACAATAACGTTTTTAAAATGTTTTCACGACCTTTATATAACCCGACATTTAAATGTTATTAAAACGTTTTGTAAAAAACATTTTAAGAACATTTCTGTGTTTGCTGGTTGCAAATATTTTAACATAATGTTATTTAAGTGTTTTGGTATTTGGCCAAAAATGTTTGCAAAAATTGTTTACAATGACATTTCGAAAACATTTTAAAAATATTGTTGTAGTGTGTTTTCATACAAAACGTTTTAAAACGATGTCATGACCTTATATAACCCGACATTTTAATGTTATTAAAACGTTTTTACCTAAACCAAAACCCAAAATATAACTTGCTGGGATGATTTAGCTACACAATTTCCACAAGACTCGATTGTAGTCGGTATGTCGTTGGCAGCGGGTGTGGACCAGTTTACCATATTGATGATTCTCTAAACAGTTATTCAGTTAGTGTCGACACATCTTTCGGAAATTAACATTTGTGATTCGATCAAGCAAAATCAGTCGGAACTCGAAAATATTAAATTTTCAGTTTCTTATAGGATAGTAAAAAGCATTTACAAAGCTGTATTTTGTAGAAAACCCCATTGAAATTGAACAACCAGTTCTTGAAGATATGAGCAATTAAAGAGTTTACAAAACAACAGGAAACAAAAGGAAATATTTCCTTTTTGGCTATTATCTCAAAATCAATATTTCCGAGTTCCGACTGATTTTGCTTGATCACATCACATTTTTGTTTGTATATTATAGAATGTAGTGAACAATTAATGAAGTGTTATCCATATCAAAACACTTAATGATAAAACAAGAGAGCAAGCCGAGTTAAAGCATCATGTAGTCAAAAGGGGTCTCTCAAAAGTAGTAACCTTCTCAAGTCCTCTGGGGTACTCTTTGTTTAAAACTACATTGTTGAGGTTGAACTGAAATATATTGATTATGAGACCTGGTAAAGTATTTTGAGCAACTGATTTGTCCAGGGAGAAGCAAAATTGTATCTTTTGCCGGCCTCAAGCACTTAACTCGAGTACATTGAAACATTAGCTGTCTCAATAAAGTTTATTACATTGGCGTTCACTCTGCTCGATAGCTACAGTATACACGGTGATCCTAATGGAAAGAGGATACGTGGGGTGTTACAAGGAAATGGTTCAACGAATTAGAAGATATGTTTGAAGGTCTCATTTTAGTCAATACTTTAACCCTAGTCCTACGAAGGGGGTTAATAAAATACATGCGTGTTATGCCAAAATGACTTAAGATAATCGTAGATCCATCCATTGCGCTCATTAAAGTTATACACTTTTTATCCGGGTGTAAGACAGACCATCAAAATGACCATGGGGTGGTGAGGCCCAACATAGGTTTTTTAAATGAATTCCATAACTTTCATTTTGCGCTTGTAAAATTATTGCAAGAGATGCACTTTTTAGTTAAGTTGAAATAATAATTTCCAACCATATTTAGGAGAAAATCAATTTAATGGGATCGAATTATTATTTGCATTACTTTCATTATTAGTTCAATCCAACTTTGAGAATATAAATCCGACGTTGAAAGCTTTACGTGAGAGTTATAGGATACGGTATTCAAATATTAGCTATCTTGTCTCATTCTGATTAGTATGGCAAGCGAGTTAGTTGTTATTTGCTCAGTGTTCTATCCGGTAGTTTGCATCATATTAAAGCCATTATGTACTATCTTTTAAAATGAGTATGGTCAATTGTTTCAAACCTGAATTTTTGTACCATATTTGTAATGTTTATACATTGATTCAACATCAGAAAGTGATGAACAGTCGTCATTGGCAATTCAACGTTGGCCCAAATTGGGGAAAATTATAGGTTAATAACTTTAGGGCAACATTGGTTCAATGTCAGAAAGTGCTGCAGTCGGCATTGACAGTCAAACATTTGGCCAATCTATAAAGAAATATTAAATAAATAAATAAATAAATAAATAAATATTAAATAAATAAATAAATAAATAAATAAATAAATAATTTCTTTTGTTTTATTAAAGAAATACTAATAATGTATAATGATACTACTTAGTTAGGGGGAAAAGTTCACTTTGGTGACCACTCTCTGGCTAGTAAGGTTTGACGATTGATTCGACTTCTATGGACCATTTAGAAAAAAATAGCCACCATGTCCCTCGCGAAAATCCCGGCATTTTTCGCTAGAGGCCAAAATCCAAAATGGCCGCCACCACCATTTTGAAAATTTAAGTTTTGAACCAGAGCACCTATAATCATGCACAAAGACACTTTTTCGGATATGTCGAGCACAAGGATTCCGATTCTGACATTAGTTTGACATTACGGCATCATTTTCACCCAGAAATCCAAGATGGTGGCCGGCACCATCTTGAAAAATTTAGTTTTGAACAAGAGGATCTTAAATCGTGTACAAAGACACTTTTTTGGATAAGTCGACCACAAGGATTTCAAATTTGACATTACTTTGACATTACGAACTCATATTTACCCAGAAATCCAAGATGGTGGCCGCCGGCGCCATCTTGAAAAAAAAAAAAAGTTTTGAACCAGATTACCTAAAATCGTGTACAAAGACACTTTTTCCGGTAAGTCGACCCCAAGAAATCCGAATCTGACATTAATTTGATGTTACAAAATAATTTTGCCCAGAAATCCAAGATGGCCCCATTTGGTAGAGCGTAAATGTGATTTTTGAATGAAAGCAGAAGCATAAATGTGTCATTTCCGCCTTATCTGGGGTTCATGTCCCTTATATGGGGTTTAAACTGCCTTATCTTGGGTTTACATCCCTTATCTAGGGATAAGGCGCCTTACCTGTGGTTTAGACGGCCTTATCCTGGGTTTACGTTCCTTACCTGTGGCTAAGATGCCTTAACCTTAGCATATCGCAGTCTAAACCCAGATAAGGCATCTAAACCCCAGATAATGCGCCGTAACCCCAGATAAGGGACGTAGACCGTCGATAAAGCAGTCCAACCCCCAAATAAGGCGCTTTAACCCTAAATGAGGAACATAAACCTAGGCATCTAAACCCCACATAAGGTGCCCAAACTCTAGATACGGGTCGTTAACCCCCGATAAGGGTCGTAAACCTCAGATAAGACATCTAAACCCAAGATAAGGCGCCTTAACCCCAGATAAGAGACGTAAACTCAGATATGACAGTTTAAACCCCCGATAAGGCGCCGTAACCCCAGAGAAGCGATGTACACCTCAGATAAACCAGTCCCAACCCCAAATAAGGCGCCTTAACCATAAATAAGGAACATAAACCTAATATAAGAGAAGTAAACCCCAGACGGCGCCTTATCTGGGGTTTAGACTGCCATATCTGAGTTTACGTCTGTTATCTGGGGTTAAGGCGCCTTATCTTGGGTTTAGATGCCTTATCTGAGGTTTACGACCTTTATCTGGGGTTAACAACCCTTATCTAGAGTTAAGGCACCTTATGTGGGGTTTAGATGCCTTTTCTGGGGTTTATGTTCCTTATTTAGGGTTAAGGCGCCTTATTTGGGGTTTAGACTGCTTTATCTGGGGTCTACGTCGCTTATCTGGGGTTACGGCGCATTATCTGGGGGTTATATGCCTTATCTGTGTTTAGACTGCGATATGCTAAGGTTAAGGCATCTTAGCCACAGGTAAGGAACGTAAACCCAGGATAAGGCCGTCTAAACCACAGATAAGGCGCCTTATCCCTAGATAAGGGATGTAAACTCAAGATAAGGCAGTTGAAACCCCATATAAGAGACAAAAACCCCAGATAAGGCGGAAATGACACACTTATGCTTCTGCTCTCATTCAAAAATCACATTTACGCTCTACCAAATGGGGGCCATCTTGGATTTCTGGGCAAAAATTATTTTGTAACGTCAAATTAATGTCAGATTCGGATTTCTTGGGGTCGACTTGTACACGATTTTAGGTAATCTGGTTCAAAACTTATTTTTTTCAAGATGATGCTGGCGGCCACCATCTTGGATTTCTGGGTAAATATGAGTTCGTAATGTCAAAGTAATGTCAAATTTGAAATCCTTGTGGTCGACTTATCCAAAAAAGTGTCTTTGTACACGATTTAAGGTCCTCTTGTTCAAAACTAAATTTTTCAAGATGGTGCCGGCCACCATCTTGGATTTCTGGGTGAAAATGATGCCGTACTGTCAAACTAATGTCAGAATCGGAATCCTTGTACTCGACATATCCGAAAAGTGTCTTTGTGCATGATTATAGGTGCTCTGGTTCAAAACTTAAATTTTCAAAATGGTGGTGGCGGCCATTTTGGATTTTGGCCTCTAGCGAAAAATGCCGGGATTTTCGCGAGGGACATGGTGGCTATATTTTTTCTAAATGGTCCATAGAAGTCGAATCAATCGTCAAACCTTACTAGCCAGAGAGTGGTCACCAAAGTGAACTTTTTCCCCTAACTATACTATTTGTAGTAAGTAAAGATACTTATTCATTTATTGCGCTATATTTTTTGATTAATTATTTGGTCGATATCCCTTTAAACAAGTATTCCTGAAAAAAATTGGTGTCAGTTCCAATTTACAATGTAACTATTAATGTAATGTAATGTTAAAGAGAAGTTTTGCACTGCAGCACTGACAAGAACATTTAGTGGTAGTTCATTTTATCATTAAATAGGCCTAATTATACACTTACATAGGCCTGCGTGTTTTGGCGCAACGTCAGCCTTCTATTCTTCAAATTTTTTCACAGGAGGAAGATGGCGAATTTCATCATTCGATATCAGCCGCGCAATACAAAAAGATTTTTGTTTAATTAACACTGGACATGCTGGATGTTTTTATAAAAAATATTGTATGTGATATGAAGAAGGGGGCTGGTGGTTTATTTGTGTAAAGGTCAAAATAGGATTCGGATAGGGTCAGGACTCTGTTTTGTCATCTTCCTTCTGTGGGTCTTTGAACCTGCTCATTGTCTGGTGTTTTTTGTTTTTGTTTTGTTTTTTGTAATTTTGATTTTGAAATGGAGCCTTCATCTTTGGTTCGAGTTGTATTTTTCCTGAATGTATTTTAATGCTTTCTCTCCCCCACCAGCTCCAAGTACTGATAAAATACAAAAACTGAAAAAGAAAGAAAGAAAGAAAAAGAAAAGAAAGATGTGGACACCGTCAGTTCCCCCCGTGTATTATCCGCCGGCGCCATTATCACGTGACTGTAGAAAAATGCTGCTGCCACCAGTAAAACAGCGTATTACTATCAAGACTTATGTTTGGAAGCTGTCCTCTGACGTCATCTGTCAAAGTTGTTGATGACTTGCAAAACCCGGCGGTAAACCAGGTCTTATTTTAAGCTTATTGTTAATTTTGCACCTTCAAACATACAAACCATCTCAAAAGTTAGGTCTTTATAATAGGACACTTTTTGGGTGAAGGCACCATGTCAACAATGCCTAGAAAAGTTGCTTTTTGCCTTGTAAAAGTACGTAATTTTTCGGCACTTCCTGGTATCAGCATCGATTCGGCCAAACCAATTCGTCCACAGTTGACTTGGCCATATGCCAATTCATGCATTTTGCCCCAAGCCAGAGTCAGCCACAAACCAATTCGATATTGACCAAAAGGGATAAACGATTTAATATGTTAATGAATATATGTGACCGTCCATCACGAAACAGCTGTAAAGTCGGCTCGCGGTCAATTTTGTTTTATTTCGTGTTTAGAAAATATATCATAAGCTTTAAAATGAAAAATCATTTGACTCAAACGATATCCAGAAGTAAAAAAAAGAGGGTTAAGTGCACAACGTACAAAAAAGTGACTATATCTCATTAACCGATGATCCTACAGATATGCGACCACTGACTTTTTTTTTCCTTATGACCAGAGGAAAAATTTGACATATGGCACGACTCGAGGATATTTGGTTAAAAAGATAGAGGGTTAAGTGCACAAAATTTTAAAAAAAGTGACTATATCTCATTAACCAATGATCCTACAGATATGCGACCACTGACTTTTCTGTTCCTATGACCAGAGGAAAAATTTGACATATGGCACGACTCTCTAGGATATTTGGTTAAAAATATAAAAAAAGTGACTATATCTTATTAACCAATGATCCTACAGATATGCGACCACTGACTTTTTTTGTTCCTTATGACCAAGGGAAAAGTTTGACATATCTCACGACTCTGTAGGAAATGACGTACATCATCATCATTACACATCATTTTATTTTCATTCAAATCAACATACAAAATATAAAAGACACAACATTTGAATGAGGAGATGCTCAAAAGGCCCAAAGGCCTGAAGCGAGCACCCCCTTACACTGCCTTAAGTTACATTTAACTATTTCGTGATTTTCTCCATAACCGTTGTTTTTACAACAAATCTGTATATTTAGATGGATTGATTAATGGTCACAAACCAATTCGTTGTACTTTGTGCAATAACCCTCTATCTTTTAAACCAAATATCCTAAAGAGTCGTGTGATATGTCGAACTTTTCCTCTGGTCATAAAGAACAAAACAAGCCAGCGTTCGCGTATCTGTACGTAGCCGCAGTTTGTGGCCCTTACAACACGGGCTTCCGGTCCTAGGAAATGGAATATTACTGATAAATATATAAAGATGGCAAAATCAGTAAACCAGTTTAAGTTACAAATAAAGAAAATTCTAATAAAAAATTACATCTAATATTTAGGGATTATTTAATGACCTCACCCATCCTCAAACCCCCACCCCCACCCCACCCATATCCACTCCAACTATCAATTTCTTGTGTGGACTGTGAAATGTCTATATGAAATGTTATAAATATTTATATTGGTTCTTTCTTTGCATGTTCTTCTCCTCTCTCTTTCTTTCTTTTTCTTTTATTTGTTTTTTGTACATCAATATATAGGGTTCGAATTGGCATGTGGGCGATTTGGTTTGGGGCTGAATTGACGAATAGTATCGATATCGATATTGATATTTTTACAGAGCACGTGACATTTCGATATGATGATTCGAATTGTCACGTGATCGTCAAACCTGTACTAAAGGTGTCAGTTCTGCAGGAACTGACACAAAAATTGGGCGTTGCCAAGTTTCGTCATCAACATTATTCCTTATATTAACTTAAAACACTTCATCAAATATATCATAGCTCTAAATATAGAGCAGCAGACTGCCAATCGAGAGGTCCCTGGTTCGATTTTCGGTAAATTCATTAAGGTGACTTAAACCAGATAATTTTCGTTCGAAGTGAAATAGATAGCGAGGGAGTGTAAAACTTAATGCAATCACAGTATACATTAACAGCAAATATTTGTAACATTTTGATACAGCCTGGCAGGGAAAACCCGATCGACATTGTCCAATATTGGTTCATTATTATGTTTTGATGAATCCAAGTGTGTGAAAATATTGGTTCCAACTCATAATAATGATACAATTGGATGCTTTACGCTCAATATTTATTGGTCTCGCTATGAGTTATAAAATATTGGACTCGACTACGTCTCGTCTAATATTTTAAAACTCTTAGCGAGACCAATAAATATGGGCTCAATCGATCCAATTTTATATCAATGTTGGCCCTACATTGGGGTTGCAGCGTTGGACCAACATTAGCCTACTCAGACAAAATGATGTTGGTCCTACATTGGTTGTCAACATCAAACCTTTATGCTTTATGGTTGAGTTCTGGGCTTTAGGGTTAATACGTCAATTAAAGATGTTGAAACTTGTGTTGACATACAAAATATATTGAACATTCAGAGTACTGACAAGTTAAATGAAAAACACATTCGTAAAGCAGTTTTGATCAGCTTGTAATTGGAATACACTAATAACGAAAAAATATTCATATTTTATCAACTCAAAACTACATCATAAATGTATAGTTTATTTTTCCACTTTCCACAGAAAACTACATTATACCGTACAGTTTATTTTCCACAGACTGATATAGAGATACATATTACACATATGTCCATTTGTTCACCTGACAAGCTATATTGTTACTCTACATAAACTGAATACAAACATTACCTGTTGAAATCGTTATCGCAGAAACATTACCCCACATTAGCAATTCATACAACCTCACAGTCTCTTGAGTACACGCGGATCGATTACAAAATAGACATCCAAAAAATCGACAAAGCTAATAGAAGAATCCCATTAGTCAGGCAGATCCCTAGCTAGTGGAATGGCTTTAAAGGAAAGTAACCAAACGAAAGTAACCCAATAATTAAGTATGTAATTATGTTAGGAACGATCTCATGATATTTAAATGTATTCAATAGTTTAGCGCAATCAGGTATTTTTGAGCTATAATGCCGCACCGTGTTTACGGAAAAAGAGCGCAAAGAAAGATAGATTTTCAAATTCCAAAGTAATATACAGTATTACATTTTCAAACAAATGCATTAGGAATGACATATATTCCATCTGGCAAAACAGTTATGTTTTTTGTTCAGTGTGTTTTTCTGATATCGGGAGTAGCGAAATGCAACAAGAACCCCATTAATCGCTTTTATGCATTTACGCGTCTTACGCCAATAGGAAATGTTTATGAATCTCACTTTAAAAGGATATTGTGACAGCCGATTTTCCAAGTTTCGTCGCACTTTTTAAGTCATTATTTTGTAGTTTTCATCTTAGAATTTGTACTTATTATGAAAGAATCCCACAATATGAAGCTTGTGCCAAAATGTGTGCTAATGTCCTCCTTAAACAGCACTTACATTTACAAAGACAAATATTGCCTTCAGTCTATTCTTAGTATGTTATAAAAGAGATCTCCCGAAGACTCTTGTACAACACAGTACAGCTGTTTGACGATGATGGCCCTATTTGCACTGTGCTTTGAAATCCAAGCAAATTCATGATAGCTTTATCTACAATTTGTCCATTATAGACCAAATGTTACTTCGCCATGTTGACTTTTCAGAAAACTGTTTCTCTGGATATTTTAAGAATCTCTATGTCTGAAAGATGTATATGCGCGTTATGTTATAATGCAATCTTCGGAAATTAACAGAAAATTTCCTAGAGAGCAATCAATTTTATACTATTTAGCGTGAATCAGATCTAGCCTCTTCGCGGGGAGCTCAGGTTTTGAATAGAAATAGTTTTTGCAAATTGGTGAAGATCAATGGAGATTTAGAGATCTATATTCCTGATGAAAAAAAAAAGCACAATGATTTATATGCGATACGCAGAGGCATTTAAACTCACAAACCTCAGCACACATTACAGGAATTCGCTAACCACTGATGTGGCCCACTGCACACCATATGAACCATTCAACAATAATCAGGGAAATGCAGCTAAGAAGCGCACACCTTATACATACCACAATAAACCATCACAGCCAGGATTAGCTCCCAGAGTTTTCGTCCGGGTAACCGAGACAATAACGCAGTTACTTCATTGCCCAGGGGAATTTCAAGTTAGCTCAATTAAGCACGAGAACAACCAAAGATTGCGACGGTGCTCGAACTCATATCGTCTAACATCAATGCACCGGAATCTGGTTGAGCTAACTTGAATGCTCACTGATACCTAAGCAACAGTGATGTATCGTTCGAGTCCGGACTCGGACTCGAGTCCGACTCGAGTCCACTTTTTGTTGGACTCGGACTTGGCTCGGACTCGGACACAAAAAGACTCGGCTCGGCTCGGACTCGGACACAAAAGGACTCGGACTCGAAGCCGAGTCCGGTCCGAGTCCAGTCCAATTAAATCCATGTCAAATTTGAAATGATTATCTAGAAATGTAAAAATAGATCTCAAATTTGTTGACTTTACTTATTTGGGCATTTTCCAAATTAATTGGAGGCTGTCAAATCTGTGATCTGTCATATATCCTACATATCCACCAAATTATTTAGATTTATCTGTCACTTAGCAGAATCATATTACATGTATTGTTATCATTTAAAATTAAATAATTGATAATTAATTACATGTAAATGCATAATTTTATTAAATATTTGCACTATAAAAAATATCGAAGAGTTCTTTCATGGAACTTTCCAATCCATTAAAACTCTTGAAAGAGAGAAACATGCACACTGGACCCTACATTTCAGCTCCCACTCTCAGTAAATTGGTACTCAAACATACGGTGTAGGGTGCTGTAGTTTGTGTGTGCTCACTACTCACTAGCACTGCACATTTATGTGGGACAATTTTGAAAAGATGTTTAGAATTAATCTGCTAGTATTATTATTATTATGACGATGATGATAACGATGATGACGAAGGTGATGATGATGATGACGATGATGATGATGTTTTTTTATGTAATGTATTTGAATACATTGCAATTCATTTACATGACATGCTTCTCTAGTCTCTGGGTGCAAGAGTTTACATGTAGTGTGCCACACACACACATAAATATCCCCACATGACTGCGGTCTGATACAGGTGATCTGATACATGTAGATTTTACCTTCAGGAGTTACATGTACCATTGTATGGCTGGTTGGTTGACTTGGGTTAAGTCCTTGAAATGTCAACTGTGTGAGGTGCACTGGGGTGGGGTTTGGTGGGGTGGGGTTTGGTAGGGTGGGAGTGTATAAGGAGAGTGGTGTGTGGTGTGGTGTAGTGAGTGACCTTTGACCAATGACCTTGTTTTTCTACAATTTTATCATCAAAATGCCATAAAATTATGTGGAATCTTTGAAATGTTCAGCAAATTTGTATTGTAAATTTTTTAATTAGAAACAAAATATTAAATTTTGCTCCATTTCTTATGATCCATTTTTTCAAAATGTTATACCAAATGACCCCCTTCTTTCAAAATTTTTATACCCAATTACCCCTTTTTCAATTTGTTATACCCAATGACCCATTTGTATACAAATAGGCTCCTACTAAGCAATGCCAGTAGGCAGATACATGTCACATTTAAGTTGAATGACCCCCCCCACCGGGAATGGACTCTGACCGAGTCCGGACTCGAGCCGGACTCGAGTCCGGACTCGCGTCTTATTTTTGTTGGACTCGGACTTGGCTCGGACTCGGCACCCCCGGACTTGGACTCGAGTCCGGACTCGGACACAAAAGGACTCGGACTTGGCTCGGACTCGGATACAACTGGACTCGGCTCGGCTCGGACTCGGACAAGCTGGACTCGGGTACAAGTCTGCTAAGCAACGAAACATTCTAGATAGTGTACCAAGCAAGTGATGGATTTGCTGGAAATCCTTGCCAAGAGCACGTTAATAAATTCGAAAGAGATTGTCACCTGAAGTTCTTAAAATAACATTACCAAATATAGCCAGTGTAGACTTTGTGTCATTCTATGGTGTAAATCAACTTGCCTTGTTTTTGCTTGTTTGCTTTAACATTTAATCTACTATTAGATGTACGCTCGTATATCATTTACACAGTTCCCTGTATTGTTATTTACAATCTTTAGAGTTTCTGGTAAGAGTTTTGATGGGGTAATATGCCGTTGGTCTTGAGTATACCATGTATACAGAGTCGTTCTTTTTTGGATCTTTAGGGAGTAGATTTGCACCGAACGGGACATTGTAGGGAATTTGGAGCTTTTATTGAAGACTTCTAGGCTGATTTGGAATGAACGGATGGATCAGGATATTTTGAGAAATTACTTATAACGAACATTATGAAGGATGAGTTCAGCAACTACTGACAGAACAAAAGAAAATATAATCCTTGAAACAAAATCATCAGGTAAATTTATATGGAGCTGAATTAAAATTGTCTCACAGGTTTGGCAGGATTTTATTGAAAAGTTTTCAACCAATTGGAGCTCAACACCGGAGTACGTATATGGCTTCTAGAAAAAACTGCCGGATACGTGCAAGCTGGGGAACTTTACTTGTGAACTGCTGACCACTATGTAAATCAGTGGCGCACTGTCTAATGTATTGTTTCGCCTCGGTAAAGATTTCGTTATCAATGGCTTTTTTTTGGTATAGGGAGATATATTGGTTAAAATGTGCTTGAACCGTTCGGTAACGGGCGCATGCAATTACCAACTTGAAAAATATATTATCTAACGCAGAACAAATAGTCAAGATCGATTTTAAACCTTTTTTCTGCATTCGTCATTAAACGAATAAATAGTGACATGCAAGATTATCAAGAGTGACGTTCTAGCTCCCCTTATTAAAGTGTGTAGCTATTTTGATTAGGTCATTACATCTATACGTTAATACACCCTGCAACATGTATATCATTCAGTATGTGAAAGGTAGCATTCAATGACGTCAAAAGAAAGCGCAGTGAACGATAACCGTAACACGCTTTAGAATTAAGACTAATTGCTACTACATTTCCTCATAAAGGTACTTACTTTGAATGACTTTAGGCGAGATATCAAACTAGCAGGCAATGTACCCACTGATACGTTTAAACAGAGTATGCAATGACAGCCTTTTACTGTTATTTGATGCATAATAGAATCAATCAAAAAGTGCTATACTGCTGATCTTTACTACTGATATATTTTGCAAGCGCTTACATTCACGTAACTTAGTGCTAGGTCATCGAATCTTGGAAATATGATTCTGGGTTTTGTGTACCTTTATGCACCTTCTTGGAGAACAAACTTAACTATAATTTTCTTGATGAAATAAATAATTTACCAAAGAAAAATGGATTGGGTTTTTGTTCAACAATTTAGTGCCCAAGATTGTTACGGCTAATAAAAGGTGGTGTAGGGTCCTTACGCCGTGGTGAGCGCAGGGGTGTGTGTGAGTTTGAAGAAGGTATTGGAGTATTGGAAGAGCTTAGGAAAGAACAAATCAAGAAAACTCGAATGTGGGTGTGAGGTGAGGGCGAGTGTGGGTGTAGTATGTTTGGACTAGTAGAGTGAGGCAAACAGAATATGCCTTGCAGACTTTTGTACTATATTACCGTATATAATAACGTTGACTTTCCAAAAGTACTGGGTATCACAGAAATATCATATACGTCCTATTATTGTCACTGGTTGTAGGAAGCCTCATATCTATTTCCCTCTCTTTATTTCAAGGACAAGGAAAACCTAAACAAAAACATCTGCTTCGAAGTTGACATCGCTGATTTTTACTTCCATATAAAATGTATCATAAATGCCATTATAAAGATGTAAATTTTACTATGACTATGTAAACGTCCATCATTTACTTAGCAGGTCTGCTTACAATAACTTCGATCTGAAATATATGACATGATAAAATTTTTATCATTTTACATGCATTGTTGATGAAGTATCAATACACGTATAATTATTGTAACATATAAGTGATTCGTCCGGTAGAGACTGCTTTTATCAAAGTTTAATGTTTCCGTAGAAGGAGACACTGAGCAGGTGTTTGATGTTGCACGACAGATTGTATGCGAATGATCTTTTCCGAGGTATTCCTTGTTCAACTGTAATATATTCAGTGTTCGAAATAAGCCATATCCAGGGTCCAACGATTTTCGCGGCCCGAAATTTGCTCCGCGAAATTCAAGTTTTTCTGCGCAATTCTCTATGAAATGTGAACAAAAATGATCTTTTGTTTGCTGAATTGTTAGCCTTGTTTGAAGCGTCTCGTCTGTCTCGTACCCGTATGAAAGTTGCGTGTGAAGAAACTTTGAGGCATAGGCTATGTTGCAAAAACACACACGTGAATTTAGTAGTTGGGGATGTATAGTAGGGGCGACAATAGTGATTCCGTGACCAAATCATGGGGCATGTGATTTGAAAATGTTTTTTGTACTTGAAATGGTCAAATAGTGGGAAACTCCAGATAGAGGGCGTGTTTTATGTTTAAAAGTTCCGCACAATCTCCGCGCAATTTGTTAAATTGTTTCCGCTCATTTCCGCGCAATTTGCTATTTTTCCGCGCAAGTGTTTATTTTTTCCCTCGCCATATCAATTTGTAAGCGCTCTTTAGCAAAGTCATAGTTCATTGAATTTACAACCGTATGACAAACAAACGAAAATAGTAAATTTTTGCACAAGATTTGCAATTTAAAGAGAATTGGCCATTGCTCATTCTAGTGACGCTAGTGTATGGACATGGACAATATCAATATAAGTGTGCTTTTTCATTTAACGACATAAAATTTGACAAATATTGTAAGGAACACTTAAGGTTTTCACTTTTAAAACTTACATTTTGTTCAAAAAATGTGCTTGAATAGGTAGTTTTCAACAGATTTACCACATTCGCCTTGCTATAACATTGAATTGCGTTATCTGTTGACCTAGTAACGAAAAAATGTGCTTAGAGAGGTAGTTTTCAACAAATATACCACATTCACCTTGCTATAACATCTGTTGACCTAGTGACGAAAACTGTTTTTAGGGGAAAGTGTTAGCTTTCGTTTGATATAAAAAAAAAAACATTCTGATTGGATGAAGGGAACAAAACCCAATTACAGAGGCCCAGTTTCCAGCTAGAAGCTCCACAGCCATGACAGCTCATACGATGCTATTCACTTAACCGTGTAGTGTAATCAAAGACTGTGGTGGAGACAATTCACTGCTTGATGTTCTCTGCTTGGAAGCTCTTAGACGAATATGTGTGCTCAGGTGTATCGAGGTTGAAACTGCGCGTAGATGGTTTATAAGAGATCGTTTTTGTATAGAAACCTTTCCATGTGAAATCGTTTGTCCCTGGCCATATCGCAGTTCAATTTGCACCAACATTCACCTGTTGTGATACCAAATTCAAAGTGTGGTACAAATTTACGATATCACATTTCACTCACTTTATGCGTTTGACGGACACTTGAACGTAAGTGTCCTACAAACTTGTAAATTTATTTTGATTGTTCTGAGACTGCACTTTAAATTGCTCTGCATCAGATGAAAATGCACCACAACTGTCAAAATGGGGTGCAAAAGTGCACCCCAAAGTAAAAAAAAAATGAATTCGAACATTGAGTGTGTTGATTATGAGCAAAGTTTTTTATGCAACTAATTTGTCCAGGGACACGTAAAATCGTATCTTTTGCCGGCCTCAACCACTTAACTCTGGTACACTGAAACATTATCTGTCTCAATAAGTTTATTACATTGGCGTTTACTCTGCTCGATAGATATAGTTAGGGACACTGGGAACTAAACGGAAAGATGGCATGTCGGGTGTTAATAGGAAATAGTTGAATCAGTGAAGACCTTTAAAGGTCTCTTGTTAGTAAATATTAAAGTCTACTATTAAATGAATGCATTTGATATCTGTTTGGGTAATTGCATTCGCCTAAGAATGTTAGCATGTCTAATTCATTTACTTCAGGAAATGACTGACTAATACCCCGTTTACATTGGGCGAAAGTCGTAATCGAATTCACTAAAGTCGTAATCGACTTAATTCGTATCATACGTGTAAACAGGTACAGTCGTAATTAATCGTAATTCAAAAGTCGTAATTCCAATGATGACTTGTATCATCATTCATTTCAAGTGAATTCGAATAAGTCGTCATTAATTACGACTTTTGCTAATGTAAACGAACACGTTGTTGAATTCGTATTTACCTGCCGTTACCATTGGTAACAAACGAATTCGATATTCGTGAATGCGAATTTGAAATCGAATTAAGCCGATGCAGTGTAAACACCCACCAAACGAATTAATTTGCGGTCGTAATTCAAAATACGGCTTAAGTCGATTACGACTTTTGCCCAATGTAAACGGGGTATAAGAAACTCAAAACTAGTACTTTAACAACAAACTTTAGGTCCCTATGTGTTTGATCAATTAAGTTCAATAACAGCAAAGTACTGCACTGATTTGTTAATTATTATGTTTTGATGAATCTAAGTGTGTGAAAATATTGGATCCAAAACATAATAATGATAAAATTGGATGCTTTGCGTCCAATATTTATTGGTCTCGCTATATGGGCTGAATCGATCCAATTTTATATCAATAATGGTTGAACACAGTTGAAAGTCAGCCCAAATAAACACAATTCCTCTTCTCTTAAGTTTTCATTTACGGCCATTCGTATTTTAATGCGCATCGATATTTAATGAGAAAAACAGAATTCTATTGCCACATTGTTGAAACATTATTACAATAATATTATATCTATCTCTATTGTAATTCAATGTCGTCACATCAGTGTCGTCACTGCATAACTATGCTGTCTTATACCTAAAACATGTGATAATCTAAAACTTGTATTTAGTCAGGTTAACAAAGTTCTTTGTATCTGATCCAGAATGTTCACTTACTTGTGTACGTTTCAACAACACCTGTTGACTGCTACTGACAACCGACGCTAGAAGTAGTTCCAGCGTTGATCTTGGAGTTGCTAGTTGATTTTCCTCCAAGGGATTTTTTAGGTCCCTGTTTCAGAAAGTCATCATATATGTGAGATAGTTGGTACTGTCCTTCATCTCTGTTCATGGTGGTGCCCCTCCTCTTTCTTATTTCTATAGCCTCCTTTATCCAGCGAGTGTATCTATTTTGCTCCGTTCCGATAACCTCAGCTTCCCCCCATCCAATGATGTGATTCTTGTCGACGACATGGTCAGTAATGGTCGACTTGTGTGTAGTTGACAGCGATTCCTTTGTACCTGCTCTGGTGGTAACCGTTTTGCTCATTTTCTCTGCCTCACTTCTGTGCTCTTCAAGTCTTGTGCCAAACTTTCTACCTGTTTCGCCTATGTAGGACAAATCGCAGTTCTTGCAGGGTATCTTATATACCGCATCCGTGGTGTTGTTAGGATCGCGTTTGTCTTTAGGATGTACCAGCTGTTTTCTGAGTGTGTTGTGCGGTTTCATCGCAGTAGAAATGTTGTAACTCTTCATGACTCTAGAAATTCTTTCAGTAACACCCTTAACATAGGGAAGCACAACCATGCCTTTACTTCTGGTCTTGTCATCAGTCTTTTTGTATACTTTCTTGGGTTTGACACACTGTAACTGGTCTTTGACCTTCTTAAAGGTCCCAATCAGGGTACTCGCATGTTCTAAGGGCTTCGTTGACTTTGTCTTCTTCCTCCACTTTGTCTTCCTCTTCAGTCACAACGCTGTCTTTCCTGTTGTACAATGTGCGTATCACACCAAGTTTTTGATGTAACGGATGATGAGACTGATAGTTCAGGTATTGGTCTGTATGTGTTGGCTTAGGATAGACCAGTAGCTTTACAGTGCCGTCGTCTTTTTTCACTATCAGCGTGTCTAAGAACGGAAGGCTACCTTGGGATTCTTGTTCAAATGTAAACTTTATTGACCCCGATTTGTCAACTTGGTTGATGTGGTCGGTAAGCTGTTGGACGCAATCTTTGTTAATAACTTCTAACACGTCATCCACATAACGCAACCATAGCTTTGGTCTACAATCTAAGGGTGCCGTAGCGATTGCCTGCTGTTCAAGAGCTTCCATGAATATGTTAGCTGCAACTCTCTCACATATATGATGACTTTCTGAAACAGGGACCTAAAAAATCCCTTGGAGGAAAATCAACTGGCAACTCCAAGATCAACGCTGGAACTACTTCTAGCGTCGGTTGTCAGTAGCAGTCACTACCAACCAAGTGTTGATAAAGACAACAGGTGTTGTTGAAACGTACACAAGTAAGTGAACATTCTGGATCAGATACAAAGAACTTTGTTAACCAGTTTACTATACCGATCCTGATGAATCTGTTCAATCATTGTATTTAGTCAGTTTGATTGCACAATTAAATGGTGCCCCCATGTTTAAGGTACGAAAATTTGGTTTACGCGTATTTTGATAATGGATAGAAATATTTTATGCACAAAAGTTGACATATTTTCATCAGTATTGATAATATATTGTGAGCATTAAGGGTTAAGCTGAAAGTAACGTACTTCTGAAAAGCAAGCCCTTGGGTAATTTGTAAATACATGAGCTTGAAGTGTAGTAAAGTTTGTGACAAGATATGTTCAATAAAACATTAGTTTTTCTCTACAGTTAGTGTGTGACCAAATATTATAACATCCCCCAAATAGAGGTTTTCTGTTAAAAAATTGACATAACGCTCATCGGATCTTATCTATTCTACATTACGTAATAAGTGTGAAAGTTCTTCATATGAACAGTCACAGGGCGACAGGAATGTTCGAAAACATCTTCGTCTCTTTCTTTCGTTCTTTCTACATTACAGAACTCATCACCCGATTTCGTCGATGGAAGCGGAAGTAGAGGATAAGATTCAGCTGTCCCGGTACAAGGTAAACGTCACAAGGTCCAAACAAATTGTGATCAATACTTAAGGGCATTCCAATTTCAGGTATGTTCAAACAAGTGTCTCAAATCTTTTCTAGTCGTTACCCGCAATGGCCTCTTATAAATGTGATAAGATACCTGAAAATGTACCTTAAATCTGGGCTTTACACATGTAAAAATCAGATCTGTTTGTAAAAAATACTTTTATTAGGTATAAATGATACCAAAGTGAAATGTATATTTTATGACGGAATGAATTTATTATTTGTATTACTTTCATCGTTATTTCAATCCAACTGCGAGAATATATATCTGACATTGGCTTTATGCGTTAGTCGAGCATGGCAAATTCATGATGGTATAATAATTATTTAAAGATAATCATGCTCGACTCAATTTATGTATTATTCTTATTATCTTTACTCGTACCAAGAGCAAGGTAAATACCACGTGTTATGATAGTTTATAGCTTGGTAAACAGCCTTAGGTATGGAATGCCAAACAAACAAGTCGTTAGCGATAATTACAGACTCTAATTTTGAAAAAGCAATTTGTGTACAGATTCACGAGGGGTATTTCAATCTTTAAAAACAAAATATGTAGCCATTTTATTTTATCTCTTTTTGTTCAAATTAGCCATATCAGACATTTTTCTCGAACTTAAAATAACAACAAAGCATACCAGACTAAAATGTAACACTTGAATTCCTAGGCAAATTGCTCAGCAACATTCTGATAATTTTTGTAATCATTTAGAAAATATCAGTTTTCAAAAAGGCTGAACGGGTAATTGTGTTGAGCGCCGAATTATGAAAAACGTAATGTTATAATTTGCCGTTTTTTAATACCAGACCATTCCGATCTCAGTGCTAAAAATCGCAGGTTGAGCTAAGTTCCCGGAGATAAGTTGTAGCTCCACCTCCCATGCATGGATACTGGGTAAAATTAGAGGGCATTAACTCAGGCAGACGTGTTCTGCGCAATTTCAGAGTTAGCCCTTACCCTAACCCTAACCCTAGCCCTAACTCTAACCCTGAGAACTGGGTTTTCTGAGTGGCGGGTTGTCTGAATAGAGAGTGTAATACTGCGTTAAGCAGATGGCCGCTACTAAAATATTTCCTGAGTAGCGTAGCTCTACTATAGGGCCTTATATCCGAGAACCGCTAAAACCCACTAACCGCCCCACCCGAAAACCCTGGGGAATAGCAGTAACCGGGTTTAGCAGTTCTCTGGATATAGCCAGGTTTTATGATGGTTTTGGATCACTATAGTCAAAAGGCCCTGTACTAGTAGGGCTAGAGTAGCGGGCCTTCTGATTAACGGTTTTTTGATTAGCGGGTCTTCTGGTTAGCGGGTAATTTTAAATGAAAACAAGCTCGCTATTCAGAATTCTGAATAGCAGACCTTCTGGATGACTTGTTTTCTGAATAGTGGACGCTATATAAATAGTCCATTCACATTTTTTTACCTATTGTTACGTTTTGACCACATGGGGCTGATTAACTCTAACACCATGAGGTAAGTTGGGTCTGAGGAGGCCTGTGTGTTTCCTGCTCTGCCCTGCCGAAGGGAAGACACCCAGTCCGTGTATTATTGTATTTAGGTGTGTTAGTGCCCTCTATTTTGGCTCCCTATCCTGGCATGGGTGTATAACCTTACAGCCTCGACCCGCGCCTTTTACTAACCTAGTAGCCCTATAAACCCCTTGAATATCGCAAAGCACTATAGGCTGGGTGCCTCCCCTTCAGCGGGGTGGGTTGGGCAACAGACAGGGCACATTCGACCAAACCCTCCTCATGGCGTTAGGGTTAACACGTCCAAGAAGATATTGAAACGTCAACTTTAATACCTCGAAAAAATTGGTTGTTCTTTGTAAGCAGTGAAAAGTCAAATGAAAAACACATTCGGAAAACAGTTGTCAACGCTAGTATTATTGGAATTCAATAATTATTGCTTATTTGTTCCACTTTCCGCAGATATATAGTTTTTGATACATATTACACCTATATCCATTTGATCGCCTGACAAGCTGTAATGTTACTCTATATAACCTAAATACAAACATTACCTTGTTGAAACCGTCATTGTAGAAACATTAGCCCACATTAGCAATTCATGTAACCTCATAGTCTCTTGAGTACACACGGATCGATTACAAAATAGACATCCAAAAAATCGACCAAGCTAATAGAAGAAACCCATTAGCAAGGCAAGTCCCTAGCTAGTGGAATGGATTTAAAGGAAAATAGCACATTGATGGTAGTTATGTTGTTGTTGTAGTATGTAATCAGACTGGAAACGAATTCACTTATTACCTTATTATGCCATAATTAGTTATGTAATGAGTTCAAACAATAAGTTTCGACTTTATGCTGCACCATGTTTTCATAGCAAGAACGTTAAAAACCAATAGAGAGAAAACATCTTTTTCCTGTACAAATAAATGCCGACCCAAATTTTGAAAATTTCAGGAATAAAATTTTTTTTTTAAATAATTTTCTCAAATTGAAAATTATTTACGAATTTTTGTGATTTTTGGGGTCATTTCCAAAAACAAACAAAAAGACCGACTGACCGACCGACCCTTCTTGAAAGGTCTGTCCGCCCGAAGAACAGGGTTTTTTTCGTCGCCTTATAGAACTTTTAAGTAAACTTATTAAGTACAACTGTCAGAAGGATATTTTTAGGTTCCTGTGCAATGTTAAAGTCATTGCGACTTAGTTTTCTAACTAAAAAGTGTATCCGAACTTTACAAAGATTTCAATCTTGGATCGCTGTCTTAAAATGTCCTCCAGGATGTCATTGGAGGTAAGGGCGATTCAAACGCTTCGGGTCTAGAGACCAGTACTATAACTACCAATATAAGTATCATAATGACAAAAGAAATGCTCCGATATCGCTTTCACCTTATCTGAGATCGTGTTGGGGTGGTTTTTTTTACAATTTTTATTTTTATTTTGACCTACTTTATAAAAAAAAATTAAAAACTCTTAAATTTAACTGTAATTAGAGCACTTCATACTTAGTCCATCACATGGTATTTAAGAACACCATTGTGTATCCAATAGTGCAAAAAGTAGAAATTCTAACAAATTGACGGTGTCCCTGAGAGCAAATCACACATTATTGCTCGAGGATGTAATTGCTTTAAAAAGTGTGGATTAACATATGCTTTTATAATTCATTAATAGCTCAACTTTGCCCAAAATGTCACTTACCACGTTTTATTTTGGATAATTTCGTATGATTGGGGCTGAAATAGTTTTATCTTTTTATTTATTGACTATGGCACACGTTACTCTAACAGTGATTTTACTATACATTCATACCTGTGAAACATACATGTCAATCAAATTTCCAATGGCTAACGTCTGAAATATTTGCTTACTTCATCACTAAAACACCTGTAAATTCTTGTTGCTTTCTTCTTTAGTTTATATTTTATCCTTAGAAAGATTAAGAGAGGACAACATTTTGATATAAACCATATAATTCTGAGATTCCTAACAATGGATCAGGTTCAAAAATCACTAGCTAAGACGAGGAATGATCAACTTGTGTAATAAACCCACCTCGTGTGTCACTCACGTAATCATGAATTCTGCGCATCTGGCTTGACTATTAAAGGATCAGAAAACATGAGTAAACACTCTTCAAGTTTCATACACGATTATTGGCAGGAATGAAATGTGATATCAATTATTCGTTAAAAGGAGTCACGGTCGAACATATTCTATGTAAAAGCTGTGTATCAACTTCATTAAACGATTCTCACTCCATCTGTAATGGGAAGGTTTCTTCGTGTGTCGCGTTATTATATTGATCACTGCAGCACCGATTCACTAAATGTCGTAATACCGGATGCCCAGGAACAGGAAAGCTCACTTTATTATTGAAGTTGCTTCTTCATTTAAGTTCATTTTGTGTAAAATTGGAAGTAAGAGTTTGTCAATTCTTTTCAACATAATATTTTCATATAGGCTAATTTACAGGCAAGTAAGCTTCACGAGTAGAATTTAAGTTCCACTTAAAGCGAACTATCAGATGGTGGAACATTAGACGTATACATTGGATTTAAAGTTTAACTTGTGCGGATTGACTGGAACAACATACATGACCTATGTTACAATTATTTTCAATGCATTTTAATGTAAAATATTAAATTGCAGCAAAGGGAATCCGGGAAAGCTTACTTTATGTTTAGGTTTGAGGGTGAATTTGCCTAAAAAACAAACACTAGTTTGGATTTATTTTACCAGCTTCATGTAATCCCAAGTATAGGAAAACCAATTATTTCAATAGCACTGTACTATTATGATTTGCATTGATTTTAAGCCATCTTCGGCAATAGAAATTAGCTAGATGTTCTATGCCACGAGGTTTAATGCCAAAAGTCCTGGATGATATCAGTTTATTTTAACAACCGCACCAAAATCTAAACAGTGTTCAAAATAATTACTCGGTAAATGATCTATATTACTACAAAGATGAATTTACAGACTGCTCTTTGTAGAATAATAATGGCATGTGGATATTATTTTCTTGTCACTTTGATCTTCTCTGCCTTAAGTATGAAACTAATAGCCTCCGTAATAACCCTACGTGCCCATGTCACTTAAGGCAGTTATATTTTGCTTTATATAAAGCGTGACTAAAATATCATCTTTAAGATAATATGCAATCAATTTTACTGAAAGTTTTCAAGCTGGCTTTTGAAAATGAAAGCATTATGTGTGTTCGTTACACACTATTTCCCCAAAATTTACTCCGGCATTTTGCTTTATGCTCTTGACATGATTCTTTGCTTTGATCAGATACTACGAGTTAAACAATGGTGCGTTTTGGCTCTAATTTTAATTTTTATGACCAAATGGTCTGTTATTACGTTTTTTTTACAGAAATGTTATAATATGGCTTTAATGTTATATTTATTTACCTAACGCAGAACAAGGTAGACACGGTTGGTTTTAAAACCTTTCCACATTCAAAGAATATTAGTGACATACAAGATTATCAAGAGCGAATTTCAAGCTCCCCTTCTTAAAGTGTGTAGCTATTTTGATTAAGTCCTTATGCATCTATACTCTGGTAAAACACTTTGCAACATACGCGTATATCATTACATTATGTTAGATGTAGCATTCAATGACGTCAAAAGAAAGCGCAGTGAACGATAACCGTAAGCTACCGTAACACGACATAGAATTAAGTTTAATTGCTGCTACATTTTCACATAAAGGTAGCTGCTTTGAATAAACTTGAGGCGAGACAGTAGACGTTCGCTTTTCGTATCTCTTTCCTTGTTGGAAAGGTATAACGTTGACGAGATAGGAACATGTATCTAACATCCGGGACCTACTCTGCCGTGTTTGGCTGAGTAACGGTACATGTGCTTATGTAAATTAGTCATTGTGTAAAGCTGTGTTTATACCCATGGGTTACTGATCATCAGACTGAATCATTGTCGTTAACTGCACAAGTTATGTGTGCAATTCTAGAGAACGTTGACCGACAGAGGGTGTCAATATAGGCCTACGTGTCGCTTTTGAAAAACAGCGATTCATGCGCATGCTCAGCAGGCAAATACGACGGCGATTTAGTACACTGATCATGCGTGCGATTCAGATTTTTGCAAAAGCGATTGAGTATAAATGCATCTTTAGAAATGACCGACGATTGTGTGTTCTCAAGTGGGTTTTATCATGTTAATTATTGACCTGACACACATTTGTATTGGTTCGATCAAGCATTGATTTTTTGTACTGGATCGTTCAAGCATCTCCAACAAATTTTTCAATGTAAGTACCTCTGGCCCTAGTGGAAGTAAAAACGGATACTATGGCCAGAGTTCTAGGGCTACGAGACAGCAACAAGCAGGCAATGTACCTACTGATGTGACTAAAACGGGTATACCGTCATAGCATACCAAGACCAGTTCAAATGTGCAATAAATATTATTTAAGTTTTATCAAGGATTATAAAACTCAGTATAACAATCAACCATGGTTTCCTACTTGATAGTCATGTTTGGGCACGTTTCAAAGCGTGTTTCCATGGAAATGTGATTACCTAAGGTACGTGCTGATTTTGTAAAAAGGGGGGAAAGTTGCGTTCAATTTTATGCCATTCCGACGTTCAGATACAAACAGGCTATATATTGCAATCATATGAGCTCATAATGGTGACACAGCGATTCAGATATTTTAAATAAGGCTATCAGTCATGTGAGATCATGATACAGCGGTTCTTAAGAGTTAACCTTGATGCTTTAAAACAAAATGATTCCATAATGGATATTCGACAGTTCGACACTTTCGTCTTTTTGCCGCCGCTTACACAAAGATTTTTTCCCGCGGTTGGAGACATAAAGCAGGTGTTCGCTTGTAGCGGTAATGCCAAAACAATGTTCCTGTTATCCGCACTAAAACAGGGGATAGTATTATACACTGCTTGTGATCCATCAACATTACTTGTTTTCCAAACACGTCTAGGTATTTTGGCTTTTATCTAAGGATGCTTTTTGTGAGTAAAGTAGATGTTAAACAATTCAAAGGATACTGTTTCGGTAAGTACAGGGTGTCCCAAAATTCTCGATACCTTTTTAAACCTTTGTATCTTTAAGAAGAAATGGTATACACAAAATTTGAAAACATATTTGCAAAGAAGACACTTGGGCAATTATTTTGGTACCAAACTTGCCCCCCTTTTGTGCCTCCTACTTAGAAATAATGTTAGATGAATGTATAGGCACATAACACGTAGTACCATATAGCAGTCATTCCTTTTCTGAACATTCACAGATCTTCTTGGTCTTGCTGCTACAGCACGTTTTACTTTATCAATGTTTTTCGTGTATCGTCCTGTCTTCCTACGTCCATAGCGCACTGAATCACGCACTGATCCTGTCTTAAAGAATTTGTCGACAATGTTTTTATGCAGCATTTTGATGGTGCTCGAGCATGTCCTGTGAGTTGATAATTTTCTTTGAACTTCTTTTGAGTAAGTTTGACCGATTTCATTTCGGCATAAAACCAAAGAATGTGAATTTGTTGTTGAATATTGTAAATCATGTCGATACAACGCCATTTATCACTTATTCGTGCATATAAAACGTCATCACTGTGCAAAAACAAACCGCCTGAATGCACTTGAATGGAATGGGGGTGGGGGGGTAGCAGAGCAGAACAATGGTTTCAACAGGAAAGTCCGACTCCACACACAGCCAAAGTGACTCTACAATGGCTTGAAAATCGTTTCCATGAGAAGATCATGTCAAACTTGGCCACCTCATTCTCCAGATTTAAGTCAACCTGATTTTTTTCTGTGGGGTTATCTCAAAGACCGTGTATAGCACAAAGCCTCGCAGCATACCCGACTTGAAGGAAAACATAAAGAGTGAGATAAGAAACCTTGAAGTGACAATTGCAGAAGCGTCATTCAGTACTTCACCGTCAGAGTACGCGAGTATGCGAATTTATATGATGGACATCTTGAGCATATTCCGAATAGACTACTTGCAAAACAAAAACAAGTCCAAAAACTACGGAAGAACAAAATAAAATAATGTGAAGTTGTTGGGAAAAGTGTTTCAATTTGACAATTTTCCTGGTGATTTGTTGGTTTGTTCCCATTAACCATTTTTGCATATGCGCTATATTCATGCATAATGTCTTCTGACTGAGCATGAAAAGGGGAGTTTCAATGTGACAATTCAGTAATGATAGGGGTATCAACTCAATCAAAACATTATAAAACCGTTGAGATAAGGAAAATTACTTTACCAAGTCACTTTGTTAGGATTGTGAGCAAATGCAGAAGAGGGTGTTAATTTAACAATTCGTTTGCATTTAATTAAGTGTTTTTGTTTATCCGCTTGAAAGAATGATTTTCCATATGATAAACATTTGCTCGTATCTTCATACTACAACATGCAAATATTAGCAAGTTTGGTACCAAAAAAATTGCCCAAATGTCCTCTTTCTAAATATGTTTTCAAATTTTCTGTACACTATTTCTTCTTAAAGATACAATGGTTTAAAAAGGTATCGAGACTTTTGGGACACCCTGTAGGTTCGTCTTAACTCCTTCACTTTCCTCACAAAATGATGATATGGGGGATTAGGAAGCCTTTTATTTTAGGTAATTTTCATCAATATTTGGCCTGAAATAGTTTTGAATCCTTTAAGTGGCTTTAGCAGTTTTATCTCTTATCTATGTCACACTTTACCATGTTTACTCTGACAATAACTCTATTGCACATTTATACTTCTCAAGTTAAATGTAATATACCTATCATAAGTATATACTTCATGGTTAACAATTAAGGTGGTTGAAAACAAAACGTGTCATTACAATGGACAACACTTTTTTAAACAAAAGCGAATACAAACACCTGTTCATTATAATACATTTGGATTTATTCAATATTTTTTGTATTATCCTTGAAAGATAAAATCGAGGACAACATTTACCTTTTCTGCGCATTAGCCATTGCGCTTACTGATAGGCCCCAACAATACATCAGCTGAGACGAGGAATGGTTATAAACCTGGTTCCGTTTGAAAACATGAGTAAACACTCTTCAAGTTTCCTACACGATTATTGGCAGGGAATGAAATGTGATATCAATTATTTGTTAAAAGGAGTCACGGTCGAACATATTCTATGTAAAAAGCTGTCAACTTCATTAAACGATTCGTTGCGCTATTTATTACTGCACTACTGATTCACTCAAAATAGGAAGTGAGTATTTGCTAATACTTTTTCCACATAATACTTTCACATATTATTTGCAGGCAATTAAGTTTCGCGAAAAGAACTTAAAGTTGCGGGTAAGTTGTAGGCCTACATAAAGTGACCCTACAGATGGTGGAACATTGAACTAATACATTAGAGTTTAACCTTAACTTAAGCGGATTGACTGTCAATTATCAAACTGCAACACAGGGAATCCGGGAAGGCTTGAGACATTTTATGCTATACATTGGATTTGTTGTATGGATTTACTTTACGAACTTCATGCAATCCCAAGAGTAGGAAAATCATTTATTTGAACAGCACTCTAAGCCTGTCAACTCATCTTTGTAGTAATGCACGTGTGTAATTTAGATCATTTACCATGTTTACCGAGTATTTATTTTGAACACTATTTAGATTTTGGTGCGGTTGTTTAAATAAACTTGTGTCATTTAGGACTAATGTTTTGGCATTTAACATCACAGAACATCTAGAATGAATCTAAATCATCTTAGTAGACTCACTGCCAGCTACTAAATGAACGCCTAACCCTTTCCGATGGATGGATCCGCCTGGTGTTAAGAACCACAAGGGACTACCGCTGCTACCATTTCTGAAACCGCTCACGGAAGTATCTTGCGCCTTCTCGAACCACCTCCGGTCCTGCCGGGAGTCGAACCTACGACCCTGGGTTTAAAAGGCGCGCTAGTGTATAGACCGTCAGGGATATTGTTTCCCTTTGATGTGAATCATTTCATGTACAGTCTTGTTAGCTAGCTGTGAGAAATTCTTATTGCAATATTTACATTGGTAAGGTTTCTCTTTGGTATGAACCCTTTCATGTACAGTCCTGTTACTTTTATGTGAGAAACTCTTGTTGCAATATTTACATTGGTATGGTTTCTCTTTGGTATGAACCTTTTCATGTAAAGTCTTGTTAGCTACCTGTGAGAAACTCTTGTTGCAATATTTACATTGATATGGTTTCTCTTTGGTATGAACCCTTTCATGTACAGTCCTGTTACTTTTATGTGAGAAACTCTTGTTGCAATATTTACATTGGTATGGTTTCTCTTTGGTGTGAACCTTTTCATGTAACGTCTTGTTAGCTACCTGTGAGAAACTCTTGTTGCAATATTTACATTGATATGGTTTCTCTTTGGTGTGAACCCTTTCATGTGAAGTCTTGGTAGCTACCTGTGAGAAACTCTTGTTGCAATATTTACATTGGTATAGTTTCTCTTTGATGTGAATCCTTTCGTGTACAGTCTTTGAACATGGGGCTGAGAAACTCTTGTTGCAATATTTACATCGGTATGGTCTCTCTTTGGTATGAATTCGTTCATGTGTTGTTTTGCTAGCTACCTGTGAGAAACTCTTGTTGCAATATTTACATTGATATGGTTTCTCTTTGGTGTGAACCCTTTCATGTCTAGTCTTGTTACTTGCCTGTGAGAAACTCTTGTTGCAATATTTACATTGGTACAGTTTCTCTTTGGTGTGAACCCTTTCATGTCTAGTCTTGTTACTTGCATGTGAGAAACTCCTGTTGCAATATTTACATTGGTACGGTTTCTCTTTGGTGTGAATCCTTTCATGTGAAGTCTTGATATGAATTCGTTCATGTGTAGTCTTGCTATCAGCCTGAGAGAAACTCTTGTTGTAGTATTTACATTGGAAGTGGTGACGGTCAACCAAATAAGGAGACAAATTCTTCATGATTCTGCAAATACACACGAAATGAAGGAGCACGCAAGTATAAACATCAAACTTGATACGTACTTAAAGCCATATTATAACATTTGCTGAGGAGGACGCCCTCACTGAATTTTTCAAATTCTTTTTTTACACGATTAAATTGTACTTTATTAAACCAATATACCTGCAAAAATCAAGACTCTAGGTGCTGTAGTTTTGTCAGAATCTGAGATTTTGAATAAAACGACGGAACCGGCGCTTTATTATTTATATACGGTGGAATTATTAGTCGAACGCATACACGATGTTCACACAGTACGTACACGGTGTGCGGGACGGTGCTATACACAACAAAGGGTCGTACCATAACATGACCGAAGGAGTGGTACGTATTGTCGACATGTGCGCTGGTAGTAAATTCCAATTTTCTTTGCTTTGCCGTAGTTATTCGGCTCAAAAATAAAATAGTAAAAGCTAACATTTTATGGCAAAGAAATGCTAATCTATTTTGTTTGAAAATGTTATAATATGGCTTTAACTGATCGACTGACGGACTGATTGACTAACATCCTTAATAAGTTAGGGGTGGTGCAATAATTATGTGTACCCCGGGGTGAATTCTCAAAATGGTCTGCCAAAATCGCTTGCCCCCCCCTTTGGCCGTGCCAAAAACCTTTGCCCCCCTTTCGACGTGCCAAAAACCTTTGCCCCCCCTTTTGACGTGCCAAAATCTTTGCCCCCCCTTACACATGCCAGATTTTGGGGAACCCGAATTTAAAACCTTAAATTGTCTTAACATATAATGCGAGCGCAGCGAGAAGGAAATTTTGCATATTTGAACGTGTTCGTAACGTTTTCCTACGCCTTTTTAGGGCGTAATATAGAAACGGTGCCCAAAATATCTGTGCCAAAAATTGCTTGCCCCCCCCCTTTCGACCTGCCAAAAATCGCTTGACCCCCCCTTTCGACCTGCCAAAAATGCTTGCCCCCCTTTGGCCTGCCAAAAATCTTTGCCCCCCTATAATTCACCCCCGGGGTACACATAATTATTGCACCACCCCTTACTTATGTACTTTCAGTGCAAAAAGTGTGTGCTCTTAACAATTATTATCTTGCAAATGTCTGCGTCTTCAAAAGTAAAACTTTAGAGAAAGTAACGTACATGTCTTGGCTGAAGACACAAGCTAAGACTTATATACTGTTAATAATATTGACGACACAAGACCACATGTCTCAAACAAATTGTAGATATTGAAAGATAACAATAATTATCCCTACCTTGACCGTGACAACAATAGATACCCTCAGATTCCACAAATGAGCAGCCTCGTTGACCTTGCCCAGTTCTTGAAAATACACCGTAAGCTTCCGTAGTCAATTGTTTCTATGATGAAAAAAAGAGTTAGAAGTAAGCTAACATAATTGCTGAAACGTATAGAACTATTAAAAAGGAACTTGGCAATCCGACAGTATATAGTTAGGGGTGGTGCAATAATTATGTGTACCCCGGGGTGAATTATAGGGGGCAAAGATTTTTGGCAGGCCAGAAGGGGGGCAAGCATTTTTGGCCGGTCAAAAGGGGCGTCAAGCGATTTTTGGCAGGTCGAAAGGGGGGGGCAAGCAATTTTTGGCACAGATATTTTGGGTACTGTTTCTATATTACGCCCTAAAAGGCGTAGGAAAACGTTAGGAACACATTCAAATATGCAATTTCCTGCTCGCTGCGCTCGCATTATATGATAAGACAGTTTCAGGTTTTAAATTCGGGTTCCCCAAAATCTTGCATGTGTAAGGGGGGGCAAAGATTTTTGGCACGTCAAAGGGGGGCAAAAGGTTTTTGGCACGTCGAAAGGGGGGGGCAAAGATTTTGGCATGGCCAAAGGGGGGGCAAGCGTTTTTGGCAGACCATTTTGAGAATTCACCCTTCAGGGGTACATATAATTATTGCACCACCCTTATTCAACCCTGATCCTTGAAGTCCCATAAACCATTGAAATTTCTGGTTTCAACTCTCATACTCCAAAAGTGCATGTTTAAGTTTGACGCATGACGTGTCATTTATTGACTGAAAGAAAGTGAACTTTTAATAGCTCTTAGAACACCAGATCCTCACGTATGTACATGGAAAACACTGCGACAATACGTAGTGTATTGTCACGGTGAAGACCGTGCTTGGAAGAGTATGATGTATGCTAGCATACGTATGGTCACGGTGTATACCGTTGTCAAAATACCACGTACTTTAGTACAGTAATAACGCCCTCTGTTACGTATTTTCAACGTAGTGAAGAAATATTTGAGGTAATATGCGACCCCATAGAATATAAAAAGCAAAATATTGGTACATGTTAAAAATCAAAATGAGGTATGGGGCTGGCTGGGGGTGGCTACGGGGCGTTATCTCAAAAGGCAATATTGCTAAGACAATATTGTTCAAGGTTGCGCCGCAGGCTTATAAAGAAACAATGTTGCTCCAAAAACAATAGCAAACAAGCTTAAACTATAAATTAGCCCCCGATAGAGGGCAGGGCCTGAAGAATGAGGGAAATTATGGGGTAAAGAGTAAAAAAAATGTAAAAGTAGGCCTATGAAATGGGTGACGAGCTGTCCGTAAATATAACAGAATTTTCGTTATCAGTTCGTCATCAACAAACAACAATGAGTAAGGGTGACGGGCTGTCTCTAATTTTTAAAAATTAACCTTAATGTTAAAACCTTGAGTAACCTTAATGTAACGACCTTGAAATGTAACTTCTAAAAATACTAGTTTTTATATTCTATAGTGTTATATTACGTTGAAAATACGTTTTAAAGTGAATTATGACCAACAGAGGGCGCTATTACTGTACTAAAGTACGTGGTATTTTGACAACGGGATACACCGTGACCATACGTATGCTAGCATACAGCATACTCTTCCAAGCACGGTCTTCACCGTGACAATACACTACGTATTGTCAGTGTTTTCCATATGTGTATTGGGTCCTTAGAAATTGTACCATTTTGCCTAACGTGTTATCAACTGTTTACCAAGCGATTACATTGAGAATATGATCAAAGTTCGAGTTAACAAATTTTTCATTTCATGGGCAAACTGCATGTGTGAGCAAGCATGTAAGACATTATTTCTAAGTATTGCTCTATGGGTGAAATAAATATTGTCACACTTGGGCAATTCTAGAATTGCAAGGTCAAAGTTCATAAGAGTACAAATGTAACGATAGTCACATTTTGTCCAAACTCATTTAAAAATATTGGGAACATTTATAGTTAGTTTGAAGTATCCAGGACTTATCCTTCCCGAGTTATGACCAAACAGGTAAAAAGTAAAAGCGGGGAGTGAAGTTCACCTCCTCTTTTTTTTACAATGACAAGTACAGTAAGCAAAAGAATTAAGGTACCAGTTATGTTCACTCACTCCTGTATATCCTAAACAAGGATACATATGTCAAAATTTAACTAAGCAACCAATATCTGTACCGTTTAGCTCTGATGTAAGACCTCGCTTGTTGAAATTTGTTGAGAATTAAAGAAACGATGATCTAAAACCCAAAGAAGTAACGAAATCAAAAGTTCACTTTCATGTTTTAATCAATGGAAAGCACGGCGGTAGTTTCCATGGGCTTATGAAAGCACGGTGCTAGTTCTCTTATTCGAGAACGCTTAATGTAATAGATCAAATCTTCCTTGGGATTGGATCATTATGGCTTTATTTCTTGACCGATTTTAACGAATGAGGTCTTAAATCCGAGCTAAAAAATGCAGCTATCGGCTTCTGGTTCTAATTATGACATATCTACCTTGTTTAGAATATACAGTGGTACCTTAATTGTTTTGCAGACTGTATTACTATAATGACAAGAAGGAAGCTATCGTAGTTGCTGAAACTGAAAACTAAACTGCTCACAGAAAGCACCATTCCACAATAAATAAAAGACTCTTTATGAACAATTAATCTAGACTATGGAACAAGAGATTGTGGGCTCGTACCCTGGTAGAATCAATTTCTTTACTTTTTTTTAAATAATAATAAATCCTCGTTGTGAACAATGATGAATATGGCTACTGCGATGCACTGTTAACTACGGAAACATATTGCATGCGGGAAAGCGGTTTGCAGTAGCGAAGTATAACACAATTTGTCATTTTTAAAATCTTACCTTTTACCACGTATTACCATATCTTGCTAAAATCATGTACTACATCATATCAGTATCAAAGTACCTCTACTACGTGTAACGACGATTATATTGAATATTTTCTTAAAAGACCTGTTACGATACATGTATGTAAAATGACTAGATATGAAAACTCACACTCCAAAGCACGAAAAGTGGAAATCACTATTGACTAAAAGGATTGAACTTTGCCGTAGAATATTGGATCATATAGGTTATTGATTATTGACCAAATGATTGCAAACAAAACAAAGATCAAAGTTCACTTTAAGTTGCATATTTTATGTACTAGTACATGTATGTACATTGTACAATTTGTACGTGTAAATAATATACAAGTCAAGCAGTAATAATAAAAGTTACCTTCAAATGGGCATTTCGTGATCCATAACAACATCCCCTACTTTTTAAAAAAAACAAAGTTGAAATTTTTATACCACCAGAAATCTATGCCAACATAATGTTTTGTGTGCAAAAAAATGTCTTGCAGATTGATTCGCTCAGCAAAAATATCGTCAAATTTGAATGTTCTGTTATAGATCATTGTAGATGTACCATTAGCGGCAGTAATATGATGTATTTTCCTTCCATTTATAGGTCAATCCCATTCTTCAGATAAATGGAATAAAAGCTACAATTTCATATTCAATAAATATTAAGGAATAAAGATAAATAATAAAATAATAAATATTTATTGTGCACGTTTTCTTAACATAACAGTCATTCAAATTCACACCACAAGTCTAAATATTCACAATCACTAAAATATCATTCTCAAATCAAAAGAAAGTGAAAAACAAGGGTACTCACTATCATATCAGCGTCAAAGGGTAAGTGTTGGGGAGGGTTGATTTTACAAAATGCTCAAATGAAGAATATATAATATTATGGGGTTGGAAGTTACACCTGTCATAAACTAAATATGACCATAGACATGTGCATGAAGTGACTCTCATCTTCCAATATGGTGACATCTTGACGACATGGTTTTAGGCTAACCTGCATACAATTATATCACTGTAATTATGTACAACTATTTAACCTTTTATTAAATCAAATTACTGAATTACCCAATTAATATGCTCGCAGTCCCGTTTTGACCTTTAAAAAAAAGTCGTAACTGAGCATGACCATACTATCAACAACGTGTATTTAACATGAAGTAAATGCAAAATAAACATAAAGTTATGCAAAATGTTTTTGTTTGTTTTTAAACAAATTCTATTTAAAGCCATAATGTACGATCTTATAATATGAAATTGGTTTATTTTTTTCAAACCTGATTTTTTTGCACATTTGTAATGTTTACACATGTCCCAACTTGCACCTAAATGGAACCGGCCAAATTTGTTGTCTTTGTAGGTCAACAGAGCAAAGTTTGACATATTATCATAATTTAAAAAATATGATAATATGTCCTCCCATTGAACTGTGTGTTAAATGGCCAAAATAACCAGTGGGGGTTCTTTCACTTTCACTTTACCTTGTTATTTCAACATAAAATGGACAGCAACCCTTCCCGTCAGTTATTACTAACATTATTTCAACATTTTGAATAAAGAATAACAAAATCCAAATTTGACGGAAATCGTACATTAAGGCTTTAAGAAAAGATTCTAATTAAAAAACCATTCTATTATTCTGTACATAAAGATGAGCATCAAAGCGGTTTTCATTCTTTGCCATACATGTTCATAAGTGGAGAAGACATTCGTATGCAGATAACCTGCCAAGTAAATTAACCGCAATAAATGTGGCATTTAATTATTTTCACTGTCTGGTGGCGAAATCCGGTGCCAGATGTTATTTATAGCAGCCTCAATGCCTCATACAACTTGATCTTGCTTACAATTTGAAAGTAATTTTAAAGGTGTTATTTTCTCATCGTGTTCAAAAGATTACGAGATAATTTGTAGATTTACTTTTTAAAGCTATTTTGTCATTACAATCAGAAAGGTAACCGGCATAGTAAATATATACAACATGCTAGAGGAAGAAAATGGATGAAGATGAAAGAAGTGTTTGATGAAATCGGACCTTACGTCCCTGAAAATAGTATATACACATCAAAAGTTGTACAATTCATAATCTATATTTCGAGGGTTCATAACCAGAAAGCCGTAACTCACTATGACCAGCTCTCACAATATGAGCATAAAGTTGGCTCCTTGCTTTGCTGCAAAATCAATATTTCCCCCACAATGTCTTTTGTTTTCTATTGAATTTGTCATGATGAATGGACTGTATCGTTTACAGTGCATTTGCGACTTTATGCTTATTTTGTGGGAGCATATGTGATTGTGAGTTGAGGCTTTCTGGCTCTCAACCCTCGATATACAGTAAGCCAAAAAATTAAGGTACCAGTTGTGTTCACCCGGCTGTATATCCTAAATAAAGACAAATATGTCAAAATTCAATGGAAGCACAACATTACTTCTCTTGTTCGCGAACGCTTTGTGTACAAAAATCAGTAGGGCATGATATGGATCAAACTGCAACTTTTGAATTGTCATCTTCGTTGGGTTTTTGGATCGGCGTGAGGTGTCTTTATTTCTTGAACAATTTCAACAAATGAAGTCTTTTAAAATTGGCCACTGGTTCCAATTATGACATATCCATCTTTGTGGAAGATATACAGAGGTGACCATAATTGGTTCCTAAATTCATTGGCTTACTGTATATAATACAATAAATGAATATAGGCCTATATCTCATCTCATAGTAAATCATTTCTGCCAAAAGCACAAGCTATAAATAAGAATAAGATATTCCATGCGACAAACAATTGGAACGGACGTAGGCCACATAGATTGTCGAACATCAATCCAACATCTCTCATATCCGCCTCTCGCGTTTGATCAAAATATGACAGTATATCAGTAAAGGATATTAATTATTATTGTATCTGAAAACAGTCAAATCATTCCCGAGTAATGCGACATGTTGCAGTTGCTCTTAATTTTCCAGCTATTGATTAATTATAAATTCTACATAATGTTCACAACAATATATCTTTTCTGACTTGCCTCAATTTATTAAAAATCTAAAACAGGTGATTCACTTAAACAGATTTACAAAAACAACAACGTATCCTATCTTTCGATTTATATACAGGAAGCCGGGACAGGTAGCAATGCTCTAATGATCCAGACAAGTAATAATTTCATAATTTGTGTGATTGAAATTCTTATAGTCAGGTACCTATTTTAGGGTTTTTTGCACCATTAACTATAGAGCATGTACAGGTTGACATTTGATCCATTTGTTTCATCAGAAACCGGGTGATAAATATGTATAAGTAAAGTTTTTAGGTTTCTCTTGTCTAAATGAATAATTTTGAGACAATTTGGAACAAGTTTCAGACAAATCGGAGCATTTTCAAAATTTGAATATCATATAAAAGGTCGTTGACCTTTGATCATAATCCCTGAACTATGCATCCTTCAGAAATATGACAATTGACTTGTTTGTTCCGTATGATGAGAGAAAGAGTTTGAGCAACTTTAACATTTTACATCATAATGACCTTTGACCTAAGCCGCACAGTGTCGACTTCCTATACGATAAATATAAATTTAATACTCCGTTGGTGAGCGACGGGCGAGTGGTATTTCACCGAACGCAAGAAAAGGAGTTCTATCTGATTGGCTAGCAATCGATCGCTTAGGTCGCTTAGTAGTCAACTACAAACTCAAAACTGAGCACGGTATTCAATTCGATTGAAATCGATATTCTATTATTGACGTAGATAAAGAGAGTGATAGTGTGTCAATAATGTACATTGTATTGCAACTTGATTCTACATGCATTCCTTTATATAAATATTTTCTCAAAGAGTTGAATTGATTACAATTTTACCCAGGATTTCAAAAGTTTACCGCCAAATTGCAGTTAAACATATCCACAGCAAAATACCGGTCCTCACTAATTAGTGCATTTAATTTCCAGTTAGTGTATTTAAGATAAAACCTGTGATTTATCTGACAACAAATTAAATTTTCTTGCAATAGAAATATCATATGGGATACTGATATGGTAGGCCGCAACCGCCACAACGTGGAGCTGCTACGCGTAGCTGACTTTTTGCTCCGTGGAGCCAAATTAGCTCAAATTGACCAATCAATGATCATGTTAGAGTTTTTCATTACTCGGAGGTAAAACTGACCAATCAAGTACGACTGAAGCGACATTACGTGAAGCGAATTTATTCATTAAGAATTTGCCAGACGAGCGTCACGTAGTTGCAAGATATCCTCGGTCACGAAAGTTATGATTCAAAAAGTAGTTTATGAAAAGTACGAACTGACTTATTATTAAGATGGACATGCACTCATAAGAAACTCATACCGGGACTCATACAGTATTGTACATAACTATATAGCTAGGCAGAGTGGTGGTAAACCATGCACACAGTTCTGCGATCTGCAGTGTATCGCCGGGAGCTAATTTGTATAACTTGCGGAATTCGACCTTCAGCAAACTGCAAACCAGTTCGGATTTACTTTATATACTAGTAGTAGGCCATACATACTGTAGTTACTGTCCGTTTCCCTATACACAATACTCAGTGCGCTCACCATTGACGCGTGACCTCTACAAATAGTGTATGTTAGAAGTATAGGCCATTGCCTAGTTGACGTCACTGTGTAAAAAATAACCGGCCAATATTTAAAGTATTCTCTGAAATTCTAGAAAATATAGTTTTGTAACATGTCCTAAATTTTAGCTAATTTAGGTGTTTGGAAATATTGGTACTTTTGTACCAAAAAATATGAAGAAATTATTTCTAAACCGTGTTAAGTCATTAAGCTTCTCATTTTCAAGAACGCTGGTTAACAATAAGCAGACTATTGTCTCATTTCGTAAACAAAAGCCCACAGTATTGTTACCTTGCGTTCGCTTTATAATCGTTCACCCAACTGAAACTATAATACCAGCTCATTGCTCATTGCACAGGTAAAACAGACACAAGTGCAGTGTGTATTTAACCAGAGAAGATCTGATGTAACATAGTTGAGCTGTTTTCATTGAGTGTTATCTTGGTTTAATAGCTTTTAATAGGGTTTAAGTCCTTCAAAGGTCGTGGTGAGTTCTACTGTAGACATGACTGCATCATGATTATTTTAAAGTCAACAACATTCAACAATATGATCACCGTGATAGTATGAGAGTATCAGTACCGTGGGTGTCAGTGATCCTGGACTGACACAGTAGACAAACAAACAAACAAACACGCCACACACCTGACACATGCATGCAAGGTAACATTGACTATACACTAATCAAACAATGGTATTGATCCTGTACAACTGGTCGTGGTTTATTTACAATCGATTCATTTAAAATCCCCATAGTAAACATTAATTTTGGCAAGAGTTTTCTCTCTCTGGAACGAGGATGCATCCACTGGCTCCGCGTAATGAAAAGATCTAACATGATTGGTCAATTTAGCTCCGCGAAGCGAAAAGTAAGCTACGCGTAGTAGCTCCACGTTGTGGCGGTTACGGCCAGCCATATATTAATCATGCGAAAATCGTAAAACATAGAATAGAAACAGTGTGGCAGGCTCTCAAAATCTCAAATTGTATGCATAGCCTGAGTCGCACGGCCTATCTCGAACAAAATCACCATGCGTAGTTGTTGAAAAACGTGAGGATTCATCGTACTATCACGGCAATTTTTAACACGAAGATATAGGGATGATGACGGTGTGAGCCGGTGACCATACAAAGGATATGAGATTTTGGACACAGGTATTTTTGCATTCCTATACACCTATGCAATGTATCTAAATCTATGTCCAGCTTTTAACCACAATGTTTGGCAAATTTCTATACGCCGTAGAAGTTATGCAATAATCGGATGAGTGCAATCTGCTTGAAGTGCAGTGCGATATATTCAAAAATTATATTCATCTATTGCTATGGTAATTCTTTAACATCATCACTTCTAAGGCGAATAGGGGCAAGCTATGGAGTACTGCTACCTGTCTATTGTAAAACATGTTCTTTTATAATTATTGTTCAAATTCTGTCTAATCATAAAAAGAGGTAGAAGACGCTAAAGAGTGTATGCAATAAACCAACCGGAACGGTATAACAATTGAAATGGCAGCCATGTTGGAGGACATTTCTAAGATAGCTTAAGATGACAGAGCGACAGGTCTCTAGATTGATTACACAACCGTTCATACCTCTGACCTGTTTTATTGTATTATCATGTGAATTGCACCGTGTTACCTTATTGAGGACATAATTTTATTTAAATGAGGATGACTCTGTCATGAGTGACGTATTTAATACCATATTGCATTTCTTCACCAATAAATAAGTCCAGGCTAAAGGTATAAACCATGACCGCATGAGTACCATGTTATGAAATCTAATAAATGACACACCAATCTGGTATCAAGTAATACCCTACGTCAATGTTTATGTTAAAGCAGGGAAGTGTAATATTCAGGGACAAGTGATTTGTGTGGAAAAAAAATAGCCATTTGCGCGGAGATTGCGCGGAACTGTTTTTCAGTGCAAATCATGTATCCCTGCCCATAGGAAAAAAGTACCCAATTGCATGGCGATTGCGCGGAAAAAAAGTTCCGCGCAAATCACTTGTCCCTGGAATATTATGCTTGCAGTTATAGCTTCGTTTAAATCTAGATTTGACTGAAGACGCCAGAGAATCTTCCACTGGATATATCAAGAGATCGTCTCCACTAGCTTATGTCAATTTATCCGTAAATATCTTTTTAAACATGGATGAGTTACTGGAAATGATTGCAATTTCATATCTGTGAAAGTACTTATTACTACAATTACTTCATTAACATCTGGACGTTGCAATTTTTTTATTACAGAAAATGATAGAATCGTTCATTATTAAGAATATTTGCTTGAATGGAAGTTTTTGAAAGAAAAACTTTTCGTGCAAATGCTTAAATTCCACCAATTGATAACTAACCATTCTTACAAGCCCTTGGTTAATTTTAACACACTCATTTGTTAAAGTCAAAATGAATTTAATACAATTCTTTACAGTAAAATGACTTTCTCAAGAGTGCACACCAGTAAATACAAGTCTCCGATACCCTGGGAGCAAAAAATCAGTGTTTCAAACGAGGAAACGTGCAATATGACTAAATTAAATACATTAGAAAAGGCTTAAAACCCAACTATTAGGCCCTGATTCATATTTAATCCTCATTTAGGCCTGGGAAATAGATTGTCTGTGAAAAATGAGCAGGATCTGACTTTTTATTACAATTTGGCTAAACTTTCAAAATGTGTTACATTTTAGAAACACCAAGCTATTCGTGAGGTGGTGTATGCTGTATGGGCTATAGGGTGATCTAGTCGGCATTTTTCTGGAAAAAAATGCTGGACTCCGTATATAATTTCTACAATAGATGACTTCATCTGACCTTCGACTCGCAGAAAGGGTAAGTTTTGAAGAACTGAGTCGCTCTGGAGTCAAGAAAATGACGTTTTCCTGGACCCTGTTTGTACAGAAAGTCAATGGGAGCTATTTACTGGTGTGCACCCTCAAGTTCGAAGGAACCAGGTCTTCGCCTGCTTGCTTTATTTCATGTAATAATTTGCTTGTAAGAATGCACTAAAATGTGATGCGATCAAGCAAAATCAGTCGGAACTCGGAAATATGAAATTTTCAGTTTCTTACAGGATAGTAAAAAGCAACTACAATGCTGCATTTTGCAGAAAACCCCATTGAAATTGAACATCCAGTTCCAAAGATATGACCAATTAAAGAGTTTCCAAAACATCAAGAAACAAAAAGAAATATTTCCTTTGTTTGGTTATATCCCAAAATCAATATTTCCGAGTTCCGACGGATTTTGCTTGATCGCGTCACAAATATTAAAACACAATCTAAAAGGCTATTCTATTTGTACAGTTTCGATCCAGTTTAATTATAACGGAGTAAATTCAAACCCAGCACGAATTCTGTTTACATCATATGCTATCATAGCCTGTGGAAAATATGCATAAGTGGAAGTATTGATATATATTGTAGAGATACAAGAATAAATTTCGTCAATATAATGATATTCATCTCATACTCACTAGTTTAGTTACTTTGTTGCATTTACAAATTTCCCGAGGGAAGTTTGTCAACATTAATGTCTGCTTGTATTCCTAAACATAAACATGAATTATAACCGTCTTTTACAGGAGCCAAACAAATAGGCAGGCATGTGATATGTAATGTTTTTAAAACTCTGCTTTGCAAACGTTCCAACCATGTGCATGACGCGGTTTTTGATGTTCTGTCGACACAAGAGATTTCCACTGGTTTCATTTTAATAATCTCTCTATCACCACCACTGTAGTTTTAGAACGTCATCGCGTTTATGTAACACTAAATTGTGGAGCGCGATATGAGTGTGCGTGACAGAGATATTTTACACTTAGTGAAAAGGGGAACTCGATGAGGCTGAAATTGGCTAAATTACGGTGAGAGAGCATTTGGCCCTCTAGAGGTCGGCAACTAATACGGCAACATTGAAACACAAACTTCCCATGCTATTTGATGGCTTTCCTCAGTTACATATGTCCTACGGCGTAAAAATGGATAACCAGTCGGTGCTTTCCTGAAGTCTAAGTATAGTTTTCAGGGAAATTTATTGCATGCGAAAAATTTAGTTGGTAATCATATTGAAGTGTTCGTTAAAACGGGTAAAAAAAGGCATACTATATACATGTATCGCCTATTATTATGTCATCTCCGGAAAATGGTTTCATTACAGGGTCTAAGATCGCGTCGATCCAATAAAGTACAGCCGTCTCAAAAAAAAAATGTGTAAGTGAAAAGCGCCCTCTTTGGCAATTAGAAAATATTGTTGTGACATGATGCTTACATTAACGTCAAGGGCGTAGTCTTAGCTCTCAAATGCCGTTTGTTCGGTTCAAAGTGCTTGTTTTAATCTCGAGATATGTTTACTTAACAACGAAAGGGTAAAATCACAATTGTGCCACTTTTACTAGGAAGAGGGCTTTACATGCAAATCAACGATAGCATCAAGTTTATCAAGGGTCCCTTCATGAAATCAAAAGAATGCATCGATTATCATGATACGTACAGGTATAATTATTCTCTTTTTTCACTTAATACAGATTAAGAGATAAATAAATATTTCACATTCTGCTGTAAAATAATGTCAATGATTTTATCATGGTAAACACTGTTCTCTTTATCACTCAAGATATGTTAAAAGACAAACAAATATTGCACATTTTGTTGTAAAATTAAAATCATGTCAACGAAATATTGCACTAAAAATTTAAAATCCATTGATGATTTTCATAAAATCATAAGTACAAATTATAATATTTACGATTGTGCAGTAGCTGAATCCGACATTGCTTGAAATCAACAGTTTAGTCCATTTTATAGTTTGGTCTTTGACATTATTATTCTTGTACATGGGCACTCAGAGTCCCCTTCCTTCTACTTGACCGCCGCCTGTAGCGATGCATCTTGCAGTCATGTCATTTGTCTTGCTGCCCTCGTCTTCAATACAATTGTATACTGAGCAATTGTTACATAATCATTTCTAATCCTTCAAATGAATGTTCTTTTATTAACTGTACTGTACAGGTATTTGGATATAACATTCTATTCAATTTTCTTAAAAGTGGCACAAAGGGGTTTTCATAAATTTGTGTTCAGTGAAGCAGATCTCTGGATTACCGAAACCAAAATGAATGAAACAAAAGGTATTTGAAAGCTAGGACTGCTCCCTTGACGTTGATGTAAGCAGCACGTCACAACAGTATTTTCTAAATGCCAAATATGGCGCTTTCCACTTGCATATTTTTTTAGACAGGCTGTATATGATAACAAACATGACAAAGTGTCTTGCCTGAGGAACTACAATGCACTGATTCACGGACAGTCTGCTGAAGTAATATGTATCCTTCTTTATGAATTTACAACTTCTATGCCTCCCTCTGTCACTGCCCACTGATATGTCCATCTTGAAATGATCGCATAGATCCAATAAAGTAAATTTATAAACTGCCATGCACTAATTCAATGGCAATCGGCTGAAGTAAAAGGTATCCTACTTAATGAATTTGCAACTTCTATGCCTCTCTCATATCCATACTCTCACACAGAGAGTTGTACCACTACAATTTATACAAACAAAAACATAGCCTTTTGAATATTTCATAATTTATTTGATTCATCACCACGAAAGTACAAGCAGGCTTTATATCAAGTAAAATATCTATTCCTGACACTTCTTGTAGAAATGACATTGAGCGTAGCTCAAACGCACGCTTGCCTTGGTAAAACCTCGGGAAAGAATGTAAATATTTCCTTTCTGTAAGCCTCTAGTGAAGCCACTTAGCACACACCTTAAACATTTACCATTTCCGTGCGGACGACTGTATAAAAGAGTAGCATCAAAGGCGCATCATGCAGTTATTGTTAACTACATGTATGCACACAACACAGGGGCACTCACAATAGGCAATTGAACATTACTGGTAGCGCTGTGTTGTAGCTATAGGGGATGAACTAGTTAGCATCATATATAAAAAAGTATAAAAGCTATGATTTTAGTACTTGCTCTATGTTTCAATTACTTATTCTTTTCCAAATATCTGAATCTTCAACCCGGTACAAGCTTTAATAACGAGGGAACATACATTTTTATTAAAAGAAATCCTACCATCTATCCAAACTCGCCGTGTTATTCCAATGCACATTTTGCTTCACCGGGCAGCCCTGGCTTGGTCATATTTGGAAGATTGGTGTCATAAAACCGTCATAGGTACAAATTTAGTACTTTCTGTCAATCAAGTATGGCTTGTTCTCTACAAGTCAATCTTTAAATAATTGGCATAGTCCTTATAATAACGGTGGTCTGCCTTGATGAGTAAATGCCAGCAAACAGCTGCCTTTCAGTGAAAAATACCCCAAAACTCGGTCAGTGGAGCTCCGCTCGTACATGTCAATAGCGTCATTATCGATTGGATTAGTCGTCCGTAGCGGACAATTCGGTCGCTCATTGGATTAATATTATCAGGTGGTAATAAATTTGCATTGGACAATAGATTACTATATAATGGTTTAGTACTGCATATATCGGTTTAATCTTCAATAAGCGGGTTTATGACTGGAAAGGTCACGGTGAATTTGCCGTGGACGTAACTGCACTATGGAAAATATAAGGGAGCATTATTTACTGTACCTGAGGACTGACAAATCATTCCAGATTACCAATCCGCCAGATATATTTTATTGATTAATTATAAGTATAACAAGGTGACTTCTCAGACTTGCCCCAATTCATCAGAATTCTAAACAGGTGATTCACTTAAATAGATTTACAAAAGAAAAAACGTATCCTACATATCGATTTGCAAAACATGTTCCTTTAGGATACTTGTATAACATGTATTTAATCATACAAAAAAGATTTGTCGACTGCCTCAGCATACAAAGAACTAAGAATTGCAATCGACTAATGCCTACGGAACGTAACGAACATCATGACCTTGTAAACAGGTTCGCTGTAACCTGGCGCCGTCCTCCCTTAACCGGCTTGTTTTAAGATCATTTTGAATGACAGCAATGCTTTCACATCAATATTGTGATTAACCAAAACGTGGAAAGTATATCAGTTCAGTTCAGTTCAGTTTTATTTTCATCTCAACACACATACATATAAATAACATGATATAAAAAAAAAAACATTTTGTAATAAATTAGTAACAATGCAATGCCAAATAATTTATAATTGAGATACCAATATTAATATTACAAAATAATATTTTAACAATGTGGTATGAGAGATGTGGATGCCACAGAAACGCAAAGCGTGTAAAGTTGTGGCACCCATTTGAAAGTTACAGACAAGTCTATAGCTTAAATACAATATTCGATATTTATAAGGTTACAAATTCTATGAATGCCATAGACAGACAACATAAAGTCCGAAAAATCAATGAAGCATAAAATGCGAACTAAAGCAGCGCAGTAAATCCATCATGCAGGAGAAAGCACTTTAAACATCATCATGTAAATATCCATTGATGAGGTTTTGTTTGAATGTTTTTTTAAATACTGTAGGAGACGGGATGAGTTTAAGGGATTGGTCAAGATCATTCCAGAGGAGAGCGCCATGTGTTTTGATGGTGTTGCTAGCAAAAACCGTATTAAATAATTGGATGTGAAAGTCTTTAGAATGTCTGGTATCGTGTGTATGGATGTCGTCATTAGTAGTAAAGAAGTTGTCGTAGAGGTCATTTGGTAGCATTTTGTAATGAAATTTATGCATAAAAAATGCTGTTTGAAATTTGAAAATGTCATGGATCTTAAGGGCATTTAATTGGTGGAAAAGTGGGTCAGTGTGGGCGAGCCACAAAGAGTTTGTGCACGTCCTAACAACTCGTTTTTGTAGGAGAAAAAGAGAATCCAGATTGGCGTTGTTTTTATCTGCCCAGACAATTGCGCAGTAAGTTAAATAGGGAAGCACAAGTGTATTATATAAGGTTTGCAAAGAGGCCTCCGGTAGAAAAGGGCGGACTTTACGTATAATACCATTATATTTTGACACAATTTTAGTGATGTGTGTAGTGTGTGATTTCCAGCTGAGGTTATCATCAATAAGTAGGCCTAGAAATTTGGTAGTATGAACCAGATTTAATTCTGTATTATCTATTAGTACTTTTATATTGATTTCATATTTATCATTGTATTTATTTTTAAAAAGCATATAATTAGTTTTTTTGATGTTTAGTGAAAGTTTATTTAATTTAAACCAATTTGATATTAAAATAAGCTCAGCATTAATGATTGATTCGAGGTGATGGTGATCTTCATGCGAGAAAAGTATGTTGGTATCATCTGCGAAAAGGATAAAATGTGGGATTTTGGAACACAGGGAAGGTCATTAATATATAATAAGAAGAGGAGGGACCAATAATTGACCCCTGTGGAACTCCGCAGGTGATATTCGTGAGAGGAGAAACTGCTTCATTAAATACCACACATTGTTTCCTATCACTGAGATAATTTCGAATCCATGTATTGGCCAGACCTCTGATACCATAATGATCGAGTTTGTTCAAGAGGATGTTGTGGTTTAAGGTATCGAATGCCTTACTGAGGTCAAGAAAAATGCCTGCAACATGATGCTTTTTATCAAGGTTTTCTGCAATTTTGCAATAAAGCTCATTAATGGCCATATATGTGGATCTTTGTGGCCGGAAACCAAACTGATGAGGACTTAGAATATCATGAAGTGAAATAAAATTTAAAATACGATTATAAATAACTTTTTCAAGAAGTTTTGATATTGATGGTAGAATTGATATAGGCCTATAATTAGAGAAATTGTGACAATCGTCTGCTTTAAAAATGGGTGTGACTTTAGCAATTTTTAGTTTTGAGGGTACAATACCGGATGATAAAGATGAATTGAAGATGTGGGTGAGAGGAATACTTATTTCGAAGATGATTGATTTTAGAAGATTGGAGCTTATTCCGTCTGCACCAGAGCTATAGGTGTTGTTAATTTTGGAAGAGAGCTTGATAATTTCCTCAATTGATGTTGGAGAAAGGAAGAGGCTTTTGTTGTTTGAAAAGTCATTGAAGGTTGACGGGGAATTATTATCGGGTTCCGGAATTTTTTCTGCCAATAATGGTCCAATATTTGTGAAAAAATCATTAAATTTCAATCCAATGTCTTTATTATTAGTGACTTTATGACCGTTAACGGTATCAGTAAAGAAATCAGGAAATTTCGTTTTTTTATTCCTACCTAAGAGTTTATTTAGAGTTTGCCACATTTTTTCATGTTATGACTGTGAAATTCAATTTCGGATGTGATGTGCAGTTTCTTTGAGGTACGAAGCAGTGAGTTTAAGTAGTTTCTATATTTATTATATTTCAGTTTATTCTCCACAGTGGGCTTAGAGATATATTTTTTATAGAGTCTGTCTTTAGTTTTAATCGATTTTATTAGGCCACTTGTAATCCATGGTTTCCGAGGCGATTTTTCTTTGGATAATTTAGTTATTTTGATTGGACAATGAATATCAAACAAGGTGGTTAATTTGTTATTGAAATCATTATAAGCACATTCTGTGTCATTGTTGTTTGTAATGAATGACCAATCCACAAGTGCAAGAGCACTTTTAAAACCTCTGATGTTATCTGGTTTCATTTGACGTGACTTTTTAAATGATGTTTTCTTGGATGTGTTATGACGTGAATTCCTATTAACGAGGGAAAATATTGGAAAGTGGTCAGAGAGGTCGGTAACAAAAATACCAGACTTAGTTACTTGTGATATGTTATTGGTGAAAATGTTATCAATGAGGGAAACACTGGTGACTCCATTTTTATTTGTTTTAATACGTGTAGGCCTATCTATACATGGGATGAATTGGTACGAGTAAAAAAGATGGACAAAAGTATTTACTTCAGGCCTAGAATCATATTTTAGGAGATCAATGTTGAAATCACCAGTGATGTAACAGGGTTTTTTCTCTTTAGTGACGATGTTCAGTGTATTGTCTAATTGCATAATAAAGTCATTCATAACAACTGTATCAGGTTTGTAAACTACTCCAACGATGGTGTTATGGGAGTTGTTTGTAATTTCAATAAATAATGAATCACAATCAGGGCAATCAATTTTTAAATCATGTCTAATACGATAATGGAATTTAGGATGAATGAAGAGAGACGCCCCTCCGCCAGTTCTTCCTCCTGGCCTGATGCAGTTTTCGTTTGAATAATCATTGAGATCGATGAGATCCGCGTCCTCAGATGACCTAAACCATGTTTCGGTGAAAGCGTATATATCAAACTGATGATCAATAGCTGAAAGATAGTTTGGTACATCATTGGCACGTTTATTAAGGCTTAATGCATTGAGGTGGAAAAGAGAAATTTCAGTGTTTTTGAAGTCAGTTGAGTTGAAAAGCTCAATGTCGAAGTAATTGCAATCAGTAATCATGGTGTTGTCAATATTACATGATTGATCGGATGTTGGTGAATTTGGGTTTAAAGTGCTATCAAAAGTAGATGGATTGAATTTGACATGTGACATAAAATCGGACAAATCAGACGTAGACATAACGAATAATAAATATACAATGCAAAAAAAAAATATATATATATATAATATATATATACAATCCAAAGTGAATAGGAATTGGATTATCTAGAAACAAAAGTAAATTAAAAACAGTTGGAACAGATGAGTCAAGCTCACTTATACCAAAATGTGAGGGAATAGGGGTGGGCTGGGATAATAATAAATACTGATAATAAAAGGGTAATGGCTGGATGTTGGCTAATACAAAGAAATATACTTCAACATGATCAAGATACTCAACATGTCATGAACATAAATATAGAATAATGAAAGAACAATTGGGAAGTGTATGTACACGCCTATCAATATACCCCAATATCATGAATTAATATCAACTGAACATGTCATCAGTAATGTAAGGTACTGTCAAATATAAATAAGTATAGTAGATATCAATATAGGCTGAACAGCTTAAGGGTAGACGAGGTATTGTTGGTCGAAGCAACCTAAAAAATCGATTTTCATTATCTAGATCAATATATTATTGAAAATTGACACCTTGATGTTTTGCAAAAGTTCATTCTACAAATCGTATACTCTGCAAACTTGCTTAATTTATTGTTGTTAATTAGTTATGTACGTTTTACAAAAGTGTTGTTGTTTCAGCCCTCTTCACAACGTAACTCAAGAACCGCAGCACCTATAAAAGTATATCTGTGATATTTTAATTCTTCTACACGCTCGCTATGAATTGAGCAATGCAATTTTTGCCAAAGCTCACTACCATTCGTAAGATGCTGTGAACTACCAAATCACAACAGTTTAAAATAATGAATAACCTTAAGGAAATGTCTATGAAGTATACACTCCAAATTTCAAGGATTCAAAATAAATCCCAAGGGACTGCGATTAGGGACCAATCAAGTGCCAGATCCAAAATCAAATCTTTAAGATTCAAAATTAAATCTTTAAGAATTAAAATTAAAATCCATAAGACTGACTTCAAATCTAAAATTGACCGGTCCCCAACCACAGTCTCAAGGATTCACTTTTAAATCCCTGCAATTTAGAGTGTAGGCCTACTTGCACTCTGTTGCACTGTATTTTGTGGTATGGTATGAATACCAAGATCTAACAATTCACCCAAATTGAGAAAGAGAAGCACAGGAACAGAAGGCAAAACATCGCACAAGTAGGACAAATATCAAAGACAGTAGACAGTATATCAAATAGTAGCCTATATTAATTTCATACAATATAACAAACTCATCACTAAGTTATAATTATTAGGTTTAAATTCGAACTTACGAGTACCCTTTCATCGTAAAATTCAGTTCTTCAGTCACGAACCTACATGCTTCAACTTGTTGACACCAAATCTTGATGCTAGAGTGGTCTTACCACATCCTGGTCAATGCAGAGAATCATTATCATTGCAAGGTTTTTACCATTTACATGCTATAGGTAATACACACCTGTATACATTTTGATTTTCATCCAGTCAAGACGTGTTTCACACGTTGCTCCCATCTAATGGGAAAATCAATGTAGTGGTTAAGCTTATTGACTTGCATTGCCAATGCCTGTATAATATAACCAGTGTATGTAGTATAGTAATATGTAAGTACTACTCAGTACAACTTTGTATTTATTTATCATATACCACTGGTTGGTGTAATATTTATTGTATTTGCATTGTCAAATATGGCTGAATATAACATTGTCAATGTTTGTATATACAACAAGTGTATGAACTATTGTAACATGTAAGTACTACGAGTACAACTGTGTATTATATTCCTCACTCTATCATACCACTGGGTTGCATAGTACTGTTATTGTATTTGTCAAATATGGCTGATAACAAACTACCAGATGTAGATGACTTTCTGGACAAAATGATGTCAAGTTCAAAATATAAAGAGTTTCTGAAAAATGTAATCACTGAAGTCATTGATGAAAAAATTGTTCAACGTATAGAGAAATGCGAAAGTGATCTATTTGACCTTTCTAACAAAGTAGAAGCTCTTGAAATTGCCAGGAAGAGAGTAACGTAGGTAAAGAAGACCTGTCTCAGCAAATGAAGTATGTAGATAAACAACTAAATGACATCCAACAGTATAGTAGACGTAATAGTCTCAGGGTGACAGGCATACCCGAACATCTTAAAGAATGTACTGACACTATTGTAAAAGACCTGGCAAAAGAGAAATTAGGTATCACCATAAACGACAGTGATGTTGACAGAAGTCATAGAGTCGGTAAAATGAATGAAGAATCAGAAGACGGTAGTAAAAAACACAGGGCAATCTTGGTCAAATTTACCAGCTACAGGCCAAGAAATAAAGTTATCAAAGCTAGAAGCAAATTGAAAGGCTCTGGCATTACTATACATGAAGACCTGACTAAACAAAATCAAAGCTTGCTATCCAAGACAGCTAAACATCCAGGTGTTGTCTCTGCATGGAGTATTGATGGTCGCATCTTTGCCTCGATTCCAAGTTCAGCTCCAGGTAAAACTGTGATCATACTTGTAAGAAACACAGACGACTTTAAGAAAATACCTGAAGTCGATGAAGGCATTGTGGCTAATCTGAAAAAGCTAGCTAAGTCAAAATCTAAACCTCATGTAACTTCGCCCAAACATGCAATGCAAACAAGAAATAGATCTAGTAGCTTAAAGTAATTTAAGATGATGTTAGCTATCATCCCATTTCCATGATTATAGTGCCTGTATCAGATCCTGTAAATATTATCTCTGGTGTTTCTGATACTGTAGGTCTATAAGGTTTGTTATTGTTTGTTATGTATGATTCCTCTGTTGTATTTATATCCACCATTTGTTCCTTACTGATGATATGATGTGTCTACATATTCAATGTATGTTGCTATAAATGTGCCTGATGTATGAATCCTGTTGGTTAGAAAATTATATATTTGCTGCAGCTCCAAATTCATGCTTTATTGTATTCAATATGCCTGATGCATGAATCCTTGCTTGTTCTATAATAATGATTTTGCTGTAACTGCAAATATATGTTTTGTTGTTCCAAAAATTCATGTAGAATAACATAATTAGTCAATGTGTTGATGCATGAGTCCATGTGGATTCCAGAAGTGATCTTCCATGTTGTTTCTAATATTTTTTGTTTGATATTATAATACTGTACCCGGTACGTAAAATGTGCCCAATGTATAAATGACATGTTGATTCCAAAATGATATGTTTTTATCTACAAATTCATGTACGTTATTATATTCAATGTACTTAATCATGCGAATCCGTGTTTATTCCATCAAATGATATCTTGGTTGTATCTGATATAAATCATATATAATTATTGATAATATGGATCCATATTCATTACATACTGGTATCCACAGTGTTTCTTCTATTAATTTATATATTCTGTAGGCCTATGCATGATGTATGAATCTATGTTGGTTTCAATGATATGTATCTTGTATAATTCCAATTTTGTGCAAATATAAGCAATATAATATGAATCCATGTTGGTCCTAAGAAGAAGTTGTCTCTGTTGTATCTACAAATCCTCGCCTGTATACAGCATGTTTAAGACACAATCATTGTTATACTTGTTTTGTCTTATCCCATGTATGCCATATCTGCATACTCATGATTATTATTGTGCCTGATCTATGTTCAAGGGTATCCATGATATGACAGTTATGTTGTATCTTCATATTTATGGATGTTGATGCAATGTTAATTCTAATATTTCTTGTTTGATGTTATATAATACTGTACCCGGTATGTAAAATGTGCCCAATGTATAAATGACATGTTGATTCCAAAATGATATGTTTTTATCTACAAATTCATGTACGTTATTATATTCAATATACTTAATCATGCGAATCCATGTTTATTCCATCAAATGATATCTTGGTTGTATCTGATATAAATCATATATAAATATTGATACATAAAGTGCGATTCATAATATGGATCCAAATGCATTTCATACTGGTATCCACAGTGTTTCTACTATTAATGCATGATGTATGAATCTATGTTGGTTTCAATGATCTTGTATAATTCCAATTTTGTGCAAATATAAGCATTATAATATGAATCCATGTTGGTCCTAAAAAAAGTTGTCTCTGTTGCATCTACAAATCCTTGCCTGTATATATACAGTGTGTTTAAGACACAATCATTTTATTACTTGCTTGTCTTATCCCATGCCATATCTGCATACTCATGATTATTATAAATGTGCCTGATCTATGTTCAAGGGTGTCCATGATATGATAGATATCTTCATATTTATGGATGTTGATGCAATGGGTCTATATGCATGTTGATATAATGTATCTAGTATATGAGTCCAAACATGATCCTCAATGATATCTTTATTGTAGGCCTACGTGTATCTGCGAATGCATGTTTTACTGTATTCAATATGTATGATGCATGAATCCATGTTTGTTCTATAATAATAATTATGTTGTTACTGCAAATATATGAAAGTGTTGTTCCATAAATTCATATTGGATGATATAATTACGTCATTGGCCATTTTGGTGTATTAGGACCTATATTTTATAAATGATATGTGAAGTGATGATGTATGAGTCCACGTTGATTCCAAACTTGACCTTCCATGTTGTTTCTAATATTTCTTGTGTGAATGTTTAAAAAAATACTGTATCCGGTATGTAAAATGTTCCCAGTTTATAAATGACACGTTGATTCCAAAATGATAATGTTTTACTTACAAGTTCATGTACGTTATTATATTCAAGGTACTTAATCACGCGAATCCATGTTTGTTCCATCAAATGATATCTTGGTTGTATCTGATATAAATCGAGTATTTGATATATAAAATAGGATTCATATTCTGGATCCAAGTTCATTTCACAATGGTATCCACAGTGTTTCTACTAATTTTTTGTATGTTGTATGCCTGATGTATGAATCTATGTTGGTTCCAAATTATATGTATGTTATATATTTCCAATCTTGTTCAAATGCAAGCAATACAATGTCCTGACTCCTGATACATTAATCCATGTTGGGTTTAAGAAAAGTTATCTCTGCTGTATCTACAAATCATTGCCTGTATATGTACAGTGTGTTTATTAGATGCAAAATCATTGATTGACTGTTGGTTGATGTTGATGCAATGGGTATTATGTATAATTATGTCTTTGTTCTTTAAATTTCTGTTTGTTGATATTATACAATGTGTGTAAACATGAATCATTGACTGGTTTTACAGTGATATCTTTGTTGTTCAGGTATCTGCAGACTCATGTTTGCTTTAAAATACACACGATATGGAGTATGTGCATGATATATGAATCTATGATGTATACTTCTATGTTATAATAGTTACATGATGACATCGGCATGGTTTATTTGTTGTATCCATATAGCCACCCTATTTCATATGCCTGACACGGTCTATGAATAAATCACGGTTCAAAATGATATCTATGTTGTTGTTTTTAACACTTTATGTATAATTTTTAATATACAATTATGTGTCTGGTCTATTTGAATCTTTGCTGATTCCACTAATGATAACTATATCTTCAATTCCTTCAAACCCTTGTAGGTTAACATGTACAACGGGATTTACAATTTTGTTGATATATTATCTCATGACAATTCTAAATGATATCTTGTTGTATCTACACTGATCCATGTTTATGATATACATTAATGTTCCCGTTAGCAATCCATGTTCAGTTGGTTACAAAATGATATGATTACATAACGGTTCCAAATGACTCTAAAGATGCAATATTGTAAACTCTTAAATGGTTTTCTTTTTCATGTATGCTTGTATACAATTCATGTATGTCCTCAATATACAGATTTTATGAATCTAGTACCTTTATTCTATAAATTGGTCTTGTTCAAAGTCAAATGCTGCGTCATTCAACATCGATATGTGTCTTAATTGTTTTTGATAAATATGTTCTTTATAAATATGTTCCTTATAATATTGGCATGCAAGCTTAGTAATATCTAAGTATAACCCTAATATTTTGCTGTGTGTTTACAGCATAACTAGGTTATTGCTTTATATATTATTTTTACTTTATTTGTTTGTTGTTTTATTTATTTATGTCTTGTTTATGTGCTATATGCTCCCATCTTGTAAAAAGAAATCATAGAAAGTTAATTTGCAATTTATGTAAGAAATATGTTCACAAATGTTGCAGTGACCTATCTGCAAAGGAATTCAGAAGCAATGACTATACAAAATATTGGCATTGCTCCAGTTGTAATGAAAATTTGACACTGCCTTTTAATCATTTTACTGATGAACGTGAATTTCAACTTGAATTGTATAGGTGTTTTGAGGACATGTCGGCTGATACTGAATATATGAAATCCCATTTCGATAACATGAAATACAATCCTTTTGATAATGATGATGCATTTGAAGTAAATGATTGTAATAATAACACACAATATTTTTCCACAGACAATCTAAAAGAAACAGCCGGTATAAAAAACAGCAATTTATCATTACTTTGTAGCAATGTAAGAAGTCTGACTAAAAACTTTGATGCATTAAAGGAATTACTCTCAGAAATTGATGTAAACTTTCAAATCATTGGACTGGTTGAAACTTGGTTGAAAGAAAAGCCTCATGATTACTATCATCTAAGAGGATATAACCTCGAATTGTGTAATAGAAATGACAAGAGAGGCGGTGGTGTATCTATGTATGTTGATGAGAATATTGCTTATAATGTTAGACATGATATTAATGATCTAAATCAGTTGAAGTATACTGAATCGTTGTTTATAGAAATTGAAAAAAGTAATTCGCAAAACATTGTAGTTGGTGTAGTATATAGACCACCTGACCAAACTATTGATGAATTTAATAAATATATTGATGCTGTATTATGTAAAATAACAGGTCAGGAAAATAAGCTCCTATATATAATGGGTGATTTTAATATAAACCTACTCAATGATGATGTTCATAAACCAACTGGTGAATTTGTAGATGTTATAACATCATATTCTCTATACCCTAGTATAACTAAACCGACTCGGATAACTAGAAAATCAGCAACTCTGATTGATAACTTTTTACCAACAATTATGCAAATCAAACATCTGGCATTATTCTAACTGATATAAGTGACCATCTTCCTATATTTGTATCTACAAACTTAAGTGTTTATGGTAAAAATACCAAAGATTTTGTCATCGAAATTAGGGATATGAGTGTACAAAACATTGATGCACTTAAAGATAAACTTAGCAAGGTTGACTGGGACAATGTGTGTGAAAATCATGATGCCAATGTATCATACAACAAGTTTATTGAGAAATTTAAAGCGGTATTTGATGAATGTATTCCAAAAAAGGTAGTTAAGACATCTCATACAAAAAATAGAATGCCTAGGGCACCTTGGATAACATATTCTCTACTAAAATGTATTCGTAGAAAGAACAAGTTGTTCAAAAAACATATCCAAAAACCTACTGATGCGAATGTACATAAATATAAAATGTATCGTAACAAGTTAAACTCCTTATTGAGGAGGGCAAAACAAAATTATTTCAGTTCACAACTGGACAAAGAAAGGTATAATATGAGAAATACATGGAAAATTCTGAATTCTGTACTCAGATGTCCAAAAAGACATCTTCTCAAAAGTTTGTAAGTGACAATGAAACTTATAATGATCCATCAAAAGTAGCAAACAAATTCAATGAATTCTTTGCCAGCATTGGACCTACACTAGCTGCCTCTATAAAACACCAAGGTAAAAATTTTGATGAGTATCTAACTAATAGTTGCAACTCTAGTTGTTTTTTCAAACCGACAGACGAAAATGAAATCCTGAAGATTATTAACAACTTAGGTAATAGAAAAAGTCCAGGTTATGATCTAATAAAGTCTGACGTGGTAAAATTGGTTGCCACTGAAATTTTATATCCTTTGAAAATCATTTTCAACAAGTCACTAACAGAAGGAATTGTTCCTGATGCTATGAAAATAGCAAAGGTTGTACCTATATATAAGAAAGTGATTCTCCACAATTATTTGGTAATTATAGACCAGTATCTGTGTTGCCTTGTTTTTCAAAAATTCTTGAAAGAATTGTTCATGAAAGATGTAGTAACTTTTTAAATGCCAAAGAATTACTGTACAATAGGCAATATGGGTTTCGTCATAAACATTCTACGTATATGGCTGTATTAGACTTGATTAAAGATACAAACAAGGCTATTGATGAAAATATGTATACTGCAAGTGTCTTCATGGACCTTTCAAAGGCCTTTGATACTATTGATCATGACATCTTATTACAAAAGTTGTACCATTATGGTTTTCGTGGTGTACCGTATAACTGGTTTGAAAACTATCTGTCAAACCGTAAACAATATGTATCTTTTAATTCTGCAAAATCATCTTGTACCAGTGTGAAGTGTGGGGTGCCACAGGGCTCCATCTTGGGGCCACTACTATTTATTATATATATGAATGACATTAGCAGAACATCCAAACTTCTATCGTTTATATTATTTGCAGATGACACAACTGTTTTTCTTTCTGATAATAATATTCAAAGGCTTTGTGACAATATGAATAAAGAATTGAAGGAGATTGTTAACTGGTTTAAGTGTAACAAGTTATCCCTGAATGCTAGTAAAACAAATCTTATGTTTATTGGAACACCTCATCAAACAAAGAATATAACTGATGTCCACAATGTATTTCTAGATGGATGCAAACTTTCACGTGTATATGACGTTAAATTTCTGGGCATTACACTTGATGACAACCTAACTTGGAGGTCACATATTAACAACATTAGTAAAACATGTTCTAGAAATATTGGTGTCCTAAACAAACTTAAACTATTTTTACCAAAAACAAGCCTGTATCAGTTGTATTGTACGCTAATCTTACCATATTTAAGCTACGGTATAATATTGTGGGGTTCTGCTAATAAGTATAATTTAAACAGACTTGTGAAGCTCCAGAAAAGAGCAGTAAGAATTATAAATAATAGTTCGTATCTTTGCCACACCAAACCATTGTTCGAAAAGTACAATTTACTTAATATATGCCAACTGTATAATAAAGAACTGGGTATATTTATGTACAAATATCATAAGGGTCTATTACCAAGTTCATTTGACAACTTGTTCATAAACATGAAGTCTATTCACAATTATAATACCAGAAAGAAAGAGAATTATCGAACTGACATCCATAAAGTCACTGATGTTTTAACACTTGGTCCTAGGCTGTGGAATAGTTTGCCAAGTGAAATTAAAGAAGCTAAACTGGTAAATGAATTCAAAAATAGTATGTTAAGGTATCTAAAAGATAACAAAAAATGTCACAATTCATATTGTGCTGAATCTATGTTATTCATTATACTATTTGATACTACACTACTGCTATAATATTTGCCTACTTAACATTGTATTATGGTAAATTAAAATGGGTTCTTATAATTCATATTGTGCTGACTCTATGTTATTCACTATACTACTTGATACTATACTACTACTAAAATATTTGTTTGCTTGAAATTGTATTACGGTAAATTAAGATGGGTTCTTATAATTCATATTGTGCTGACTCTATGTTATTCACTATACTACTTGATACTATACTACTGCTAAAATATTTGTTTGCTTAAAATTGTATTATGGTAAATTAAGATGGGTTCTTTGTTTATTTATTTATGTTTATGTGTATATTCGTTGTTTTGATTAAATTATAATTATTTGTTAATTAAAAGGTGGTACATCGTTATCAGGCCTCGGCTTTGTGATGTACCTACCTTCATCAAATCTTGTTAATACACAATAATTGTATATTATAATAATGCTATAATGTTTGTAATGAGATTGATGAAAATAAAGATTGATTGATTGATTGATTGAATGTCCACGTTGGTATAAGTTGGTTGAGTCAACAATTAACAGTGTTAAAGGAAAACACGAATCTCAACAACGAATTAATCACAGTAAGGCACATTCTTCCTGAAAATTGAATGCGTTTAATTTTTTTTTATCTTTCGACAACCATGATGGTGTTACTGTTTATGATTTATTAAACATTTTCATACAAAAGAAAGATGGCTGATTTTATGATATATTATTTGAAACCAAGAGGACAAAACAGAACCAATACAAACAACACACACAAAACAATGACAAAGACAAGAGGACAAATTTCCCTTTACACCATTCTGAATTTACTTGACAATGTATAATATGGGTAGAGAGTCTTCGTGACACATTTTTTTCATCTGGGCTCAAATAACGTTCATTTAGGATGCATCTAATGAATGTAAATGGACAATACATTTCAGGTGGCATCATGGAAATAAACAATACAGTGACACATGGGATCTTTTACCATGATTAATATCATGTGGTATTGCACGTTTTGAATTTTAATTGTGATCTTATATAAGATTCATGATTTATAGAAGTATGAAGAATTGTTAAAATACTGTGAACAGTAATAGTTTGTGATGTGCTATCAAGACATGTAATAATCGTACCTGTTTATGTTACTACAATAATTATGCCTCCAGAGCTTTTGAAAGCTATGTTAACAAAATGGCATAATCAATGCCTTTGTTGTGGATATTAGGAAAATATGTAAATCCCCTTAATAACTAGGGTAATTAAGTATGTTTTCTGCTTACCCGAAAGGGTATGTTAGGTGGAAACAAGTAGATTTAGCATTAATCTACTGTATTGTAAGCATCACTACGCACATGCAAAACAAGAATCACTGTAGGGCTTTAAGATATCATATTTCTCACGGAGAAGTTAACTGATATCGTTCTTATTATAAAAGCTTTTAATCTGGAAAATATTCCTTCAGCAACTTGAAACTTGAAAATCTCACATCACCTATATCAATATGATAATGACCTTGTTCTACAACGTCTAAATGCCACTTACAAGTCAATGGTGTAGCTTGTAGCAAGGCTTATTCTAATTTTAATTTTATGTAATGTTAATTTTAGTAGTATCCATACAGCTGGTTTAATTTAGTGGAACTTATTGCAAAAATCTTCAAGAGCGTCGAATTCTGTGAAACATTTCCGACGAAATGTGTATTTAATTTCAAAAAATGATTAAATGCTGAGCATTGTAGAATGAATGAATGAATGAATGAATGAATGAATGAATGAATGAATGAATGAATGAATGAATGAATGAATGAATGAATGAATGGATTAGGTGGTATTTGGTGAGAAATTATTTGATTCACTAGCAAGATCCTAATATGTTATTTTCGCGAGTATGGTTATAGATATTATAGTGACCTAATAATGTTTAAACATTGCAAAACTGTGCATGGCGCGGTTTGTGGTGTTCTGTCGACGCACGAGAATTACAAGTGTATAATTATTTACCACTGTAGTTTTAGAACGTCATTACGTTTATGTAACACTAAATTGTGAAGCGCGGGGCGTGACAGAGATATTTTTCGCGAAAAGGTAACTCGATGTGGCTGAAATTGGCTAAGTTACGGTGAGAGAGCATTGCCCCCTAGAGATCGGAAACTAACACGGCAACATTGAAACACCAACTTTCCGTGCGATACGACGGCTTTCCTCAGTTTTAGATGTCCTACGGCGAAAACGGATAGCGAGTCGGTGCTTTTGCTGAATACTACTCGGAGTATTATATTTTAGGAACAATTATTGCACGCGAAAAGTCTTGTCGGCACTTACATAATATTTGACGTGGTAATTGATCGTTGAAACGGGCAGATATGATTTAATATTCACTCCCTACTGACATGTACATCTTGTAATGATCGAATCGATTTAATAAAGTATATAATTGATAATATCATCTTTCCCAAGATACTACAATTCACTGATTCACTAACAATCTACTGAAGTAAAATGTACTCTTCTTAATGAATTTACAATTTCTATGCCTCTGTCATATTCTATTATTCTCACAGAGATACTTGTATCACAATAATAAAACAAACAAACACATGATTTCTTGAATATTTCGTATTTGATTTATCACCATCAAAGCACAAACAGGCGTTATATCAAGCATCTTCAAAAATATCTTTCAAGCTCTATTCCTGACACGTCTTCAAGAAACAACACAGAACATAGCTCAAACGCACGCTTACCGTGGTAAAACCTCGGGAAATAATGTCAATATCCCTTTCTGCAGGCCTCTAGTGATGCCACCTATCACACACCTTAAATATTTACCATTTACATGCGAACTACTTTATAAGAGTAATATTCAAAGACAAAAATATATATTTTTATTTATAAGTATGCTATTCAAATAAACCCGAACGCGTGTGGCAGTGTTTCTTATAATCTAAATGTCTGGATATATGTAACGTTTTGTTCAAAAGAATGTTGAAACATGATTCCGCGTGCGGAATGTATAAGCATTTGAATACTGGCAAATCTCCTCATGGTCTTTGCACCTAAGTCACTGACTTACGATATGTTTGTCTTCGTTTGCTTACAGGCATGGCATACTGGATATCCGCAAAAAGGACGCGTCTTCATTTGACTGTTTAATTTTTAATTAGATCAATTCAAATGTGAATTCAGCCAAACTTGAAAAGGCACGAAGGATTGGGTTAAAATAGGTTGGAAAATCTGCTTTATTTTGGTAGTATAATGTACCAAAATTTCATTGGTCATGCTTTTAACACAAGTCACGTGAAGAAGGGAATGATTAGTTTAAAGAACATTCGGGCTAAGGGTTTGCTCATGCACTTCCTAGTCTATTGATTAATTATTAATTCTACATGATGTTCACAACAAGATGGATATCTTTTCTGACTTGCCTCAATTAATTAGAATTTTGAAACAGGTGATTCCCTGAACAAATTTAACAAGGCATCCTATAATATTATATAGATTTGTATAATAAATTCCTTTATAATTGTTTAACATGTGTTTAATCATACAAAGACTGTCGACTGCCTCCGATAAATACATACAAAGAACAAATTTTTGAAATTGATCAAAGCCCGGGGAGGGGGGGACAAATGACCATACAAGGACCGCCTTTCGTATGCCAATTTCGGTATATGGATGGGTCCTTTTTTTTTCACATTTTTTTCTCAATTTTTTTCTGTAACCAAATATTTTTAAATTTCTCCAAATTTGGGGGGGTGGAATTTGAAAGAAACCAAGACAATTTGTGTCAAATTTTGCCACAAATTTTGACTTTTGGTATATCGATGGCTCCAAATTTCTGTTATATTGATGGGTCCACTTTCAAATTCCGCCAATATTTTGATAGGGGGATAATCCACGCAATCATCCCCCAATGTTGACGCCTGTATGCGGGTTTCTGACCAAATTAACCTCACATTTGGCCATTGTAGCCTAAAAGTAGAAGTTTGAGGACTTGCTAAAATACTACTAACACTAATGGTTTTCGATAGACAGCTTGCTATCAGGCCATGAAATAAACATGTCCATTTGTGTTAACAACACCGCAAGAGCTCGGGCAAGAGCTTCAAGTTGAGAACTGTATGTTAATAAATGACATGATCAATACATTGTCGTAGATATTTTATAGATTTAAGAAAATATGTAAATCAGTCAATAACCAGAGTAATTAATTATATTGAAGGAAAATATTTCTGACGTGGAAACAAATATATTTGGCATTAACCTACTGTACTACAACGTGTTCAACCGTCACTACGCATAATATGCATAATATAAGGCTTTAAGATATCATATTTCTCATGGCGAAGTTAACTGATATCGTTCTTGTTATAAAAGCTTTTAATCGGGGAAATGTTCATCCGGCAACTTGATAATCTGAAATCAAATATATCAATATGATAATGACCGTGTTTTACACCGTACCGCTTACAAGTCTACGTTGTACACGTGTAGCCCCGCGTGTAGCTTTACTGGAAGGCTTATTCTAAAGTAATGTCAATATTAGTTAGTATTTAGGGGAGAAAAGGATTTGATAATATATAGCAGGATCCCAATTCTCTTTCCGTTCATTTTAGTAACATATCATGTTTATTATGTCTCATCATAACTACAGTCAGGCATTTGTCTCATAATATTGATATTTAAGTAATATCTTTCTTACATATGATGTGAACGATAAAATGTTCACAATTGGAAGTATACATTGCAGAGTTGCAAGAATATTCTTCAATTCAATATAATCATATTCATATAAAATCAGATCTTATAGTTTAGTTAGATTTAGTTTGGCTGGTTGCATTTACACATTTCCCAAATTTCCCAAATAAAGGGTTTAGGGCATTTAGGATTAGCGTTAGAGATGAGATTAGATTTAGGTTTAGGGTGAACATTAGGGTTCGGGTTAGTTTTAGAGATAAGGTTAGGTTACCATGGTTACTGCTGGGTAGGTGTAGGTCAGGTCAGTTAATTGTGGATCAGGAGATCCCATTATCTGCCACTGGTAACCTGTAACCAGTGCTACCTGTTTAAGATCGAGCCGTCGGCGACTAAACCGTCACACTCACCCGTTTTCCTGGAGGAAATCAACGATGCACAGTCCCAGCAAAACACAAAACGTTTTCGACATCATTCGCAAAAGGTTATAAAGGTTGTCAGAAAACGTTTAAATGTCGGGTTATATAAAGGGTATATTAAGAGTATAAAACGTTTTCATAACCTTAAAAACATTTGTTGATAATCTAGTGCTCAGCAAACAAAAATGTTTTACAGAAAACGTTTAAATGTCGGGTTATATAAAGGGTATAAGACGTTTTAATAACATTCCAAAAACATTCTTGAAAACTTGATACAAAACATTCTAAACAAAATGTTATTTTGGGGTTGAAAAAATATTTTGCGAAAAATGTTTGCCCAAAATATTTTCAATAACGTTTTAAAAACGTTTTCATGACCTTTATATAACCCGACATTTAAATGTTATTAAAAGGTTTTGAAAAAACATTTTAAGAACATTTCTGTGTTTGCTGGGTTCAAACATTTTAACATAATGTTATTTAAGTATTGACACAATATTTGGCAAAAATGTTTGCAAAAATAGTTTACAATAACATTTTTGAAAACATTTAAAAATATTGTTGCAGTGTGTTTTTATACAAAACGTTTTAAAACGTTATCATGACCTTTATATAACCCGACATTTTAATGTTATTAAAACGTTTTTACCTAAACCAAAAGCCAAAATATAACTTATTTAAAACGTTTTTAAAACGTGTTTGTGTTTGCTGGGGTGTCATCGCCCCGATATCTTCATGGCAGAAAATGCCATGGTAGGTTGAATCCACAGCCACGCATGGCCATTGTATTCCCACCTGTTTAATAGTTTTTAAATGCATAGTGGGCTGAAGGACATCCGACTAAGGCTAATGACATTAGCCTGTGACTGACCTCTGTACGGTCAGCGAGCATACATTCGCCATTGTCATCTGCTTATAGACTGCCTCTTCGATAGTCTCCTACACAGCCAGTATGTGTCAGTCGGTCTGACACTCGTCGATCCTGTATGTTCGTGATAGCCACATACAGTCTGGCCCGAGACTACCTCCACGAGGGTCTACGCTGCGCTATTTAAAATCTTGAATTTTGGTCACTTTTTCAGCTCAAGACGCAAGCTACTCTCTCAAAGCGCAAACTAGCGACTATCATATCTGTTCAAAATATATATTCAAGTGCAAGGAACCACATCTGGTTTCTTTATACGAAATCATTTACGGGAGATATTCATCATTTTCCACCCCGGTATCCAAAGATTTATCGTCTGAATATCAATCGTGCATAGCACATTTACGTGTATCGATCCCGTGTATTCATTTCAGTGTCTCTGGTTGTATATAATGTAATTATTAACCGGGCGATGTCGGTGTGCGATGTGGATGGTGGCTGGACACCATGATGATATTAAAAATAAGATTCACCTACAAATGAGCTCACAGGGGAGCCATCGGCCATCCAGCACCTCCTTCGACTGGCCAGCAAGGTCGAAGTAGCAAAGATGGCGTACGAACTACAGAAGTGGTCACCGGCATTTTTTGCATTCTGTCAGGCGGAGGATACTGTAGGACAATGGCTGGCAGAACCTTGTCATCATATATATGACATTGCTGGAAAGCAAGTAATTAAGTAACTTAAGTCTCACCAACATGCATGGCAAGCATGGTGAGTATGCCACAACCTCAAAGTAATTATGACGGCACAACTAAGGACAAGGCCCTCAGTCCCCAGCAGCTTTCAAGCCACCAACCACGGGAGCGGTAGGAAAAGCTAGGAAAGATTAGAGAGCAGAGAGTGTTAAGAATCTCCGGGTTAGAACAGGGTCCCTAGAAGGAATTGACCTTAGGAACATACAACGGAAGGTCCCTTCTGAGTGATGATCAATTGTGCGAACTAGAGAACGAACTGGACAACATAAAATGGGACATCATTAGACTCCAAGTAAGACGAAAAGGAGAAGCTTTATATGATCTTCAAAGCGGAAATACAGGGACACAGAAAAGGGTGGCGCTAGTGGAGTAGGGTTCATCATAGGAAAAGACCTCACAGAAAATGTCTTAAGCTATAAGAGCACATCTGATAGAGTGGCACAGATGATCAAGTTATCAGACCAACAGAAACTGAGAATCATCCAGATCTATATGCCAATCACAAGCCATAAAGATGACGCAGTTGATGAAGTATATGAAGAAACCAATGGCCTTCTCAACCAAGACAAAGCAAGCCATACAATAATAATGGGAGATTTTAATGCCAAGGTGGAAACCCAAAGAGCTGGAGAGCAGGTAGTTGGCAAATTTGGCATTGGCGAAAGGAATGACCGAGAAGACAAACTTCTAGACTTTGCTGTCAACAAAGGATTTAGAATCATGAACACATTCTTTAAGAAGAAACCCTCTCGGAAGTGGACATGGCGAAGTCCTAATGGTACAACTAAGAATGAAATTGACTTCATTCTCTCAGACAAGCAACACATTGTCACAGATGTGTCTGTTCTCAACAAATTCAAGTTATATAAGTGTACGTGACAGAGACATTTTACAGTTTACGAAAAGTTAACTCGGTGAGGCTGAAATTGGCTAAATTACAGTAAGAGAGCATTGGGCCCCTTAGAGGTCGGAAACATTGAAACACCGGTTGAAACGCCAATTTCCCTTGCGATACGACGGCTTTCCTCAGTTACCGAATAATATCCTATGCCCCGGGTTTGATGGCGAAAAAAGGATAGTGAGTCGGTGCCTTTGCTGAATACATAGTTCATCATGTTCATAGTACATAGTTTGCAGGGGAAAGTATTGCATGCGGAAAGTCTAGTCGGCAATCATATTGACGTAGTAAATGATCAGTGATACGCGACGGGCAGAAAATGTATACTATCCACTGCCCACTGATATGTCCATCTTGAAATGATCGCATATATCCAATAAAGTACATTTATAAACTGGCATGCACTAATTCAATGGCAATCGGCTGAAGTAAAAGGTACCCTACTTAATGAATTTACAACATAAGTCTCTGTCATATTCCATTACTCTCCCAGAGATAGTTGTACCACAACAATTTACATAAACAAAAAAACATATGGCCTCTTGAATATTTCATATTTGATTTATCACCGCCAAAGAGCAAGCAGGCGTTATATCAAGCATCTTCAAAGTAAAAATATCTTTGAAACACTATTCCTGACACGTCTTTAAGAAACAACGCAGAGCGTAGCTCAAACGCACACTTACTATGGTAAAACCTCGGGATAGAATGTCAGTCTCCCTTTTTACAGGCCTCTAGTGATACCACTTATCACACACCTCAAAGATTTACCATTTACGCGCGAAAACACAAGCCACAAAATTTACTACCGATTCAAAGACGAAAATATATAACTATTTATATGTGTATTATTCAAATTGACACGAAAACGCATAGTATTAGGCCAGCGTTTCTTGTCAAATTTCTAGATTGTGTTGATAAACTTTATAAATTTGTAACGTCTTTTCAAAGCAATGTTGAAACATGGATCCACGTGCGGGAAGTACAAGAGAGTGCATACTGGCAAATCTCCTCGGGGTCCTGCTCCTAAGTCACTAACTTGCGAGGTGTTTGTCTTCAATAGCTTGCAGGTATACTGGAGAATATCCGCCAAATAGGATGCTTCTTCTTTTGGCTGCTTAGTCTGTAATTATGATCATGATAACTTGGATCACCTTATTATAAATAATGTGAATTTAGCCAAACATGATAAGGCATGAAGCATTTGGTTAAAATAAGTTGGGTTGGGACACCTGTTTAAGTACATGTATAATGTTCCGGGATTTAATTTTGATTGGTCATAATTGCATGCTTTTGACAGACGGGAGAGAAGAACGAACATTCGAGGTAAAGGTTGACTCAAGCAACGGACTGCAGCATCTATTCTTCTATTATTTCCGATTTGAGTGCTGACATGTTGCCAATAAATATTCAAGAGAGTGTACAATCAACGTTAAGTTTTCGAAATTGGGTGATTTATATTTGGCAGGTGTGAAATACATCTGAATGGGCGTTTTAATTACGTAAAACGCATAAAGGCTTTGGCATCATCGAGTGCCAGCCTAAGTGCTGCTATGTGTTTAATTTTTATAATAATTATAATTACATTATTTTATTCATTCATTCCTTTCTCTGCATATTATTCTTTCTTAGGCATGCGCTTTATCACTCCCTTGCCTTTTCTTCTTTCTCTCTCTTTCTCTCCTTCTCCCTTTCTCTCCTTACCGATTGATTTAATGGTGGAACCCTTTTGTCCTGAACAAAAGATACCACTTAATGAATAGCTTCAACTGTTTATATCAATTAGGTATGACTGTGATTACTATAATGGTTTAAACGTTTGTGACTTTTGAGCCTGCAATTTGCCCTTGACTACCGCTCAGTGGTAATTCATGACATTGTGTCAGTTCTGATCACGGTGCCTCATGCATGGCACTATGTATTGAATTATTTTAAAACAAGTGCCCTATAATTTACACGGTTGCTTTATATTCGTTTGTACTATCGGTGCTAATTTTCGCAGGTATTAGTTGAATTGAACCCTCATGTTTAATAAAGAGGACACTGAGTTGTTAATTCGGTTTTCATTTGCAATATTGTTTTTCCTTGCAAAAACGCTTTAAGGGTACTGGCGGCTTGAACCAAATATCTGTCACTTACATCCTCAGTTGATATAATACTGTCGCCTTACTGACAGCGCCAATGAGTCAGTTGAAAAGGAGAAATAGAATAATTATAAAACTTCATTTATTTAGGATAAATTTAAAATTGATAAAAAATGTTTGTTTTTTGATGGATCACAAAATCACATTTTTTTTTCCATTGATGGATCACAAAATCACACTACAAATTTTACTCCAAAACTCCAAATGATTTTCTTTAACAATTTTTCTTATGATAAAGTAAATCCTCCGACCCACTAAGCTGTACGCAAACAAAGTGCGTAATAAAAAATCGCTAGTGATCAAACCTTGGTAGCGTGTGCACAATCATTACCAGCGTTCAGTCGTGGCTAGCGACATAGTTTAAGTTACATTCAAATCAATTGGTTGTGATTTTGACGACTTTTGAGCGACTTATCAATCAGATATCGATAATCGTTTTTCGTTTTTCCGATAACCGACGGATGTTGGGTCACACAAAATAAACCCTGCTTAGTACGCTCCATGCGATTACCTAGTATAAAATAGTCATTTTGGATAAAATGCTGGCGTATTAGCATCTGATAGCTCGAAAACCAGCCAAAAAAATTGTTTCACAAAGAAAAGTGCTAATAATTTGAAATCATTCCAGATATTGTTAAAGAAGTCCACAGCTTTTTTGGGATCTGAAAATGTGTCTTTATCAAGTAGCTCATGGCGAATTTTAATTACCTATGAGTTCACCTATATACCTTGAGCAAAGCCGTCTATGCCATTGGCTCTAAGCGCTAAGTTAACCAAGTGGCTGGAGCTAATTGTGGGACCATCCGTTACGAATTTCTATTCTTTGACTATGGATCGAACCCGAGACCTCATTGGTATGTTCGTAATTTGTCGAGCATTATAAAGTGAATTATATGTGAACTAAATAGTCTCCCTATATTAACATTCCTTAGTATTATTTGGCGCCACGATGGTATAACGACTTGATGTTTTAACGACAAGGGATAACCCAAAAAAATCAAGTTCCTATTATGTGTTATGTGTTAAAAGGTTCCTAAGAAATCGTCATTTTCTCATGATTAAAACGTTATCGTTCTTTCAAAACACAATTTTTCTAAATTGAAAAACCACCATTTTTTTGGTAGTTGAGCTGCTCGATTTTTCGCAGTGGTACTCTGCAGTACAGGCACAGCGCCTCCATGCTGTGAAATCATTTGGTGAATGGAACCAAAAAACCTTCCTAAAATTTCAGAATTTTAATATTTTTATGCTTAGATACATCCACAGAGCACAACTATCACAAAAAATGGGCACATCAGCCTATTCCAATTTCCCCCCATTGTTATTTCTTCAGTCAGATAGGGTTGGACCTGATTTAGTGGTAGTGACATATCCGCGTTGGAGCTCCTTTAAAGATCAAGAGTCTAGAAAAGCATCTTATTATTAATATTATTCATATTGCCCTGGGGTTCCAAATCACAAATGACCTGAAAAATCACAAATGACCTGAAGAAAAAATTCCAACTCATTATTGGTAGAAAACAAATTAATTAAGTCTCATACTACAACTCTAATACCTTTGATCTTTGACACCACTCTTACGCTAACATAGACACTATACAATTAAATCACTAAAGCCCGCACTAAAGAGCCGGAAAGACGTCTACATTAAGAAGAAACTACGTGCACGCAGCTTTAAAAAATTTAGTGGGAACCATGAGGGAAATCAGTGGAGTTAAAATATACACTTGAAGACATGTCCCGTAGCAACTTCGAAATAATAATTAATTACAGTAAAAATCCTTCTAGCGATGAGAAGTTAAGGACCTAGTGTTTTAATTAATATTTTAATCACACAGATAACCTGTATTTTGTTATGTTATTAGTTTGCATATTTTGTTTGTATTTTTGCAGTATGGTTTGCCATGAGCTTCCTGGTTTCCTTTCGTTTTCCTGGTTTTTTGTTGGTTTATGCTCTGCGTTATCTCAAAATACAAGACAATATTGTTCAAGGTTGCGCCGCAGGCTTATAAAGAAACAATGTTGCTCCAAAAACAATAGCAAACAAGCTTAAACTATATATTAGCCCCCGATAGAGGGCAGGGCCTGAAGAATGAGGGAAATTATGGGGTAAAGAGTTTTAAAAAAATGTAAATGTAGGCCTATGAAATGGGTGACGATCTGTCCGTAACAGAATTTTCGTTATCTATTCGGCATCCTTAAGGTTACTCTTGCTTTCTTGCCCTGCGGGGCCCTTATATTGGGGTCCCACTTGGAGTGTTTAGTCGTCGTATGGGAGTCTCCGGCCTCGGGCCTGCCGGCCCTGTGGCCTTGATGCTTTTGGTTGATACTGGGCCCCAGCATCAACAAACAACAATGAGTAACCTTAAGGGTGAGTAAGAGTAACCTTAATGTAACGACCTTGAACCTTTTTGAAATGTAACTTCTAAAAATACTAGTTTTTATATTCTATAGTGTTATATTACCTAAAATATTTCTTTACTACATTGAAAATACGTTATAAAGTGAATTATGACCAACAGAGGGCACTATTACTGTACTAAAGTACGTGGTATTTTGACAACGGATACACCGTGACCATACGTATGCTAGCATACAGCATACTCTTCCAAGCACGGTCTTCACCGTGACAATACACTACGTATTGTCACAGTGTTTTCCCTGTACAATATGTGTGTATTGGGTTCCAACTAATTACTTAAGTCTTATCCTGCAACTGAAATACCTTTGTGTATCAAATATAAACATCTTTTTTGACGAGGATGAAGTGAGAAAGTGATGAATGATGATGATGTCTATACAATTCCATGGGAGATTCTATGTTTGATGGTATACAGGTATGTGCCAAGGATTTTGGGGTGCATCAGGAATTTTGGTGGATTTCAGCAGTGACATATGCACTCAAATTACATAAATTGGACGCATGTTGCAACTAAATTTGGTGCTTTTTGTGAAAAGTAGGTAGCCTATGTTAATGGATCGTAATATACTTTTATATGAGTATAGAGAAAGTCTGAATTACAGAGTGCACGTGGCACGTCCCAATGCAATGACCCCCCCCCACCTCTCACCCGGGTAGAAATAATGCTGTAAATGAAAATATCTTCCTTTAAATAAAAAATCTTATTCTGTCATTTCCTTAAACTAAACTCTGTTCACCCACTGTTGTACATATCTATGGGCATTCAAGTTCTTCTGGGTGAGGTCGATATGATGTTAAAACAATACCAATTCAAAATAGTAAATAACTAAACAGCAAGTTATGATAAAACCAGAAAATAATACAAGTAAGACAAATTAATAACAGCATGGAAACGTCTCAAAAAAATAATAAAAATGCTTACAACACTGAATGATTGGATGTGAGCCATCAACCTGGAACTTGAATAATTATTTTACATCCCTGTTCATTTCTAGAGGGCCTTGATGCACAATAATATGTGACCATCCATCTCAAACCGCTCGTAAAGTCGGCAAATTGTATTTCGAGTTACAGTGCAAAATATGCATAGAGGTTGTATTCATATGTCCCTAATATTTGTCCGACATGTTTCTCATTTTAGTCCAGTCAAACACCAATCTTTAATCCTATTGTTGAAGAGGATAATAAGCTTTATACTTATGTATAGCATTAGTAAAAAGCTTAAGTCTTTGTTTGCTTTGGTTAAATCCTGTTGAAGTGGTGGGTTAACCAACAAATAACAATGAGAGGACATTCCTCAACCTCGTTCAGTTGGGGATGATTTGAAGTGACCGCCAAATATGACCATTTGATATTTAATTCCAGCAATGTGGAAAAAAGGAAATAATGTAGTGCCAAAATAATCTACCCTTTTACTGAAGGAGCAAAGTTTAACAAGTTATAACTCCGCTTCTGGATATCGTTTGAAGTCAAATGATATATCATTGTAAAGCTTATGATATATATTTTCTAAACACGGAAGAAAACAAATTTGACCAGGAGCCGACTGTACGAGCGTTTCGACCTGGACGGTCACATATTAAACTGTCAAACCACATTTTAACCTTGAACAATATTGTTTTTAAGCGATATTGTTTTTACGGGCCGAAATGAGGACAATTGTGGCATAAATTCGGGCTAAAGGACAATACACATTACAACTTTTGGCAAATGTTGTCCCTGCCACGGTATTTCGAGCCAGTGGCCAGGGTTGGGCAAATTGCTCCCCCCCCCCTTTGAGACTTTGCTGATCATTTATTTCAGAAAAATCCTCTCAAACTGTGTGTTTGTAAGGGATTAGAATTAAATTTGCGATTTGAGATTCGTAATGTAATCCCAGCAAGTCTTCCTGCTAATGGCATGCTCGACTAGCATCAAGTATCAATAACGTTAATCTAGTCCGGGTTAATTATCACGTACCAAATATTGAAATTCGTTATGTTATTGATTCTGAATTCTGGAGAGTGTCATCGCAAGCCTTTTAAGAACAACTTCTCCACCCTAATATCACTAATTAGATTTTACATGTTTTACACAACATCGCTGAGAATTAAAGATGTATTTTAATAATATTTTTATTAAAATGGTCCGATTTGGTTACATGCATTTGCCACTTCATTGAATAACCCTGCCTCGCCTATTATGAAGTACCATGCTAGTATTTCAATCTATTTTTACATGAAGCCGAAAAATGTGAATTCGAAGACATTCCCAATAGTCAGAAAACTCATGAATAATAAGTGTGTCGACCCATTTTTAGCTAACGAAATTCGAACAAAATAACCCTAATATTTTACAGCATCAAGGGGGGATTTGGGGATCAATGATAAAATATACGCTTTCCACTGATTGGGATGAGGTTGCTGAACGAGTCATCTTTCTTTTTCTCCGAGTTTTGTTTATTATGAACAGATTTTCAGGTTCCTTTAATTATTAATTATTCATGATATTTGCGAAGACGGGTTCGTACACCATGTGCAGTAATTCAGCCTATAATTGAAGACCGAATTAAAAAAAATAGTTTGCGTCTGACATCAGGTCAAAGGCGCGGCGTGATTGGTTGCTGATCTGAGCAGTACGGCCTTTTTAGTCTAGTTGACAGGACGTCATACACAAACTAGTCTTTTTTTAATTCGGTCTTCAATTATAATTATATATAAAGTACCAAGTAAAAACAGCTTACTGACCTACTTTCGTATCTAATTGTCATGTCACATCCATTGATTCCTGACTTGGGGCTTGTCGATGGTGCAACCTCATTATAGATTAGTAGAATAAAATTTATTGCGTTTTTAACCCTCTTTCATAACTGCTGCCTGCGAAAATGGATACGAGAAAACTGACACGAATAAGTTGGCTTCTTAGTTTGGCTGTATGTAGTGAATTTATAGTAGGTAAGTTGTATTTTGTTAATTACATTAATAACAGTTTGCTAAATATTTTACTATTTTTCTATGTCATTCATTTTTAACGAAATCTAAATGGTAAGCTTTCTAATTGCGTTCTTGTCCTATTTTCATTTTCGGCTTATAATTATTCTTACTCGATCTCCACCTCTTCCTTCTTCTACAATTATTGATACTATACTTCTACTACTAATTTAAATTTTATCAATCCTTATAGTGTCATCTCTTGACTGCAGCGCTTTATACACCGATGCCTTTGGGAATGTAGACGATCCAAATACCTGTTATGTCATGCCAGATGAAACGCCAAGGACCTGGGAGCAGGCGCAACAGTTTTGTTCTGGACTCACTGCTGGGGATTATAAATGGTTTGTTCTTGAAGTGTTAGATTCGGTGGAAGAAGATTATCTACGGAATGAAATTAGGTCATTGACCAGGTATAACCAATACTTTGGTATAACTCTATGGTTATGTAACTTTATGCTTCAACTCTCATACCTCATATCAAAGTCCACAAACACATGTTTCTGATTTACCTGTGCGATATTGTAATGGGTTGTGATGCTACAGGTATTATCATTTCAGTTGGATGCACCATTACAAAGCAAACAGTGGATGGATGCACAGTAACAATACTGTGTGAAGCCTTTGGTTCCCAAATGAGACCAATAGTCTGCATATTGTTATGCATCATTGTTATGGTAAATAATGGCTTGTAGATGGCACAACTAATTGTTGCTAATGTCAAACTTGTCAAAGTAATTATGATGGTATCGCACAAGTAAAACATGTGATTGTGGACTTAATACGGTTTTGAAATAAGCTCTTTAACTTCGATTATGGTATTGTCCATGATTTAATCTAAATCGTATGCAAACACAAAGAAAATCACATTGTCAAAAACAGTAAGTTCTAACCCGGGGTTCTAACCCAATGGTAATTGAAGTACAGATATCGTAATTTCATTTAATGCAGTAAGCTACCCTTTCCCCGCCCTTTCTGCATAGACGGTAAATACAAATACTTCTATCTGCAATCAGAGGTCCCGAGTTCAACCAAATTCCACCAACTGATTGCTTTTTCAAACTACCGTATAAACGTTCGCCTAATGGCGCACCTGGGCTCCTTTACCTTGGGGTAAATTCCATGTGGAAATAGGGAACTCCCTCCTCTAAACATCCCAACAAGAATTAAGGGTACGTGTACTTATTTGCTGGTGGGATTTTTATGGGAGGGCACTTTTAGTTTGTGTCTAAAAATCCAGTTATGTCAAGGGAGCCCATAGCGCCATTAGGCGAACGTTTACGGTATTGTACTTCCATCACGTCTTTACTTATAATAACCAAATGAAGAATAAATCAGTCAATATTATAGACTGATTTCAACCAAATTCCACAAATCAGTCAATATAATTATGGGGACTGACTTGTCTTCATGGGTTAAGTAAATACTTGAGGGAAGTGCACTAGTTTGAAAGTGTAATCAATTGGTGGCATTTGGTTGGACTCGGGACCTCCGATTGCAGTTGAAAGTGTTTGTATTGACAGTCTATGCCGTAAGGGCTCAAGAAATAGTAGATTATTTCATTATTAAATGAATTATAATATCTGTACTTTAATACGCGTTGGGTTTGTCTTATAGTTATACACCTCTTGTTTTTAACACTGTAGTTATATCTGATCTTTTTATGAATAATCTGATTGCAAGATGATCTAAATTTAATATCGATAATGCAACTAATTATGGACATTCGGGCTAAATAATGTAGCAAAAAACACACAAATGTCAACTAGTCTTCGATTCTTTCCCTCAACTTTCTTACAATTTACCAATCCAACTTCACTTGTTTTTCTTTTACCTCCTGTCATTGTATGTTGGACTAACAATTGTAGTGACATCCCATAACAAGAGATACCATAGTGACATCCATAACACAGATACCATAATTGTCTTACGCTATGGAATGGAGTAAGGCAGTAAAAACGCTGCCGTCCGTCTTTCCGTCCGTGTGAAATTATAGACTTATCCTCATTCTCAAACTGTGTTTGTAGTCGCTATTAATCAGGAATAAATGTAATAAAGTTGATATCATTGTGTGACGTTTTTGTTAAAGTTTGTTTTGATGTTATAATCGTTTTTGTTAATTGATTATAATGTTGATTGTTTGACGTTAGGATATTACTAGGACCTTTTGCCAACATCTTAAACTTCTCCATTGATTAATTTATATTTTTTTATACTAACAATCCATTGAGTAAAGGTGTTCGCCATTTCCCCAACTCACCCATACTTATACCATTTTAATATTTTCACTCTCCAGTGTAGAACCATTATGGATAGGTCAAAATGACCGCGATGTCGAACACGTTTGGAAATATGTAAATACCTATTCTAATTGTGCCACATCGGGAGTATATCTGCATTGGTTAGAATACCAACCGAATGGTAACACTGGCTCACAAGGCGATCAAGACTGTGTGGCATTCTATGTTAATAATCCCGGTTTTGAAGATCAAGAATGCACAGCGACGCATTACACAATCTGTAAAACTAGTACCGGTTAGTTCCATTTTATGTGTGTTATTTCATAATACTTATTATTTTGTTTGTTAAATACAAATTAGATGTCTCTAAGTCGGACTCAACAGTCAGCCTCCCTAGCCTTATCTTCTGTCGTGGACGTTTGGCCGAGGGGATTGACAAACCTATGAGCAACGATGTCCCATCTGAGTATTTCTGTTATTCTAGAGCCCACACTAATTTTTTACAGTAAATATATTATTGCAAACCATCTCGACTCGTCTCAATAATATTATTGTGATTGAACTGGTAGAGGGCCAAGATTTTTCACATATTTTATGACTCTTTACTGCATACACAAACTTACCAACCCAATACGTCTAAATATGAATAAAGGTTTCTCTGAAATGTGATACTTTTTGAAGCTTACCCCAAGTTCTATGTCATAATATGTTAACATTATACTAGAGTTCCCTGACGGTGCGGCTGTTGACACCCCAGCATCTTCGTCTGATACATCATTGCAATATGCAGGTACGTTCAGTTTTTATTTTGCTCTTTGCTGTATAAATGCTAATTCAACACATCTTTTGGTCATACCTCATAATTAAATTGACCAGCACCTGACTAATTTATTCAGTATCAATGCTGACAAAATTGCACGAAAGCTGCCAATTACATAATCTATAGACCTGTTAAATTTTAATGCATAAATTGCGATTGTTTTAATTTGTTCAGAAATTTGGATCATGCAAAATATGTCGATGGAATATCCTTAAATATCTGAGTCGGTTAGATTATCTTTTTGATTAATGTTTTTAATCATTTGGCGATTGCCAGATTGTACATCCCATTATAGCAGTGCCATCAGCCATCCTACGGATCCTAGTCGTTGTTACTACGTGACACAATCCAATGCGAGGACTTACGCAGCCACGGTGACTTTATGTACCAATTACGGATGGACTCCAGTGAATATAGAAGATGAAGAAGAGAACGAAATTATCTATCAAGCAATGAATTCAAATGCGTACGTACAAGGTGTCCCATAAAAAGGTTACATGTAGAAAATGAAGCGTATTTGGTGATTATACAACATAACAATGTCATTTTTTCAGATACTATTTATTCATCCTTCTTTTAATTAACTGCTAAGTTTCAACTCCGTATCTTAAAAGAAACTTAACTTATGTATGACGATGACAGGGGTGTAAAGAGTGGCTAACCATCAAAATATCGCAAAACGTTTCTTTTCATATTTTTCTTTTCCACTTTTTATTTTTCTCTTATTTTTTTAATGGTTGAAGTTATTGTATAAAAGAAACACATTGAAAAATTAAATATTGAACACTGAAAATAAATACTGCATCAGCCATGTTATGCCTGGTCTACTCAAATGTCCCACCAAACGCACGGTGGCTGTGACAGAGGTAGTGAACCTCGTGCTTGCTCAGGAATGTGTGGCATGCCGGTTTAGCATGCAAGTTGTGAACCTTTTTTTTAATATATATTTCAGTGTTTTTTATTTTTCAAGATATCACACAAAAAGAAATTACATAGCAATCATAAAAAAAAACAATCACAAAAGATCACCTTTTACAAAAACAAATTAAACAAATTAAACAATGATACCATCCAGTGCAAGTTGTGAACTTGACATTCACAGGGGTACTAGTAGAGGGTACATAGATAATGTCATGAAAAGGACATTTATATTTCATAACATTAACTTAGATTATTTTCAAAAATCTACATGTAACCTTTTTATGGGACACCCGGTATATAAAATAAAAGCCATTGTTGGGCGGATAAAGATTTGTCGGAAAATTAATGCATTAAATGCCCTATGTTAACTTACATGAGGCAAGCAAGGTAAAGCACCTTGCCCAAGTGTTTACCGCTGCACCACCGTGCCTTCATTGATATTTAATTGATATGTTTTTACATTACAATGGACGTACACACACAATTTTGCAACATCCACAAAATAGAGATTTTCTGGTTAACATGTTAACACTCAATCGGGTCCTATCGATTATCACGTAATACATTCAACCAAGGAAACAGTTACGAATCACAGGGCAAAAGGGTGTTCAATGTCCAAGTTACGAAAGCTTAAGAAAGGCAAACAATCGTCCCAAGATTACGAGACTGAAAAAGATTGAAAATCTTTAACTCAATAATGTCGGTCATTTGACTACCGCAATAGCATTTTTTTTATTCCCGTCATGAGCATGCTCATGTTGTAAAGTGTCCATGAAGCTCCATGAGTCCATGACGTGGTTAAAGTCATTACGTCCTTTTTTGCGATACCATCACCAAATTGAACAACCGTTTGCCCTGCGACTATTAGTCTAATCTTTACTGTTTCATTGGAAGAACCTGATTGTGTGTCAACCCGGGGTGTCAACTCGTATTGCAATACTTATATGGCCAATGTGTTACAAGATTACTTTGCCTTGTTACTTTGTTGCAAGTTACTTTGCCTTGTACTTTACATACGCAAGTATAATTGTCTTCCAACAATGTCAGTTAATATATTTCTTACACAGTGCCGGATATTGGCTAGCCCAGAATGATAAAGTTGAAGAGAATGTGTGGACATACCACGACCAGTCTAATTGCAACGGTGTCTTTTTAAATTTTGACCAAGCTAATAGAGAACCAGATGGTGGAACCTCAAAGAATTGCCTTGTGATGAGTTCGACCAATGGTGGCAGATGGAAGGATGAGTCGTGTTCTGATGATTCATTCTACGCCATGTGTAAACTTAAACAACGTTAGTTGCAAACAACACGTGAAAAATATTCGTGCACTTAACTTCTCGTCTCTTTCATCTTCTTTGTTGTATTTGCTCCCTGTTATTGTATTGCAGCATGCAGAAAAAATGTCCATAGGTACTGCATGGTCTTTGGTGCTGTATCGTACATTGGTAATTCGCGTGTGATTGAATCTTGTCGGTAAATTGGTTTTCTACTTCTACGTTCAAATAGAAGTGGATGCTAATTCTGTTTGAAATCAACGAGGGTCTGACCTATTATTGATACATTGTGATTTTTTATGCGGCCCATACACGTTCAATTTTATTGTGCAATATCAAGGACCCTAGCTAAAACATCTACCACTGTGCACTATATTATTGATCGTATGTCCAGTGCACGATGGTAGACATTGTATCTAGGGTCTTTGATATTGCCCAATAAATTTGAACGTGTATGGGCCGGGGCCGCATTAAGAATTGGTGCTTAACGCCCGTCTAACTAGACGTCACAGGAGAGTGATTAGTTAGATGGGCATAAGCACCAAGACGTATGAATCGCAACCTCCCAAATCTCTTAGGTCACCGTCTACTGCCAAACCGTTCATACAACTTGAAGTGTGTGCTGGCCTACGACCTTTTTGTATGTGTTTTACTGCATTCTAAATCACTTGTTTAAGGCTAATCGAGCAGTTATCTATCTAGGTAACGTTGATGGGTTGGAGCCAAGATACCTAGAATCTCTTTCTCTTTTTTTACGTTACAGTACTGCCTTTCTTTCGCTGTCCAGTGTCTAACAGCCTAAAGTCATATTCATGCAGGCCTATTGTTCAAGCCGTGTGTTCAAGTTTTCAATCAAATTTATATAATGATCGCGGCTGCGCATCAAATATTTTCAAATGCTATAATACTGATAAATAAACCTCTTCAACAGAACCTTTGAATACACCAGCACCAGAAGCCAACATGCCAACAACTACCACCAGACCAACTACTACATTGCCAACAACAAATCCACCTACTACTACTACGTTGCCGACGACAAACCAACATACCACTACATTGCCGACAACAAATCCACCTACCACTACGATGCTGACGACAATACTACCTGCAATTCAGACTACAACAAAAGGTAATTATTTAGGGATACCTGTAGGAAATTATTTAGTATATTCTATCTCTGCCCTATGTCGTAGAAATGCGCTAAAATAATTTTTAAGTACAGTACACTGGGGTTTACATTAGACACTTATTGAAAACCGCAAAAAAATTGTCAAAAACAATTAGGCAAGTATAAGATGCTAATTTCATTTTATGAAGTAATTCCCCCTTAATCATGTTTATTCCACCCTTAGCTTTCTGCACAGACGGTCAATACAAACACTATACTTCTAACTGCAATAGGAAATGCCGGGTTCAGCAATCTCTAACTTCCACAGTCTTTCCACCAACTGATTGCTCTTTCAAACTCTTATACTTCCACCCAGAGTCTGCTTCCACCGCGTCTTTACTTACTAACCCATGAAGACAAATCAGTCCACTTCGACTGACTGGAAATGTTTGTATCAACCGATTATGCAGAAAGAGTGCGATAAAGGGCAGATTATTTCATTAAATAAATTATGATATCTGTACTTTAATTAGCATTGGTTAGATCTTGTAGGTCCCTTATTGATTTTTAGGGGGGACATCCCCAGTAGTATTATAAAGGAAGGTTCTGTACCATACATGCCCTAATTTAGTGCCCCAAAGTGAAATACCAAATTGAGAGCAAGGGCATAGGAAAAGAATTAGGTGGTGTGCCGCCAACCCCTCCCCCACCCCCCCCCCTTCCGCCGCCAATGGTAAAATGCCGTCAATACTAATCAGATAATGTGTTTATCATTTTGTTTATGCCCGTAATACAAGACTTCATCCTCGACCAACACGACGTCGCTGTCCAATCCTCGACACCACGGTTATCCACCATCCAAGTCAAGACCAAACTGCGATGTGCAATGACGTGTACACGAATCGTTGAGTGCGCCTCATTTACATTCAAATCGACAGCACAATTGTGCGAACTATATGGGACCGTAATTGATCAAATACAACTTTCTGTTCAAAGCGGATCGAACTATTTTATCCGAAATTAGTTGCTATACAGTACGTTTATGCCATGAAGAGTTCACTCTCTAAATGCAAAAATAATTTTAATTTGAAGCCACTTTTCGCCAGATTTGTACAGTATTATTGTATTTCAATCGGTAGGTTGTGAGTTCGAGTCATTTTGACCACACTCTTTCATTAAGGTCGAAGGTTGTGACAGGGTTTGAATCAGGCGTTTAAACTGTTAATGAGTTGTTAAGCTAGCCAGATTTCTTCCCAATAATAGTTGTTGAATTTTAAACTATCTTGTGAATCTTGAAAAGCCTTAAAAAGGAATCATGAAAAGAATTGTATTATAAATATAATTACTATTTTGAATCATATTATGGATTTAAAATTTTAGGTAGAAGGTTAGTTTTATTTGTAATTCTAAAGGTCTTTCTTCACTTCTGCGATACATTTTAAACAAAGTAATCTTATAGATTGATCATGTTTTCTCATCACGCGCGCTATCATCTGAAAGTTTTGAGAACTTACTCTTATCAAATATACGTATTCATGATTTTTAAGTTCCATTCAGCTTTTTCTGGTCAATAAGGATCTTCATAATATATTATTTACGGTATATTTCATGGTCCTTTCTTCCTTCCGATCGTAGTCAAATTTTTGTCAGTCATGAGAGCTGGAATTCAAACATACATTGCAGTTAGAGACTACCAATTACAACGTGTGTGATTCGAGCCCTATAAAACACAGATGTTCATTATATTCTGAAATGATGCTTTTCGATCAAAGGACCTGACAAAACTAGTCAGCTACCTTCGACTATATAAATACGTATTTATAAATACGCACGTGACCCATGGGCACGACATACCAAGACCAGCAAGCGTGACCAAATCCTCATGCCATTGAAAAGGATAGGAACTCTTTAGATAAATATTATCAAATTTAAGTATTAATTGAATAACAAAATTATTACACATGTTATCAAAAACAACATTTTTTCCGACGGAAAAACGATTACAATATAATCACAAAGTTGAACAAAATAGACAAATTTTCTGGACTGTAGTCTCGTGTTGTTTACCGCCTTTGCATTCAAATGTGCAGGAAGACCACCCGCTATGTAGAAGGTCACTTCGAGACTGACTGTCTACAAGCTGTTATGGCAGCGCGGAGGTGTTCAAGTGCGTATTTATAAAATACGTATTTATAAATATAGTCAAGGCATACTGGTTTTACTTCGACACATTCCTTGTTTGCAACTTTCCACTATTAATGTAATGCAAGAAGGCGTATCTGCATTTTTGTTGAATTTGAGCTTTTCAGTAATTATAAAAAATCAAAATCATGTTTTGAGAAACATTTAAAGTGCATTATATTAATTAATTCCAGAGTAATTAAGGTAATTTTTTAAGATGCAGATACGACTTAATTGCACAAGAAGCTGATCTTTCTTGCATTTAACAGGTCATATGCAGATACGCCATTTTCTTTCTGTAATAATACAGATATGAGTGAAGTTAGACAATTAAATTATAGTATAGTAGTTGGATAACCTTTGTTTTAAACATTTTGTAGGCGCCTTAAAAATGTTTTGCAAGATTATGCTAAATAATACAAAGCATGCAGGTATGACTTTCTTGCAATCACGAAAGTATTGAATGCAAAAAAGTCTTCCTTGCATTTAACATGAAGGCAGATATGTTTTTAAAATGTTTCTAGCGTGTATAAAAACTAGCACTTTAGGCTTTTTCATTAAAATTTCTGCTGTTCAAAAAACACCATTTGAAACACAAATATTCCCCTCCTGCAAAATGATGAAAATGTAGATTTAAAAAAAAATACCGCAGTGATTTATGGTGCGATACGTACAGGTATAACGCCTAGACGCTGATCGACAAGCCTCTGCACACTTCACTTCTTGTTTCTGACCACTATGGCCCCATATCATTCCACAAACCAGTAAACAACAATACAGGGACTTGTAGCTAAGAAGCGCACACCCTAGATATTCCACAATTGACCTTTGCAGCCAGGATCAGCTGCCCAGTTTCATGCGGGTTACAACGAGACAATCAGCAGTAATTTCCATGTCCAGTGGAATTTCAAGCTAACTCAATTTTTACATGAGAGCGCACTTACCGCAGGGTTCGAACCCCCAACCTCTCGCACCATAGTCGAACACCTTATCGATTGAGCTACGAGTCCCACGAATGATTCCGTGTGAATAGATGGAAAATGGATCTACTATAATATTGTAAATTACTGTTTTATTGTGCATTCGCGTGTAACATCATTATATTGACATATAAACATACCGATGACGTGGTGTCCTGTGTTGTATGGTATTACACGGGCTTTGGATGTCGACTTTTCCCAAGATGTACTTCGTATTTTGGCCTCTCCTTAGCAAACGCTGGAGGCGCTTCGTATTGTGAATCGATCATGCGTACACAATGTGAATGAAATCCGGGAATGAAACCACCTAGCCGTCAATGATGAGTGAAACCACCACGCTTTTGTCGCCGATGTTTGCTATAAGGTTCAGACTAATGTTAGCAGATGTGGTTGTAACGGGTTGTTCAGTTACTTGATAAAAATAATATATGGAATAAATATACACATGAGACATGGTTATATAGTTACCACATCATTTACACTATCCTTTTTTTCATATAAAACATTCTGACAGTGTTTAACTTACATAATTGAAACTCAAGCAAGCAAGCACTCTCTTAATAAATAAAAGTGTGGAAAAAGAGTGATTTGAAGGACTACTCGTCAAAGAGTAAATTTGAAACAAAAGAAGTGGAAGTAACATGAACATCGCAATTCCATGTTGAAAAGTGTTATTTTACTTAGTACAAATTTTATCGTTTTGTAAATCGTTGAGAGAAAGTTCAAGTGACCATATTTTTGTTCTTATAAGTAAGTACATACAATTGCCCTCTTTTTCAATTTTGTCGGAGTGGTCCCTGAGAGGTTACCTCATATCACTCCAAAAGAATGGATTTTCACACTTTTACATTTCGAGAGTACTTTTGTCATGATTAAAGGTATTTTTCACGGTTCATATGGGGAAATCGTGGTTATACCTATGATTTAACCAGATATGGCAATGTGTAATCTAAAGGTATATGGACTTATATCTTGGGACTTCCATGGCTTCCATGCCATCTAAATGACCAATGCCTTGTGATATAAACTATTCCTTGCGGTAATACAGTGAAGAAATGATCCTAACATTTTCCAATGTGAAGTTTTAACGCCCCTTTCTTATGAAGTTTCTTCAAATAAACAAACTCATCAGGCAGTCGATGATATCTTCTATACCCCCAATCATAATGTTGATGAGTCTTGTTGGGTGGATCATCGTAATGGTAAGCCAGAGGTCTGCCGTCAAAGTCAGAGAAGGGATAAAACCCGAACAGGTGAATTTCCTCGCATAATGCACTGGCTATATTGTACATCAGAAGGCCTGTGCTTATACGCTCTTCATCTACTCCTTTGGAATACCAAAATCTGTTGAGAGAAAAAATATAATTCAACATGTTCTTAAGATTGTGAATACTTGAAACATATTCCTCACAACTCTACTTAATGTACTTGTGAATCCAATGTTTAGAAACAAATTCTTCAAATGTGAGGGAATCACATACTGCAGTTACTGTCCATTTTTCTATACACAATACACAGTTCTCTCACCATTGACGTGTGAACTCTATGTTAGAGGTGTAGGACATTGCCTAGTTAACGTCACTGTGTGAAAAATAACCGGCCAATACTTTTTGTACTATCTGAAATTGTAGAAAATATAGTTTTGTAACATGTCCTAAATTTTTAGCTAATTTAGATATTTGGAAATATTCCCACTTTGGCAAAGTGCAGTCCACCATTCAATGTGGAGGATGGGCTAGACTTTATCGATTGATTTTGCTGGAGTAATTTCCTGTTAACCAGGTCAGTACTAGATACGATCTCGAATATCAACATTCTCAACTATTGATAATATAAAGTTCGTAATATTCGGTTCCACTAGTGATACGGCAAATCTGTTATTGCGAACTTCAAACCTGTACACAATACAATAATATTGTAAAAGAATAATCCATTTTACTTACTCTGAAATTTCAGGTAGAACATTTCCAGGAAAAGCAAGTTGAACATTTTGAAATGTATGCGAATATATATCTAAGTAATCCAGTAACGTCCTTATTGTACGAGTAACATACTCCTTGGTAAACACGGGCACCCATAAAACATAATTTCCATACGCTTTCAATTTACTCTGAAACCTTGCCTGGTCTTGTTTTGTAGCCAGTCTCTTAAATCTCTTATCCAAAATACTTGGATTAAAAGTAATCATGTTAGTTCTAACGCCAACATCTTTTTCATATCCAAGTATCGAAGCAAAATTGCACCTGATGACAAAATTCGATGAGTCGATTTTTGAACCACACGAGCTATTCAAAAGAATTCCACTGTTACCAACCACAGAACACGTTCTGAAGCGTTCGTTTTTGAAGAGTTGTTTGGTTGGAAGCAGACGATGTAATCCTGCTGGAACAATGTTGAAATCCATTGATTTAGCTTTGTAAAATCTCGCCAACTGACCGTGAGCGACGTCGTCTGATGTCATCGTTATCACTTTATATGGATTGAAGTACTGTTCCATTTCTTTTCTGTATTTGAATAAATAGTTAGAGAATTATAAACTGGCCTCAAAAAGAAACTTTTAATTTTTCACAAGGCCATATCTTAAAATCCTCTCCATAAAATGAACAAAAATTGCACACAGGATTCATTCAATACTCTACTCTAAACACTGGTCAGTAACCAAACAGTTGTCCAACTGACACAACAGCAAAATGCACTGACATGCAACACCTTCCTGGACCACATTCACAGCGCAACAGATTTCTTTGGCTGGGTTCCAAGTATGTCAGTTGGACAACTGTTTGGCTACTGATCAGTGTTTAGAGTTGAGTATTGAAGTAATCCTGTGTGCAATTTGTGTTCATTTTTATGGAGAGGATTTCAAGATATGACCTTGTGAAAGATTATACGTTTCTTTTTGAGGCCAGTTTATTAACAGTTAAAACGATGGCTCTTAAACATGGATAGCAGTGTGGTTCAACCACAGAATTAATTCTGTGGGTTCAACTCATAATCAAATTCTTGTGATGAACTTTTAGGCCAATGTCCCCAGATATTTTTAGGGAGCTCAAAGGGGAGGTAGCCATGGTAAAGGGGGAGGCAAAGGGAGTCCATTAATTCATAATTGCTAACCTTTGAGATCAAACACTCTAGATATCATCTTAACGGGGACTTAAAGGGGGTTTCGACTAAACGGGAAGGCAAAGGGGAGACCTTTAAAATATAATCGAGGAACTTAATTCCCACATCAGCAATAACGTCGTGGTGGGGGAGAATTGTAAACCTTTTAGGTCAACAATTCAACGGGGATATAACGGGCGATTTGAACATTTTAACGGGTAATATAGGGAACGTTATTAAATTTCAAAGAGGCTGGTCATAAAGGGGACTCAAATGGGCCCTTTGATTTCAAAAGGACAATTTGGAGAGGATCCCTTATCCAAATCAAGTTTGGATCATATGCCTACTGATATTGATTCTGGTTGATTTCGTATAAAGCACTGGAGGGATAGTTAAGTCACTTTTTGAAATACAATTTGTTCATATTTTCTCACCTCTCTTCCTTAGCTGCAGTTTCATTGTAGCTCCATGGCTTTCGGATAATATCATTTACACCCTCTTTGGAATTATCTTCGGAAAATTTTGAATCTGTTTTTTCATAATAGCCAGAAGGTAACCTGAAATATGTAACCAAAATAATGATTAGTCAGTAATGCTAAGAAACTTTGAAAATAACAACATTATAAGGAAATGAACATTAATGATCTAGGGCCCTTTGGCTCGTACATCTACCGAAATTTTCATTTAATCAATAATGCAAAATCAAAGATTTTGTTCCATTTTTTTTCCCTTTGGGATCAAATTTGACCATTTTATGACAAAATTGTAGGCGAAATTAAAGTTGCTCTACTCTTTTCGAATGACCAGAATGACATTATAATGACCAGAATGAAGAATCATAAACGGCGTAAACACTGGATGATCATCGCAATTGAGGCTATATACAGGGTGAGTCAAAATAATCTTTGTCCAACTTTCTTATTTAAAAAACCTTAGACACCCTGAATAGAAATTACGCTGCGAGTGTGAATAGTGTTGTTTTCTCCTTCACATACATTTTTAATTTAAGAAATTGCTTACTTTAATCAAAATATATAATTTAAGGTAATTTTAATTTAATTACCTATTTTCATGTCAACACACATATCGTTAATTGTGTGCAATGTGCTTGGTGTCTCCTATATCGCAACTGGTATACCAGAACGCATTGAAGTACTCATGGATATGTATGAATGGTTCAATTTCTATAATATTATGCATATATGATGCAAGATACTTTTATTTTAAAAAAACAACACTGACATTACTTTCAGGTATATGTAGGGAACGATTTTTTTTCCAAATATGCAGTGGTCATTATGAAATAATGAAACAACAATCAGTTCAATTAAGCATCCGTATGCAACTTGCTTTTCGAGTGTCTTGAATTTTTTCAAATGATCTTGCAATCTATGCAAACGAAAAGGTTCGTTAATTATAAAACCTGTCTGACGTAGGCCCATCATAACCCTAATCCTAAAATTACATGAAGGAATGGGTTATCCGGCAACGTATTTTTTATTCAGTAGAGTACAGATTATTTTGACTCGCCCTGTACAAAACCATAATTGACATCCTTCAGCATTGTAGAAGTTATCAAACGCCCTCATGAATATTACAGGGCGATTCTGCTCTCGATAAAGATGAAAAATAAGGGGCTGTGCAATAATTATGAGCCCTGGTGGAAGGGGAAAATCGGGGGTAGGGGAAGAAATTTTAGCGAGCCAAAAAGGGGGGGTAAGCAATTTTTGGCAAGCCGAGAGGCAGGGCAAGCGATTAGTGGCACACATTCATGGGGCGCCTTTTAAATAAATTTTCATAGTTTGCTTATTCCCGACAAAAAAGCCACCGTTTTTAGATCAATATTTTACTAGCAAATTGTTTAAGAGAGTATTAGAACATATTCATCGTTCCCTAATTCAGATTAATTTTAACCCCAGTTCCATTCAAAGTTCAATCTGACTTTTACCGCAAAAAAAATGTGAAATTAATTAAATCAGATATAATTTGTATAGTTTTTATTTAGAACACGGATCCTGGAATTCGAGTTTCGACCTGAAGTAAATCAATTTATTGTATGAGACAAGGCTCAAAGGATACACGCAGAGTGGCATGCGAAGATAAATTACTGAAATCAGCGAGAATTCAATTTTTGCCATATGTAGCATTAGAAAAGACACTAAGTTGTTCATGATATTGCAGAGGGTTCTTGCCGTTTTGGTAATTAACCGAAGCAAGTTCATAAGTTTGTTAGAATAAAAGATGATTTGATATTCAATTTAGTGAATTAACTGACTTGAGGTTTGTTGCAATTCAGGGCTAGGATATCTGGTATGGTATATACTAATCAAAATATAATTTCAATTAACATTTTGTTTCGAATGAGCATCATGAAAATGATGAAAACCTCTTTCTAGTGTTCCAGCCTATACCAGCTTATAATTACAAATAGCGCGAATTCCTTTTCAATATGACAACTTTACCATAGTCTACGGTATATAATTGAAAATTCCTTCAAGAAAGGCGTAACAAATTGAACAATTTGTCTTGCATCCATTTCATTCTCTCCAATCATTGCAGCTGTTTGACTTTGATGATGTGGCAACTATAATACTGACAACTAGAAGAACAACGTCCCAGAACAAGATGAACTTTTATTAAGTTCCTCATGTCGCCGTTTTTAGGCTTATTTATGTCATTCTCACATGTCTTTCAGTATTTTGATGTCAGCAACACAAAAAAAGAGATTTACTTTCGCCTTTAATTACTAAGTATCCTGTAACATTAGCTTTAACTCACCAGCCTCTCCATGCTCTCCGTGGCAGTCGAGTCGTACTCGAAATGAGTGTACATTTTTGAAATTGTCATGTCCAATTAAGGTTGAATTATTAGTTATTTTGAATTTGAAGTGTCCTGTATGCATAATGTGCAATGTGTGAAGGTACTCCTTGACTATGCATGACTGTATTAACACTTTTAACATAATTACATTACATTTGAATAATAATTATTGCATTCATTTTTATGTTATTTTTTGTATTTGTGTTATTATTTCAACTTGACAACCCTCAGAGCAACCCTCTTTAGTTGTAAAATGTTTAATGCCCGCGGTTTTGTATAATTTCAGTTTTTAGGGGCCTGAGCATTCAATCCTCTTTATCAACGGCAAAGTGACAAGACAACTAATTTCAGTTTTGATACATAAGGCCAATATCTATAAACTAAAAGACTACGGCAGAAATCACATAAATGTGAAAAGTTGTCATTTGGTGAGTTATAACAATTAGTGATTAAACAGTTACCTTTTTAACAGAATGTTATGAGATTTGATGTTGGTGTTCTTATTGGGGACGGGGTGTTATGTTGAAGCAGCCAAAAACCGATTTTAATTATCTAAATCAATATACAGCCTGTCTCAAAAAAAATTGTGCAAGTGAAAAGCGCCCTCTTTGGCAATTAGAAAATACTGTCGGGACATGATGCTTACATCAGCGTCAAGGACGCAGTCTTAGCTCTCAAATGCTGTTTGTTCTGTTCAATTTGCTTGTTTCAATCTCGAGATATGTGTAATTAACAACGAAAGGGTAAAATCACAATTGTGCCACTTTTATTAGGGAAGAGGGCTACGATATGATGTTGATGTGTCTTATCGTGCATTAGACTCATCAGCATCACCGCGCGTGCATTATTTTGTCTAATTTCTCTCCCAACAAGTAATACGCGTTCATTAACCTATTAGTTTGCAATATTTGCTTGTCTTTTAACATGTCTTGAGTGATAAAGAGAACAGAATACCATGATAAAATCATTGACGTTATGACATGCACATGACTTGAATTAAATTTTACAGCAGAATGTGAAATAACTATTTACCTTTCAATCTGTTTTAAGTGGAAAAAGAGAATCATTATACCTGTATCATGATAAAACAGTAAAAACAGTTAAAACAATTTTGTGTTGTTATGTAATCATGGTAATTGATGTATTCTTTTGATTTCACGAAGGAACTCTTGATAAACTTGATGCTATCATTGATTTATGTACATATACAGCCCTCTTCCATAGTAAAATGGTAAAAGTGGCACAATTGTGATTTCCCCTTTCGTTTTTAACTAAACACATCTCGAGATTAAAACAAGCAAATTGAACAGAACAAACGGCATGTGACAGCTCAGACTACGCCCTTGACGTTGATGTAAGCATCATGTCATAACGGTATTCTCCAATTGCCAAAGAGGGCGCTTTTCACTTGCACAATTTTTTTTGAGACAGGCTGTATTGCTTGATTTTTTGTTGCGAATAAGTTATGTACGTTTTACAACATAACTCAAGAACCACAGGACCTACAAGAGTATATCTGTGATATTTGAATTCTTCTACACACTCGCTATTATATTATCAATGTAATTTTTGCCAAAGCTCACTACGATTCGCAAGTTGCTGTGAAGTTGTGAACTACCAGGCTAACATCATACAGCAATGGTTGGTAAACCACGTCAGATATAAAGGCATGCTGCAGTTGTTAAAAAACACTTTTGAAGATACTGTTTGATGCAACCAGGCAACTATACCCAGCAAACACAGAATGTTGTAGGCCTAAATGTCGAGTTATTTATAGAGGGTGCAGGTTTTATTTTTAACATTTATTATTTACTCATAGTCATATTTTTCATATAAAATGTAAAAAACGTTCATGATCGTCATAATACTCAATCATTAAATTACCAACCCAAAACATGTTTACACATTAACGTTTTAAAAACATCTCTGTGTTTGCTGCACTGCAAAAATTCAATTCCCGAGTAAAACACAACATGTTGCTGATACGCATGGGGAGTGTTAATTGGTATGAAAAATACCCTTATAAACGCGTTGTAGTGTTAACCGGATGCCTTCTATACTTTTACGCGAAATAATAGCGTTGAAGTGTTAAAAAAGTGTTATCCGGGAATTGTGGGCACTTCCTTCATCATCTATTTTTGCCAAATAGTTTTTGTAATTGACAAAATCACATATTCTTCCCACGCATGCAAATGACCTTTTAATCATCGGGGGAAAATTATGATCGTGTTGTGGACATAATTATACCATTCCTCGCATGTATTTCTGTCGAGCTTCATCTTGAAAGTAATTATTTGATGCTAAACTTACCTTCCTGAACCGTGACCAATAAAATCTCTATATTTTAAATGTAACTGCTCTAAATCCAGTTTTTGAATGGTATTCATGAGCACAAAGTTGGCACAAATAAGTATTATTCCAACCGCAAATACGGTAAGCATCCTTCTTGTAAATCTCCAAGACATTTTTTATTTGAAATGAATTATATCGACGTGAGATGGTGACACTGGTAAGACAGAATGTTTCAAATTCAACTGGCACATAAGCTCACATATCAGGCATAATATATTCCATCAACATCATCCGTCGGAAAATTGTCAGTACGCGGAAAACCTCCAGATTCAATATTGTATTTTACTTTTCCCTAAAGTAAACAGGCACATTGCATTCATTCAAGATGTTACCACTTTACCTCCTGAAGAATGAATTTTCAAGTTCAAATCTTCTTCAAGTTTCACGCTGAAGAATACATGTCTGATAAATTAAATATCCCATGCACATCATCTGCGATACAAAATGCAAAGCTAGTATGCAATCGCTATAATTTTATCATCGCTTCAATCATTAATGATCAAAACTACTGTCATCAAATCTGTAGTTCAAGTTCTTTGCATAGTTCCACTGCAAATGATGGTGCCGTAAAGTTTGTGGAGTGACGGCACAACATGCTCTTAGGGAGCGGTCTTTATTTAATCCAAGGGGGTGATTTGTAGGGGTAATGCGATTTTTTGTGAGCAGGGTAATCCGATTTTTTTGGCCAGGAAAGAGACGGGGGGTATGTTAAATTTGAATGGAAAATTTCATAAAATAAAGACCGAATGCAAAACTTTTGAATGGAAGCTATGAACACGATATTGAACCTTTTCGTCGAATTTTTATAAAACCCCAATTATGTCCCCTTAATTGCATAAAATAGTGAACGGACCCTTATCACATGCAGGTACTGGAACACAACCGACACGACAGCTCGCTCGAAATTGACGTTCACCTGTAAAAAATGCTGTCCAATTTGCTTCAATAAGCGGTGAATGTACTGAATTTTGTGAACCAGCATGTAATAATTAGGCTGATTGTTAAGCTTAAATATTAATACTGGAGTTCACAATCCGACGTTACACACGAAATGTGTTATGTGATTTTTTGAGATCAAAACTTGTACACAGGTTCTATCAAAGTATACTCGAAAAGGTTTTCTTCAGAAGAAAAAAATCTCGTATAAACACTGAATCTCAGCAGGCTACATTTTTCTTGAGTTCAAAGCCCTTAAACATTGACTTTTTAAAAGCCTGTTTCAATTGAATTTTGTTTCCCTAAATGCACTTGCCGCGCCATTGCAATTGACACTTATTTTGCCAATTGTAAGGAATTTCAGAGATATAGCAAATGATATCTGTGACATAATTTCATCAATTTCGCTTTAAACTGCCGTGCACAACTGTTATTAAAGGGCAGGGCAAAAACGGTCCCACTGACCAACTATAGCAACTCCCAGAATTCCTTTGGCAGTACAACTGCATGGAAAAACGCACGGAAAAGTTGTATTAGTTTAACTTTTACAACTTGAAACCCCCAAAAAGTGTGGGTCAATTTTGTTCTGGTAGGGCCTACAGCTGGACAACCTTTTCCCCCTCGGCGCGGTACGCCACTGCTGGTATAGCCCCAGCGGAAATTACTCCTTTATGTCGCATGTGGCACCGCCCCTCCTGGCCTCTCCTCCCATATTTTTATTCTGCAGTAGGCCTACTAAACATTATTATTAACATTAAATTGTAGGCCTAAAATTCTTCATTCCATGAAATCAGACTCGACTGATAAATATTTTGCACTGAGGAAATGTATAGGAGGCGGAGGAACATCCTAACATACACCCCATCACCATGGTAACCCGCATCGAATTGCCATCATTGCTTAAGGGATCTAAAATGAGCGTTTATTGTGTTTCGACAGTATTTTTGTGGGACATGAGAGCACCTCGGACCTATCAATTGCATTCTGAATACGAAGCATGTCTTTCTGATATCAAATAATTTTCATTTTTGAAAATCACAATATAATACAAATTTTATGACAAATTATAAAAATTTGATATTTTTCAAATTTTGATATATAACAGTCCTCGAAGTAAATTATATAAATCTAATGATATATTCTGAAAGTGTATGTAGCTAGGAGGAAAAGCCGACAGTCAATTGAAAATTTTGACCTTTCATATTGAAGATATGGATTTTTTCCCAAAAGACCTAAATTTTTTTGGTGTTTTGGGGAAAAAATCCATATCTTCAATACGAAAGGTCAAAATTTTCAATTGATCGTCGGCTTTTCATCCCACCTACATACACTTTAAGTATAAATCATCAGATTTATAAAGTTTACTTCAAGTACTGTTAAATATCAAAATATAAATTTTAATGATTTGCCAAAAATGTGTATTAAATTGCGAATTTCAAAAATCAAAATTATTTGATATCAGAATGACATTCTTCGTATTCAGAATGCAATTCGATATGTCTGATGTGCTCTGATGTCCCAAAATAAATACTGTCCAAACGTTCATACCCCAGCCCTTAAAGCGAGTCGGAGGCCATGGAATTATAAATGCGATTATTGACTCATTTCCTTTAATAAGATCAATGTATTAATATAATAATAACAAGTTTTTTTAGGTAATGGCTAAAACTGGAAAAATATGGCTCCTGCTAGCTGCTTCTATCCCACTCGCCTTATTATTAATGTCAACTATTTTGTGTTGCGATTTGGAACACTTGCGAATGGTAGTCATGGTGGTGAGCTTTGGCAAAAATTGCATTGATCAATTCATAGCGGGCGTGTAGAATAATTCAAATATCACATACTTTTGTAGGTCCTGTGGTTCTTGAGTTATGTTGTAAAGAGGATGAAACAACAACACTTTTGTAAAACGTACATAACTTATTAACAGCAATATCAAGTAAGTTTTCAAACTGAGTATTTGATTTGTAGAATGAACTTTTGCAAAACATCAAAGTGTTACTTTATAATAATAATTATATTGATTTAGATACTGAAAATCGACCAACAATACCTAGGTATATATTTATAATTAATATTATACATGTAGGTCCTTATACTCATTTTCATGTGCTGCAGGGACTCCTCCAACCCAGGCTGTGTATCAAACATTTCAGTTTCAAATTCAGGGCAAACCAGGATAGGAATCTCGGGATAACAGAGTATTAGAGAACATTATTTTAGATTGTAGATGAGAGCGTTAATCATTTGTGCATGTCATGTTATGTGAGAAGATCAGAAAGCCGACAAAAATAGATTTTATATCAATTTTATTACTCTGGTCACGTATATAATATTCGCGACATCGTCTGTTCATTTACTTTATGGTACAAATTGTATACGTGATTGAAATGCTTGAATTGAAATCTTGCATGCACTTTGTGTGGCAGAATAGTATAAACAAAATAGACAGCAAAATGAGTTGGATGTCGGAAAATGTAAAAATGTTCATATTATTTGATTTGCACGTTAAAATATTATCGACAAGTGACTTATTTTGTTTTCATGGAACCACAAATTGATATCAAATTGAGTAACAGATGGACGTGTTTTGGATCAACATTTAGTCTTTCAACTTGATGTTATTTGCTTTGATAGCTTAACACACAGTCAAACATCACGTACTTATTTTCTTCTCTCTCTGTGGCCTGGTGATATTCAAGTTCGTTTCTTGAACTTTCTTGATGGAATTCGATTAACCGCGTATTACACTCTTAAAATGGTGCAACTTTGAACCTTTTTTTCTTCCGTATACAACACCATATTCAATGTTTAAGTTCTATTAATAACCTTGAAAATTTAAATAAAGACCCTTAAAGATTTTTAAATCTTTAAGGGTCTTTATTGAAAAATACTGGCCTATGAACTTTCTAATTCATTACTTCAGGGACCCATATCAAGGTTAAAATTAAGTTAACCCTTTTTGGTTCTAAACAATATCAGTCCCACAGCTGAATGAGGGCAAGGGGGTGCAAGATTTCTAACGGGGAAGGCTGCCATTTTCCCCCACCTCGGTACCCCTACCAACATCAGGCAGCAACGTCAGGAAAGGGATAACTTCAAGGATTATTATATTATATTGTTAAATCATATAGAGCATTCATTCATTCAAGTAATTCAATTATAGGGACTAATTACTAAGCTTTACTACCACTAGAAAACAAAAGATACCTTATCATTATAGGTTTAGGCCTACATGGCATGCACACAGCGTCATTTAATAATTTTAATACATTTTTTACTTCTTTTGCTTTCATTTGACACCACTCGGGGGCTCATACCATCTTGGCATTTCGATATATGAAAATGACCCAAAATATGAACATTGACCCAGGTCCTATGCGGAGTGTTACCCCCGGTGGGAAAATTATTTTTACTATATTCTTTACTTTGTGCTCTTTCATTTGACACCACTCTGGGGTTCATACCTTCTTCTGTTCTTGGCATTTTGAGATAGGCCCTACGAAAAGGACCCATATGAATATTGACCCGGGTCTCATGTTGAGTGCCACCCCGGGGTGGGAAAATATTTTTATTATATTCTTTACTTTTTTCTCTTTAATTTGACACCACTTGGGGGGTCATATGCCTACCTTTGTGGCATTCAGAGATATGTCCACATTCAGACCAAAAGGTTAGTCAGTCAGTAAGTAAGATACTCTAATGTAGGCTGATACCATTTCATTTCATGGTTCAGCAAAAACTGACTTACAAATTACCCTAATCTTGTGTAAACGACTGAATTCGTAGACTACCTTTTCTAGCAATGACCTCTCAGCTGATGCAGGTCAAATCAATCAACAGATGTTTTGGTCGTGTACTTCTCAACGCGTCATCACAATCTGGTAAGATTTTCACATAAAATATCAAGCATTTATAGTTTTTTCTAAGTAATTAAATAATATGGTTGTACAGTGTACTCACTGTACTGAATAAACGAGCTGACAGCGGAGTGATAGAGCTAAAATAAACATGATAAAGCCCGGCCCTAAAAACGTGACTGATCATCTGTAACTGAGTGTTAGACTGCGGAACTCAGTCCTCAATGATAGTCAGTCATTTATCTTTTGGTCGTTATATGACTATCATTTGAGGGACTGAGTTGTTATAATATATCTTCCGAGGTGCAATTTCAGACAATAGCTGGGGATTAGTGGGGCAGAGGTTATCTATTGAATCCTTTCATGACCACTGAAGCATAGTCAAGTCTGCCAAGGACACTGGCACAAATTGAAAGACCATCACAAAAGAATGCATGCATGTCAGGTCATCGACACCAATTTGGTGTTTGTTATGACACAAATTTTGTGTCTGTTATGCACCTCGAAATATGTACCTTAAAGTCTGTATCTAACTGAGTGTAAGACTATCAGTATCAATCATGATCATGATGATGACATGATGATGATCATGATTTCCCGGGCTGTTGAATTGTTGTGAAAATGTCACATGTCATCACATCAGGTAGGGAGTCCGGTGGATTTTTGAATTTTTTATAAACCCCCAACAAATTTGGTATCAATGTAATAGTTCACGTAAACTTATGGCTCAAAATTCGGACCGCTCGCCAATAAGTTTACTGCTTTCTATGTTTTGAAATTTGTTGACGTTTTAAGATTAAAATTTAACGATCCCCGATTCGATCGCTTATTTTAGCCGTGTCACGTCACATGCATGGCGCTGGTGGGTACCAACCAAACTTCAGAAAGAAAAAAACCTCGATCGCCGATAACGATGTGATATGGGACTTACATAGGATTACACAGAGATATTTCTTGCCAAAATTTGACCATTTCTAGGCAAGTTGGCCCTACTTTGTCTGCGTTATATGAAAAGGACAGTCTTAAGTAAGTATAAGTGCAACGCTTTTGATGTTTTGATGTTTTGGGAGACTGGGAGGGTTCAGAACAAAAAAATGATGGAGCCTATTCTTGACTGTGTAATATTCCTTCAACCAGTTGCCGTGCGGTAACAGTCTTATACGATGGACAGATAGTATCAGTTTGTGAATGAGGACATCGTATAAGTTCCTTGTACTAATCAATGTAAAGAGCATCAAAAAAGAAATGAAATGGTGCAAAAATGAGCTCAATAGGCCAAGAAATGCCAAATGGGTAGTGTTACAGACCGTGTACGTACCTATATATAAATATTATCCATAGACATAGTCATAGAGCAGTGATAGGGAGAGAAACTACTGGGAACCACTCAACCACACACTCTCGGCCGCGAGCCGCTTCGTACTCACCGCTTCGCGGCTTGGCTTATAAAATTAAAAATCAGAAGGTATCATAATTCATAAAATTATTCATAAGCTGTAATAAAAATTAAATCTTGCTGTGTCTGTAATGCACTATAATCCGTTTTTGCTACTAAGCAATTCCTCCCGTATACCAATGCTAAAATTACTACCTTCCGCAGCTGGCGAATACGGCTGGGTTTAGCTCACGACATGCGCACCACGCCGTGTAGTAGCCAAACGATTTATTTTATAGCTCGTTCTAGGCTAGCTAACTCCTCACTCCTGTCTGCTTGAAACTTCGTCAACTTGTGCAGAAAACTGCCTAGTTTTTCACTGAACCGGTTTTCACTATACCCGGGCCATATGGGCCTTAAGCTGTAATATTTTCCAAGGTTCCTTTTCAGCGTTAACCATCTCGTATACGCGTGCGACGTCAAGCGACGGGTGATAGCATGGTTTTGAGATCACCGCGGGCCTATAATCTTAACCAAATTAAAGCAGTCAATATTTGTTTTATCAGAGAAGATGTAATAAAGAGGAGGTTGATCAAGCTATCCTCAAACAAAATATGTGTGAGACCGTTACACTCAAAGTAAATGATGAATCACCCTATTTAGCTGCTTTATAGAATACCACAATAGGGTTTGAACCGGGATGGGTGCGATGCACAAGTTACAGCTAACTGCTTTTAGGCCAAAAAAAAAAAAAAAAGGTTTGTCTCACGAACATTTGCCAAAAAAGCTAAGTGCTATGCTATGCTTTTTTTTTTTTTTTTTTGGTTTAGAAGCTATGCTAATCTTGGGTTTTTTGTTTTTGTTTTTAGCCTGAGACAAATGAAAATCACAAGACAGGTATTGGAAAACTACAAGTGGTCTTACAATGAAAGAGAAGCAACAAATTTACAATGTTAATATTCTGTAACTGTATTTTATTTGCCTTCCTAGAGCTGATCACTATTATTAAAAATCAGTGCAAAATACGGGTTACAGCTTCGCCCCGACACCAACTCATTTTTTAGGGCATTCAGAGTAACCGAATCGGCGCACCGATGCAGTGCCCAATTCCTCAGCACAGTCCCCTGTTTTAACTATCTGAATCGAACAATCATGTTGAAATAAATGGTAAAAATTCGTTAAAAAACAGCTACAAAAAATACAAAAATTTATGAAAACAACATGGCTTCACTCGATCGCAGAGTTCTCCGTAGTCTAAGTCCTTTTATATTGCATCCACTTTGCTTCGTCGGCTTTACGCTCCGTGCCGTTGCAAGGATGGCGTGAAACTAGCGAGACTGAGGCTACGGTGTGGGTTACGAGCTATCTGCAACACTAATGGCATCTGCGCTGCCTGACATTTTCGATGGTTTTCTGACATTGAGGAATTCATTTTACTCGTTGGTGAACTATCGGGAACCGGAAAATCGGGAAAAAAAAAAAAAAAACCTTTAAAAAAGGCGGTCAGCGCGTAGACAAACGCAGCTGTATCGCTTTCACATACTTATCTTGCTGCAGGTTCGTGAGACAAACCTTTTTTTTTTTTTGGCCTTAGGGATATATAATATAGGTCAGTGTGTGCATGTCATCATGCTATACACAGTATGCATGCAGACCCTGTCATCTTGTCAGATTTCAGATAAAACATGACTGAAGTTCTATGGCAAATTATAATTTTTGCTACTTGTTGCCACTTTCAGACTCTATTATTTAAGATAAAGAATGTTATCAATTATCAGAATATCTTTTAGGTTGGCAGGAAATGACAGGAAAATATATAAAATAATAAAATAGAAATGATCAACAATCATCACCTCTAAAAAAATCCTAAAAATTTCTTCTTTAGAAATTTATATATTTACAAAAAACGGTGGATTTGGGGGGAAATTTTACAGCACTCGATTTCTTTCTTGTATTACCCACATGTGGTATCCCATCCAAGCAGCAGGTCCTTAACACACATGTTTCATACTTTTTAACAAATTCTTTATAGAAACATGGGAAATATTTTCAATTCTGAAGTGAAAATTGGTCAACCATGGGCGGTCACACACGTAACATCATAGGATATTTCAAGTGGATGTCTAACTACTTGAGAATAAAGGACTATGAATAGATGCGACAGGATTACCTACGGGATTATCTCAAGGATATAATTCCGTTGACCCTCCTCTTTATTACATCTTCTCTGGTTTTATATACCGAATGGATATGTGGATGTTGCGATTGCGCATTTTGATCGGGACGCATGTGACCGGTCCATAGTTCATTTCCATGGACCTGTCCATAGTTCATTTTGAGGGCATAGTTAATTCAATGACTGCACATTCAACCAATCAGATGACAGGAATCTATATGAGGTATATAACAGTCTTTATTAGATGATTGTACTTCGATAAATGCTTTGCTGTGTGAGCGACGTGTTGTACATGTGACCGGGTGTAGCAATGTTCGGATAGGGATTGACAGGTAACCCTGGTATGCTTTCTGGAAAGTTGACAGTCTTGCTATCTTTAGTATGCTTCCGTCAATTGCAAGCCCGGCTACCAGGGACCCGGGCACTGTAGACACAATACCCGGGACTTGGGACTGTACCCGGGATGTACAATCAGTCGTCCCGGTGGCGGGGCCATGATACCGTTATGTAGCCGGGGCTGTTACCCGAGTGTTATAGTACCCAGGATAGTATGGAAATATGATATGAAGCCCGGCTGGCATGGGCGGGGACAGTACCGGGGGTTTCACCCACAATTTGTGCCCCGGTACCCGGGACAATACCCGGGGCATAGCGGGGATTATTACAATTGCCTTTGGTAATCTCCCCCGCTACGTCCCCGCTGTGCCCGGGTCCCTGGTAGCCGGGCTTGCAATTGACGGAAGCATTACGTCTTTGCTGTAGTGACGACCAGTTTGAGTTCTTTAACATTTCGGTTACACTAGCTCTCTTGTCAAGTTATTCTTGACGAAGCGTATGGCCCTTCTCTGTACTGCTTCTAGTTGGTGGATTTTTCAGCAGTATAAGGGTCCCATACTGCTGAGCTATACTCCAGAGATGGTCTAACTAGAGACTGGTACGCTAGTTGTTTGATATCCTCTGTACATGATCGTAAGTTTCTTTTTACAAAACCCAGAGCCCTATTTCCCTTTGCTGCAAGGTTATTGATGTGTTTGTTCCATCTCGACGCCAAGGTATATGTGGGAATTGGTTTCCTGGAGGATAGTATTTGCAAGTGAGTATGTGCGGGTCTTAGGATTGTGTGAATGAGTCATTTTAAGCACAAAACATTTCTCTGGATTAAATTTCATTTGCCATTTTTCCTCCCACTCGGATAACCGGTCATGGTCTGTCTGGAGTTCGTCAAAGTCATTTGTAATGGTCCGGTAAATAACACAGTCGTCTGCGAATAGTCAAACCGTAGAGGTGATGTTGTCTGGTAGGTCATTTATATATAAAAGGAAAAGTAAAGGACCAAGTACAGTGCCCTGTGGTACACCTGATTGGACATGTACGGTACCCAGTCCGGGTTCTCACCCCCAATGACAACCCTCTGCTTTCTTCGCATTAGGAAGTCGGAGATCCAAGCATGGATAGATCAGCATATACCATAGTGGTTAAGCTTCAGCATTTAAGCCTATTGTATGGAACAACATCAAAGACTTTGCTAAAGTCCATGATGATAATCAGTCTGCTGCTTTCTGTCGAGGGACAGGGCAAAGTCGTGTACTGTCAGTATAAGTTGGGACTCGCACAATCTATTTTGGCGAAAGCCGTGTTGCTGGTCGGTCAAGATATTAAATTGGTTAAGATGGCGCATGATACTTGAAAAAAATAACATGTTCTTTGACCTTGCAGCTTATAGACGTATTACCGTTGTATAGTTAGCAGGCCTACAACGTTTTATGATTATATATAAATTTATGTTTTGGCAAAAAATGGCAAGTTTGCATTACTATCCAACCATGTCTAGTAAAATACTCGGTTTAGAAACCTGTGTCACTGATGTATGTTATATGTGATTGCTAAACATATTCTACGCATCAGCTTTTGTCCAAAGAAATATTTACAAAGATGATTTTTGATTGATTTTTAAGAGCCCAGCGAAAAGTCCATTCCACGAAAATGTCTCCCTATACCAGTTGGTATACTAGCTCGGGCTTAAACCGGTAAGGAGTTGTTTATTTATTAAAATCCATGTGCCGTCAACTAACCTGCACTTGCGCGCATGGTGTTGAAGATGGTGCTGGGATGGTGCGTTCGTACTGCAAGTGTGGATTTATGTAACCGCGTAGCTGCCATCAACCGCTGCATGCGCTGAAGCCCAGCGTTGATTGACAGCAAAATTTAATACCAGTACTATTTAGGGAGTTGGATGTTCAGCCAATCAGAAAAGACGTACTATGAGGTCGCCAGACAGTTTGTTTGACCTACCAAAAATCGCTTGTCACTCCCCAAAAAATATTTACCCCTCCTATAATTCACCACCCTGGGGATACACATAAATTGTACTACCCTTTATGCCATGGGTTGCATCATATTTTTCTTATGAAATTTGGGTCACATAAGTTTGGGAAGCCCTGTAGAAGAGAAAGTTCTTCTAAATCAAAAGTCACAAACCACATTGAGTCATCTGGACATTTTGTGAACTTGGACAGGTACAGAGTCCAGAGGGTGCAGGGTCAGAATTCCGTTTCACAGTGCGTTCACGAATCAATCTTAATTCTTGCAGAATAAATTTGCCGGAATCATTTGATTTTTGCAAATCAACTTCTGCGTAAACTACAAAAGTTTGCGAGAATCAACTTGATCAATTCTCGGATTCTCACTGAAATTCTGACCCTGGGGTCATGACCTAATGATAGATGCACATCGCAGTCTCACTATCACTGGTGAAAGATGGTCAGAGCCAAAAATCAAAAATTTTAATCATTATACCAATACTGATGAACGTTAATGTTATTATATTTTTATGACTAGATGCTGCACCATGGATCTGATGAACTTCCAAAAGTATCTTCAACACTGAAAAGCCACATTGATTGTACATGTGCTTGAAACCATGGCAAATGCTCCTTACAACATGAATGAAGACGAGGCAAGAGCGTTGTCGTCGTCATCGTCATCGTCGTTGTCATCATCATCAGCATTTAAAACAAATCTCAGTCCAGGACATCAAAGAGAAGAAGTTGACAACTTCACCTGTGGTGATCTTGGCTTTGGATTCTGCCTCAAACCTGGTGGCATACCTGTGAGAAAATTTAATCCAGATACTCTTGAATATGAAGATGACCTTCCAGATAACTCTCTCGTCAGCAAGTTGTTATCCTTCAGCGATGATGATGATGGGGAATTCAAAAAATTGCGTAGTAGCAGCACTCCTTGCTTAAGAAGTAGGGATAGAATGTATTCAGAAACTTGCACAGACAGTGATTTAAGATGGGAGCGCTTCCCTGTGTTTGATGGCGTTCCACTTGGGACATCCTTACGACAGCAGAGGGCGCTGTATGCAGAAAAAATGAAGGAGTACAGGGACAAGAAGAAGTTATATAAAAAAGAAAGTGCAATAAGAGAATGTGAGTATAATTTGGAAACTGTTGTGTGTTAAAAGTTAAATTGGTTTGTCATATTTTGATGCATACTACGGAAGGTAGGCATGTTGCCTATGGGGTGCGTTAACAAACTAAAAGTAGCAAAATAGCGCAGGCGTATACAAAAAAGAGTTAGCGTGCAAGCCTTGCAATTTGAGCACTCAGTGTGCGCTCCAAGAGCGATGTCACCAGCTCCAAACTCTGTACTGGCATCAGCTAAATTCAAGTACATTTGTTCGCTTAGAGGACACAGGCGTGGAACATTCCAATCTATCATCTATGTGTTATTAATCTATGTTCTGATGAGTGTTGCTGTTGCATCTGTGGCAGTGAGATCCGAAATATGTAATTATTCTATTACCGTTTAAAAAATATTCATGGCATATTTCACTTTTCAAAAGCTTTTTATTTGAGTGCAGTGTACAGCAAACTTGAAATTAATGAGCATTAAAAGAGTGCAATCTCATCTGGAATACTCCTCATACTCATAGCAATGGTAAACAGGTTAGGATTTCAAAAATTGTTTTTCAGGATTGTTTTGTTTAGTCAAATTATCCATTCCTTTCCTCAGAAATTTCCAGTTTCCCGGTATATTATCTTACACTTCAAGTTCAAGAATGATGATATTTTTGTTTAAATACTGCAGACTCTGACAGTGGTTCTTCACTGGATCTACTTGGAGATATGCCAGATGCAGACAACATACAGAGGAAACTCATGGTAGCTACAGAGGTGAAGTGAATTTAACACATTTTTTATACTTCATTCTGTTTTCATTTTTGTGGAGTAAATGATATATGCTGTAGATCTAAATGCACACTTTAAATGTTCTCTTAAAACCATAATGTATGATTTCAGTCAAATTTTAAAGTCAAAACTCAAAGTGGTTTTCTGATCATTTTAAGCCAAAATGATGATTTAAAATCAAGAAAACCACTTAGCAGCTTAACTCTATGGGAAGAATTGGCAAATAAAACTGGGGATCTAAATTTTACTGTAATTAAAACACTTCAGGCTTAGTCAAGTTTCACATGGTATTTTAGTACATCATTGGGCATAACAATTATGCTAAAAGTAGAAATTCAAGAAAAATAGAGAGCGCTGATGTGAAGCAAATCACACATGGGCTTTAATGTTGGGATACAGTTTGTTTTCTGATTAAATTGCAAAGTTGCAACCCAGCCAGGTGCTAAGATAAATGAAAAACATCCATGACAAATAAAGCAGTGAATGTAAGTAGCGCCAACCTTATATAATTGTATAATTCAATTTTCAGAGAAGTTCAGTTTTGTCCTTCATTGCCATGTGGGTTCTACCCACAACTCATTGGCAAATCATGCTGCCAACCACATAAGCAGTTTAGATCTGCTATTATCGTATTGGGGGAAAATAAGTTTTATTGCACCTAGCAAAGATGTTATTATTCCACCTATTTGTAGTGTCACATTGCCACTTGATAAGATGTTGATTTCTTGTTTCCCATACACACAGGAAGTTGAGGTTCTGCAATGTGAACTTGATGCATGTAAGAGGCAACTTGACAGCAAGTATAGAGCCATACAAATACTCAAAAGTCAAGTAAGTCCATCTTTCAAGTGATTTCATTTTAAGTGTATTAATTGGTATATATCTGTAAGTTTATGCAACTGGGTTTAATAATTTTTTACCAAATTTTAAAATGACACATTGGAAATTCAGGGTAAAGAGTACAAAATTTAGAGGCCTAAACTTTGACCAGGATGGGTTTTGTTCGTAGTAACTGGTTGTGTCCTCTTGGCTGAGCATACGCTCATCATTGTGTTTGAAATTTGAAAACAGTCTCTTTTAAAAACAATCAACAGATATATTGTGAAGACTTTTCAACATTGTGCGCATCAAATGAAGGTTTGGCTACATTTTATCGACAAACATTGTTCTAAAAACCATTCATAGCTATATGCAACTAAGTTTTGCTGTGTTGTTAAGTAAAGACACAAAGCTTATCCACAAAGGTGTTGTTTCAGATCAGACCTGCTGCAGCAGAGCCCTTCCAGATTAAATCCTAAGGAAAGTATGTCAGCATACACAAATTTGATATGGAACATTTAGGAAGGAAGTTATAGAACAGAAATAGCTGTTATAGCACATTATTACTTTTATTTTGCATGTCAGCTTCAGCTAGCTCAGAATTCAGCATATCCAGTTGGTTCAGTGAATAGATTCATCAGGTTTGTACATCAAATCAAATTAGTAATTTTAATTTGATATCCAGTTGGAATATAAAATATTGTATGTACTCAGCACACTGTCTGTATACAAATGTAGGTGGATATTTTGCAAGATTTCTGTTATTGCTTTTCATGAGTGAAAGATTTTAGCACATTTATTGGTGTTATGGAGAAACCAGCATAAGAAGGACCCCTCAAACATAATTATTTGCAGTGAAAATTAGATTAATGCTAGCAATCTGACACACTATCCACTAAAACCGAAAATTGTGGTCTAGTCTGGCTTCTCTCATGAGGAGGGGGAGGAAGTCGTAGGTTTTCACTGCAAAATGTTTGGGGGAATTTCTAATTGGCAAATCCCATATCTCAGCTATTTTTTGCAAAGTTCAAGGACCCATGTTTATACTGAAAATATGTTTGGGCCAATTTATACATTGTAACTATGAAAGTCACACAGAGGGTTTGTCATTTGATGGAGATTAATATGCAAAGAAAGACTTGAATGGTACCTGCAAAAATCAAATGGTGCTTATTTTTTACTGGGGGCTATATCTTATTTGGGGAGACTGGAAGCATTTTCTTAACAAATGAGCCCCTAACCACCCCACCCCCCAAAAAAAATCAGTAATGGGTTCTTTGATGGCAGGCAGGTAAGAAATCATGATTCAATATTGATAGGGGTGGTGCAGTTTCAATGTGACATAAAAAGTATTGTAAGATGTTTGACCACAGTTGTAGGTGCATGAGTCATTTTAAATGATTGATGGCTGGGAAAATGTTTTCTTGCAATAAAAATATACAACTGAGATGTTTTGCTGAACCCTGTTGACTTTAATTGCACAACCTTATATTATTCACCTGTCACATTATGTGAAGAAAGATAAATGAGGTTATTAACCAGTATAGAGGATGCTGTGGATAAGGGGCTGTGCAATAATTATGAGCCCTGGGGGAGGGTAAAATTGGGCAGGGGCAAGAAATTTTTGGCGTGCGTGCGAAAGGAGGGGCAAGCAATTTTAGCCAGCCGAGAAGGGGGGGCAAGCGATTTTTGGCACACATTCATGGGCGCCTTTTAAATAAAACGCTCTAAAAAGGCTTAGGAAAACAGTACGGAAGCGCTTTAACATGCAAATGTTCCTGCTCGCTGCGCTCGCAACATATATCTAGACCATTTAAGGTTCTGCAAATTGGGATCTCAAAAATTTGGCATGTGTAAAGGGGCGGGCCGAGGGGGAGGTGGATGGTAGCTATTGTATGCACTATTTTCATTCATAATCTCAAAATAAATTTTCTCAACAAATATCAAGCAAACAATTAAGTTAGCATTATTTTACCACACTTATCTTAAAATACAGACAATGCTGTGTTTGTGTAGCAAATTAGGTGGAGTGATGACTCAGGGATTTAGTAGACGTAGCAACTTGGCTATGACAATTAAAATGTTTTTACGATGGATAGTGTTTGGGTACCAGGGTACCTACACAGACATGGATATGATCAAGCAAAATTAGTCAGATGCTATGAAAATACAATATGCCCAAGATCACATACATGTAGGTTATTTTCTTTTCAAGGGACAGTGTAAGCTTACATTTCAGACATAACTGATTCATTTTGGATGCAGTTTTCAGCAAATGTAGCATCAAAAGCTCTACATTGATTTCATATTGATATGGTATGTCAAATTCAGCTACTTCTTTTACTGTACATCAAAAGTGGAGGGATTTTGTAGGTGAAGTAAATTTTGAGTTCAATATTTCTACTCGAAAGCATTTTGCACACTTTAAAATAATAACACTCATTTAGATTGAGCCGATTTGAAAGTTTAACGGACAAGACGTTTGTTTCGTGACAGACAGAACAAAATGTGTATCCACTTTGTAGACATCAACAAATTGATGTGACCTGCTACCACGAAATGAGCGTACATGTAAAGCCGCAAGTTGGTAGGTTTAAGACATCCTGGCTGCTGAGTTGATGTTCTTTGTTTACCCCGCACCTGTACAAATCAGTAGTATGTCCTAGTGAATGGCCCATTGTGCCCCCATTCACAAAGGACATACAGACGTACTATTGGCTTCAACAGGTGTCTGTGAAACAAAGAACTCCAATGCAGCAACAAAGACATCTCGAAACTAACAACTTTCGTGGTAGCAGGTCACATATACTGGAATATTAATAACTAAAAAATTATTTTACAAAAGGCATATTGGTCAGTGTACTTTGCCTGTTTAAAACATGCTCAGACCATTTTCTAATTTCCAGAAAATGTCTCCAATACCATTTTAAATAAAAACACCAGTATTACTGTACATCTGTTTAGTACATGGGTGACAAAATTGCATACTTTTTCTAAAAGTTCTCTTTCATATGATACCAAATTTGTGATGGTGGGACCTGTATTTACAAAAATATCAACTATTTCCAATGTCTGCAAAGTGAGATGTTAATGTGGAATTAGTTATTTATTTTGTCGCTTTTGGAGTGTCCCTGGACCTAGACCTAAATGCTAGGATCATTCATGGTTGACCTAAAAAAAAATTGCATGATGTTTTGTGTTTTTAATATGAAAATTGATAATTAGTATTCATGTCATACTGTATTAATGATTTCAAAATGCATCGAATGTGAATGCATTTTGAAATCATTAATATTAAATGTCATATATTAAAAACACGAAACATGCAATTTTTTTTTTTAGGTCAACCATGAATGATCCTAGCATTTAGGTCTAGGTCAAGGGGACACTATTCGAGTATAATCCTCCCCCACCCCCAATTTTGAAAAAATTTCACCTAAAAAACGGGTGGGACTATACTCGGACGAAAACAGTACTGTAATTAAATCATGATGTTAATTGATTTTTATTCATTAACAGTCTCAGATAGCCAATCAGGTTGCATTGGATATGTAAGTGATTGATAGTGGATGTTGCTTTGTTGTGAGCTGCACATGTGATTTGTCATTAGAATTATAATGTATTTGATTTGAAATGTAGTGTTTATCACCTGCTGCTCCAGGCCCAGTAATGTGTGTGATTTCTTAATGTGACCAGTCAAAACTTATAACATTTAGGTAGATCTACTTTTGAGATACAGGTCTTTAAAAGATGAATGCCATAAAAATTGACAACTATATTTTGAATTTGAATTTGGTGTTATTTTCAAGCTTCTGTTGCAATCTCTATAGCTACAAGTATAGTATGTGTATATAGACACTACATGTATATTTTTAATTTTTACCATATGGGAACTGGTGACATTCATAGTAATACAACCTGTATCAAATCAATTGATAGCCATCTATTTTAACGTTTGATTGACAATACTGCATTACATGCGGTGTTCAATTCATACTACACCAGGCCATACAGATTAAGTCTGTAATGTTGACCTACTTGCAACATTTTACAAATAGTAGGAAAATTAGGACTTATGCTAAAGAATTATGATGGTAACAGTGTAATGTAACTGAGGTTTATAAATACTGTGTTATAATTTATTCATTTTGTGCATAGATGTGTACCAACTGTACTGAAATCTATATCAAAATGTTTATCATGACAGCTGTTTATCATCTAGATGATGAAGGTTGAGTGCTGTGTTCTAATATCACAAGTGTTAATCCCTGTTTGATGTCATAGTGATTTGTTTTTATTAAAAGTACATGTGTATTTTTATTTACATGGTATATATCGTTATGAATTCGGCAGAGTGACGAATCGAGCATTTTGAGCAAATTGAGTTATTGTATGCTTGTGATTATGTTTCAGACGATCTTTCATTTCCACTAAAAATTAATGATAAATCTTACTTCCCGACGTAGATATTGAAATTGTGATTTGGACGAATCGCGCATAGGTGCGATTAATGAATTTGACCAAAAGACGAATCGTATACTTAGCTGTACAAATCATGTTGATCTATTGCATAGTATAGCTGGAAACTCAGAATTTTCTATATTACATGTCATATACACATGTACTATTATATTTGATACCAGTGGGTAGCTATAGGTATCTTCTATCCAGTGATACCAAAATAAGTACAAACATCCCCCATACGATATCGCTATGGCATGGCGTAATTATGTCAGAGCACCGTCGCAAAATTGAGAAATCACAGAAAATTATACACAAAATTTAGGCCAATATTGTTATTTCTACTCTAAAATCCTTGATTTCAACCGGAGTTTTCACTAAATATTACGGGGATGACTAATTATAACTTTTATACCAAGTTTAGATCTATGGGGAGATCTATAGCCTGAGGACAACCAGTAATTTTTACATAAAAGCCCCAAATCATTGATGGGTGCTATAGTTTACACGTAGTTGAATGCGGATTCGTCCATGTATGTAACTCTTTGCGCAGCAGTTGACACTTTTTGGATATAGCATAAAGCCGAATAGCTGTTAACATCTGTTTTGAGGGATATATTGATTGTTTCAGAACATGCAGGTATTGGAAATAATTTGGTGGATATTCACTTCTATGATATACATTTCAAATGAGTGCTCACGAATGTTCTCAATTTTTAGAATGACCAATGGAATGGTATCAAGATTTTCAAACGCCGTTTACTCAGAACAGCAATTTTGTGTATTCGGCACTCTGCCGTGTTCATAACGATATGTACCTGTAATGTAGTGTGTGAGGGGGAAAGACAGACATACAAATAGAAAGACAGGGGACGGAAAGAGAGTGAAGAGATACATGTATATTCTTTGGCCCGTCTCAAATTCGGTAGCGACGTAGGTGCATATTTTACTGGTTGCGGTATGGAATCACATACGTAAAGTTCATCGCGCAGAGCATACACACATGTGTACAACAAGTGCGGTTTATCGGCACGCTTGAAGCGCAAGCGCGAAAAAAGCATTGATGTCACTTCCGAACTTGAGGTGAACCAGAGAATAGCAGAGTCTGTGAGATGGGAGTTAAATATCAAACCTATATGAAAAGAAAGTGTGATGGCAGATAGATAATTGCCTGTTTAGAGCTGCTGCACACTGTAAATGTGCACATAATCCAAGTCTATACTACTTTTGTATCACTTAAAGGGACCATTGAAAGAAAAACATATTTGGTATCAAAATAAAGCTAATAACTTATAGAATCCATTTCTAAAATGATAAACGCAATTTTCCTTTATTTTACCCCCCAAATCAGCAAATAAAGACAAAGCGCCCAATGTCGCGTCGTTCCGCCCAATTCATATGTGCAGAGACACGTGGCAACCCCTGTGACGTCAAAGTGGTTATCCTTTCCGCTGCATGGCAACACTGCATAGTCCAGACTTGGTCCTAAACCAATAGTCCAGTCAATCTAAACAAATTTGTGGTGTCACCCACCACTAATTGCAACAGAACTTTTTTCACTTTTATACATTTTAGAGATGCCCCCTGAACATCATATCAAAAATATACTAAAATATACTTGGTGGAAAGGTGGTTTTTGGCGGGAAAAGGTCATACAGGGGTCAAATTTCAAAATTGCTCTAATCTTTTTAAAAACTATACCAAAGTATTCCTATAGTCTTAAGGATTCAGAAAAAGTATAGTTTGTCATATCTGTGATGTACCATTCTCAAGTTATAAGCCAAAAGGTCAAAGGTCAAATTTTGGGTTACACGTGGGTCAACTTTGAAAAAATGCTCTGATCTCCTTGAAAATGGTCTCAATGTGTTCGTCCTTTAAAAACACTCCAAAATAAGAATAGTTTGCCATATCTTGGATGTTTCGTTACCTAGGTAGCAGGGTAAAAGAGGTTACTGACCATTGAACTCTATTGACCCCGACCTAGTTTTCGATGTTACGCATGTAATTAAACAACCTAAACAGTGCAAATATTCTTTAAATGAATCATGTTTGCAAGACGAACAATTTGAGACCATTTTGGTTAAAATCAGACAATTTTTAGTTTTTTGACCTATGTTGAACCCAAAATTTGACCTTTGACCTTTTCGGTTCTAACTCAAGAACCGTACATCACAGATATGGCAAACTATATTTTTTCTGAATCCTTATGACAAGAGGAATAATTTGGTATGGTTTTTAAAATGATTGGGGCGATTTTGAAATTTGACCCTGTATGACCTTTTCCCACCAAAAACTACCTTTCCACCAAGTATATTTTGGTATACTTTTTGTATGCTGTTCAGCGGGATATCTCTGACATTCATAGCAGTGAAAAAATATAGTTGCAATTAGTGGTGAGTCAAAACCCACTTTGACTGGACTACAACGCATGAACGTGTTTACAGCAATGAACTTTTATGCCTAAAAAGTAGGCCTATATTAAAAAGGATATTATAATATAAATTACAAAGCTACAATGACTTCTATGATAGGCCTATATATAAATTCTAGCTAGGCCTACAAAATTGGCCAACAACTTGTTTTGACTGAGGCATTCTGATATAGCAACTCTTTACTTATATTTCCTCTGAAATATCTGGTGAGGATAGGAAAGAGAAGGCAATGATGTTTCGGGTTAACCCATGACATACGACTTAATTTCTTTAGGCCAAATTAGCCTACCTCTCGGGCGTGCAGCCTAGGTTAGGCCGTATAAAATTAATATTTTGGTTCTCGTCCAGAGGATTTTCATGAATTGATGAGGGAGGGAGGTGTTTTTTTCAGTGTAAAATCAGCATTGTCTGCAGTTTTCGGTCTTTTCCAACAGTGCTCGAGGAAACGATGAGGCACTTTTTTTTTTCAAATGTGAGATTCTGAGGTACAAACCCCTAGAGTAGGCCCTACACAAAAAGGCTTGGAAGTGGTCCTTGTTCTCTAATAAACTTATTGATAGGCCTATGTATGAAAAATTCATAAATCATTCCAAAGTCTAAAATAATTGAAAAATCTAAAAAAAAAAATCCGACAAATCCCAGAAATTGAGGAGGGAGGGGATGAGAACCAAAACATTAATTTTATACGGCCTTAACCGCCAGGCCTAAAACATAAGTCGATCCTGACTCAAGTTTGGAAGCTGAATTGCAGTGATTAAAGTGTGTTGCTTGTTTCTAAACGCAGTCGCTCCGTGTAGAGACAAACAGGCTCGGGAGAGCGAGTTGGCGCAGTTGTTTCCTCGCCTTGCACCACTTAATTATGCTGAGGTCCCGGTTCAACTTCAAGCCCCTGGCCTTGCGCCCAAAGACTCATGTGAACTTGGTTTATCTCGATCCATGGTTTTCTTGGGATCTCCAGTTTCCTCCTGCTTCTCAAAAATCGGTGATTAGTTGTTTGGTTATCAAAAACTTCCTTCACCCAATGAAATTTGGGGAGCTGAAAAGATAATTGGTGGATGTTACAATCCAAGTGCGGCTAGATTTGCGACAGGTTCGGCAGCATCCAGCCTAGATGATGCGATCTGATTGTGATAAGTACCATGGCAGCAAAATTACAGCGCTTTGAACCCTCCGAGGTCTGGGAAAAGGCGTTATTATATAAAAGCCGAAATTTATTTTTATTTATTTTTAAAAGCCTATGAAAAATGAGAAACAAATTTGAAGATAAAGAACCACGAGAGGAACATATAAAGGCCACTCCAAACAATCATGTGAACAATATTTACTGTCAGCCTTTAGCTTACGTTATGGAAATGCTTATAGGCCTAATCCAATCTCAACTCCCACTGATACTTGAAAGTGCAAAGTGTCCGAGCGTTTTATCAAAGGTAGGCCTACTAACAGTTACAAAGTTTATGTTGATTGGGTAAATCTTGTAAAATACAGCGCCCTGGCTGGATATTTTGTTTTTAGAAATGACTGACATCAATTTAAGCATAGCCTAGGCCTACCCGGTCCTAACCATCCATGGATTAAAATAAGTGTAGTCCTATAATATTTCCCATTTGATGTTTGTAGCATAGGCCTATAGGCTTTTTGAAGGCCTATGTATGTTTATAGGCGCTCCTCGTAATTTATTTCAAGAACAGCTTCCATGTCATGTTCTTCTGAACCAACTTCTTCATCTGCCGTTCAGCTACTGCCCCAGTGCCAACGGCTCAAATAATATTGGCAAGTCTCCCGTATAACACATGGTAGGCCTATAGGGGAATAAATTTGCAAAATAAAAGTGCCTAGGCCTACTTTGCATTGTTTGGGGTATGAAAATAAGCACTTTTAAAAGTTAACTTTTTAAAGAAAAAGATTTTTTATACCAATTGTCAGGTTTTGGAAAAAATAATCATCTCTTGAATATTTTTTAAGGTAGGTCCTACGGAAAAAAATACATAGGCCTATAATAATAATACCCATGGGAGGTGCTCGCGCCGGCACATCATCTGCAATTGATGTGTTGCGACAAATCTTGGCGATATTCCCCTCAACATCGTCACTATATCATAGGCCTATAGGCATAGGCCTACTCATAATTAGTTTTATGGTTTTATATATGCCATGTAGGGCCTACATAAAGTCATCGAAATCATGGTCATGTTGACCGGGGGGGTTGAATTTATGAATAACTAAAATAGGAATCTGCATATGCTTGATGATGATAAAAAAAAAACCAATTGATCATCCCCGCCCGCTTCCTTTCTCATATCATTGCAATGGTGGGAGTCTGAAATGTTTAATGCTATTTTCTTTATTATTAGGGAAAACTTCTTTTTTTTTAATGTTTTAAAAGTTAATAATAGTCAATAGTTTAGATTTGCTTCTGTCCAATAAGCATTTCAATTTAGAGGCTTTGTTTTAATCATCCTCTCAGAGAACCATCAAATAACAAGAGCCTCGATCCTATCATCCTCCTCTCTACAAATTACACAACTATGAACTAGTAATGTCCGGGAATAATACATAGGCCTAAATGATTCGTTTGCATTGTAAAAAATAACTAATAAATGATAAATAAAAAGGCCCTCCACTAACATGTGGACAATCAAATGGAATTTTGTTTTTACTTAACCTTTAAATAATTATAAGTGGTTGTATTACCATGATTATTGCATCTGATATTTAGATCGCGATCGCTGTTGTCAAATTATCCCGGCAAAAATGTCAACGCAACACAAAACGCGTAACCACAATGACGTAATCCGGAAAGCGCCCAATTTTCTACTTTTGATAAATGACACGCGATGTAGCGTCGGAAGGGGGTAAATCGAGTACGTTGTTTTCATTGTATTTTTATTTCTAAAATAGTTAGTTCTTCAATTGTTTTAGATATTGATTCTATATTTTATGGGCTTTATTTTGATACCAAATCATATTTTCTTTCAATGGTCCCTTTAACAACAATTCATCTTTTATTATAAATATTATTTTGCTAGATCTGCTTTTATTTGTAACGTTCGTAAGCACAAACAATAATTAAATTTATGTTGCTACTGCACATGCTGTGACAAAGAATCTATGCATTATGACTGACTCACAGTGCTTTTTACCTTATTATTTTCTCTTTTATCAAATAGTTTGCTCATGTAAGTGATTGCATTATTGCATGTTGATGTTTAGCTTTGTGTGCAACAACATGTGTTCACAGCTGTTTTGTGGTGTGGGGTGAATGCACAATGAATTACATATTTCAAACTTTTGCATGTTCATCTGGTACTATTGTCCATTCAAATATATAGAATCAAACTCTTCTTAATTAACAAGAATTGGTGAATTAATGTGCATGCAAAGGAACTCTTTCTTATTTAACAAGAATTGGTGAATTAATGTGCATGCAAAGATTGCATGAAACAAAGTTGTATGGGTTAAATTGCATTTTGGCCCATCTGATAAAGATTTTTTTTTAAATATAATTTTTTATAATTTTTTGGCAGCTTTGGGGAACCACTGGACCTATTTTGAAGTGCTAGGATCATTCCCAGTTAGTTTAAAGAAGACAAAATTGGGGAAAAAATTAAGGAAAAAAAAATTATAGTTTGTGAATTTCAGGGGGGAGCAAAAATGCGAACATAAAATGTGCTTTTTCGATCTCTAGTTCTTTGTTTATAGATAAAAAAAATCATTATTTTGCCCTTCAAATTTAAACAAATCAGTGATTAACATGCTGCTCCATCTGGATGGTTTGTGTGTAAGAAGTAAATAAAGATCATGTTACATGCAGAAATAATTGGGATGAAGTTAGACCATCCTCCTTTAATTTTGATTTGAAGAAACTTGACACGCCCAGCAATGTGGCACATAATCTTTGAGTGCACCATGTAATTTACAATGTATCGTAAACTTTGACTTCATTACACCCTCTGTATGGCTTGCACTATTATTTGCACTGGTATAATGATGGGAGATACATATAGGTAGATGTTCTTTTTTTATGTTGCACAGATTCTAACTTGAGGACGATTCCATTCCAATTTCAATAAGCACACGTAGAAGCACAGTGTGTAAACCTGTGCTTCTAGATCCATTTTCAATGCATTTTTTGGCATGAATTCACAGAATTTTTTAGATAGCACAATCTGAAATTGTTCATGATTAAAAACTGTGATGGCGCAGTGGTACGGGCTCTGCCTTGGGATCAGAATTTTGCATGATTGAGCCCTATCAGTGCCATTGTGTTGTGGACTTGGGCAAAGCGCTTTACCTTGCTTGCCTCTCTCTACCCAGGGGTGAAATGGGGAGCTGTTACAAATATTTTCCATTGAGCATCGCCCTATGAACATGAGCATGCCTTGGGCATTGTATGGCAGTTTCTAACAGCAGTGTATGGCAGTTTCTAACAGCAGTGGAATAAATGTAAAGTGCTGTATAAATGCCAACAATAGAAAACTAGGTTGTGACTATATTTTACCTCTTACTGTTTTTATATGCAGTCAATGCTGGTGAATGCTACTCAAAAGAAGTTTGTGGAGTCATCGACAATCATAAAGAAGTCACTGGAAAAGGTAAACTGATGCTTAAGGCAGTGATATAATTAGTTTCATGGTTTGTGGGATATCTTAACTTCCTGGTGGGTATGCTTCATTGCAACAGGATGGGAAACATTCTGATATGATGAAAATGAATGTTATCTTCCGTATAATCAACAGCATACTATCTTAATTCCATACTATCCTAATGGCTCAGCAGATTTCAAAATGTTACGTCAGCAGAATTATATTTGAAGTCATTGACTATATTATTGGTTGAAAAAAATCATACTTTAACATGAATATTTCAGAAAGCAAAGTGTATGAATAAAAGTGTTGACGAACTGTGTGTCTGATTTCATTCCATGTGTGATTTTCTTGCATAGGAGGTGAACTCTCTTCAGTTTGAACTAGATGTCAAAATGTCTAGCCTAATGTTGAGTGAGCAGACATGGGCTGAAAGATTTGACAGGTGAGAGTATACACATGTAAATCAGGAAATCATTTTAAGATTATGACTGCTTCAGTCATTTGAAAAAGGATGTCTCCGGCAATCACAACATTATGCCTTATATGATAGAAAATTAATTATCAAGCACGAATCACATGGTTTTTATTTGTTTTTATCCGTCAATATGAGTAAAACCACATGATTCATGCTTGATAATTGTTTTTCTAACATATGAGGCATAATGTTGTGATTGCCGGAGTAATCCTTTAAATCAGGTGCAATTGTGATGCAGCACATCAAAAGGGGCAGACTTTTGTGGCAAAGAGCTTTTCAAAATATAAAGAAAATAATAAAATTTTAAGATGCTTTTTCACTTATAAAATGTAAATGCAAATGAAGTACATTTTAAAGCTTACAAAATGCTCTCAAAGCAGAAATACCGAACTCAAAATTGACTTCACCTGCAAAGTCCCCCCTTTTTGATGTACCCCATCACAATTTATCTCTTCAATGGTAGAGCAGTTTATTATCTGTGATGTACACAATGTTCAATTTCTACCTTATCAAGGACCCCATTGAAAATAAGTTTTTTATATGACTTTCATTTATTTAATTAAAACTTTCATTTCTTGTAAATCTTTCTCTGGGCTTTTTAAAGACTGTTTTTGTATGTATTTTTACAATAGTTTTATGCAATATTGTAGTTATATTTTGTTGTTAATACGAATAATATCAGTCATTCAATCAATCAATCAATCAATCTGCAATAAAGGAAATAATGCTGGCACACTTTCAACGTATGGATGTCAATTGCTTCCCCTTCCCATAGTTGAGCAAAGCCATGTTAGCAGCAGACCTGCAAGACCCCTTAATATTGATGGAGAGAGTGGCATAAAGGGGGAGTGAATGGAACTTTGATACAGGGTTTATATGATATGGTGTTCAATTGGGAGGAAAGATGCACTAAAAGTGTGCCAACCTTTTTTCTTGATTTTGAGTCATGTCTATATCACAGGTCTTGGTAGCTACTTTATGGGGAAATACTCTTAAATTCCATCCAACATGTCACATGTTTTCCATTTTCTGCAAATTTATAAGTACATAAATGTATTCAACACTTCAGATATTCAAATTCCAAAATTTGTGCCTAAAAAGGTTTTTTTTAAATAATTGTAGATGTTCATTTTTGCCAGATCAAGCCCAAAACATTTCCAACACAGCTGAGCATAAAAATCACTTCTCATAGACAATATGATACAGTCCCTGGCCAGAGAAAATTACTAAATCAATATATTTATAACAAGAGAGAATCCAGACAATAACACAACACCTGTTATAGCACTCAAGGAAATAATGAACATCATCCCACAATCAGTCCTTGGTCTGAATAGCAAAGTATAATGGTCTGCTGCAGTACTATAATATATTAGTTTGTCACTTGTCAGCACACAAGTATTGACTGCACTGGTTTATGGGTAGAGATTTGTCTTGAAAGCATCAGCTCTAACCTTCAATGCAATGCAATGTATGCATGTCTAGGTGTCAATAGTGTGGCTTGTAAATGGGGCTTTTTGTGTCAGGTCATTGGATCATCTGTGGGTTACATACTTTAGGTCAATTTTGAGCACCATTTTGAAATCAATGTGCTTTTTATGTGGCTGGAGACTAGGGTGATTCACAAAAATGAAATTGGTATTTTTCAGCGGGACACCCCCTCATTTTGTTCATTTTGGTAATAAAATTATACCTGCAAAATATGAAAAAAATTCAAAAAAGTTTAGGGGTGCTACCGGTCAATGAACTTTTGTACACAAAGTCAATGGGATTTTTTGTCAAAAATTTCAAACGCTTATTTCAGGGCCTAAAAAGTCTACCAGGCTTGCAAAACTGAAGTAAATGTTCAATGATATACCTAACTTTGTGTAAACATGGGTTTTTACCAAATTAAAGTTCATAGTTGACTGTAATAATAAAAAATGTTTCAAAAGTGACAGAGGGAGTGTAGCTCAAGAAAAGAATACCCTGGGATATCCCTGAATCCCACCAGGCACCCCAAATTTATACCTTATTGAACTGAACAGTAGATAAAAAAAAGATTAAAATTCTTCACATATTAGTTTACCCCAATGGTGATACCAGCTTTGAAATCTTATGTACATGTAATAGTAACTATCAAAATCCATACATCTGTATCAGGGGTGGTCATTATGGCCATACCTGATGAAGATTTGTATTGTTTGAATTGAATGACCACAGGAAGGATTAGATTCACCATGGTTGAAAAGAAATGTATATAAATTGGGGTCACAACATTGGATAGTGGCCAGTTCAAAACTACACCTTGTGCAAGGTACTTGTGACAAGAGCTAGAGTGGATAAGACACATTTACTACTGGATTACACATTTACACTTACATAAAATTACAAACCTACACACATTCAACACTTGAATAACATAATTTACAGTTACAAACCTACATACATTTTTAAAAAAAAAGAAAGAACTAGAGCCCCATAAACACAACTTTATATTAGCCAAGTACCATAATATTTTGGCTGTTCCAGCAACTGCCTTGCCCCAAATGTAACAGTTTTCACAAAAATGCAATTTTCTGGAAATCGGGTTAACATTTTTACAATTTTCTTTAGCATTTATTTTAAGGACATTACTCACACTATGATCAAATATTTTTGGCACAATCAGGGAAAATTAACATGGCTTTTTTGTGTTGTAAAGAAAATGGCTCATAAATCCCATTGACTTTGTGTACAAAGTTCATTGACCGGTAGCACCCCTAAACTTTTTTGAATTTTTTCATATTTTGCAGGTATGATTTTATTACCAAAATGAACAAAATGAGGGGGTGTCCCGTTGAAAAATACCAATTTCATTTTTTCTGAATCACCCTACTGGAGACATTTGAGATTTGGTCTATTTTACCTGTTCTTGAACCTGAATTGTACATTTAGTTTGGGATATAAATGGTGAGTACAATTAGGGCAATAATATTGTCAACAAAGCAATTTCCCCGATTGTCAACAAGCATGGACCTTGTTGACAAAAAAAAGTCATTAACAATATTAGAGATCAGCTTAAAACATTTAGCATGAAATAATTGCATTCGTTTTCTATTTTGTTTTCTGCGTATACATATGGTAATATTTTGATGTAAATAAACAATGTATACATGTAACTTGGTCTCTGAACTTAATACTTTGGCTTTATTAATATACTACTTTGTCGACAATGAAAGTACTACTCGACAACAGTCCTATTAAGAACTAACAGTAACATACAGCTTTAGGAATGTGCCTCATACTAAATCAAGACAATTATTTGTCATATAAAGTGGTTAATTTTTGCCGTCTGTGAATACTTGATTCCATAGATTGTGTTTAGAAAATGCAGCATTAATGGCCACATTACAAGCCAGGTCAGATGAGCTCAGAAAGATGCACACAGAAAAAATGGGTGAGTAGAGTAGTAATTGTTGCATTGATCAGCCTTCATGCATACTTCTTCAGATCTACAGTGTACTATTAGTTGTTAGTTGAAGTAGTGTGGGATATCTCTAGTCAAAAGGCTTGGCTGGTGTACAAATGCTGGTACTATTATCTGTATCCTCCAGATGAATCTAACAACAGGCCTTGCTTTTGAAATATCCAGGGGTGCTACTAATTGTACTCAAGACATTTAGGAGTACTATAGGAGTGCTGCAAATTGCATACCTCAGCATATTAAGGAGTGCTGTATGCATGTGCTAACTGAATATGCTTTGAATTGCACGACCGCTCCTGGCAGGCGATATTTATAGCAAATTAATTTTTTTGTCATTTTCAGAATTTTAGAATTTTTCTTGAAATTTCCTAAATTCTGTGAAACATTTCTCCTTTATTTTATTACCAAAATAAAAATAGTAATATGATGAAACAAAGCTAAATAACAACTGATTTTTATTTGGGTGCTCCGTCGGATATTACATTACCGGTGCAGCCGGTCAATGTGAAATGGTCAAGCTTTCGTCAGATGTGGCTCTGACTTCCATCAGGACTGAAGCTAAATAAAGTAATGAAAATGTTATTAACACATTCATGCATTTAATAACATTAAATTTAGGTGAAATAAATCTCTCCCCTAATCCCTTTTTGGGGTTAGGGCAAGGGTTTTTTGGGTCAAAGGTTAGTTTGGTTTGGGTGGGTTTGTTTAGTTATTTAGTTATAGTGAAGTTTGGGGTATGGGTTAAGTGTGTAATGTCAGTAAAAACATTACCATTTTGGCCTTGGAGAATAGGTTTTTTTTAAAAATCAACCAGGAGCATTCCAGTATTTGGGGTTTTTAGGAGTGCGATCAATTGCACTCCTTGGGGTCATTTAAGAAGTGCAGAGGGGTGTGATCATACTCGCACTCTTCAAAAGACAAGGCCTGTAATTTTGTTTTGTCCAACAGAATCATGAGAATATACTTGGACGTTGCAATAAATTTAGATTTTGTTACTAAATTCAGCTGGCAAGCCATTAGAAATTTGCTTCTATGCAGCACTTGAACTAAAATGTATTGCTGATATTCAAACTGAAAATCAAATTTTATCACAGAAATGTAACAAATTCTTTATTTTGTTGCAGCACTTATTCGTGAAAAAGATGAATTGATTGCCAGAATGGATGCCAAAGAAAGACTTGAGTATGATAAGGAGTCATCTTTAAGTAGCAACAACTCAGGGAATAATGATGACTGTAGATTAGCTGAGGTAAGTCTGGTATCATTAGCAGAACAGTAAATACTTGTGATTTTGGTATCAGTCATCATTTCAGCGATTCTTCTCATGAAATTGACATGTGTATGGATTTTTTTGCCACCAGTTATGTGCCAAATGTGTAAGGAAGATTGCCATCTGAATTTATTCACAAACGCCGACTAATTAAACACCGAATTTGTCCTTAGTTTATACTTAATCCCACATACCCCCACACAGATGAAAGCATTATTATCAAAAACACATAAGGGGATGTGCAATAATTATGAGTCCCCTAGTGATAAAATTTTGTAATGTGTGCCAAATATTGCTTGTCCCCACAGCCTGATGAAAATTACTTGCTCCCCCCTCCCTCTTAGCCTGCCAAAAATCTTTGTTCCCCCCTTTACACATGTCAATATTTTTGGTTCCCAATTTGCAAACTTCAAATGGTCTAGATAAATAATGCGAGTGTAGCGAGCAGGAAATTTTGCATATTTAAATATTCTGTAGTGTCTTTGTAGTGTGTTATTTAAAAGGTGCCCTGTAATGTTTGCCAAAAATTGCTTGCCCCCCCTCACAGCCCCTAACCAGCTAAATAAGCCTGCTTTTCCAAACAACAGGAGACCACCCAAATGCTTCCTAATTTGATGACATTCAAATTGTTGTTTTTGATGACCTTGTTATCAACAGCTGTCAGTGTTAGGAGCATGTGCTTGCAGAGGGAGCCGACCAGAGCCATGTCGATGTGCCAAAGCAGCAGCTAAACTAAAGAAAGAAAACCATCAACTTATGGCAGAGGTAAGGATGGGAAGGGCAGTGATGGTAGAGTGAGTTGGTACTACAGTAGGAATTTCAATTGAATGAACGCAGCTTTCAACAGCTGTACTCGATCCAACCGCGATAGTATACCGTGCATTTCATACTACAACGTGAACGCACAACCTTGGATATGATTTTAACCAATCATGTTTGAGTTGGCATGATTGGATTCACTTCCGTGTTACGTACGCATAGTTGCACACGCTGGCGTACATCGTACAGTGTATGTGAAAAATCGTCAGGCTGTGTTCATTCAATTGAAATTTCTACTGTAGTAAGTAGATTTTACCTCACAGAGTGACTACCAGAACTGCAAAAAAAGTGTTTCCCAAGGCCACCAGGTCTCCCTCCTAACAGATGGAAAGACCAAGTACAACATGACATTGACAACAGGAATAAAAACATAGGGCTCAAGGAAGACTAGGGTGGAGGCAGTGGCTTGTTTGAGATCAAAGAGCCTGAGGACAGTAGTCAAAGTCAAGTACATCAAAGTAGCAGCAACATTTGTTCAAACTTTTTTCTGTCAAAAAAGCTTTGTGCAGAAGGAAGGATGATTATGGTTAGGGACAGTACTCATTCAGTTACTTTGTAAGACTTTCCAATTCGGTTCAAGTGGGGTAGGTAGGTTTGCATTTGAAGAGAGAGTTGACCACACCCATGTTGAATGTGTAAGATAAAAATAAGATAAAAACATTAACCGAAAGCAAAAGATTTCTCATAATATTCTGGGTTTTTTTTTTTCTTTATTGTAGGTCACAAGATTAAGTCATGAGCTAGCAGCTGCTCATCTATCAGCGGATTCATTCCGGTTAGCATTTGAGGACCAGTTAGACCATAACTCAACACTTGGTTGGCATGTTGTGCAGGATATGAACAAGAAAAAGAAAACAATCAGGTTACCATGGAAACGAAAAGCAAATCATCCTGACAAAGGTATAATTTTTGTTTCAGTGCACTTGATAATAATTTAGGATTTAACCAAACTGAATGCAATTATAGTATTTTTGGTAAATTCTCCCATGCAACATGTAGGAATATAAATGTCATCTAGGTGTCAAGCGTGTTTGTGTATTGGTTGATAGGCTAAACAAACATGCAATACTCAGTAGAAATGATCATACAGGAATGTGCTGCAAACATCTGTCACATTTTTGGCCTTTTACTTTATCAATGACCTCTTTTTCCAGGCTAATTGTGGTATATGGATGGGTCATATTTTCCAAATTTCTCTCAAGTTTTTTTGGAAGATAGTTACATTTTGACTCACTTTAGCCAAAAATTTTGGAAAAATCACAAAAGTTTGGGGAAAAGTTGTTAAATTTGGCTGAAAATTTTGATTTTGGTATATTGATGCATCCAGATTTCTTGAAAAATTGGTATATTGATAAGTCCACTTTCAAATTTTCAGAGGCACATTCCTACCCAAATCAAAGTCTTCCATAACATATTTGCATATATCTGTACAATCAATTTCTACCTAGTAGTCTGACTAGTAGGGTTTAAATAGCAGTCAAGTTAGCTCAATCGATAAGGCGTTCGACTGTGGTGCGAGAGGTTGTGGGTTCGAACCCTGGCGGTGCCTAGTACGCTCACGTGGAAAGAAAATTGAGTTAGCTTGAAATTCCCCTGTACAAGGAACTCACTGCTAATTTGTCTCGTTGTAACCCGTCTGAAACTCGGGAGCTGATCCTGGTTGCGATGGTTATTTGTGGAATGTCTAGGGTGTGCGCTCTTGAAGCAGCAAAGTCCCTGATTTGTTGTTTAATGGTTTGAGGAATGATGTGGGCCGTAGTGGACAGCGACAACCTGGAAAGTGTGCTGAGGCTTGTGGATCAACGTCTAGGCGTTGTGCCTGTGCGTAGCGCACTATAAATCACTGCGCTTTTTTTTTCCTTTTTTTTTTAAATCTCCAAACTAGCTAACATGATATAACTTCACCATTGAACACCAAAAAATTCTGAAACTGCCCACCAGAGAGAATGATCCCTGACAGACAGTTTTCCATGTCTATAGCAATAGAGTATTGAGCATTCCAGTGGTGCAGGACATGACTTAAGCAATTTTCAACCATTCTCCTAGGTGCAGAAACCACCTTAAATGGAGATGGCAACACCATGTATGATGACACTGGTGGCAGCATTCATGAAGGCAGTGCAGAGAAAGATGATGCTCATGATATGAGGAGCATTGGGGTACAAGCATCACAGCCTGAACCAGCTCTTATAGGGACATTGATTGAACTGGTAAGTAACTTGTTATGAAACTCTTAGACCAGGGGTAGATTTCACTAACATTTACAATGTATCTTGCCGACTGCTTAGTGCCCGAAGTGGATAAGTGCAATAGCTGTCCTGTGAACATTGGCAATTTACACACAGTTGTTACATGTCCTTAAACTAAGCACAAGTCCAAACTTCTTGAATCTCTAACATATAAATCATATGGAAGATTACAGTGTGTTTGCACTGATGTGTTTAAGGACTTACAATACATTGAGAATGTTAGTGACACTTAATCCCTGTATCTGTAAACATGGACAAGGCTGCCCATGTTCTTGGAACATGGGATGATAATGCTACTGTGGGCTATATACACACAGATCTCTTCAGTTGGTGGTTTCATTCTTATCCCTATTATTTTAGTATGGGTTGCAGCTGGGTGGTTATTTTTTCTTGTTCATGTGCACATCATATGTTATTTCTTTTACATTTTATCCCATCTGCAATTTTGTACATTCTATTTTTTGGTAGTTTTATCTTGAGCTTCTTTCTTAGTATTTTTATCTTATGTAAGTCCCCTAATTTAGGTATGAATTTCTGTACTTAGCAATTCACAGAATAATGCAGATGCTCATGCAATTACCTGTTGGAGACCACAGAATTGTACCATATGATTTGGACCATTTAAGTAAATTGTGATACTTTATTATGATCCCTTTACAGTTGAATGACAGAAGTCAAGCCTTAGCTCATCAGCGTCTAGTAGCCAAGATGTTAGCAAGAAGAGCCCAGGATCTGGAGCAGACTATGTCTAGACTCACCAAGCTATCTGGCTCGCATGAAATCTAAGTATAATACACAAGTATAAACATGTATATCATAAGGGCTGTAAGAGGTCTGTAAAATACAACTGACTGCAATGCATTTTGTCTCCCTTGAATTATTGATGTCCATGTGCAATTTAGGATAATGTTAAATTGCACCTTTCAGTAGCAAGCTGACACACACAAGGTGCAACAGGTCATGAAACTGCCAAGTTTGATTTCCACATCACTGAAAGGAAATTAAATGAATTGTAGTCACATTGATCAGTATTCACAGAAGAGCACTAACTTAAGTCCAGCACTAAAATGGGCCTATTTCAGTAAATGTGTCTTTCTCTTAGTCAACTTAATTTTCACAACATCAAAGATGAGAAATATCAAGTCAAGCATTGTGTTTTAACTATTTGATGTCCAGTGATGTGGGAAAATGAAATGTCCAAGCCATTGGAGTATTTTAAGACATGGCATGGTATACATTTTACAGTTATCATTTCCTCCAATATCAGATGAGACCAACACTCGCTGATTTCAAACTTGTTATTGTGAGTGCACCTATTTTTGTCTCAATCTTTTTGTTTGCATCAATATTGAACAAAATTATAAACTTTCAAAAAGTAATAGTAACTCAAAATTTGAACAAAAACAATGGTTAGCTCAGGTTAAATTTAGATGTGTTGACATTTTGCAGATTTTACTGAACTAAGCTGGTCACAAAAAATTGAATTTTGATACCAAAAATAGATTGCATTTTTGTTGGGTTGATAGATACCAAAGATTGTGATTGATTTTACAGTAGTTTCCAAACAAATGGAAAATAACTTAAATTATGGGTAACTATGTCACATGAATGCATTTTAACCTCACCAACCAATATGAATGTATGGCTATTATAGTATTACATTATTTATCTATATTTTTGTTTCTGCATTCCTATAAAATCTGAAATGAAATAATGAGTTTTTATGTGTACAGATTTTAAAGGGAAATACCATTAATTTGAACCGCAATTCTGTATAATGGTGTTAGTGCAATATGAGTAGGTAAATGAAAATTAGAAAACAGGGAAAAGATAAATGGTGCAATTTTAAGTGTATATTCCAAATTCTATATATAGAACAGTATTTTAACTTAATTCATTTACTAACATTATGGGCTGGTTTCAAAGCGTAGCAAGTGATCAGGCTTCCTAAGCATCAAGCTTCAGCCCAATTAGTCTTATATACCAGTGTTTACATTTTCACATACATAATCTAGAAAGATAAATCAATAAAATGGATCCACATTGGTAGGGCTAGCATTCTGGCTTACGAAGCCTGACCACGAGCCAAGCTTCGTGAAATCGGACCTTCATGTCTGTAGGAATAGCATTATTCCATTGTTAAGTAGTATTATATCATTAGATGGTATGGTGTCATGTGTCTTTTTATGCAGGTGATTAGCAATATAGCCGTATGTAAAATGTGTTGATGCAAGATCACTTTCTTCACTCAAGGATAAAATTCCATGGTGCCTTCCATATAGTCAGTCTAAATATTCAATGTTAATAATAAATCTTTTGTAATGTTATATGAACATTGACATTTTTAAATGTGTCTCAACGCTTTCGTTTAAAAAAAGCTATGTATATGCTATATGAGATTTTTTTAATTGACCTTCAGTCCCATTGATGTTCCTTTTTATGGCCAAATTTGTCATTTCATATTCAGATAACAAGAAAGTGCCAAAATGGGTCAATTGTATATTGATCACACAGCAAATATCATTTTACATTGTTAATTTTTTTTATCAAGTTAAAAAAAGTTATCAAGTTATATCAATCAAAATATCATATCTGTGCAAAGAATCTTTGCGTTTGTAAATGGTTCTAACTGTGGAGGTGTGTGTGTTTTGTCACATTCACACTGTGGAGTCTGCTAACAAGCGTGGAGCTCCACAGCTGGAGATAACCTCAAACATAGGGTTTTTGAGCCATAGAGGGGGGTATACCACCTGTCATTTTCTGATTAGAGCAACCTCCACAGTATGGCGGTTGCTGTGAGATTTGTGTAAAAAAATCTCCCCAGTTTGAATGTGGGTGTGTGAATCTCCCCAGTTGGAAAACACACACACCTCCACACTTGGCAGCATCTACAAGAGGGGGTGACAATACATAATGGTTACTTTTACATATGGTTCTCTGAATTTACAGTGGTTACTTAACTGAGTATATTATATGAAGATACTTGAAGTGTTTCATTTCAAGCTGGTTTAGTATTATAAAAACAATAGTCCAGTATTATAAAAACAATAGTCCAATATATTCCTGTAACCATAATATTTAAAATAGCATTTATCTACACTTTCTGGATGATTGCACCCCTCTAAGTTCATGTTTTAATACACCTATGTTTTTTAGCCTCTTGTTTTAATACACTTCTGCTTTAGACATGTTTTAATATACTTCTATTTTCAGCTTGGTGTTTTAAATGACTTCTGTTTTAACTTATAAATGCCTGGTTGTGGTCTGGCGCATATACCTTTCCTCTTCTCTCTTCATATGCCTTGCATGTAGGCAGCGCTATTTTGTATTTGGCTACAAGCTGGACCCTTCTTTTCTCTGTGCCTCATCTGCAAATATCATTTCTCCCAAAAAAGTTGCATGATGTCATATAAAATATCCTTCCTTGTCATTGTCAGTCTTGCTTTTTTCAACGTAATGTTTAACTGTGGCACCATTGCCATCAGTACGGGTGCATCAGGCTGTCTTGTCTGCTGTTGTTGCGGTTTATCCTCCTGTTGTATGCCAACCCAAAGGCACACATGGTGTATGCCAAATATAGTTAGTACTGGGTTAATGTAACAAATTTGAAAAACATTATGTAATGTATTGAAAAGAAAAAATGAAAAATTTACCAATGTAAAATAAAATGATTATTTAATTATAAATATTTACAAATTGTGTATTGTTTGAGTTTTTCCACATTATCAATCTCATCTTTTGAGATATGCTTACTCATTGCCATTGTGATTTTCTTCTTTTTGATATTCCATAGCACATAGCTCTGTGGATGCAATTGGGTGTGGAAGTACCTATTCCCTGCTAAGTCATTATCAGTTAACATATTGGCCCGTACTTCTACTCCCAGTCTTATTGGGGACTCAACAGAGGGGAACATCCGCTCATGTTGTGACCACACTAACAAGTGAAAGAAAACATGCACTCTCATTTGTTACAATAAAAATGGATGCTTTTCAATACTTACTCAGTGAGCATCCCTATTGTTCCCATACTTCATTTCAACTGTAAGTAGGTGGAATTTTGGCTTCAGAGACTCCTTTGGAAAATTGACAGGGCATTAGCTCCCATATTACATACAGTATAAACACAGCTGCTCAACTTCATGGCGATATACAATCTGTAGCACTTGGAGAGCAAGTCTTTGACTTTCTGGACAGCCTTGTGACCACCAAAGACTTGCTCCCCACTGATCATTTGTATCTCCACAGGGCTGAAGATTGCAGCAAAGCGGTCGATGCTTTCAGACTTCAGAAATTTGTGTACAGCAGGGGCTCTCAAAGGCCCACAGTGGTATGCCACTCTTTTCAGTTTGAGATTGTTCATTGTATAATGAAATTTAATTTTAATCGGCCCAATTTATTTATTGATCAACTCTAACACCTTCTGCAAATCATCCTCTTTCTTATTCTAGTAGTACTTCTTGAAGCAATTGCTTCTTGGGATGTATCTACAAGTACCCGATTCTGCCTCCGAAAGTGTTCTGGATTTTGCGTTTTGACATCCTCCTCCTGCTCAACACATTCAGCAAGTTGTTGTTCTAGCTCTCCTTGATGCTCGGCAAGCTCTTGAATTTCTTGTAGGAAGCACCTCTTTGCTGAAAGAGTTAAGTGAATCAGTAAGAGCCTTTAACAATGGCACAAAATTATTCTTGATCCTGCCTGTGTCACTGGTTTTGTAATGAAGCACACAAACAGGACCTCTAAATGGTGCCAAGCCAGATGGATTGGTTTTGGTATATTCATGGTACTCCACGATGTCTCGTTGGTTGTGTTCTTCAAATAACACAACTAGCACACCCAGTGCACTGCTCACCAAGTGTACTTGTACTAGGCATAATTAGTAGCTGTGGTAAGCAGCTCTTTCTCTACCCCATTATTAATGCCTCTTCTGCAGTGCTAAGCTGTACTTGCAATTACTTCACTCCATTCCCCAACTCCAATAGCATATGATCCACTAATTGATACATGTTACCAATTGCTTTTTAATGCTGGAAAGACAGAGCATGGGCCACCATCTTTACAACCATACAAGATCTTTGATATTGAATTTTATAAAGTTCTAACACAAACAAAATAAAGCACAAGATTACAACACTATGTAAATCTATGTAGAACAGCAATTTTAATAGTACAAAGTCGGTGACAAAAACATTCTACTATGTTTCACAGCTTTATAAAAGTACTGGTTTAAGATTCTCAAATCCTCTGGTTTTAATTTACAGCCTTGTATCTTAAGTCAAAAACAAGATTGTCAGATTTTAGAATTCTGTAAACTTCAGGGAAGTTTTATAGCAAGTCATTTTAGTTGATGCTGTTTGAACAAGTGTACTATTTTGCTAAAAAGCAAACTGAAACAGTATATAGACCTTGACCTATAATTGTTGCTGATTCAACTGCGGCCTTGTTATGGCAAAAACAATTGGTTTGAATTACTGAGACATAATTCTTACTAATACTAGTAACATTTACCCTTTTTCTGCACCCTATATGTTCTTGCTTCTAATGCAGTGTTGCACTTGTACTTGCAGGTGCATCAATTTGATTCAGAAAGGGATTCTTGGAGGAATGCCTGCACAGTTCCCAAGTCTGCCTTCAATCCATTCTCCAACTCCAATAGTATATGATCCACTAATTGATCCATATTGCCAACTAGCAGTGTGGCTGTCTACTGCAACATAGACATTCACCCACCATGTAATACCTGGAGTTGACATTGATTACTTCCCGTGCCTTTTGGTAGATGACTCCATGGGTCAAACCAACCTTGCACTTCAGGTGACCAAACACGTCAACTAGAAATGCACTGATTTCCATCTCTTCATTGTCTGATAGGAATTCCACAAATGGCACGATGGTTGGGGTGGGATTCATAGCAGCAAGAAAGCTTGAAATGTCGTAAATTACTTCCCAAACTACCTTCAATGTTGTGCCTTTGCTCAACCAGCGAACTGCATTATGAAACGGCACATCACAGTAGCTTGCTTAGTTTTCTAGGAGGAATTGTTTAAGTTGCCTATGCCGCAAAAATGAATTCGCTCTCAGAAAGTTAACAAGTTTGATTATCGTGCTCATGGTGTCTTCATATTTAGCTTTTTAATAGTTTCATGCATGAGACGGAATTGTGTATAATGCAGTGATAAGAGGTGAGGTTTGGGTTGACAGCTTTCAACTTCGCGGCTAGTCCATTATGTGTGCCGAGCATAGCTGGCGCGCCGTCTGTCACCAATGATGTTATTTTGTTCAGAGGAATTTGATTTTCAGTAAAAATCCACTTATCTTGTTGAATAGGTCTTGAATTGATAAACATAAAATAAATTGGAAGCATTCAAATATCAGATGAGAAGCTCTCTACCCGAACATACTCTCGTCAATTTCAATGTCCCCTTCAAACATGAGGGGGTATTTGTCTGGGCCTGTCCCCAGAATATTTATCCACACCCAATTGACAAATATCTCACGGTGAAAGCTGGCCCAATTAACAGCGGTCTTTCTGTAGTTTATACCACTTGATTGTGCACATTGTAGAAGGCTATTTTGCATGATGAAATCATGAGTGAACTCCATTGAATCCTTAAAATTAAACCAAAATACAGAAATGTTCATTTTATAAACAGTCCTTTTAATATAATTAAATCATCATAAAACAAAATATATCAAATATTGGCTTACTTCGTTTTGTATGGGCAGGGATACTAAAATTAGATAGTATTGAATACGATAATCATAAAATTTGGATCATTGAAATATTTATGACAAACTATATTTTATTCAATTAATGGATAGAAGTGGTTACAGTTGGAAGTTGTTTTTTCTTCAACACACATCATTGTGCCTATTAGTTTTACTAGGCAAGATCATTATCAGGTTCTTACAGTTGGACATAAATACAACTAATACTACATAGACATGGTAAATATTTACAAAATATGTTAAGTCCATTTAGCTCTAAGAGAGAGGGTTTTAATTGGATGTGTTTACTAGTTGAATGGGTTACCTCGTTGATATCAACAAGCACTTACAAGTTCCAAAGTGGTATTCAAGAAGTCATAACAATGATAGGAGACCTTATACAATCTTTAAATATTTGAGTGTAAAATACTATGCCATTTTATCAGTTGTTGACAGAAAACCTCTAGTTCAGTTTTTATCAATATTGGGTTAGGGCAAATGAATATTTGTACTTGTATTGTATGAAAGTTTGCCTTTCTATCTTAGATTCTGAAAATTATCTGAAAGATTGCCATGGATTATCATGTAGCCATGTGATACAGCTTCTTATTATGTACACAGTTTTTAAGGTATACAACTAATTCTATATGAACATGGTTAAAGGGGCATTTTGTGATTTGCAGGCTCATCCTCATTTTTTTCCAAAAAAAGTTCCATTTTTTATACTACTGGAAAGCACATGATACATGCATGTTCATGTGCAAACAATGTTTTGCAGCAATTTTGTTCAGCAAAAGTATTGCCAAATTTGTTTTTACATTAAATCTCTAAATGGGTATCAACTGAATTTTGGAAATGAACTTTTTGTGTGTACATTGTATATCTACTGAGAAAGGTCAAAAGAGAGGATGCTAGAATGACAAAATGCTCCTTGAATATAATATTACAAATACAAAATACATTTATTAACTTGCATGAAATAGTGCATATCTGGATGCACTACTTAAAAGAGTGCTTTTGTCCTTTTGTGGCAATGCAACCATGGTAAGGCACACTGAAAGCACTCTGGATTTGAGACAAGACAAGGCTATAAATAATATTGCAGCAAGTTTTTAATATATTAATAATATATTAACAATGTATGGATGGAATGGATGGAAGTGTTATGGCTGGAATGGAGTTGAAAGGAAGGTATCAAAATATATATTTTTTCACACATGTTATTGTGCCTTGTCTTAGGTAAGATCATTTTAAGGTTGTTATGTTTGTATATAAATGCAATGAATTTTACAAAACATGGTTAAACAAGGCTAATATTTACAAAATCTGTACTTGTAGGAAACATTGCATTTCTACCTCAGAGCAGTTTATGCTTTCTGAAAGATTGCCATGGACTCTTGGACTTATTAGTAGCTGCTTATTATGAACATTCTTTGTCAAGTACATATAGACGAATCCAAGTAGCCAAGTCATGGTGAGGATTTGGTCGGACATCTTTGGGTAGCCGCTAGCACCAACCCGGTGCTTTGAGCGTCCAATTGTGCAAATAAAAACCGCCTAACACCTAGAGAAGATGCAAGGACGAGGAGGGTTAATAGAATAGTAGCTAATAATATATATAATGGAGATAATTCCGCAGGTAATCCCGTCGCATCTATTCATACATATAGTCCTTTTGTTCGCAAGTACATCAATGCATAAATATCGCGTGTAGTTAATCCGATTATTATGTCACTTCAACAGCGAATAGACCATGATGTGTGTTTTGTCGAAGCGAACTGTATTGTGTTATTCTTTTGTCTACCTGTGTTTTCGCGAAGGTGTAAAACGGGTGATGGAATGCAGTTTAAAATTTCCGCCAAGGCCAATCATTTCACATTTTGAGTGCATTGTAGCCGACGGCTACCCAACTAAAGGCTGCTAGTCAGGTGTAGGAATGCGCTATTTGGATTCGCTCTATATACAAAGTTATAAAATACCATTCAAGAATAGTTTAAGGAGATGAATTTTCAATCATATCTGTACTTGGTTTTAAATTATATCCATGTGCAAACAACTTTTCTTTTGCTTAAAAAGTTACCTTTTTCAGAGTCATCATTGAGCAGCGACGTAGCTTGCGACACCATCACGGCGTCTTCATTCAGCGTAGTGATGTATTGTTTATCCTCCGGTCACATGACCACCCGATGGGTGATCAAGTGTCAGCAGATCATTGTAGATGGCGGGCAGGTCGTATCCGGCATCCGGAGGATTGTAAACAATACATCACTACGCTGAATGAAGACGCATGATGGTGTCGCAAGCTACGTAACTGCTCAATGATGACTCTGAAAAAGGTAACTTTTTAAGCAAATGTCAAACATGACAGAGTCCAATATCAGTATCCATGCTGCAACTTTTCTTTTGTTTTTTTGCTGTTGCCAAAAAGTTCGATGAAGCCCTATAAATGAAAGTCCTTTTGTTAGAAGGCTAACCCCCTCCCCTCGCGCCTCTAACGTAAGTGTCAAATATCAAAAATTCCAACCTGTATTCATTGGGCACAGGACTGTTGCTATGGTCGATGGGGTTGTGGAGGGGTGCGACATTGCCAGGATATTGATTATGTTTAAGAAACAATAATTCTTTTATATTGAAATATTTTTCTTCATAAAAAATTAGGACTTGCTTGATTTTCAAATAAAAAGAATCAAAGTGTGGTTCATCTGCTTTAAAAGAAATGAACTTACAAGTTGCAGGTTGCGAGTACTGCACTCATTTTGAAATCATTTTGAAGCAACCACTGTAAAATGCCAATATTGTACTTCAGAAAAGACTAAATCACACTAAATCACACTATTCCAGCAAATATGGAGATGGTGTAGAGCATATGCGAATTGTGTTGGTGTCCACTGGAATATATTCCCAAAGTTGATGGATGTATTCATCTGTAAAATGTTGTGTGAAAGTGTCATGTTGGTTTATTGCTTGTCCAATAGTGAAAGTGTGAGGGTTGTTATCTTGGATGATTTTTATGCCTCCACCGCGAGGCATACTGTTTTTGCAATGTCCGTGCTTCCGTGCTTCCGAGCTTCCGTGCTTCCGTCCGGACGCTATATCTCGGCATGCATGGGCGGATTGACTTCAGATTTTCAGGATAGGTGGGTCATGGTCAAAAACTCTGGCTACTTTTTTTTTTTGGGTGAGGTTCAAGGTCATATACTGAGGTTAAAGGTCATTTGAGGTCAGGGGCCCATTTTCCTTATTTACCTCTTTTCTCAGAGACTAGGGGTCGACGCTCTCAAACTTGGTGGGTGGGTGCATCTTGACCCCAGGCAGAACAAGTTTGTATTGGTTAGTGGGTCAAGGTCACCTGAGGTCACCCAGGGGTCATCTGAGGTCAAATGAGCAAAAACTGTTGTATGGCCATGATACTTGGTACATACAATCAACATTTAGAGCCAAATTTTTGGAAGGTCATTTTGGGGTCACCCAGGGGTCATCTGAGGTCAAATTAGTAAAAACTGTCGTATGGGCATGAAACTTGGTGGGTACAGTCAACATTTAGAGCGAAATTTTGAAGGTCATTTTGAGGTCATCCAGGGGTCATCTGAGGTCAAATTAGTAAAAACTAGCATATGGGCATGAAACTTGGTGGGTACAGTCAACATTTAGAGCCAAATTTTTGGGAGGTCATATTGGGGTCATCTGAGGTCAAATTAGTAAAAACTGTCATACATGCATGAAACTTGGTGGGTACAGTCAACATTTAGAGCCAAATATTTGGAAGGTCATTTTGGGGTCATCCGGGGTCACCCAGAGATCATCTGAGGTTGAGTGCCACATCGCTCCCTTTGGTGGAGGCATCACGGTCGACGCTGTGAAAACCGCGACATCCGAGAACCGCGGTCCATCTAGTTTCAACTGTGGTTGTGATGGTGTTGTTTGTGATTTGTGATGTGCGGAGATAGGGACTGTTATTGTGTATGAACAGCTGAAAGGGTCAGGAAGTATGAGAGGGATGAATTGGAAGGTGTGAATGGAGGTGGTCGACAAGGGGTTGATTGAGTTGGGATGAGAATGTTGTGTGATATATCATTGTCCAAGTGTCTTGTTGGGGATTGTAGTGTAATATGTATGTGTCTACTTGAGAAGGGAAGAAGTCGTAGTCTAGTCTTAGTAGTGGATTGTTTGGGTATCCGTAGCGTGGAATTATATACTCCATGTCTGGATATTCTGTGTACTCGAATGATGTACCACTGATGAGGAGTTGTTGGTTGTAATGAATTGCTGATGTTGGTGTGATCGTGTGAAGGAGTGGAGTAGAGTTGATGTATTGCCATATTTGTGTGTTTGTATCAAAGCGTTGGATGTCAGGTTGGGAATTGAATTCTCAAATGGCGTATATGTGTGGTTGTATGCTGACTAGGATTGGGTTGTATATAGAGGGGTGAGCATAGTAGGAAGAGTTGTCCAGGTGTTTGTGTGTATACTGCCAAGGGGTGTGGGTTCAATGTCTTCTATAGGATCGCCTTCGTTAGCAAAACCACCCGCTGCGTAGATATGAGGTTGGTGGAAGATTAGTGAATAACCGTTAGTGTTTATATCCCTGATTAATGGGTCTGACGTTATTTGGTCAGGGAATGGTTGGCAGGTTTCCAAGCTGTAGTGGTGGGGTCCTCTTTCTGTATGTAGTGTAGGTCTTCGGTAGCGGTCTTGAAGTAGTGAAGGTAGTGCCTGTGGGGAGAAAAATTAATGGGAAAGAAATGAAGAAATAAATAGTGTTATTAATAATATATTTAAGTTGTGGATCTATTGGGTTATGTGTTCTTGAGATGTTTGATTGGGAGTCATTATTTTTAAGTACTTTTGTAGGTACTACAGGTTTGGTTTGATATAACAGGCAGTTTAGTTCATATGGGATCATGAAATTGGAGCAATTTGTTTTTTATGGCTACAAAAAACACTTCTCACAATTATGAAAATTAGGTTTATGGAGTTGTAATTAAGGTGGACACCACACAAAAATGGTAAATAATTAAAGTATATAAATAGAAATAATAGGCAGTAACTATACGGAATGTCAGACCATCATATCCAATCACTGTACCAAGTTTGAAGTAGATTGGTTTTTGTGTTAATGAAAATGTAGGCAAAAAAAGCAAATAAGCTGATCAATATTCATAAATATGGACATTTTTGATACAAAATTATACAGCGCATCAGGCCACCATATCCCATGACTGTACCAAGTTCAGGGGTGTGAGAGGCCACAAACCAAAAACGAGGAAAATGCTGCAAAAGCAGCGTTAAATCGGGGTAAAAATGCCAAATATGGGCTGAAAATAAAAGGAAAAGGCGTAAATTTTGGCAACAAAAAAAGAGGAAATCAGCTGAAAAGAGGAACTCTCATATCCCTGCAAGTTTGAAGTGGATTATTTTGTGTTGGAGTTGCATAGTGGATTCATGAATTTGCTTCTATTTGGACAGGCAGCTATCTAGCTAGCTGCACAAAACATCCAGGCAGGCAAGCATTTGGATGATTACACAAGGTGTACATATGTGTGGGGGCTAAAAATCAAGTTGAAAGGAATTAACTAATAGGGAGTGCCAATGTTTTGGATTAGCAGCACAGATTTAGCGGAGAACCACTGACCTGATTGCCAGCTTGATACAGACATGGAGCAATTGGAATTACGCGGTTTGTAATGTAGGTGGCCCCCACAATAAAGGTGGGGGGCGAAAAATGAAAGGTTACTGGTTGATCACGATAGGATTGTGGTTCTGATAAGTGTTTGATTTTGTTTGAGCCCTCTGTAGCTTTTCATTCATCCATCAAGCTACTTTGGGTAGATCCTGCATGTAATTATTTTGTGTATAATCCTATTGCTAAATCTGAACATATCATAAGCATAATTCTAATCTTAAGCTAACCTTTAATTAATGATTGGCGCATTGATGATACTTTTAAACTTGAGGTGAAACAAAGTATAGGTCTACAAGTTAAGGTTGGCTCAGTTTGCACGTATCATGTTGTTCTGCTACATGAGTGCCGGCATACCTTGATTTGAAGGTATGTTGCAAGAGTGATTTCAAATATGTGAGTGGACACTACAAATGAGTTGTAAGCTCTGAAAATTGTATTTTGTGATACAGTGCAAAATGTTCGTACAGGTCGTATTCATAGGTGTCTGAATTAGGGGTGACATGTGTTTCATTTGATAGTGTTTAAACCAATCAATAATCCTATTGCTGAAGAGGATAATAATCTAATCATTAAATAGCTCTAGTGTTTGTTTGCTTTGGCTAAATCCTGTCCAAGTGGTTGGTTACAATTGCATTGTATTTTGTCTATCTATCATGTCTAACCAACAATAACAATGAGAGGACATTCCTGAACCTGGTTGACTTGGGGATGATTTGAAATGATTGCCAATTAGGACTTTATTACCAGCAATGTAGAAAAAGAGACACACATGAAACCGGAAAAATTACCATTTTTTTGTAGGAGCAGAGTGCAACCATGGTGCAACAAACCATAACCCTGCTTCTGGATAGCGTTTGAAGTCAAATGATATACTATTTTAAAGCTTATGATATATATTTTTTAAATACGAAATAAAACTAATTTGACCGGGGTTGACTTTACGGCTGATTCGCAGTGTGGCTGAGCAGTAGTTGCATGTGATTAGATAGTGAGTCAAGCGTACATCATTACCATACAAAAAATTAAAGTGAGTCACTATTTTGTTGAGAGAACTGTTTGAAATATTCATTTGACTGTGAATTTCATACGTTTTGTTCAAATTGTTATTTACAAATTTGAAGATTAACTTCTGGATGTCAAAATGAGTTGACGTTTACTTACTGTGATGGTGGTTCTGTTGGCGTAGAGGTGAGGGTGTTTATCGGGCAGGTTATAGTCAACATAGTTGGCAAGGTTATCTAGATTTGTTTTCAGGGTTTTGCATTCTGGAATGTTGGCAAGCATAGAGTCGTTGAAAATTCTGCTGAGTAGACTTGATGATACCAACCCAAGACGTATATGTTGCAGTAGTCCTGTGATGTTGGCAAGCATAGAGTCGTTGAAAATTCTGCTGAGTAGACTTGATGATACCAACCCAAGACGTATATGTTGCAGTAGTTCTGTGATGTTGGCAAGCATAGAGTCGTTGAAGATTCTGCTGAGTAGACTTGATGATACCAACCCAAGACGTATATGTTGCAGTAGTTCTGTGATGTTGGCAAGCATAGAGTCGTTGAAAATTCTGCTGAGTAGACTTGATGATACCAACCCAAGACGTATATGTTGCAGTAGTTCTGTGATGTTGGCAAGCATAGAGTCATTGAAGATTCTGCTGAGTAGACTTGATGATACCAACCCAAGACGTATATGTTGCAGTAGTTCTGTGATGTTGGCAAGCATAGAGTCGTTGAATATTCTGCTGAGTAGACTTGATGATACCAACCCAAGACGTATATGTTGCAGTAGTTCTGTGATGTTGGCAAGCATAGAGTCGTTGAAAATTCTGCTGAGTAGACTTGATGATACCAACCCAAGACGTATATGTTGCAGTAGTTCTGTGATGTTGGCATGTCTGGTTTCCCATGCAAATACAACCCAGTGGAGCTGATGATTGGATAAATAGAAAATGAATGTTGATGAAAGACCATGTAAATAAATGGATAATTGTGTGTGTTAGAGTTATTACAGGTTCTTTTACAATGAGGGTACATGTGAGCTGAGCACTATATTGTGCTCTTTTTCAAATTTGTGAAAAAGTTTGCATTCGTAATTATTGGTTGTTATTACTTCTAGCTGCAGTTGCAAAGGAACTGTTGAAATGCTTAGTAAGTGAGTAAGATTTTGTATAATTTTTGGAACTTTGCAAATGATATATCATTGGTAGCAATAACATAAAAACACATCTTGATAGTTGACAAGTTAGTTTGAAATATGATTGGTGGAAATTGAGAAGAATGTAAGATTGTGCTTCTTTAAATTTTTGTTGCAAATTTGTCAGAAAATGTCTTTTGAATTGAGGTTCATAATTCATAGTTAAAATTGATGAGAGACTAAAATTACATTTTTGGAAAAACACTAATATTTTGTACACAAACATAGGGTTGAACTATTAAAGAAGTTGATAGTTGATTTGGGGTTTATAGCTGAATGGTTACAACACATAGTGGTGTAGAGATATTTTTCAATTTTTTTCTCTGTTTATGTAGTGATATACAAGTTAAGAGATATGTATTGTGGAAGACACAGCTTAAGTATTATTCAGATTTCCTTTTACAAATTAAGCTTATTGCTAGCTGTCCAGTGCATATTATTTTGCACAAGGTCCAATGCACATGCTTGACATTGCGCACGTATATGCGATGGTTAAGTTGTCAAAGGAAGCTTGGAAAAGATTATAGTGTAAGCATTGCGTCCAATAGAGTTAATGTTTTGTATATGACTATGAGGCAGATTATACTAACCTTGTCTTCTTTGCAGTGGCGAGTTTCAATCTTTTTGTCGGTGAGATACTCTATGAGCTCAGGAAGTGTAGTGTGTTCCATGAAGAGGTTTGAATTCTTTGGCATGGTGAAAGTTCTTAATTAATTGCTGGTGGTAGAAGCTTGCCAAGGCTTGTAAGGTTGGGTGTTCTTTGGTGACATGACTGATTTCATAAATGTCATCAAAAGACAAGAGGGAACAGATTGTGTTTCGAGTTAGAAATTCTGGGCGATGACATCATACATTCCTCAAAGAGGAAGTAAGAAGCTGTTTTGAGCACATCCTTTGCTGTACTTGGGGTCAGGTGGAAGTAACCTGTGTACACGAAATCTATGATGTGATTGAAAGCCTGTTTGGTGATGCCAGGGAGTTCCACTTCGGTCAACACGGTTTCTTTGAATCTGGAATTAAACATCCTGTCGAAGTATGGGATGGAGGTCAATATAGCTTTGTGAGCTGTTATGGGTTGTTCTTCGACAAGGAAAGTCACATCACAAAAGATGGCTTGCTGTCTGAGGTCGTTTAAGTGCCTGCACAGGATGGAGGGGAATTGGTTGTAACCAATTAGAGACGGTTGATCCATGGTGTGATCTGTTGGGAAATAAAAAACAAAGAGTTACAAAATGAAGCAAGTACAATGGAATTGTTGGTGTCTTTTGGAGCTTTGCTAATGTGTAGTGCAGGTTTTGGCTGCAGTACTTATAGTGGTATTTATGAATCAAAAGAAAGTTGTTTTAATATTTGGGAAGCACAATGTAAATTATTAAATGTAAGGGGGTATCTATTAGAGTTTTTATTTTGAATAATTATTGAAGGAATTGTTAGATGAGGTTCAAAATCATGCTGATATGATGAATTTTGAATTTATGCTATTTGACTTGTTTTACACATGGATTTTGGTGTACTTATGGCAGAATGCAGCAGTAATTGAAGGGGTGGTGGCTATGGTAAGCTTACTGACACAAGATAGCATGCAAATCTTAGCATTGGAAACAGGTTGACATTGTTATTAGGAGTTAAGATTTTTTACTTATATTATCTTAGATGGTTTGGATCTGATGGTGAAAAGAAGTTGTATTTTTTTTGTATGGCTTGCAATTTCTTGGAAAGATATTAATTCCTTGAAATGAGAATTCAGGTGATCTTGATAATGTGATGATCATTTATACTGTTATTATTCAGCAAGCAGTTGCGGTGGTTTAGTTTCATGCATGAGACGGAATTGTGTATAATGCAGTGATAAGAGATGAGGTTTGGGTTGACAGCTTTCAACTTCGCGGCTAGTCCATTATGTGTGCCGAGCATAGCTGGCGCGCCGTCTGTCACCAATGATGTTATTTTGTTCAGAGGAATTTGATTTTCAGTAAAAATCCACTTATCTTGTTGAATAGGTCTTGAATTCGATAAACATAAAATAAATTGGAAGCATTCAAATATCAGATGAGAAGCTCTCTACCCGAACATACTCTCGTCAATTTCAATGTCCCCTTCAAACATGAGGGGGTATTTGTCTGGGCCTGTCCCCAGAATATTTATCCACACCCAATTGACAAATATCTCACGGTGAAAGCTGGCCCAATTAACAGCGGTCTTTCTGTAGTTTATACCACTTGATTGTGCACATTGTAGAAGGCTATTTTGCATGATGAAATCATGAGTGAACTCCATTGAATTCTTAAAATTAAACCAAAATACAGAAATGTTCATTTATAAACAGTCCTTTTAATATAATTAAATCATCATAAAAGTTCTAACACAAACAAAATAAAGCACAAGATTACAACACTATGTAAATCTATGTAGAACAGCAATTTTAATAGTACAAAGTCGGTGACAGAAACATTCTACTATGTTTCACAGCTTTACAAAAGTACTGGTTTAAGATTCTCAAATCCTCTGGTTTTAATTTACAGCCTTGTATCTTAAGTCAAAAACAAGATTGTCAGATTTTAGAATTCTGTAAACTTCAGGGAAGTTTTATAGCAAGTCATTTTAGTTGATGCTGTTTGAACAAGTGTACTATTTTGCTAAAAAGCAAACTGAAACAGTATATAGACCTTGGCCTATAATTGTTGCTGATTCAACTGCGGCCTTGTTATGGCAAAAACAATTGGTTTGAATTAGGTAGACTGACAATATTATTTATAAGGGACGCACCATTAGATATTATCGGGGGGGGCTAGGGAGTTTGGGTCAGGCAGAAATTTTTTTTTTGGCACCGAAGGCGCAAAATTTTTTTTTTCGCTGGCTTTGGAGGCAAAATTTTTTTAGCGCCTTGCGTGACGGTTGTTTTTTTCAATTTTAATGTATACCTTTATACAGAGCTGGGTAGGGGAAAATTTTTTTTTTGCTCATCAATGAGGCAAAATTTTTTTTTTACTCATCAGTGAGGCAAAATTTTTTTTTACTCATCAGTGAGGCAAAACTTTTTTTTCAAAAACTCCCTAGCCCCCCTGATAATATCTAATGGTGCGTCCCTAAGGTTTCCTGCAGTAGAACGGACCCGCCGCATATCGCGAATCCATTGTTTTTTTTATACCGCAGGCCGCCGACCCAATTAGTTGCTATCAGCTAATCTGTTTGATCACGAGAGTGTGAGACTGATCAATAAACACCATCGCATCAACTCAATACGAAGCCTTCCGCGGTAAGCTGCAAGCACAAATCTATTTACATAGCTAGTTGGCAGCAAGGAAGAACAAACATTGTCACTTGTGTTGTCACTGATTTGAAACTCATGTCCACTTAATATCTTAAATCATGATTATATTTTGAAGTTGATAATTTACATATAACTGTATGATGTTGTGGAGTTGATAATTAACATATAATTGTATTTATGTTTAGTATGCTAGCGATCACAAGGTGTACTGTGCTGTCCGGGTAGCTCCGGTACGGGTATCGGTGTTCCGAGGTTTTATACTTATTTTATATTAATCATAATAGCCAAGTAAAAAGTGAACTCATGGCATACTAAATATTTAGTTATTGCTATCACCATCCTATGGTTGTGGATATATTACCATCTATTTTGGTGAAACTATGCAATTTATAATATATTTGCGATATGTTAAATAAACTTTAATTGAATTGAATATTAATTTTATGACATCCCAGCGATTTCTTCTGAAACAAAACGGAAAAACTGAACAACATCAATTCAAAACACACATAGCGATCAAAATAATTAAAAAATCATGATAGGCCTATAATTTTTAGTTATTTTCTTTGGACCTCGCCTCTTAATTGGGAAAAAGAAAAAAATTCTTGGCTCTAATTTACTGTTTGTTGTTATGTGTTCCAAAATAAAAAAGTTTGCGTGTACCCCGGCATCGAGACCAGGGACTCGTGGAAGCATCAACAGCACAGTCCAGTGATACAGATGGAGGTCGCGCAACCCCGGCCAGCTGATGAGCTGTACATGGCGTAGCGAGCCTAGAGAGCGGCCTGATGCTAGCGGGCCAGGTAGCCTAACTCTTCAGTCGTGATATATTTTCGCCGTGTTGAATCTCCACTCGCTGCACTCTAGTAATGCTAAAATTAAATAAAAATGAAAGCAGTTTCTTAAAGGTCTATTGATGATTCGATCCTTGAAGGTTGAACAATAATTTGAATTCGATCGACACATCGTGTAGGTCTACCCGCTTTAAAAATCAACAAGAAGTTCAACTTGAAACATCAAGGGATCAAGTTGAAGGTAAATTTATTTTGGTATTATAGACATACGTCTTCATGTGCAAGATATAGGTCTAAATTATCACAAGACTTGTGATAATTTAGGCATCTTGCACATTTCTTACCTGCAATTATATTGCTTGTATTGCTTTTTTCATTTCAAGACATAATTTTTGTACGTTTCAGCAGTGTTTTTCGTATTTTTGCCACATGTCCCCACTACATTTTTTTAGTCGTCCGATGACAGCATTTTTTCTTGTCAGATACTTGTCATGCTTGTTCTCCATCTCATCATGACAACACATGCACACCGATGGTAGGCCCCCTATAGGGTCATTAATTTATTTTTTCCATAGACCCTAGAGTGAATGCATGTTGCATTGTATTTCCATTTTAAAACGTAGTCATCGTTTTATCTTTGGTATATCCGATGTCCAAAAAAAGCGTCACATATGGATGGAGTCTATGAGTATGATGGACCATGCATGGACGCTCAAGGATCAGTGATGGTATCTCATGCGCGATCCATGGACATTGCCCTGCACTGCTGCTCGCCTGCCCGATGCCTACTATGAGCCGAAACATCATCCATCTTGTTGCTAACCTCACACGAAGCCTATCGGATTATCAGTGAAAATCAGGGTGAAGGAGGCAGCGTTGTTTCGCCTTTGTGCTGATATTTTTCCACAAAGTTCGGATCTCTAACATTCTGGCTGACTACACTAGAAAATTCACTTCAATGAACACAGCCTTGACATAGAATGATAGATCCCTCCAGCGCTCAGCGCGGTGGGCCCGCCAGGGAATCCCAATTCACTATCATTCAGGTACATCATCGGATATTAACATCCATCGCAAAAATGGCTTGAAATTTTGAAATGTACCCCGGGAACCAGTACAGCAGGCCTCACTTGACATGCTTGCAATGTATACATGTACAATTTAGTACCATGGCAACAGCTGGAATTCAGCATCGAAGTGGTTACGTAATTCTCTTGGTTACCGGATCACGCTATTTTGATATCCTACGAGTACCATATACTTTGTGTGGTGATTGTTTCGATCGTAGTTCATTACTCTGGCGCGTGATCCCGTTGGCATAGTAACATTACGTAACTTCGATACTGAATAGTGCCAACAAGCCCATACCATTAATTGGTACATGTACCATGCATGTACCATGCATCGAGTTGTAACCATGGTAACGCCGGGCGGTGGTCTTTGTGGTCGATGTCTGGTATATCATGAGTACATACAACCCGGGACGTACAACCAATCACAGTGTGGGAAACTAGTTCATATCACTACATGTATTATCATGGGCTGTGCAACTAGTTATGAGCCGGGGGGCGGAGAATGTTTCGGATTCACTTTACTTCCAAGAAAATATTTTTTCCAATCCAGGATAATATTTTTTTATTCAAAATAATTAGTTCTGTATTTATCTGGAATGGGGAGTACACAGTGGCGTGTTTATTAGCCAGTTTTTCGGAACGGAGGGGGGATGGGATGGCCACAAACTTGCTATATTTTTTGTCAATGGAACGGCAGTTGTAAACTGTTGACCCCGATTTTGGGATGCCCAGAGCTCCAGAATCTAACAAAAGAAGGGAGGGTGATTGGGGTGCAGAGGAAACTTTTCCATCAAATTTTCACCGCACATTTAGGGGGTTGGCATTTTCTTCGGAAGGGGGCGGGGGTTCCAAATTTACAAAAAGTCGGCGCCAATAAAATTGCGACCCCCTATTTCGACAACAAATATTTTATGACCCCCCCCCCCCACCACCACCACCGATACACCTTACCCCCTAAACAGGCTTAAAACACACAATATGTGGTCATTTTGTGACTCCCTACATTTTGGTCATCAAAAATATATTATAAATGACCCCCTTATTTTCCTTTCCAAATATTTATGACCCCCAGTATATTTGGGACCCACCCCTTCCGAAGAAAATGCCAGCCCCCCTTATATACCATAATCTGTTTCCCCGCCCTCTCGCCGTTCCCCCTCCCATAATTCTCAACCGTCACTGCGGATAAAACATTTTGATATTGAATTTTAAAAGTCAACAATATCAAAATTATTCTGTTTGTAAACACGCACACCTGTGTTGTCGCCGTTCCGTCTGGTTACTATGGTTACATGCACATGGTCCCCAACCGCTCGCCAATATGATAGGTTTATCAACAGGTCAAGTATGTTATTTACATGGTCATGCACTATGATTGCGGATTTTCCTGTGTTATCGCGGTTTTTCATGTTTTTTGCCACCTAAAAATAATCTATTGGGAGATAGGAGTCGTCCGTACTCCGGGGGCACTCCAACTTTGGAGGTGACGCGTATGTAGGGCTGTTAAGACCCCTTTTTCAACATCGCTGTCACCCAAAGACCCCATATTTTTTACGAACACATGCTCTGTCACCCGAAGACCCCCTATTTTTACATTTAATCTGTCACCCAAAGACCCTTTAAATACAAGTTCAATTTGAACAGCAACTTTCATTTATCACTGATTTTGTTACTTATTTTGAAAAAAAAAAAGACATTTGAAGCCATTTAGAACTAGAAATTCGATTTTCGAGGTTTCTGTGGCGCTGTTTCGGTTCTCACCCAAAGATTCCATTTGAAAAAAAGTCATGTTCTCACCCAATGACCCCATATTTTTTACATTTTACTCTCACAGAATGCCAAAAATCATGCTCTCACCCAATGACCCCATATTTTTTACATTTTGCTCTCACCGAATGCCCCTTAGTGCGAAAGTGCCAGCCCTATCCATTTCAAATTGAAGTGCCCCCCCCCGGTCCGTACTGTTGCGTTTTCATTTTTGAATATCGATATTGTTTATACTTCACATCTTTCATTTTGTATCGACAAAAGTTTTTAATTTTATTCGCCAAATGTTTCCTCTGATCGTGTTAACTTATTATACCAACATACAAGGATGCGATATAGTTTTAGATCTAGCTTGAAGAAACCGGTTAATGGTTCGAAAAAGGAAAGTCCCATCATTGGCAGGTACTATGCATCGAGTTGTAACCATGGTAACGCCGGGCGGCGGTCTTTGTGGTCAATGTGTACAGCCGTCCGGGACAACCGTGTGGGAAACGAGTTCACATCAGGGGCTGTGCAGTAATTATGAGCCCGGGGGGGGGGGTAAGAAATTTTTGGCCAGCTGGAAGGAGGGGAAACCGGGGGGGCAATTTTTGGCAAGCTGGGGAGGGGGAAGTTGGCACACATTCATAATGCTCTAAAAAAAGTTGGGTTTTTTTGCAAATTTAATAGGATCCCAACAAGTTTGGCATGTTTGGAGGATGAGAAGGCAAATATTTGTTGGCAGGCTGGGGGTGGGAGTTTTGGCACCCCATTTGAAAACTTTTACCCCCCTCCCCCGGGCCAAAATTATTGCACAGATTGTTATTGGGGTATCTGATATTAATGGCGGGGGTGGGGTGGGTGAGACAGTCACGTTGTCACAGTATCTCAACAATATTGCTGGCTAATAATATGTAATAATAATGTCTAGTTAATTTGTCTACTACACAGTGGCGTAGCAAGGTTTTCGGGATAGGGGCACAAACTTGGATTTTTTTGCTGACGGAAGTTGTGAATTGTTGACCCCGATTTTTGTCCCAGAGCGTTCAAGTACAGTGGCGTAGCGTGGGTCATCATATTGGGGGGGGCAGGGGCGTAGCCAGCTTTCTTGGTCGGGGGGGGGGCAAAATAAAATTTTGGGGGCACAGACGAAAAAAATTGCAGTTGCATCATACAATACATAGAGACTGTATGTCTTCGAGCTTCCCGAAAAGGGCCTTATTGGGATGATGTGCGCGCGTAGCGCGAACAAAAATGGTATTTTACACTATTTTCGCCCATTATCCGGCTAAAAAGGGCTTTATTGTTACAATTTGCGCGCGTAGCGCGAAAAATGTTTGTATTTTACACTATTTTGGCCCTGAATTTTGCTAGAAAAGGGGCTCCTTGCCCTTTTTCTTTTCCTTTGCCCTCCTGATTTTCTCTCATTTTTTGTCATTTTTTGTCAGGGGGGGCACTCTGCCCCACCTGCCCCCCCGCTGGCTACGCTACTGGGGGGGCACAAGCCAATCGGCGGCGATTCAATCAGGGCTGTCAACTTTTGGGTGTCCAGAGTCCCGATGTGCATTTACAAGAATAGGCTACAACATCTATCGGATCATGACATATGAAATGGATAATATTTTGAGTCTCTTCGAAAGTTTTTTTTTTTCGCGGCCTTCTCAATATTTGGCCTCCTTGGAGTGGAGATGCAAGTATATACCTCGGGCTATATTTCCCGGGGCTATATTAATACCAAAGTGCTTTTTTTATTTTTTTATTTGTACTAATAATAGGCTGATACAATTTCATGGTTCAGCAAAAAAAAGAAAGAAATACCACCAAGATTCATTCAACTAATTATAATGAACACCTGTTTGGGGAGTTTCAAAACATGCAATGTTGGTGGAAAGTACCCCTATAAACCTGACTCAATAATAATCCAACCAATTAGATCACAGTATGATCATGTTGACGACATCTTCATTCATAAAACGATAAATTAGATAAGTCTTTCCTACGTTGTGATTGGTTGTAAGTACGGCAGCAGTACTGCACAAAGGTTCACCGCCACGTGTTTCAACCACTTTGTTTACAAACTCCCGATGAATACAATGCTATGTTGACACCGTCCCATCAACTGTTACCATGGTAATTGGTTTTAGGGATGCACCATTAAGACGGGGCGGGGGGAGAGAGTAGTGTCTGGCTAATGTTTTTTTTTCTTTTGAATATTCATGTTTTGTTTGTTTTTTGTATCTGCAGTTAGGGGACACCCCAGTTGACTTGCCGGGGTTACAGGCTTGAAGTTTTGAAGGATAAAAATACGTACTACATACTACTATCCCACTAGGCCTATATAAACAAACCACCAACTCACACACGCGCAAAAAAGATAAAACAAAACAAAACACTTGACCAGCCTATTAAACCAGGACTTATTGGGGGGGGCGGTATTGCAACTTTCAATGGGGGATTCGACAAAATCGATTATCAATTCACCAGCATCCCACGTGCACAGGATCTAAAGGGGCAATACTTCTCAAGGCAAAGGGTGGGGGACGCAAGCGAATATTTGGCCAGCCGAGGGGGGGGGGGCATGTGCAAGGGGGGGGGCAAAGATTTTTTGGCGGGCCGAGGGGGGAGGAGGCAAGTGATTTTTGGCAAACCGAGAGGGGGGCAAGCGATTTTTGGCGTGCCGTTCAGAAAATTCTGAGGGGGCTCATAATTATTGCACAGTCCCTTAGTGGGCGAAATTTAGTTTTTCTTCAAATATAGTCCAGCCCCTCCCCCCGGGAAATATAGTGGTGCTTCCCATAGTGTATAACGTCTAGTACATGGGCCTATGCATAAATTATGCTATGCCATTTTGTACCTCTCTTGGTATACAGTGGCATTTTCTCACGGTAAAGTTGTAAACAATCACAGCGACTCATGATTTCTACAACTGATGGGGGACTGTACAGGACCTTCCGATTGATGATGGAGCAATCATTGCTTAATTATTTGTTTCATCAGATTCAACAACGAATTCAAGTGGTACTGTGTAGGCCTACGAAGGAAAATTAAAAGCAAACAAAGTTCTGGAATTTTAGTATACTCAATATTGAAAATAAGAACTGTTTGGCCCAGTACTTAGTGTGGAACATTTTTGTTTTCCTGATCGTCGAAGTTTGAGCAAATGGATATCACTTTATAGATGTTTACGGTGGATGATCATTAACTTTGTGACTTCGGAGTTCGGGGACCATGGTCACATGTATTTCTCCAGGTATTTTCACTCGGGTATTTATCCCGGTATTTATGACTTGAGCCAGAAAAGATGAGAATAGATTTATTCTCATCTTCTCTGCTTGAACATAATTATTAAAGTTCCCGGAAATGCAAATACTGGGTCCAAGGGTCGTCTTTTGCATGGAAGGGGTGGGGTTAATTGGTCGATCAAGTCATGGTGCGCGCTTAATGGGGGAATTCCAATGTCATGGTATTTTTATAGCTCAATCACAGGTATAAGAATTAAGAAATTCACGCAAAAAGCGTTTGTTGCCCCGTAAATCGTTAATAATTGATTTGGATTTTACTTGCAATATTGAACGATAATTTTTGATTCAAAAGGACACGATGACAACGCGGTCAGAGGGGCACGGCAACCTGTACCGTCGAGTTAACTTAATTTTGGGGCATCTCGGCAACAATTGATGCCGTCGATTAATTTGAGGCCTGCCGTCAACATATTATGATAATCATTTTTTTTATTAAAGTTCGTACGAATAATTTTGTTTGAACAACCAACTTTTGGAAGCCTCCAGTAAAATCAAGGAATAAACAAGTCAGAATGTAATATGCGCCTGGGAGCATCATGCATGTACCCGTAAGGCCGCGCCGCCGTGAAATGTTCATCAGTCTGGTGATTTAAAAAACTTTAATCGACCGGCCGCAAATTTACTCACCACTGGCGACCGGACGGGTGTAAAATTTCATGCCTGCTTGTAGGGACGAAAACGTGATATTGTGCATTTTGGGGTAGCAAAATCTGAGACGAAAAACTGGACAATTTTCTGAGAGCGCACGCAAATCATCAAATGCGGATATGAAGAAGGTCTGTTTGAGCATTAATTATTTGAGGCTGTACCCTTTCAGTGACACAACAAGGCCAAAGGTGACTCCACCGTCAATGTTGTGACGGACCAAATGAATATAAATATGAATGATACGCCGTGTCACAACTTGTTCAAATGATGCACCTTCCCTGTGGGTCATAGGGTGCGTCATACAAGTGACAGGTGTAAATACTAATAGATATACAAACACCTTTGTCAATATAGTTACCATTTAGAATTGGGTTATGCAATATAAATAAATAAATCGATGGGACATAGCCTACATCAGACCGTCTATATCTCGTCACAATGTGATCAACGGATCTTGAAGTTGAAGATATAGACATAGGCCTAGGCTACAAACTTCATGATATTAATTGTTGTGCAGTGCAACTGTAAATTATAAGATAACCATGATAACAATCATATTGAACTCTCACTCTCCTGATTGTATCTGTATGTCCTACCCGTAAAAAACCCGACGTGCAGCGGTATAATATTATTAATACAATCGGTAAATATAAGTATGAAACACAATATTCGGACCCATCCTATAAACCACGAAACAGGGCTCCACTGATACCACGCCGACGCGATCATCTGGAAAGTGCTAAAGCAAAAATCGCTAGATACCGTCAACAATAGCTGGTTACTGTAACAGTAAACAGTTATATTCATCCATTTATCACACATGCACATCTCCCTAGAATATTTTATCAGTTATATTGAATTGACCCATGATTTAAGCCAGAGTAAACACTGCCAATTGTTTATTCAATGTGCACGGTGCAGAGGTCCGTCGTACTGCAGCGTACCGCGACTGGTGCCACTACTATTATTGACCATTGATTTTATCGGAACACCTACGAGGTGCTAATTGCCACTATCAGACATGTGAAAAAATGGGACTAGGTACGCCCCACTTTGCGGGATCCCGCTGAAAGCCTTAACGAGACTGGGTAGGACGTATAAATAATATTGTCAGTCTACCTTACTGAGACATAATTCTTACTAATACTAGTAACATTTACCCTTTTTCTGCACCCCATATGTTCTTGCTTCTTCTGCAGTGTTGCACTTGTATTTGCAGGTGCATCAATTTGATTCAGAAAGGGATTCTTGGAGGAATGCCTGCACAGTTCCCAAGTCTGCCTTCAATCCATTCTCCAACTCCAATAGTATATGATCCACTAATTGATCCATATTGCCAACTAGCAGTGTGGCTGTCTACTGCAACATAGACATTCACCCACCATGTAATACCTGGAGTTGACATTGATTACTTCCTGTGCCTTTTGGTAGATGCCTCCATGGGTCAAACCAACTTTGCACTTCAGGTGACCAAACACGTCAACTAGAAATGCACTGATTTATTTATTTATTCGTTATTTATTCAGGAAATTCCATCAATACAAATGTACTGGTCTCCCTGGAAGACCTGATTATAATTCTATATATATGAACATGATAATAACAAGATATAAATATATATTATACAGAATGAAAGAACAAAACATGATACAAAACAAAATGCAGCAATGTTGAGCTCAAATTATTATACAAAACTTACAGACCAATTGCATTTTTGAATTCACCCAAACTCATTGAATTAAAATTGATACGAAGATTGGGAGGAAGTTTGTTCCAAGCAACTGAAGATCTGTAAAGGAAAGTTTTCTTTCCAGAAGAGGTTTTCCATAATGGAACAACCAAGCTGTTTTGAGATTGACCCCTTGTACATTTAGAATGTGTAGAATGAGTGAAGGTAAAATTAGAAGAAAGATATTCAGGAGCAATTTGTGTGAGACATTTAAAAGTTAAAATAAGTAATTGATGCTCCCATCTACAGCTAAGTTTAACCCAGTCCAGGTCCCTCATCATATTGTCTACTGAAGTTCTGATGTCTGCGGAGAGCAAAACACGGGCTAGCCTATTATGCAAAATTTGGGAGCTCATTTTTGTGACAGGCACTGAAATTGGACCAAACAGAACTGCAGTAGTCAAAATGAGGAAAGACAAGGGCTTGCGAAAGCATTTTGACAGTTTTCAAAGGAAGGTATTGCTTTACTCTACGAATAACTCCTATACGCTTAGATATGTTAGAAGATAAATAATTTACATGTTCATTCCATGATAGATGTGAATCAAAGGTAACTCCTAAATATTTATACTTTTCCACTCTTTCAATTTGTTCATTTCCATAGACAAGAGAAACATTGTTAAACTTGTGAAGAGCCTGTCTTGTACCAAATAACATCAGTTTAGTTTTCTTTATGTTTAGAGTTAAATTGTTAGCCTGGAACCAATCAGCAATGTTATTCAGGTTAGCATTAAGATCATTTTGCAGAATATTGGGATCAGATGAACTAAGTAAAAGAGTTGTATCATCAGCATACATTACACACTTACAGTTAGAATTTACAGGCTCAGGCAGAGAGTTAACAAATACATTGAATAATAACGGTCCCAAGATTGATCCTTGAGGGACACCGATACCAATTTCCTTAAATTCTGAAAGGGTAGAGTTTATATTTACTGCCTGAGATCTACCACTAAGATAGGAGTGAAACCAATTAATTGCATTACCTTTGATACCATATGATTTAAGTTTAGAAATAAGAAGGTCATGGTTCACCGTGTCAAATGCCTTCTTTAAATCTAAGAAAATTTAACCTGTAACTTTACCATTGTTTATGTTATTGAGAATATGATCAGTTACATCTAAAAGAGCAGTGTTAGTACTGTGATTTTTCCTGAAACCTGATTGACATGGATTCAAAATATTGTTACATGTGAGATAATTATACAATTGATCATGTACAGCACGTTCCAAAATCTTTGAAATACAGGGAAGAACTGAAATGGGCCTAAAGTTGCTGACATCACTTTTGTCACCACTCTTGAATATAGGAGTAACCTTTGCTTTCTTCCATTCACTTGGGAAGGTAGATGTGAACATGGATAGGTTACAAATATAAGCAAGGGGGTGACAAATTACTGGTGCAGCTATCTTCAAGAGTTTAATGCTGAAGTTGTCAATACCTGAAGATTTATTGTTTGCAAAGTTACAAATTTGATCAAAGATGAAATCTGGAGTAATGATATCAAATTGAAAATCTTCATACATGTAATCCCCAGTATTAGACAAAACATTATTACAATCATCATTATTAAACTTATCAGCCAAGGTATTACCAATAGAAGTAAAATAAGTATTAAACTGATCGGCTGTTTCAGCATCATTACAAGTAAAACCATCCTTAGTTTGAACATTAGTAGCAGAAGACATATTTTTTGGAATTAATTTCCTTATAGTACCCCATAATTTCTTTGAATCATTAATATTATTATTGATAGCATCATTGCAATAGTTCTTCTTCAATGTTTTATTAAGTTTATTTACATCATTTCTTAATTTTCTAGCCATTGCCCAATCATCCGGATTATTGGATTTATGTGCTTTTGAATAGTAATGATCCCTATCTTTAGAAAGCTTTATATAATCACTTGTAATCCACTCAGGAAGTGATCCCTTTATCCTTTTTTCTTTCACAGGACAATGCAAATTGCAAACTTGGTCAAACATGTCTTGAAAACTTTTATAGGCATTGTCCACATCATTACACATAAGTATCTTGTCCCAATTAGTTGTCTTAACTGTGTCAATAATTTTGTGCTCATTGAAGTTCTTAAAACATCTAGATTTTATTATCTTAGGAGGAACATTTACTTTTTTATTTTTACGAATTAAGTATGTAAGAGAGTGATCAGAAAGTCCTAGGCTGTGAACACCAGATGAATATACCTTATCAGGTTTTGACACAAAAATTAAAGTCTAGTTTTGATTTAGTTTAATCATTGATAAGCTGAAGCATATTACAATGTGATGAAAGATTATTAATTTTACGTGAGTTACTTTTCTTACTAATGTCTAAATTAAAATCTCCTACTACAACAACATCATCATAGAGGGAGGTATTATTTTGAAAGATTGAATCCAACTTGTCCAAGTATTCAGCTTTAGAATCTGGTGGTCTATAAACAGTACCAAGAAGGATAGGCTTGGTATGAGGCAAATTGAGCTCTATCCATAAAGCTTCAACTTCATATGAACAATTATGCAAATTGGAATTTTCTTTAAAAATAATACCATCTTTAACATAACATAACATACCACCATGTTGCATATGGGTTCTGTCAAGCCTACTTATGTTATAACCATCGATTTGAATCTCATTATCACTAATATTATTATCCAACCACGTTTCAGTGAGACATAACACATCAAAATTGTTGTCATTAAGTAAAATTCTTATATGGTCAACTTTGTAGCGAAGACTTTGAATATTAACATGTCCTATTTTAAAACCTTTTGATAAAGAACAATTAAAATTAATAAATCTATCCTTGAAGGGAAGCTCGTCATTGGCTATTCTGAAAAAGCAATTGTCACAAAACCAGTTACTTGTGTGATCAGAATTGTTTCCAATACATTTCACATGAAAGTGAAGTTCGCAGTTTTTACATACTTTATAATCACAGTCTTTAATTTTACAAACACATTTGCCACACACATTTAAATTTTTTGAATTCCTAATAAAACATTCACCAAAAGAGATTTCATTATTGCAATTTTTAAAGAAACAGCAAGCACAGACCCAGTTATTACATGAATCTACCTGGGATCTATCAATACAAAGAATGTGAAAGTCAAGTGTGCAATTACTACATGTTACAAAATTAATCTTCTTTTTCTTAACAATTTTACGATGACATGTACCACAAGATGACTTATTACCTGTACATGCAGACCCATACAAGTACTGATTGGGTTTATTTTTTCCAAACCCACTTGAGTTCAAGTGTCTATTAATAACAGAAGTACATGTACCAATTAAAACATCATTATTTACACTATTTACATTATCATTCCTAATTTCTTCATCATTACATGTATCATTCATATCATTTACACTTTTTGCATCTATCGCATCAATTTCATGTGGATGAACAAATTTATTATTGGTAACAGAGTCTAAGTCTTTGGAAAGTGAGGGCTCCAACAAGGAAAAACAGTTGTAATAGCCTTGCGTAGGTTGATTACAAGTCTACTTAAGCCCTTGTAATTCAGATGAACGTCATCCCAATATAGTTCCTGAAGATATCTCCTGTCTGTGTCACAAAAGATGTGGCATTGTCTACAAATGAGACATTGGGGTTGTTCATTGAGTTCCTGGCAAACATACTGTTGAGTTCATAGGCAACGCGATTTGGCATATTCTTATGCAAGGGGCATAGTCTTGGCAGAACACCCGAGATGATCACATGAGCTGTGGGGAATTTCACCATAGTCGCGTTGATCAGTTCTGTTGCATCTTTGTGGCATTCATCAGGGGTTTGTCGCGTAGTGTTATTTGTCCAAGCTTGGAGAATGACAATTGCAGGTGAAGTTTCTTTGGAGTCTGCAACTAGCTTCTCTACATCCTTTATACGGCACCGCCTTTGTGATAAACTTTTGTGTTCTTACCTCTGTAGAAACGCTGTTCAACAATTCTTGCACATATAGAATTGCTGAAGATTACAATGTCAGCTTTGGAGTCTTCTTTGGTTGGGGGCTTACTAAGTTGCTGATCCATTTGTGGCTTAGGAGTACTAGTGGGTTTGGGGGGATTGCGACGAGGTTTACGTGTAGATGTCTGTTGTTTAGGTGGTGTCATCAGAGACATGTTAGGTGCACTTGGGACTGCTGGCGCTGGTTCTAAATTTGTCAGTTCATCCGTAAGAAGATTGAATGGATTCGGTGACGTTGATATGGCAGAATCAGGCTGGGGGGCAGACACATGTTTTGGGGGTGATGATGTAGCAACTGGTATTTCAAAGTTCAAACATGTTTCTTGCTTGATCAGGCTGGAGAGCTTAGCTTCCAGGACACAATTGCGATCACTCAGTTCTCGATATGCTGATGTAAGGTGGGCAAAGTTACTGCGTACCTCTTGGAATTGGGCCAGCTGTATCTTGTAGTCTTCAACTTTTGATGTCAAAGATGATATCACATCCTTCGGCTTAGGGGTCTCATCTAGTTGAACAGGAGTTTGTGTTGCTCTATCACAAACTGAGGGGCTAATTTGGCAGCCAGCATGTTGAACTGTACTAGGTTGATAGTAGGGGATGTAGACTGGTGGTGTGGTGCAATTGGTGTTGATGTGCATGTAGGTGCTGGTTGATCTTCAAAAGAAACAGAAAGTTCATGGTCATCATCATGTGGACTGATTTTCTGTTCAATAATGTCCAGAGTAGAACCAATCCAGGATTCATGAAAACATCCTTGAACATGAAGTAACTTGGAGGAGCTGTAACATGTTATGGTGACAACAGCTGGGGTTCCATTTTCATGTTCCATGTTGCATTTGTAGATCAGTCCATGTCTACCCTTGTTCACTGGGCATCCATATAAATTTGTAAGTTCATCTGTCACTAGATGGAATTTCTGTGGGTTCACATACACCGTTGTTGATTGAGAGTTTTCTTTAATTTTCCATAGTGAAGAGCCAAAAACTTCTTCGTTGTTAAATCCAGTGAAGGAAGATCTCTCCATTAAGCTAGTGCTCATTCTTGACCAAACATGACTCATAGCTCCCATTGTATTGTTCAATATTTGGTTCTATTTTCATTAATATTTCAGTAAATATGCAGATTTATTGTAGACAAAGCACATCAGAATAATCCTGGTGTAAAACCCTTGAAGATGATATAAAATTTAGTATTGAAATATGTCAAAAAAATGGTATATTTCCGATGAAAGCTGGAGACTTCAGAGAGAGCACCCACACAGTTACACCAGTGTTTCCATCTCTTCATTGTCTGATAGGAATTCCACAAATGGCGCGATGGTTGGGGTGGGATTCATAGCAGCAAGAAAGCTTGAAATGTCGTAAATTACTTCCCAAACTACCTTCAATGTTGTGCCTTTGCTCAACCAGCGAACTGCATTATGAAATGGCACATCACAGTAGCTTGCTTAGTTTTCTAGGAGGAATTGTTTAAGTTGCCTATGCCGCAAAAATGAATTCGCTCTCAGAAAGTTTACACGTTTGATTATCGTGCTCATGGTGTCTTCATATTTAGCTTTTAGTTTCATGCATGAGACGGAATTGTGTATAATGCAGTGATAAGAGATGAGGTTTAGGTTGACAGCTTTCAACTTCGCGGCTAGTCCATTATGTGTGCCGAGCATAGCTGGTGCGCCGTCTGTCACCAATGATGTTATTTTGTTCAGAGGAATTTGATTTTCAGTAAAAATCCACTTATCTTGTTGAATAGGTCTTGAATTCGATAAACATAAAATAAATTGGAAGCATTCAAATATCAGATGAGAAGCTCTCTACCCGAACATACTCTCGTCAATTTCAATGTCCCCTTCAAACATGAGGGGTCTTTGTCTGGGCCCATCCCCAGAATATTTAGGTGAGGGTGTGTATGGGGCAGGTTATAGTCAACATAGTTGGCAAGGTTATCTAGATTTGTTTTCAGGGTTTTGCATTCTGGAATGTTGGCAAGCATAGAGTCGTTGAAGATTCTGCTGAGTAGACTTGATGATACCAACCCAAGACGTATATGTTGCAGTAGTTCTGTGATGTTGGCATGTCTGGTTTCCCACGCAAATTCAACCCAGTGGACAACAATTTGCAGGAGCTGATGATTGGACAAATAGAAAATGAATGTTGATGAAAGACCATGTAAATAAATGGATAATTGTGTGTGTTAGAGTTATTACAGGTTCTTTTACAATGAGGGTACATGTGAGCTGAGCACTATATTGTGCTCTTTTTCAAATAGGAGGTGATGATGAAAAAGTTTGCATTCCTAATTATTGGTTGTTATTACTTCTAGCTGCAGTTGCAAAGGAACTGTTGAAATGCTTAGTAAGTGAGTAAGATTTTGTATAATTTTTGGAACTTTGCAAATGATATATCATTGGTAGCAATAACATAAAAACACATCTTGATAGTTGACAAGTTAGTTTGAAATATGATTGGTGGAAATTGAGAAGAATGTAAGATTGCAGTTATTTCATTAATTGTGCTTCTTTAAATTTTTGTTGCAAATTTGTCAGAAAATGTCTTTTGAATTGAGGTTCATAATTCATAGTTGAAATTGATGAGAGACTAAAATTATATTTTTGGAAAAACACTAATATTTTGTACACAAACATACCCCTATGAAAAGAACGACCATGTTGATGCGATCATAATTACGACCAAATTTGCGACCATAATTACGACCAAAATTGCGACCATAATTACGACCAAAATTTGATTGTATTTATCATCGTAATTTTGATCACATTTGGTACCCCAGCGATCATTATTTTGACCGTTATTAATGGTCGTAATTTTGATCGCGAATACGCGACCATATATGCAACCAACTTTTGATTGTTTTTTTGATCGCAAATAATGATCGTAATTTTGTGTAATGCGACCATTAAAACGGTCGCATTATTACGATTGCTATTTCTGATCGCTGCATTTGATTGCTTCTATCGCGATCAATATTTTAATGATCGTAAAATTTCCCACTGCTGTGACCGAAAATGACTCACTAGTACGTACAAACCATGCATGCACCATTTAACCCTGAATTATTTTCATAAGTCCAAGAAAAGCAAAGCATCAACAGTTATGAATGGTATATAAATGCTGGACAAGATATTTACTTAGGCCTAAATTAATCTTTAAAACAAAGTCATGTAGTATAAGCCTATAAAAATTAATATAACTAAACTGCATGAGTTACATGTAATATAACTGATTATAACTCAACATTATTATTAAAGTAAAAAGTTCTCGATTCTCGAATCATATATGATGTGTGAGTAGTTGCAGAAGACAATGGAAGAGAATAATTTCCTGATCCAGGCCAGGTGCATGCAAAGAAAGGATTGCCAACCATCATCTGATCATGATCGACCATTCAATTCCATAAAAATACATATGCCCTTTAATAAGCTTACCTACAACATGTACATGTAACATGCTACACTCATTTCATCATTCATGTCCATCTCATTTCACTATACTACCTGCGCTGGCTGGATGGTCCTTATACATGTAGGCAGAGATCATATTTCTCACATTCTTTCTCATGAACTTTTTTTAAATCAAAAGATATATCATATTATTTGTGATCTCTGCAACTGCCATGACTGCATGCATCCAATTTTTTGAATATAATATGACCTTTTGCCATGTGAATTGTGATTGGCTGTATGCGGGCTACGGGCTTTGACCCTTGAGAAAATTTTTATTTCAAAATATTATTTGGTTGTATTTTTGGAGAAAAATGTAACAAATATTTATGCATATATGATAATAAAATTATTAATCACTTTTATTTTGTAAAATATTTTTGAAAAATGAGTCAAAAATTAATAATTAAAATGGAAATGAACCACAAAAGGTCATGGGCTACTAGCTGTCACTAAGCTAATGCTGATAAAACAGAATGCATCATCAACAAGTGAGTGCTGAAATGCTGTGCTGTATAAGATAATATGCAATGATTATTTGAGGACATTTATTTCTTAATTGTAAGTAGCTGCATGAAGCTGAAGGCTATATTAAGTTTGACTATCAAACTATAGTTGGTTTAAAAGACAATCTGCTGTTATCCCGGGCTGGTATGTATGGTATATACTCATCATCATACTTAGTCATAACATATTGATATTACAATATGCAGTACCTTAAATTCTGCTAGTACTATGTTTTACTGCTATACATGAATATCTCAGCTTAATAGCTCAATTAACTTGAAGTAGTTGCATGATATCTGCATGTTTTAAATTCAAAGTTTATTTTGCAATTAATTTTATCACCATAAACTTTTAACACAATTGTAATGTAAATGTAGAGACTATAAAACATGTGCACCTGTCGTAATAACATATAACGATGTAACGCTAAGGGTGCATGGCGAATTCATACAGAACATGTGGCCAAAGTGGCATCAACAAACATTTCAGGAATTATGTTCTACATTGTATGCGTGGTATATTTCATGAAGTCAATTTTATTGTAAAAGCAATTTTTACTGTGGAAATAAATTGATTATGAAATAAAATGGCAAAAAAATGAGGAATATAATATCTGGTCATTTTCATGATTTTGATGATGAGGTGTTCCTAAAATCTTATGAAAATTTTGTGATTGTAATTTTCAAATGATGAATTTGAATTTTTGATAGTAATTCTCAGATCATATAAGTATCATGATTGCGACCATCTTGAATGATCGTAAAATTACAACCATCAAAATTGTGATCATAATATACGACCAAATATAGTTGGAATGAAAAAGCGATCAAAAAAACGACCATAATTTTGATTACAACCAAAAATACGATCAACTGTATTCACAATCAAAGCAATAATTACGATCAAATATATTTGGATTCAAAAAACGATCAAATTTACGACCAATATTTGGATTACAACCAAAAATACGACCAACATTTTTGTTACAATCATTTCTACGACCATTCTCTATCAGTCCTATTATGGTCGTACGATCATTGACGGTCAAAATTTTGGTCGCCGCGACCATTTTTTGATCGTAACGATCAAGAATTTGATCGTTACGATCATGATTTGGTCGTTGTTTTTTCATAAGGGTAGGGTTGAACCATGGAGGTATATAAATAAATGGAGAATGATCGCCAGAATTCTAATCTCTTAAGTGGAGATTATCCCGTTACCTCTATTCAATGAGTCACCAAACTTGAATTGACCAGCCACTTCAGCCAAGCTATTGATCTCCACGATGGTTATGAGCCTCTACCATGGTTCATTGATTGTCACTCCCAAAATTTCCTCATAGGAATTGACCCTACATTGACCCGTACCGGAAGCCTTGTAAAAGAGACTGTATAATGACGTCAGCTAGTCAATCAGATGTTCAAAGTCACCAGTTTTGATAGCTTATAGTTTCAATGTATGATCGTGCGAACACCCGAAGAAATTCGGATGTTCTGTTCTCAAGTTATGAAACTGTTTTCTACACTAGTTGTGCCGTAACTTGACAAATATACTTAGTTTTCATGTTCATATATTAAGCTTTTAAGGGGGTCTGAGGGAGTTCAAATATAGTGCAAATGAAAGCAAAACGTTTTTACCTTCCGTTTGTGAAAAAATTATGTTGGGCCAATTTGGGCCATTTGAGTTACGAGCGAGCAAAATTTACCGGAAGTACTTCGGAATTCAAGCAAAAGTGATGGTCAGACAATCTTTTCTAGAGAGAAATTGATATAGGCCCTATATACTTTGTTTAAACAGTTTCTCATAGTTTAGTGTATGATAACCGTGATTTTGGTTGAAGCTTCGGGTCAAATTGATTGAGTGCCATGACGGATATGTCATGTTATTGTTTTAAACTTTTAATTCTGTATTGTCATGAAATCGTATAGGCCGCCTAAATCATCATCATTAAACTTCTCATTTTATAATAAATAATTATCAGTATTTAGGCCTAAATGATTATATTAATATTATTAGGGGGCTATCATTTTCTTTGGAGGGAGGGGTTCCAAATATACGGGGGGGGGGGGGGTCATAACTTTTTGGGAAAAAAAGTCATAATTCAATTTTTCATGACCAAAATGTAGGGAGTCACAAGATGACAACAGATAGGTGTTTCTTTTTTCAAAAAGACCGATTTCTTGATGCAATTTAACTGAGACTAGTATACCTAAACCTAGGTATACTAATCTCAGAATTTAAGCACTCAATTGGCGAAAATGAGATTTTGATATCAAAATTTTATGAAACATGAGCACTTTCCAATAAGTATAAACTTCATTTTACCCCATTGAAATCAATGGCCAGTGAAACAGACTTCACAATGTAATCAGCTTAGCATAATCAATATAAACCTGAAATTGCCTATTCAACAATAATTGGTCATAACCAACGTAGTACAAAGGAGGCTTGGCTGGATCATTCTCCATTTATTTATATAACTCCATGGTTGAACTATTAAAGAAGTTGATAGTTGATTTGGGGTTTATAGCTGAATGGTGACAACACAAAGAACACATAGTGGTGTAGAGATATTTTTCAATTTTTTTCTCTGTTTATGTAGTGATATACAAGTTAAGAGATATGTATTGTGGAAGACACAGCTTAAGTATTATTCAGATTTCCTTTTACAAATTAAGCTTATTGCTAGCTGTCCAGTGCATATTATTTTGCACAAGGTCCAATGCACATGCTTGACATTGCGCACGTATACGCGATGGCTAAGATGTCAAAGGAAGCTTGGAAAAGATTATAGTGTAAGCATTGCGCCCAATAGAGTTAATGTTTTGTATATATGACTATGAGGCAGATTATACTAACCTTGTCTTCTGTGCAGTGGTGAGTTTCAATCTTTTTGTCGGTGAGATACTCTATGAGCTCAGGAAGTTTAGTGTGTTCCATGAAGAGGTTTGAGTCTTTGGCATGGTGAAAGTTCTTTATTAATTGCTGGTGGTAGGAGCTTGCGAAGGCTTGTAAGGTTGGGTGTTCTTTGGCGACATGACTGATTTCATAAATGTCATCAAAAGACCAGAGGGAACATATTGTGTTTCGAGTTAGAAATTCTGCGCATGACATCATACATTCCTCAAAGAGGAAGTAAGAAGCTGTTTTGAGCACATCCTTTGCTGTACTTGGGGTCAGGTGGAAGTAACCTGTGTACACAAAATCTATGATGTGATTGAAAGCCTGTTTGGTGATGCCAGGGAGTTCCACTTCGGTCAACACGGTTTCTTTGAATCTGGAATTAAACATCCTGTCGAAGTATGGGATGGAGGTCAATATAGCTTTGTGAGCTGTTATGGGTTGTTCTTCGACAAGGAAAGTCACATCACAAAAGATGGCTTGCTGTCTGAGGTCGTTTAAGTGCCTGCACATGATGGAGGGGAATTGGTTGTAACCAATTAGAGACGGTTGATCCATGGTGTGATCTGTGGGGAAATAAAAAACAAAGAGAGTTACAAAATGAAGTTGGTGGTAGAAGCTTGCCAAGGCTTGTAAGGTTGGGTGTTCTTTGGCGACATGACTGATTTCATAAATGTCATCAAAAGACAAGAGGGAACATACAGATTGTGTTTCGAGTTAGAAATTCTGCGCATGACATCATACATTCCTCAAAGAGGAAGTAAGAAGCTGTTTTGAGCACATCCTTTGCTGTACTTGGGGTCAGGTGGAAGTAACCTGTGTACACGAAATCTATGATGTGATTGAAAGCCTGTTTGGTGATGCCAGGGAGTTCCACTTCGGTCAACACGGTTTCTTTGAATCTGGAATTAAACATCCTGTCGAAGTATGGGATGGAGGTCAATATAGCTTTGTGAGCTGTTATGGGTTGTTCTTCGACAAGGAAAGTCACATCACTAAAGATGGCTTGCTGTCTGAGGTCGTTTAAGTGCCTGCACAGGATGGAGGGGAATTGGCTGTAACCAATTAGAGACGGTTGATCCATGGTGTGATCTGTTGGGAAATAAAAAACAAAGAGAGTTACAAAATGAAGCTGGTGGTAGAAGCTTGCCAAGGCTTGTAAGGTTGGGTGTTCTTTGGCGACATGACTGATTTCATAAATGTCATCAAAAGACAAGAGGGAACAGATTGTGTTTCGAGTTAGAAATTCTGCGCATGACATCATACATTTCTCAAAGAGGAAGTAAGAAGCTGTTTTGAGCACATCCTTTGCTGTACTTGGGGTCAGGTGGAAGTAACCTGTGTACACGAAATCTATGATGTGATTGAAAGCCTGTTTGGTGATGCCAGGGAGTTCCACTTCGGTCAACACGGTTTCTTTGAATCTGGAATTAAACATCCTGTCGAAGTATGGGATGGAGGTCAATATAGCTTTGTGAGCTGTTATGGGTTGTTCTTCGACAAGGAAAGTCACATCACAAAAGATGGCTTGCTGTCTGAGGTCGTTTAAGTGCCTGCACATGATGGAGGGGAATTGGTTGTAACCAATTAGAGACGGTTGATCCATGGTGTGATCTGTTAGGAAATAAAAAACAAAGAGAGTTACAAAATGAAGCAAGTACAATGGAATTGTTGGTGTCTTTGCTAATGTGTAGTGCAGGTTTTGGCTGCAGTACTTGTACATGTAGTGGTATTTATGAATCAAAAGAAAGTTGTTTTAATATTTGGGAAGCACAATGTAAATGGGTATCTATTAGAGTTTTTATTTTGTATAATTATTGAAGGAATTGTGCTGTCAAAATCATGCTGATATGATGAATTTATGCTATTTGACTTGTTTTACACATGGAATTTGGTGTACTTATGGCAGAATGCAGCAGTAATTGAAGGGGTGGTGGCTATGGTAAGCTTACTGACACAAGATAACAAAGGAGTTCCAATGTGGCAATGAAGTCGTACTTAGTCAATTGAGTAAACACACCTTGCGTTCCAAACTAATAAACACACTTGGTAGGATTTTTTTCAAAACAACAACACATTTTCCGAGTGACAACCAACTTGTTTCTGCTGGATTATTGACTTTTCCAGCAGCCTCAAGTGTCTCACCTAACAACTTCTGTATGGCCAATAATCCAACCAGCCTAGCCATGTCACCTTTCTGGATGTCAAGCAAAGCATTGAAATCATCATTCAAATCAATACCTCAACTGAAATGAATTTTGTGGCCTTCAGATGCTGTCAAACAGACAGCAGAGCTGGCCATTTTGATCGAGCATGAACAATGCTCGGTGTAGTGTTCTCACTGGTCCCCCAGCAAGTTTGGATTCAGTTTCTCACCTGAGACTCGCAATCGCTTCCTTGGTCGCAGACCAGTGTGAGCCTTTAACAGTGGCACAAAATGGTTCTTGATCCTGCTTGTGTCGCTGGTTTTGTAATGAAGCACACAAACATGATCTTTAAAAGGTGCTGCGCCAGATGGATTGGTTGTGCTGTATTTGTGGTAATCCACAATGTCTCGTTAGTTGTGTTCTTCAAACACTGCTCACCAAGTGTACTTGTACTAATCCTGCATAGGCATAATTAGTAGCTGTGGTAAGCTGTGCTAAAAATTGTCTGCCAAAAAGGTTTAGAACCAACATCTTGATGAACCAATATAAACATTATTGCTCCCACCTTTCAGCCTGCCAAAATAAGACAGAGATCCCCAGTACATTAATTATGGTAAGGGAATTGGCCTTATACATTCTTATGTTCTTTTATATTTAAATACCCAAAAATAGCTGGGAGCTTTAGAGTTAATGGCGAACCACACCCAAGCCGTGGGTCTGGTGGTTACACATCACAAGGTGGTGTGATAGAGCCTTGCTGACTTGTAGCGAATCACATGTGCAACAGTAAAGGTGAAAACCCCCATCTACAAGAAGAAACAAATGAAACAATTACAAAAACAAATCTGAATTAAAAGAATAACGGGTCCTTGGTCAGAACCTGAATCCAGTCCAAAATCAAAACCACAAAGGTGTAAATTATAAAAGAAAATATCCAAAATATGTCTCACCTTGTGAAACTAATTTAAACGAATCTTGATACAAAATAAAAACACTACTTTCTTCAACATGTCTAAGGAAAGTATACGTGTTTAACAAAATATACCACTTATATCTTCTGAATTAGAATAGTAGTATAGCTATATATGGTCATGTTGAACACTTTAGTTTGATTCCGTGAAACCAAACTCTCGGATCTCTCATGCAAGTGTGCTTACATTAATATGCAACATAGAATCCGAACTTGGATCCATGTCTCGGTTATCTAAATTAAGAAACCGAATACTACTCATATCTCTCGAAACTTAGTATTATCATACCACTAAGGTAAACATCAAAGAACACCGCTAACCTAATATATTTTCGTATCTTGTCAGTGAGTGCGTATTTTACGCTTTATATCTAGTCAGTGAGAGCGTATTTCGCAAGGCCGATACGCGTGTACGGCGAGGTAAGCGTATAAAGGCGAATCGCGTAAACCGGGCGCGTAAAATGCACGCAACCTGTAATACGCGGAACAGTCATCTATTTTTTGTAATATTTTCCCTATTTAGCAGGAATTAAAATGTTTAAAAACGTAATTATTTCAATATTTAGAATGACTTAGTGGTATGATAAATTCGTTATTAGGTTCAGCGTCGGTTTGGTACGGGAAATTATCGTGCGCTCAGTGTCATACTGGGTTCAGCCTTCGGCTTCACCCAGTATGACACTTCGCGCACGATAATTTCCCGTACCATACCTCCACTTCACCTAATAACTAATAGTATTACTTCAGACATACATATAAAATTGTCTTTATTTAAATAAACCATCTAAATATTTCAGGCTTTAAAGCCTATTTTGTTTCGAAATCTTTCAAAACATTCAAATTCTTTCCAAATTTCCAAAACAATCTTCTACTCAACCAATTGAACACTTCACTGTCTTCTAGTAAAAATGTCTGTGTCAGCAGACTAAAAATTGTAAATTAACACTAAAAACAGCAAGGCCGCAGGCCCGGCAGGCCCGAGGCCGGTGACTCCCATACGACGACTAAACACTCCAAGTGAGTTTATTTTATATAGGCCCCGCAGGGCTAGAAAGATCGGTAAACCGCTAAAGCCCTAATGCAATCTCTCGCCTCTAGAGCTGTTACAAAGTTCCCACTCATAACGGTAATCAACTTGATTTTATCCAATTTAGGACATTCTGAAAACCGTTGCTAGAAAGCATACAGCTAGCAATTTTTTCGCTTCCAAAGTCGTGGCAAACCAGATTAAAATAAACGTGGGCTTTGAGGTCACCAATATGACATCATGACTACGATAGCGAATACACACATGCAGTAATGCAATACTAAGTTGCACCTAAAATAAATTGCTGCAAACCTCTGACGAGAGAATACTTCCACGATACTGACAAGGTGCAACATGTATGTTGTGCAAAGCACATACTACGAGTCAGAGGCATCATCAGAAGTATACTGCAATTTACTACAAATTTGTAGATCAAATTGGGGTTCTCTTTATTCAAAGAATATCCGTAGGATACTGGCACTGCATGTTTATCATTACCTTATATAGAAATCAATGATGGAATCAGATATACCACATCCAAGGTTAAGAGTCAGTATATGTATCCTTTATGTGAATCACAACTTTCTTGTCTTTGTCCAGCCTTGATCTCTTACCGTGTTTTGGCCAGTACACCACTCTGTGTAATGAAATTAAATATTTTCAGTGCAATCTTTATATGTCATTGCGAAGGTAGCAAATGAGGAGAAGTCAAGCTCTTCTCCTTCATCTTCATCATGACTGAGTAGTTGCACCCAACTTTCTGGTCCAACTTATGCAAAGTAGCAACGGGTTGCAGTTTAGCTCTCCATGAGCTTCACTGCTCTGCTATCTTTCCCTTTGACCGCTTCACCATCAAGGCAGCATGCATTGGGACTTTTTGCATAGCCCTTTCCAAAACTGTGGTATCTTTTTTGGCCTTCTCTCTTGGGGCCAGTTATACAAACAAAGGGAGCAGAAATGTAATTACTTACTCATTGTTTGGCTCATCTTCTGCCAATGTGCAGCAAGCAAAGTATGAGCTCGCTGCCTGGAATGTCGTAACTGAAACTCCTGCACAGATGCAGTGCAACCAGCTCGAGCATTTCTCACACTGTATCATGTCTGTCATATTTTGCACATCATCTAGTTGCAAGATGCACATGCCTAACTTTCTCTTGATGCACTGGTCACCCAGCAGGCTTGCATGTGGTCTCTGACCTGCAATCCGCACTCGCTTCCTTGGTCGGAGACCTCTACATATGGTTACAAAGCAAAGACAGTGTGGTTTAACAAAAAAACCAAAAAACCCAAAAAAACAACAATAGCAGACACCATTTTTTTATTATGCTAAGATCTTTCATGGTTGAAGGTTAAAAAGCCCCCAAAAACATTTTGTGTCTTCAATATGCAAACTTCATGTCATAGTCTTTTATTTTTAGTGACTTCAAAATACATTGATTTGAAATCATTAAAAGACTACTACGAGTCAGAGGCATCATCAGAAGTATACTGCAATTTACTACAAATTTGTAGATAAAATTGGGGTTCTCTTTATTCAAAGAATATCCGTAGGATACTGGCACTGCATGTTTATCATTACCTTATATAGAAATCAATGATGGAATCAGATATACCACATCCAAGGTTAAGAGTCAGTATATGTATCCTTTATGTGAATCACAACTTTCTTGTCTTTGTCCAGCCTTGATCTCTTACTGTGTTTTGGCCAGTACACCACTCTGTGTAATGAAATTAAATATTTTCAGTGCAATCTTTATATGTCATTGCGAAGGTAGCAAATGAGGAGAAGTCAAGCTCTTCTCCTTCATCTTCATCATGACTGAGTAGTTGCACCCAACTTTCTGGTCCAACTCATGCAAAGTAGCAACGGGTTGCAGTTTAGCTCTCCATGAGCTTCACTGCTCTGCTATCTTTCCCTTTGACCGCTTCACCATCAAGGCAGCATTGGGACTTTTTGCATAGCCCTTTCCAAAACTGTGGTATCTTTTTTGGCCTTCTCTCTTGGGGCCAGTTATACAAACAAAGGGAGCAGAAATGTAATTACTTACTCATTGTTTGGCTCATCTTCTGCCAATGTGCAGCAAGCAAAGTATGAGCTCGCTGCCTGGAATGTCGTAACTGAAACTCCTGCACAGATGCAGTGCAACCAGCTCGAGCATTTCTCACACTGTATCATGTCTGTCATTTCTTGCACATCATCTAGTTGCAAGATGCACATGCCTAACTTTCTCTTGATGCACTGGTCACCCAGCAGGCTTGCATGTGGTCTCTGACCTGCAATCCGCACTCGCTTCATTGCATTGGTCGGAGACCTCTACATATGGTTACAAAGCAAAGACAGTGTGGTTTAACAACAAAAAACAAAACAAAAAAAAAAGCCAACAATAGCAGACACCATTTTTTTATTATGCTAAGATCTTTCATGGTTGAAGGTTAAAAAAGCCCCCCAAAAACATTTTGTGTCTTCAATATGCAAACTTCATGTCATAGTCTTTTATTTTTAGTGACTTCAAAATACATTGGATTTGAAATCATTAAAAGACTACTATGAGTCAGAGGCATCATCAGAAGTATACTGCAATTTACTACAAATTTGTAGATCAAATTGGGGTTCTCTTTATTCAAAGAATATCCGTAGGATACTGGCACTGCATGTTTATCATTACCTTATATAGAAATCAATGATGGAATCAGATATACCACATCCAAGGTTAAGAGTCAGTATATGTATCCTTTATGTGAATCACAACTTTCTTGTCTTTGTCCAGCCTTGATCTCTTACTGTGTTTTGGCCAGTACACCACTCTGTGTAATGAAATTAAATATTTTCAGTGCAATCTTTATATGTCATTGCGAAGGTAGCAAATGAGGAGAAGTCAAGCTCTTCTCCTTCATCTTCATCATGACTGAGTAGTTGCACCCAACTTTCTGGTCCAACTTATGCAAAGTAGCAACGGGTTGCAGTTTAGCTCTCCATGAGCTTCACTGCTCTGCTATCTTTCCCTTTGACCGCTTCACCATCAAGGCAGCATTGGGACTTTTTGCATAGCCCTTTCCAAAACTGTGGTATCTTTTTTGGCCTTCTCTCTTGGGGCCAGTTATACAAACAAAGGGAGCAGAAATGTAATTACTTACTCATTGTTTGGCTCATCTTCTGCCAATGTGCAGCAAGCAAAGTATGAGCTCGCTGCCTGGAATGTCGTAACTGAAACTCCTGCACAGATGCAGTGCAACCAGCTCGAGCATTTCTCACACAGTATCATGTCTGTCATATTTTGCACATCATCTAGTTGCAAGATGCACATGCCTAACTTTCTCTTGATGCACTGGTCACCCAGCAGGCTTGCATGTGGTCTCTGACCTGCAATCCGCACTCGCTTCCTTGGTCGGAGACCTCTACATATGGTTACAAAGCAAAGACAGTGTGGTTTAACAAAAAAACCAAAAAACCCAAAAAACCAACAATAGCAGACACCATTTTTTTATTATGCTAAGATCTTTCATGGTTGAAGGTTAAAAAAGCCCCCAAAAACATTTTGTGTCTTCAATATGCAAACTTCATGTCATAGTCTTTTATTTTTAGTGACTTCAAAATACATTGGATTTGAAATCATTAAAAGACTACTACGAGTCAGAGGCATCATCAGAAGTATACTGCAATTTACTACAAATTTGTAGATAAAATTGGGGTTCTCTTTATTCAAAGAATATCCGTAGGATACTGGCACTGCATGTTTATCATTACCTTATATAGAAATCAATGATGGAATCAGATATACCACATCCAAGGTTAAGAGTCAGTATATGTATCCTTTATGTGAATCACAACTTTCTTGTCTTTGTCCAGCCTTGATCTCTTACTGTGTTTTGGCCAGTACACCACTCTGTGTAATGAAATTAAATATTTTCAGTGCAATCTTTATATGTCATTGCGAAGGTAGCAAATGAGGAGAAGTCAAGCTCTTCTCCTTCATCTTCATCATGACTGAGTAGTTGCACCCAACTTTCTGGTCCAACTCATGCAAAGTAGCAACGGGTTGCAGTTTAGCTCTCCATG